>NW_026622985.1:51905930-52530930 GCF_023065955.2 Ursus arctos | reverse complement strand
GGGTGGCTCAGTCAGTTAAGTGTCAGCCTCCAGCTCGGGTCATGTTCCCAGGGTCCTGGGATAGAGCCCTGTGTTGGGCTCCTTGCTCAGTGAGGAGTCTGCTTCTCCTTCTCCCTCTGCCCCTCCCCCCAGCTCACGTGCTCTCTCTCTCTCTCCCCCTCTGTTCTCTTTCAAATTAATAAAATCTTAAAGAAAAAAAAAACCTTCCATGTAGCTGGTGATCATCCTGTATCTGAAATGGAGTATGTTGTAGGCATGAGTCAGAAATCAGGACTGAGAGATCAGATAAGAAGGTTCAAAACTATTTTGGCCAATTAAGCTTTTTCAATTATTAAACAAATACTATATCAAAAACAAACACTCGGGGCACCTGGGTGGCACAGCGGTTAAGCGTCTGCCTTCGGCTCAGGGCGTGATCCCGGCGTTATGGGATCGAGTCCCATATCAGGCTCCTCTGCTATGAGCCTGCTTCTTCCTCTCCCACTCCCCCTGCTTGTGTTCCCTCTCTCGCTGGCTGTTTCTATCTCTGCCGAATAAATAAATAAAATCTTTAAAAAAACAAACAAACAAACACTCTGCTAGGCACTGAGTACACATCTAAATAAAATGCCTGTGTAAGGTGTTCCAGTTACCTATTGCTACATAACAAACCACCCCAAAGTTAATGTCTTAAAAGAATTCATTATTACATTTTATGGTTGTTGCGGTTGACTGGGCTCAGCTAGGTTCTTCTTGTTTGGGGTCTTTCATGTTTTTACAGTCAAATGTAACTCCAGCTGGGCTGGAGTCATCTGAATACTCGCCTGGGCTGGACCTTGGAGGTGGTCACTCCCAAGGCTGGCTGTTCTTGTGAGCAGGTGGGTGGGAGTTCATCTGAGATGGTGGACTGGGGCCCTTTCGCTTTCTCTCCATGTTGTTTGGGCTTCCTCACAGCATTTTGTCCCAGGGTAGTCGGACTTCTCATGTGGTAACTCAGGGCTCCAAGCTAACAAGGCGGAATCTGCACATCCTCCTGAAGGCTGGAGCTGGACTGCCATAGCATCACCTTAATCACACTCTATTAAGTAAGCATGCCACTAAGGCCAATCCAGATTCAAAGGGATGGGTTTAGACTCCCTTCTCAATGTGAGGAGAAGCAGAGAATTTATGGCCATTTTTAATGTACCACAGGAGATAATACTTATACTGAAATCTTAACCTTGAGAAGTAGCCAACCATGAAAATAACAGTTAAGAGCACCTTAGGCAGAAGTCCTCTCCATGTTTCTGAGCAGACATCTAGTCCATGCATTGTACAGATGCTATGTGTCAGCCACATTTAACTTGCCCATTACCCCAGCGAGAGACACCCAGATTCTTGACTTCTTGCCACCATAAACAGTGCTGCAAGGACCATCTTCATCCTCTTACGGATCTGTGAAAGATTTTCTCTAGGATGATATCTAATCAGAAAAAACACTGCTGGGTCATAGAAGATACAGGCACTTAACTTAGCTGATGCTTGCCAGATTGCACTGCAGAATAGCTCTACTGGTTTGTACAACCACCAGCAATGTACAAGGGTTCCTAAAGCTCCACATTCCTACCCATGTTTAACATCATCCAACTTTCTAGTTATTGCCAACCTGGTGTATGTACAGCAGTACCTCACTGTACTTCCACTTGCAGTTCCCTAAACGCTAATAAAGCTTAACCATCGTTTTGTAAGCATTTCAGCCATGTGTAATACATTTTCTATGATTGCATGTTTATAAACTATGCCCATTTTTCCATTTTCCATTACTGTTTTTTCTTACTAATTTACCAAATTGTTTATTTCAGACATTAGTTTCTTTTCAGTTTTAGACATTGCCGGTATCTTCTCCAAATCTGTCACTTGCTAACATTGTCCATGATGTCCTCCTCAGAACAGAAATCCTTATTTTTTTAATAGAATCAAATCCCTGGGGATTTTGCTTTATGGATTACCTTCCAGGGTGTAAGAAGTCCTTCTCTCATCCCCAGGTTATAAAAATATAAGCTATATTATCGTCACACTTTTACCTTGATATGAAGTTAGAAAAACATGGAGTCCAAATACACAGTATTAGGAGAGATTCAGTTTTATTTTTTCCATAGAGTAAGTCAATTTTCCTAACATGATTTATTACACAATCCAAAGTTGCCATATCCATTCACTTAATAATTCTTTCAAAGAAACAGCTTTTGATTGTGTTGATCGTCTCTATTTTTTATTTTTGTTGTTGTTCTCGTATTCATTGTTTTTCACCCGTTTCCTTTTTGGTTTTTTTGTTTTCAACTCTTTAAAAAAAACTCTTAAATTGAATTATTAGATTATGTTTTTCTTCCTGGTAAAAGTATTTAGACCTACAGATTTCTCTGTAAGTACTCATTTAGCCATGTTATACAAATGCTAATGTATAGTACTTCGATTGTATTTCTGTCCTAACTATTCTGCAATTTTTCTCACAATTCATTTTTAACCCAAAGGTTATTTGGTCATAGGTTATTTAGTTTCCAGATAAAGGAAATGTTCTTAGCCATACATGTGTTACTAGTTTCTACTCCTATTGCATTAGGATCAACAAACATAGACTGCATAATATTAATTCTTTGCATTTTATTAGACCTAGTATACGCTCAACATTTGGAAGCCTTTTTTGTGAATTCAGAATTTTCTATTTTTCGCTGGTACTCTTTCTTCCAATTTCTGCATATTTTAGTTGCCCATGGTTGCTAGAACAAATTACCAAAAACTTAGTGGTTTAACACAGCAGTCTCACAGTTCAGGAGGCTGGAAGTCTGAAATCAATTTCACTGAACCAAAATCAAAATGTTGCATGACCATACTCTAGAGTCTCTAATGGAGAATCTGTTTCTTGCCTCTTCCAGTTTCTGGGGCTGTTGGCAGTCCTTGGCTTGTAGCCATACCACTCCAATCTCTGCCTCGAGGTCACATAGCCTTTCCCCTTCGGTCTGTATCAAATCTCCCTCTACCTCTCTTTTATAAGGGCACATATGACTGCATTTAGGACCCACCTGGATAATCCAGAATAATCTCCCCATTTGGAAATCCTTAACTTAATCATATCTTTAAAAATACACACATACAGGGGTGCCTGGGTGGCACAGCGGTTAAGCATCTGCCTTCGGCTCAGGGCGTGATCCCGGCGTTATGGGATCGAGCCCCACATCAGGCTCCTCTGCTATGAGCCTGCTTCTTCCTCTCCCACTCTCCCTGCTTGTGTTCCCTCTCTCGCTGGCTGTCTCTATCTCTGTTGAATAAATAAATAAAATCTTAAAAAAAAAAATACACACACACACACACACACACACACACACACACACACGGTAACATCCACAGGTTCCAGAGATTAGGATATAGATACCTTTTGAGGGGCTTATTTTTTAGCCTACCACAGAAAGTTTAATCCATTTGTACTTATTTTAACTACCATCCTATTATATCTTATTTCTCCGTTCTTATATCATGGTTTCCATTGTCCTACATTTTCTTTAATATACTTTATATTTTCCATTTATCATATTTTCTTTCCTGCCTTTTAGTGGACAGATCAATTTTTCTTCTGCTGATTTAATGGTTGCAAATTGTATTTACATTCTTATTGTGGTTGCCCTTGGGTCTTTTATCAGTAGACTTACTAAGAATTCATAGCCTCAAGAAAAAGTTTGCCCCAAAGCACAATTCCAGCCCATAACCTCCAGAAGCACTGTCCTGTCATGAGCGTTCCCACTCCCCTTTTCCCTCCCTCCTCCACACACCAGAAATAAGTCCCATTTTTTGAGCTCTACTACATGGCAGGCACTGTGCTAAGCCTTCAAATGTGTCATCTCATTTATCCTTCTAACAATCCTGCTCAGTAAACATTGAAGTTTCACTTTATCAAATGAGGAAACTGAGGGTAAAAGCACTTGCCCAAAATCACAGTTAGTAAGCGGCAGCGCTGGATTTCAAACTATTGAACAGTTTGCTTGTATTGCAACTTTGCAGTTTGTTGTGACAATGAGATGGAATTGCCTACAAAGTCTTGCTGAAGACTTGCTTTCTTCTTTTAAAAATGCAACTGGTTTGTAAATGAAAACATACACTGTGTTCAAAGATGCCTGAAACAATCTTGCTTGATTTTTTTGTAACTATACAGTGGAAATAGTATGGTTTTTGGAATGAAAAACCTGAATTCAGTCTTAGCTCTCCTATTTCCTGAAGAGCTGAATCTTAGACCAGTCACAAAACTACATAAGCCTCATCTTCTCCTCTTTAAAATGAAGGCAATGATAGTATCTTCCTCACAGAGTTCTTCTAAAAGTACATTTATGTTTTGAAACTTTTCAAGTTTTGAAATTTTATATATTTATTTAAATATGTATTTTATATATTTATTTAAATCTTGTCATTAAACAAAATGAATTATCAAAAATATACTCCAAGAATCTATCTATATATACATGGAGGCCCTTGATATATTAGAAATATTGTTAGAGTGACAATCAGGAAAACGTGGTTTCTAATTTTATTTTTACCTTGGTTTCCTCAGCAGTCAAATGAGGAGACTCAACTAGATGATTTCTAAGGTGCTTCCGATGCTAACCCTCTCAGAGTCTACCTGCATGGACCACAGAACTAGAGCTGACGTTGCTGTTTTGTTTTGAGTGAGTGCCACCCAGAGAGAATATTTATGGAGATAAATACAAACAGTGGTAGCCTGTGTTTTTGTCATATTTTTCTTGACATCAGAATAATGGCCACATGAGATATTATATTAGACTTTGTTTTCAGGTCACTACCCATTGATCAGAGAGCAACTCCTGTTGTTGTACCAAAATGATGTCCACTGAAATATGACCTTTTAGTTCAGCCAAACAAGGAAAGCAGAGAAGTATCTTATTTAAGTTTTCAATGGAGTGGTCTGCTAGTGCTTGTGTTCGCATAGACTACAACAAAACCCAAAAGTCAAGAGCCTCAATCATAATTTTTAGAACTGGGCCAAGTAGCACATGCAGTGTTATAAGGTAATTTTTGGAATAAAAATTTCAAAGTATATTCTTCTTATAAGACAAATAACAATCATCTTGGCTTGTGGGAAAAAGGTGCAAAGGGGGAGGTGATTCATATCAGATTTAGGTGGATTCAGGAGGAAGTGAATTTTTTAAGATTATTACATGAGGACATGAATTAAAAAGGTTGAGAAACACTGCTTTAGAGAGTTAAATAAGCTGTTCCTTAAAAGGTTTTCTGTTTAATTTGGTTAGGTTTTTGACCAACCACAGATCTAAAACTATGATAAGAGCACATACTCAATATGTACCATACTCAAGAGTGGCACCTCAAACTGCTAGAAACTCATGAATCAGCTCATAAGAACATGAATCAAGGGCTTGATTACTAACAATGCCTCCCTGTATCCAGAATCCATGAGTTCCCCAGCACATTTGTGATTTCCTGTGTTGGAAATTTATTTTCAATGTTCCCTTCCTTTCAATGTTCAGAACGAGTCATCCTGGGTACCTGAATAAAGGCAATTTGCAAACATTAAATTCCTAGCTCTCTTCTTGGCTGACCAAAGCAGAACATTGTAAAAAGCTTGTCCCCTAATCCCTGCATATTGTTTCTCAAGTTGCCACTTAAACATGTTTATACAGTATAACGGAGCTGCTGACCACTCCATCCTTGTTGTGCCCTTTGATTACGTTTATTTAATGCCATGCAAAGGTGAGGGCAATTATTCTTAGATCAGTGTTTATATTCTGCTTTGGACCATAATAAACAGCTAGTTACTTCCCCAGGGAAAGACAAAATTATGCTGCCCTGTGTTTTTCATCCCATGTTAGGCTTTGAATCTCGAATAGAACACAGTAATTTCACAGTGTTTTGGACAATGTGTACGGTCTTGAGGCTGGGGCATTCTTGCTGACCACTGTTAATCAAATATATGTATAATGCCTGCCCGAGGGGGAATTTCAGACTGAGATTGAACTGGCATTCATGAAGTGCCTTCTCCAAGCCGGCAATTTCCTATGCACTTACACAATAATGAATGGATATATTAGCAGGATTATCTGAGAATCAACTTAGCGGTGGTAGTTAGATGTGGAAGCAGTCCAAGTTAGTCAGCCTCATTTTCATGTGTTGGTCCCAGTGCCTTTAAATCCGCACTATCACAGGTAAAATTGGAAAAATCTGAATAAGATCAGTAGATTATATCGATGTCAACATCCGGTTGTAATATTGTGCCACAGTTTTACAAAATGCACTGCTTCCTTAAATTACTTGCTTAGCTCTGAAGGCTCATTTTGCATCTATATCTCTGGTTTTGTCAATCATTATTTATCTCTTACTTAATTGCTTAAATAAATTATTTACTTATTCCTTATTTAATTCCTTATGAGATGACGCCTAGTTGCTCCTTGTGATTTCATTCTGTTTAACTTCATGAGTCTTCTTCAAAATCATGATGAAATTTACCTTTTTGCAAACGTCTAGCATACTTCCTATGTTTTTCCCTTTTTATCTCATAATTACTCAAGAGCAGGTCTATTATTAGCACCTGCCCCCCAAAAATAACATTGGTTGACTGTCTGGCTTTCCTTTCTATCATTCTGGACACCATTCAGTCCCCTAGGCCTCCAGCCTGGAGGGCTACAGATGTTGGTTTGCTTGATCAATTCAGTATGCTATATAGAGTGAACAGACAGCTGAGGCTAGGGACAGTCAAAGTTATTTTTTCTCTGTTTTTTGTTGAACCACTGTATAGGATCAACTCCTGCAAATTTGGAGGGTAGCGCCCTGTCATTTGTAAAGGGACAAAGTGGGGAATGCAGTTTGGCTCAAGATATCTTCCCTACTTTGGGGTTACCTGACCATATTATTGAGAAGTCACCTTACAGTATAGCACTGCAAGCTCTCAGTGTTATATTTTGCAAAGTCACATGTGTTTTCTTTTTTTTCTTTAATTTTTTTTATTATGTTATGTTAGTCACCATACAGTACATCCTTAGTTTTCCTATTGGAAAGAAAGAAGATAAAACACAGGTGTCAAGATCAAGCCTCAGAATGAGGTTAGACAACTTTGATTTCTTGGCCTAATTTCATCCCACTGGAGACAATTAACTTATGAGGTGATGATATTAGCTATAGCATTGAAGTTTAAGAATAATGTTCTCATGGGTAGACTGCCATGGGTTTCTGAGTCAGAGAGGATCCTCTGAAGATTTGGTGGGAACAGTTGAAGGTACATATAGTGTGTGCTTCATTCAATTATTCCGAATGGAGGGGCTCTTACTTAGTTGGTTTTAAATGATTTCCACCAGTACCCAAAAAGGGAAAAAATAATAATTTGCATTGAAAAAGAGAATATTTTTTTGTTACAGTTCTGCTTTTTTTTAAATTTTATGTTAGTTACCATACAGTAGATCTTTAGTTTTTGATGTAGTGTTCCATGATTCATTGTTTGTGTTTAACACCCAGTGCTCCATGCAATACATGCCCTCCTTAATACCCATCACCAGCCTAGCACAATCCCCCACCCTCCTCCCCTCTGAAGCCTTCAGTTTGTTTCCCAGAGTCCATAGTCTCTCATGGTTCATTCCCCTTTCTGTTTACCACCCCCTCTTCATTCTTCCCTTCCTTCTCCTACCGATCTTCCTGCTATTTCTTATGTTCCATAAATGAGTGAAACCATATGATAATTGTCTTTCTCTGCTTGACTTATTTCACTTAGCATTATCTCCTCCAGTCCCATCCATGTTGCTGCAAATGTTGAGAAATCGTTCTTTCTGATGGCTGAGTGATATTCCATTGTATATATGGACTACATCTTCTTTATCCATTCGTCTGTTGAAGGGCATCTCAGCTCCTTCCACAATTAAGCTATTGTGGACAATGCTGCTATGAACATTGGGGTGCATATGGCCCTTCTCTTCACTACATCTGTATCTTTGGGGTAAAGACCCAGTAGTGCAATTGCTGGGTCATAGGGTAGCTCAATTGTTAACTTTTTGAGGGACCTCCACACTGTTTTCCAAAGTGGCTGTACCAACTTGCATTCCCACCAGCAGTGTAAGAGGGTTCCCCTTTCTCCACACCCTCTCCAACATTTGTTTCTTGCCTTGTCCATTTTTGCCATTCTAACTGGCGTAAGGTGGTATCTCAATGTGGTTTTAATTTGAATTTCCCTGATGGCTAATGATTTTGAACATTTTTTCATGTGTCTGTTAGCCATTTGTATGTCTTCATTGGAAAAGTATCTGTTCATATCTTCTGCCCATTTTTTTATTTGTTTCTCATGTATTGCGTTTGAGAAGTTCTTTATAGATCTTGGATACCAGCCTTTTATCTGTAGTGTCATTTGCAAATTCTTCTCCCATTCTGTGGGTTGCCTCTTTGTTTTGATGACTCTTTCCTTTGCTGTGCAGAAACTTTTTATCTTGATGACATCCCACAAGTTCATTTTTTCTTTTGTTCTCTTGCCTTTGGAGATGTGTCATGAAAGAAGTTGCTGTGGCCAATGTCAAAGATGTTATGGCCTATGTTCCCCTCTATGATTTTGATGGAGTCCTGTCTCACATTGAGGTCTTTCATCCATTTGGAGTTTATCTTTGTGAATGGTGTGAGAGAGTAGTTAAGTTTCATTCTTTTGCATGTAGCTGTCCAATTTTCCCAGCACCATTTATTGAAGAGACTGTCTTTTTTCCACTGGATGTTTTTTCCTGCTTTCCCATGTGTTTTCTAAACATGGCCACTTTTGCTATTATTTGCCAACATCTGTGAGAATATCCCTTTGTAGATTTATCACTTTCTCCCTACGAAGCCTAGCAAGGTGAGGACAAGATTCCTAGAGAGCCAAAGAGGATCCTCCTGATCAAGCCAAACTCTTTGCCAACTCAGGGTCTTCCCACATGCTGTTCCCTCTTCCTAAATGCTTGTTCCCAGTTTTTCTTCTTGCTACATTCTAGTGGTCCTTTAGTGATCAGCTTAAATGCCATTGCCTTGGAGATGCAGTCACCAGTCATTCCATGAAATTGAAGTTTCTCTTTGTCATGTTCCATCAGAGGTCTCTGTTCCTTTTGTTCTTGGAATGTATCACAGTTTGTAACAATATATTTATTTGTGTTTGTTTAATGTCAATCTGTCCCACTAGCCTGTAAATTCTATGAAAGTACAGATTATGTCTATTTAGTTCACCACTGTCTACCTAATTCCTAGCCTAATGCCTTAGCCTCAGTGCTGAATACTAAGTAAATATTTGTGGAATGAATGGACAAGCTAAGGAACAAGAGACTGTATTGTGTTTGATTTCTTATGCAATTGTCTGTTCCCAAAGTTCCCAGGTGCTATTACAGATGTTGACTATTATCATTACTATTTTATCTGAACTTTTGGAACGAACTCTCATCGAATGCTAAATATCTGGGGGTACCTGGGTGGCTCAGTCAGTTAATGTCTGTCTTTGGCTCAGGTCATTATATCAGGATCCGGGGATCTGCCCTGCTCAGGGCTACCCACTCAGCAGGGAGTCTGCTTCTCCCTCTCCCTCTGCCCCTCCCCATTGCTGGTGCTCTTTCTCTCTCTCTCTCTCTCTCATGCTCTCTCTCTTTCTCTCTCTCTCAAATAAATAAATTCTTTAAAAAAAAAAAAGAAAAAGAAAATGCCCAAAACTGTTTTTTAAAAAAGTTAAGAAATATCTGTATTTGATCATGTGTTTTGATCCAGAAGCCATATAAACCCTGTCTTTAGATGATAATCCGTATAGAGTAGCATAAACACCATGGAAATTATGTCTAAGAAACTTGGATTTAGACTAGCTAAATGTAGTTGGGCAACTTATTTAAATAAATTTAGCTTCAATTTGCATCATTGTGTGGAATAACATGGACTGCTTGAATCTTCATTGCCAGGATAAAATGAAATAACTAATATTAAATGCCTAGCACTGGAATAACAAAGGGTATTATCTTTTTTTAATTTTTTTTAAATTTTATTATGTTAGTCACCATACTGTACATCATTTTTGATGTAGTGTTCCATGATTCATTGTTTACGTATAACACCCAGTGCTCCATGCAATACGTGCTGTCCTTAATACCATCACCAGGCTAACCCTTCTCCCCACCCCCCACCCCTCTGAAACCCTGTTTGTTTCCCAGAGTCCATAGTCTCTCATGGTTTGTCCCCCAAAGGGTATTATTATCTTATGTCCAATTCAGACCAATAGATGGTGGTTTCCAGGAGTGTTACTCTGAAAAGCATTATGAGGTCTTACTCAGGCTCAAAAAGTGCTATGATTAATTAGCAATGTCTGCCAAGGACAAATTAAAGAAAGTGGTAGGAAGTATGTCCTGTATTTATCAACTGTGACTAGCAAATGGCAGACACTCAGTGATTGCTAGTTTCCTTCTTTTTTTTTCTTTTAATTAACATATAACGTATTATTTGTTTCAGGGGTACAGGCCGGTGATTCATCAGTCTTACACAGTTCACAGCACTCACCATAGCACATACCCTCCCCAATGTCCATAACCCAGCCACCCTATCCCTCCTACCCCCCTCTACTCCAGCAACCCTCAGTTTGTTTCCTGAGATTAACAGTCTCTTACGGTGTGTCTCCCTCTCTGGTTTCATCTTGTTTCATTTTTTTCTCTCTTCCCTTATGATCCTCTGCCTTGTTTCTTAAATTCCACATATCAGTGAGATCATATGATAATTGTCTTTCTCTGATTGACTTATTTCTCTTAGCATAATTATACCCCCTACTTCCAACCACAACATTGCAAATGGCAAGATTTCTTTTTTGATGGCTGCCTAATATTCCATTATATTCATATATATGTATATACACACATATTCCATCTTCTTTATCCATTCATCTGTTGATGGACATCTAGGCTCTTTCCATAGTTTGGCTATTGCGGACATTGCTGCTATAAACATTGGGGGGCACATTCCCCTTTGGATTACTATACTTGTATCTTTGGCTAAATGCTCAGTAGTGCAAATGCTGGGTCGCAGGGTAGCTCTATTTTCAACTTTTTGAGGAACCTCCATACTGTTTTCCAGAGTGGCTGCACCAGCTTGCATTCCCACCAACAGCATAGGAGGGTTTCCCTTTCTCTGCATCCTCGCCAACATCTGTTGTATCCTGACTTGTTAATTTTAGCCATTCTGACTGATGTGAGGTGGTATCTCATTACAGTTTTAATTTGTATTTCCCTGATGTCAAGTGATGTTGAGCACTTTTTCATGTGTCTGTTGACCATGAAATGGATGTCCTTTTTGGAGAAATGTCTGTTCATGTCTTCCACCCATTTCTTGATTCGATTATTTGTTCTTTGGGTGTTGAGTTTGATTAAGTTCTCTATAGATTTTGGAAATTAGCCCTTTATCTGATATGTCATTTGCAAATATCTTCTCCCATTCTGTTGGTTGTCTTTTGGTTTTGTTGACTGTTTCCTTTGCTGTGCAAAAGCTTTTTATCTTGATGAAGTCCCAATGGTTCGTTTTTGCCCTTGCTTCCCTTGCCTTTGGCGATGTGTCTAGGAAGAAGTTGCCACGGCTGAGGTCAAAGAGGTTGCTGCCTATGTTCTCCTCAAGGATTTTGATGGATTCCTGTCTCACATTTAGGTCTTTCATCCATTTTGAGTATATTTTTGTGTATGGTGTAAGGAAATGGTACAGTTTCATTCTTCTGCGTGTGGTTGTCCAATTTTCCCACTTTTTTCCATTGGATATTTTTTCCTGCTTTGTCAAAGATTAGTTGACCATAGAGTTGAGGGCCCATTTCTGGGCTCTCTATTCTGTTCCATTGATCTATGTGTCTGTTTTTCTGCCAGTACAGTACTGTGTTGATGACTACAGCTTTAATAGAGCTTGAAGTTCGGAATTGTGATGCCACCAGCTTTGCTTTTCTTTTTCAACATTCCTGTGGCTATTTGGGGTCTTTTCTGGTTCCATACAAATTTTAGGATTATTTGTTCCATTGCTGCGAAAAAATTTGATGGTATTTTGATAGAGATTGCATTAACTGTGTATATTGCTTTAGGTAGCATAGACATTTTCACAATATTGGTTCTTCCAGTCCATGAGCATGGAACGTTTTTCCATTTCTTTGTGTCTTCCTCAACTTCTTTCATGAGTATTCTATAGTTTTCTGAGTACAGATTCTTTGCCTCTTTGGTTAGATTTATTCTTAGGTATCTAATTATTTGGGGTGCAATTGTAAATGGGATCAACTCCTTAATTTCTCTTTCTTCTGTCTTATTGTTGGTGTATAGAAATGCAACTGATTTCTGTTTATCTTATGTCCAATTCAGACCAATAGATGGTGGTTTCCAGGAGTGTTACTCTGAAAAGCATTGTGAGGTCTTACTCGGGCTCAAAAGTGGCTTACTCCTGCCACTTTGATGAATTCCTGTATGAGTTCTAGCAGTTTTGGGGTAGAGTCTTTTGGGTTTTCCACATACTTTCCTTCTTTCTTTGTTGCTATAAATTCCAAATAAATCTGAAATAAAGATTATCATAAAATGTCTCAAAACTTAAAGCTAAAAAATAAGGGTAAATGAGGGCTTGCGTTAGGCCAAAATGAAACATGACTTTTAGAACATGAGTAGAATTACTTCAGATTCCAATAACATGAATTCATAAAAGTCCAGGTACAATTCAGCACAAGGTCCTTGCGTCCTGACAGCCAACCTCTCTCCCACTGTAGAATAACAACTGACTCATGGTTGTTAGCACCCTTATCATAAGCAGCACAAATCTGGACAGCTATCTTGTGGCAAGTACAGCACAAAACTCTAGGCCTTTAAAAGATGCTGCATCCGTGCTGGATCCATGGAGATAATTTATGGGCTTTAGTAAGTAGTACTTTTGAACTTGGCACAGGTGTTTTCATGAAAGTATAGCAATGATAAGCTTGGATAAGGCCAGAGAAAAAGATATCATTTAGAAACAAGCATTCAGCCACTGCACCAAAGGGCAGCTTAACATGAAGCCTGCCTTGGACAGTAAAAGCAGATCATTTAGAGTCACAAGAAACACAAAACCATTGATATAATGTTCCAGCGTGTTCTTGGAGTGTCCTCAAAGTTCCCAGCACATTAAAATACTCTGATTTTTATATTTATGCACTTTTTTCCAGCTATTCCAAATCCACTCAGTGTGAAAGAGGAAAACGGTTTTTCTTTCCTGAATCTTCCTGAACATTTTCTAGAGTTATGAAAAAATCACATCATGACTGAATCAGAACAATCATTTGTTCTTGTGTTCTCCCAGCAAACGCAGTGGACTTCCAACCCTAACCAGATCCTATTGCCCCATCCCCACCCCAACACCAGCTTCTGGGAAGCTCTTTTGGCAATCTGCTCTGGCCCTTAGCAGCAATTTTACCTCCACAGTT
Organism: Ursus arctos; assembly: GCF_023065955.2. NCBI lineage: Eukaryota > Metazoa > Chordata > Mammalia > Carnivora > Ursidae > Ursus > Ursus arctos. The sequence goes on along the minus strand of NW_026622985.1, from coordinate 52,517,519 downwards.
CAGTGTTATCTGTAAAAGCGTGTTATAATGCCAAGGATAAGAGCTGATTTGAGGGGATTCAGCAAATGGCACCCCTGAAATAATCTCCTTGTCACCATTTGGTGAATCTATGAGGTACCAACTCAGAAAGTCAAATACAGTCCACCTTCATACCAAAGGTCTATCTAGTAGTGACTGAATTAGAACCTAACACTGGTTTCTTGATTGTACTCCTATACTTGTTATTTTCTACCCTCATGCCATAACCACGTTTAGAAGAGCAGGTCAGCCTTGGGCTTATAAAGGGGCCACCCATGTTTCCAGTCCCAGGTCTGCCACCGTCTAGACGGCGGCAGACAAGTCACTTCATCTCTCTGGTTAATGAAAAGGTTAGGACAAGGTGATCTCTGATGTTGCTTCTAAATCAGACAGTCTATTCTATAAAGATTGATCCAGGTCTCCTGTTTCCTCCTTAACCTTTTAAGAAAGCTCCATAGCTTCCAGGGGTTGGTAGTGACACAAATTCTCTACTGTTTGTGGTCTCAAAAAGGCTACCCTCGAGTCATCTACCGACTATGCCCCATGAAACCTAATCTACACACCATTTCCCATGTTCTCAGACTTTGTTACCTGCATACGGTGAATGGTCTTTGTATTAGAAGTTTCCCCTTGAGGGGCGCCTGGGTGGCTCAGTCGTTAAGCGTCTGCCTTCGGCTCAGGGCAGGATCCCAGCGGTCTGGGACCGAGGCCCACATCAGGCTCCTCTGCTGGGAGCCTGTGTCTTCCTTTCCCACCACCCCTGCTTGTGTTCCCTCTCTCGCTGGCTGTGTCTCTCTCTGTCAAATAAATAAATAAAATCTTAAAAGAAAAAAAAAAAAGAAGTGTCCCCTTGAACTTCTACAATACATAGAGACGCTATTTTGTTGAGTAGGGCAAGATTACTTAGAAAGCCTTCCCAAAGGTCTCATTTGGTACTACTAGAGACACCTCAAGAACTTCAGGTGGTATTCTACATGGCTTTAATGAATCATTCAATGCGGTAATTAAAATCCCAAATAACACTTCTGATCCTGATAGATGCATGGTCCATAATCTTATATATTCATCTAAGGTATCTCTCAAATGGAGTGGCAGCAATGAGAGATCCCTGCAGGGGTCATATGAAACACAGGAAACAGGTTTGCTGACCCCAAACTCTTAAGAGACCCCAAAGCAGGCTTTCACTTTCTTTTGAAAACACGCAGAATGCACTTCAATTCCGAGAGAGAGAGAAATATTCAGTTGTTTGTCACTGGTCCTTAGGAGAGGATTTTCACTTTCAGCTGTGGTGCAGATGTGTAGCTTGTTTAGAATTTGATGCCATTCTCATCTTCAGAAGTTAATGTATGTGGAAACTCTTTAACACACAAAGCCCAAATGCCCCACAAGCACATTAACATTGAATTTCAGCATCTATTTGCAGGCATAAGACGGAGACTATAACCCCAAACCAGAAGTAGGGAAGGGGCTCTCACCAGTTGATTGTCCAATGGCCTAGCCTCCTCCAAGAATGGAAATTCTAGCCTAAGCACCAACATTTTCACAAAACAATTATTCCACAGATGTGGCCTTAATCCAGGACAGGCTCCAATGTAATGTGTACTGTACAGTGTCCTCACCCATCAGGGGCTATGCAGCCTAAATCATTAGTTCTGTTATCATCATGCACAGGTAAATAATCACACTCCCAGCTTGTGCTGTTGATTGTTTTGGTTTATTTGTTTCTCTGTTTACTCTTTTTCAGAATCTCTATAGCTGGTAACAGGAGGGGAAAAAAGTTATGAGCATGGCCACGATCTTGGGAAGACACTCTGATGACAATAATTTTGAGCACAGCTATTTCACTGATCCACCTTTGCCCTGGTGATGCTTAAATCTTTCTCTACTCCAACTTTCTGCTGTGCTCTAGATGGTTATTTCCACCTGCCTAGTGGGCATTGCCTAGATGTCTCATAGTCATATCAAAATCAAAATCCCCCCTCCTCAATTGACTCTATTTTCTCTGTCCATCATCCTAGAGTATGATTTCATAGCTAGAAAACTCAACTAACTCCCTCTCTTTTACCTTCACTTTCAGACAATCACCACATCTGTTGAGTCTATCCCCAAAGTGTCTCATCAGGCTGCTACCATTCATCCCTTCTGCTGCTATATTAACCCAAATCACCATTAGTTCTTGCCCCCAGTATGCTTCTCAGATCACCTCTATTCCAGCATGACCTTTCTGAAATACAGATCTAATCATTGGAAAACCCCCACTGGATGTCCATTGCCAACAGGCTTAGATACCGGTTTCACTCAACCATATTGATCATTTCTAGAGCTGGCTCCTTGTGTCATCTCCCTCTCTATAAACTTTTTATGCCTAGAAGGTATTCAATAAATAGGATGTATTAGCTTGACTTACCTCTCACAAACAAGTGGAAAGAGAATATCTAGAATCTAAGAAGTTGCATGTACTGGGTTATAAAGTACAAAAATTAATGTTGTAAATCTCATCTCTAACTACCCATCACTGGTCAGCTCTGTTTAGTCAGTTTGCAGCCTTGTGAGTGAGGAGCTTTCTGTTCCCACCCTAAAGGAAGTTTCCTGCTGAGAGAAAGCAGAAGAAATAGAGCTGGGATTGGAGGTTTCTAGAATGTGACAGTTTAGAAAGCTGTTATTACTGAGTGTGTTTAACCAAAAAATGCAATTCTGCTGCCTTGAATACTCAGCAACAAAGAAGTAGGTTTACTACTAGAAGATTATTTTCTAATGTTAACCTTACATGGCTGGCCCTCCACCCCCTTTGTCTTTCCATCTTACCACGTATTTCCTGTTTTTTCACTCTGGTTCAAAAGATATATCTGGAATATTCTAGGTTTGGAATCAACCTACACAATTACATTAAGAAACTCATTGTGTAAATGTTGACGTTGGAATAAGGGGGTATTGAAAAGAAGGATATACATTTCAAGGCATCAGACAAAGCATCAAAGAGATTTTTTCCTCCTATGAAAAAAGATATCCTACAAACTATAGGCTAGCCAAGTCCCATGGCAGTCACTCTGAATCAGAGACTCTTATGCTGCTGGTTGGAGGTAGATCTTAAGAAGTTGGGAGCAGTCTTTCAGTCTCTCCCCAGTTACGGCCATGTTTATCATTAGCTCCTTTAAAAAAAATAAAGTGGTGGCTGGGGCTCAAGTTCAGTCCTTGTAGACATGCACGTGATCAGACCTGACAGGGTCCATTTGCTAATTACATGTAGCTTCTACTCTGTTTCATCAAAACTTCAACTAAAAGACCAAAAGCCAAGCCATTAGTCATCTGAGAATATAAATGGAATTTCATGTTCCTATGACTGATTGGTCTTAATTTATGAAGGACTCTGTGAGGACAAACTACAAGAATCAAATATATATCTTTGCCAGGGCTCATAAAATGAGATGTAATTGGTCTGGGCCTGTGCTGTTTTAGTGCTTTAAGCAATATTAATATCTTTAAGAAACTAAAAGCTTTTTTTGTAAACCTGTTTGGTCCTAATTGATGATCTCAAGGTCAAAGTCAATGTATTTATGTTTCATTTTCCCTTTTACAGACAAAACAATGGTGCAAGCTCAAGTGCTCACACATATATCAAACACCAGATATGAAAGCAGAATATAAGTAATGTCCTTGAGTATTAGTGGCCGAGGGCAGGTGCAGAAGTTGCTGACACGCATGTGCTCAGTGAAGTGGACCCATGCCAGGACATGTATATTTCAATCTCTTTATCTTTAAAATCAACCTTACACAAATGTACCAAAGTACCACAGAATCATGGTCTTAATGAATCCAGAGCTGTTTTTTTTAAATAGCAAGTTAATAACACTGCTAAGCAGTACCAAGTGTGCCAGAAAATATCAAGATCATTTACATAAAATAGAGTGTAAACCCACCAACCTCCAGAAAAATAATAGCTCCTCTTCATTGCACCAAAGAACCATATTCATTATCCATAAAATCATTATTGAGCATCTACTATGAACTAAGCATTAGCTAGAATAACAGTGGACAAAACAGTCATCGTCTTTACCACCATAGATCTTACATTCAAGTGAGTACAATAATCCAAAAAATTAAATAGAGTAAGAAAACAAATAAAATAATCACAAGCTATGATAAGTGCAAGGAACTTGCAAGGGGTTCAGAAATCAGAACCAGCATATAGATCATTCAGCTCCGTCCTCTACAGATAAAGAAACAGACACCTAGCAGTGAAATGATTTGTCCAAAATCATACAATCCCCATCCAATCCCCTTCTTTGACAAGTAAGGAAATGTATCAAAACTATCTTCTATTCAAATGCAGAATTTTATCATTGACCAAATCACTCATAGTCCTGATTCAAATGTACTATAGTGACATTCTTATGATATTCTAATTGAAATTCTAATGTAATTCTTGTGTCATATCACAGTGCACACAAAACAGTCAGGGTCCACGCAGTGTCACCATCAGTTGGTTTCATTTATCTAGCTAATGGGTAATCCCAGACTGCTACTTATTAATTGGACTTAGTGACCCTAATGGGGAGCACATTCTGACCAACAGGACCTTTCTCCTTTTTTCCCCTACAGAGGCCATCAAAAATACCAGTCTCCAGATGTCTCCAATTCGTATGCACCAGCCATTTGCAATCTACAATGCCTGCTCAAAATTGGCTTCTCCTATGGGAACAGCCTCGTTATGGAAGGGCAGTTTTCAGCCTAAGAGTGTCTGTCTTAGCTAGGATTAGAACACTTAGTATTTGTATGTTGTTTTATAGTTTACATGCCTCTCTTAGGCATTACCCCATTTAAACCTCACAACAACCTCATGAGCAGTATTATCCCCATTTTACAGATGAGGAAACCGAAGCTCAGAAATGTTAACTAATTTGCCCAAGTTAATGAATGAACAAGTGCCAGGGCTAGGATTAGAACCTAGGCCTTTAAACTCTAAGATCTATATGTTTTCCCATCATGCCTCTAAACCCCAGTTGCCCAAGGGATAGTCTTTGCTACAAGGTTGGAGAATAGAGATACTATTATTAGCCAAAAGTTAGACTTTAGACTGCAACAGCCATCCCGCAGACAGCTGGGAGAAGAAGGGAAGTAGATGATTGCTAAAAAGCAGCATGAGAACAAGCAGCTAGAATGTCAATGGCAGTTGAAGCAGCCTCCATGATCTGCCCACTATGGCTACCACATGGTGAGGCAGAAAGAACATGCATTCTGCTTAAAATGGCAATAATAGCTGATCCTTAAGTTACCATTCACTTGGTGGGCTCTCAACACTTCACAAATATTAACTCATTTAATCACCTCAACAACTCTATGGATCAAGATTCTGTTATACCCATTTCACAGGTAGAGAAACTGAGGCATAGAGAGTTGTTAGGTATTTTGCCTAAGAACCTTAAGGAAGAATAGGGAGTCTGGCTCCAGAGTCCCTGATCTTAGCTGCTACACTATATTATATTGTCATCACTGTAGTGGATAGGGTATCTGTTATTTTCACATCTCTATATCCATCTACTTTCTGTTAGTAGCACCATTTTGGAGAAACTCATCTCTCCTATGTTGTATTTAGTCTTGGTGAGACTACCAATCAAGTTGTCCTTTAAAACTCGGTCAATCTGCTCTTATCTCCCAAGAATTTGTATCTTGAGTGGACACAAACAAAGATGGGGAAATAGTTGGATCATCCATCCCACAGCAGGACCCTGAAAGGATTGTGTTTGTTCCTGCAACCTAGATCTTCAGAGCAGCTGTTCCCCAACCTTCTGAGTCTGGTTCTTCAGCTTTTCCTTTAATTCTAAGAGTTGCCCACATTCTGTTTGTTCTTTTTCGCTTAAGCAAGCCAGAGTCCATTTGTTTTGCTCACAACCAAACTCTGACATAGCATCATCATTAATCCCTGGTCTGCTACCAGCCAGCTGTGTGACCTTAGGACACTCCCCTCAGGACCTCAATTGCCTGAGCTATGCAATTGAATGAGAAGGATGTCTTCTTTTTTTTTTTTTTTAATAGCTCTAACATTTTTAAATTTGATTCTGTGATTCCCTGGTCATACTATGTCTCATTATTCTTGCTATAGCTACAACTCCTATACCCATCTATAGGCAAAGATCTCCCTGCTTCTCTTTCAGGCCACAAAATGCCACCTATGCAAATCTGGTTTACGTGTTATTCATTTTCTCTAACCCCCAAGCCAACTCTCCACAGTGGCTACTTTAGACTTTCTCCTTTCTCCTAATACCCCCTATTAGGTTCCAAATAGATTGCCTTGTCTTCTGTGTTAGCAAGAATATTACGGTGATTCATCATCTGGCCCACAGTCCCTAGTTTATTTTCATCTTTTCCTCAACACACCTCCACCTCATTATCTCTCCACTCTTCTTTCCTCTTCTTCTCTAAACCATACTTCTTCCCAAGTATGCAGAGTGCAGTTCAACAAACGGGTATCTTTCATGTACCACGTTCTACGCACTGTGCTAAGCACAGAGAACGCAAAGATAAATATGACCAGCCCTGTCCCTAGGAAGCATACAATCTGCCTATGGGGGCATATATAAATAGATAATAGCAATCAAAATTGCAGTTACAAAGTGTTATGAGAACACTGAAGAGGTCAGGACAGAATTCCTGTAGCTAAAGAATGAACAGGAAGCTGGCCAGATGAAGAAGGCTGTGACAGGTAGATCAGAAAGAGAAAGCCGCATGAACAAAAACAGAGAATCATCCAAAACCACAGAACCCCAGGTAAAACCATGCCCACAAACACACACTCCCGATTGGCAATTATGCCTACCATGTCTAATTGTATCAAGTAACAAAAGTCCAACCGGGACACCCAACTCGTTCCTCATGCTCTGAACCCACATGCCCCATGCTCTCAACAGCTCTTGTCCTGACCCCATCTCCTAAAACCCTTCAGTATACCTTCACACTGACCCTTAACTTGGGTTCAGTCATCATCGAAATCTTTTCTTGGAACATTTCCTTCACTGCTTGCTTTACCAACACTGGCTCTCCCCTGAAGACCTGCTTCCTCTGCAGCCTTCTCAGGTGGTTGCTCTGTAACTTCCCTATCCTCCACGGGGATAGGGTAGAGTCCTCTTTGCTCCTATTGCTGCTTCAAGACCATTCTCCTGCCTCTTCCCTAAAACAAAAACAAAAACAAAAAATCAACTTTTGATCTATCTCATGTCAACAGACAGTCACCTGCCATCCTCTCCTTACTACAGTCAGCTACAACTTCTAGGTCATTCTTTCTCAGTGTTTTAAGATTTTACTTACCAGCTCACTATCACTCTCTACAACATAATCTTACTGTAACTCATTTTATTTTCATTACCTACATGGATGTGTTCTAACACCTGGTGCTTTGCTATCCCATCTCCTCAGAGATCTTCCTTGTTCTCCACCTTAGTCATTAACTCCCATCGCATGGGCCTTGTCAATACCAATAACAGAAACCTGTCCATTATCTCAGTCTCAACAATCCCCCACCCTGAACATCACCTCCCACCTTCCCTGCTCACTAGGTAATACAACTCCAACAGTATTTCAGTTTCGCTGGACCATGCATTGATCTTATTCTCTGCATCTTCATGTCCTCCTCTCCCTCTTACCCAGTGCTATGGTCTGAATGTTTGTGTACCACCCCCCCAAAAAAAAATTTATATGTTGAAATCTCAATGCCTAATGTGATGGCTATTAGGAGGTGAGACCTTTGGAAAGTGCTTAGGTCATAAGGGTGGAGTCCTCATGAAAAAGAACCCACAAATCCCCCCCCCAACTTCTACCACATGAAAACACAAGAAGTCTGCAATCCATAAGAGATCCCTCACCATGCTAGCACTCTGATCTCAGACTTCCAGCCTCCAGAGCTATGAAAAATAAACTTCTATTGTTTATAAGCCATCCATTCTCTGGCATTTTGTTATAGCTTACCCAAATAGACCAAGAATGGACTAAGATACCTGCTTAACTTCCTTAATGTATCATTACCTCACTTTCTCACATATACCTTCACCTTTCTGGAACTTAACTGGAAAAACTCCTACCCCTGTTAGATCCAAATTTCCTCCCACCGTGTGTCTGCATCCAAGCAAACTAAGCCTTCATGGAAAAAATTATATGATTATACTGACTAGTCTATAAATTTGTGATTACAAACTTAGGTAGAGCTTCAGTATCACTCAATAATACTATGACACTTACTGGATACATTCAATCTCTCAATCTCGTGAATGAATATTTTGTACCTTTTCCTCTCTTCTCAAACCTCCACTACTTCTTCCCATACTTATTCTCAGCTGATAATTTTGTCACTATTTCACTATTAGAGCCAGCTAAAAAGAACTTCCATGCCCTCTCACCACCATATCTACCCAGCTACCAATACCTGCATCACACATCGCACCTTCTCTATTGTTCCTAAATGAATCGCTCCTGCTTCTATCAATTCCTCCACTTATTCCCTGGGTTCTATCTACTCTTGACAACTCAAGGACATTGCCAATGCAGCTATTCCCCCTTATGCTCCATCATCAATTCCCCTTCTCTACTGAATCTTAGGATACTACTGTAATTTCTTTCAGTCCTGACTCCATATCCCCTTCAACCCACCCTTCTGTTTCTCTGCTTCCCTTTTCAGAATATCTCCTTGGAGTTGTCTATATACATTACCTCTAATTCCTATTCATCCATTATCCTTTTTCAGATATAATCACACACTAAAAAATTCACTATTTTAAAGTGTACAATTCAGTGGTTCAAGGTTGTACAACCAACAAATTATCTAACTCCAAAACATTTTCATAATCCAAAAAAAAAAAAAAAAACCCAAATCCCCATACCCATTAGCAGTCACTTCTCATTTCCTCCTCACAGTAGATTAGCAAACACTATCTACTTTCTGTCTCTATGGACTCACATATTCTGGACACTTCATATAAATGGAATCATGTCATATAATATGTGGCCTTTTGTGTCTGGCTTCTTCCACTTAGCATGTTTTTGAGGTTCATCCATTTCATAGCATGTATCGGTACTTCACTTCTCAGTGTCTTTTTTGAGACTAATGCAATCAGGTTTTCCCTCCACTGAAACTATGTTCAGTCTTCTTCTTGTTGCAAAACCTAGTGACCAGGTCTCAGTCATCACCTTACTCAATCTGTCAGCAGTATTTGACACAGGTGATCCCTCTCCTTGAAAAACGTCCTTCACTTAGTTTCCAGGACCCCACATAGTCTGGTTTTCCTTCTACTTCACTGGTCACTCCTTCTGGGTATACTTTGCATATTCCCTCTTAACTTTCTGATTCTAAATGTTCAGGTGCCCATAGGCTCGGTCCTTGGATCTCTTCTCTTTTCTCTATCTACCTTCATTCCCTTAGGGATCACATCCAGTCTTGAGGTTTTAAATTACATCTACATGCTGACAATACCCAAACTTCTATTTCTCATTAGAACTTCTCCAACATCAGACTTGGAACTTTCTCAAGATGTCCACTTGAATGTCTAAACTCATCAGACTCTACATATTTGAAACCCAACTCCTGAATTCACCAACCCTGCTCTTCCTCAGTCTTTCCCATCTCAGTTAAGCTAACTCCACCCTTTCTAGCGTCCAGGCCAAAATCCTTGGCTTTATTCCAGATTCTTCTTTCTTTCATATATCCACATAAGAAAATTAACTTGCTTATTATACCTCTAAAACATATCCACAACTAGAAATTTCTCAACTACCTTCACCCCAGTCATCCTAGACCAAAGCATTATCTTTGTTTATTGCAATGACCTCTTAACTGGTCTCTCATTTTCAAACCCTTGCTCCTGCCCCTCAACGCTAGTTTCAACACAGCCATCCAAATAATCTCTTTTAAAAATTAAACAGATCATATCATATCATACCTCTGCTCAAAATCTTCCAAATGACTTTGCATCTCAGAGCAGAACCAAAGTTCTTTACAAGGGCTGACCAGATTCTACACAAAATGAACTTCGCTACCTCTCTGACCTCATCTATTCATCTTAGCCACCTCCCTTTCTCCATCCCAACCAAAGTGGCTATTCTTTGAATACTTCAGGCATGCTCCTGCCTCAGGACGTTTGCACTTGATGTTCCCCTGGTCTGGATTTCTCTTACCCCAGATTACCTGCATAGTATACTCACCTTTTCAATTCTTCACTCAACAACTCATTCTCAGTTAGTATTCCTTATTCTATCTGTTCCCCAGCTCTCCCTGTACCCTGTCCTTACCTATTTTTCTCCACACCACATTCAATGTCTTATATACTATACATTTTTCTTGTTTTTACATCTGTCCCCTCTAGAATATTAGCTCCATACAGGCAGGGCTTTTGTCTGGTTCGTTCACTAATTTATCGGAGTGTCTAGGTTAGAGCCTGACACATAATAGGTACTCCATGAATACCTGTTAAATGAACAGATTAATGAGGTCTCAACACCTAGCTGAAACTGGAAACCCTAAATTTATAGCCTTATGTTTTTCATCAGTTTACTAAGGCAGAGAAGGTGAGATTGTAAAACTGACTGAAGTTCTGCTGAAAAATCATGTTGGAAAAGGAGAGTATATGAGAGTTGTGGCTATTAGTGATAAAGTGGTTCATGGGATCACCATGGAAACCAGTCTTGGTAAGAGAAAAAAAATGATACTACAAAAAGAACAGATAGACCAGGTAAAAATGAAGTATTTTAGAGTATAGAGAGCCCTATGAGGTTGAAAATTGGATTAAAGACTTAGAAAGATAAGGGGCTGTGGTCACAGAGTAGATTCAGAGTTCAAATATCAGAACTATATCTATTATTGATTTTTGACAAGGTCCAATGTGTGCAGATGTGAGTGACTGTGATGAAATAGAAAAGTTCACCAGAAATGAGAACGTGAGTTTGTGGTATGGGGTGGGTCATCTCTGTAGACACTGAAGTACCTCAGGTTCCTGGAAGAAGCTGAAGTAAAGTAAAAAATTATCATACTAGCTATATGATGTGGCTATTAATTTAACATCTGTGTCTCAGTTTCCCTGTCTAAAAAATAAGGGTAATATTAGTTCCTAACCCAGACAGTTATTATGAGGTTTAAATGAGTTAGTATTTGTAAAGCCCTTAGAACACTGCCTGGCACATGAGAACTGCTTTAACTCTAATAATGCACAAGATTCCAAGACTTCATGAATTCAAGAGCATGAGCCAGTCAGGCAGTTCAGGACATGACAGTGATATTGTGAGAAAACAGGGAATTCAAAGGAGACAAGCAATGCCACAATGACCAAGCAACTAACATAAACAGCTGGACAAGCCCAGGGGAGTCCGTACAAATGTGCTGGACGAGCAGCAGGGACTGTGGTGAGCTAAAAGGGGTCACTTCACCACACCTTTAGCCAAACAAACGTTGCCCTGCCACAATGAAAGCCCTATGTCATCAAAACTCCTAATTTTTACAAGAAAAACCATATGCTAATTTTTATATTAAATCTCCCAGTTGTGCAGATAAAGACACACACACACACACACACACACACACACACACACACAAAGAGAGAGAGAAGTATAGGTCAATATCCGTGAGGACCCACAGGCAAAAATCCTCAAGAAAATACTAGCAAACAGAATCCAACAATACATTAAAAAAAATCATTCATCACCATCAAGTGGGATTGCAGGATGCAAGGGTGGTTCAATATTCACAAATCAATCAATGAGACACATCGCATTAATAAGAGAAAGGTCAAAAACCATATGGTCATTTCAAGAGATGCAGAAAAAGCATTTGACAAAGTACAACATCCATTTGTGATAAACACCCTCAACAAACTAGGGTTAGAGTAAACATACCTCAACATAATAAAGGCTATCTTTGAAAAACCCACAGCAAACATCATCCTCATTGGGGAGAAACTGAGAGCTTGTCCTCTACAGTCAGGAGCAAGACAAGGATGTCCACTCTCACAACTTGTATTCAATATAGTACTGGAAGTCCTAGCCACAGCAATCAGACAATAAAAAGAAATAAAAGGCATCCAAACTAGTAAAGAAGAAGTCATACTTTCACTGTTTGCAGATGACATGATACTATATATAGAAAACTCAAAAGAGTCCACCAAAAAACTACTAGAAGTGATAAATTCAGTAGTCACATGATACAAAATCAACATGTGGAAATCTGTGGCATCTCTATACACCAATAATGAAGCAGCAGAAGGAGAAATTAAGGAATCAACCCCATTTACAACTGCACCAAAAATAACAAGATACCTAGGAATAAACCTAACCAAAGAGGTGAAAGACCTGTACTCTGAACTATAAAGCCCTGACAAAGGAAATTGAAGATGACACAAAGTAATGGAAAGATATCTATGCCCATGGACTGGAAGAACAAATATTGTTAAATATACTACCCAAAGCAATCTATGCATTTAATGCAATCCCTATCAAAATACCAAAAGCATTTTTCACAGATTTAGGACAAACAATCCTAAAATTTGTGTGGAACCACAAAAGACCCTGAGTAGCCAAAGCAGTCCTGAAAAGAAAAATGAAGCTGGAGGCATCACAATTCTGGTCTTCAAGTTACATCACAAAGCTGCAGTATTCAAAACAATATGGTACTGGCACAAAATAGACACACAGGTCACTGGAACAGAATAGAAAATGCATAAATGAACCCACAGTTATACCGTCAATTAATCTTCAACAAAACAGGAAAGAATATCCAAAGGGAAAAAGACTGTCTCTTCAACAAATGGTATCAAGAAAACTGGACAGCCACATGCAAAAGAATGAAACTGGACCACGCTCATACACCACACACAAAAACAAACTCAAAATGGATTAAAGACCTAAATGTGAGACCTGACACCATAAAAATCCTAAAAGAGAGCACTTCCTTGACATCAGCCACAGCAACCTTTTCCTAGGTGGGTCTTCTGAGGCAAGGGAAACAAAAGCAAAAATAAGCTCTTAGGACTACATCAAAATAAAAAGCCTCTGTACAGCAAAGGAAACAATCAACAAAACTAAAAGGCAACCAACCTACAGATTGAGAGAAGATCATGGCCAATAACTTATCCAGGAAAGGGTTAGTATCCAAAATATATAAAGAACTTGTAAAACTCAACACCTAGAAAATGAATAATCCAATTTAAAAATGGGCAGAGGGGCGCCTGGGTGGCACAGCGGTTGAGCGTCTGCCTTCGGCTCAGGGTGTGATCCCGGCGTTATGGGATCGAGCCCCACATCAGGCTCCTCCGCTATGAGCCTGCTTCTTCCTCTCCCACTCCCCCTGCTTGTGTTCCCTCTCTCGCTGGCTGTCTGTCAAATAAATAAATAAAATCTTTAAAAAAAATAAAAATAAAAATAAAAATGGGCAGAAGACAGGAACACACATTTCTCCAAAGAGGACACACAGACAGCCAACAGACACATGAAAAGATGCTCAACATCACTCACCATCAGGGAAATGTAAATCAAAACAACAGTGAGGTATCCCCTTGCACCTGTCAGAATGGCTAAAATCAACCACACAAGAAACAACAGGTGTTGGTGAGGATGTGGAGAAAGGGGAACCCTCCTGTGCCCTGTTGGTGAGAATGCATACTGGTGAGGCCACTCTGGAAAACAGTATGGGGGTTCCTCAAAAAGTTAAAAATAGAACTACCCTATGACCCAGCAATTGTACTACGAGGTATTTACCCAAAAAATACAAAAATACTAGTTCAAAGGGATACATGTGTCCTGATGTTTATAGCAGCATTATCTACAATAGCCAAATTATGAAACAGCCCAAGTGTCCATCAATGGATAAATGGAGATTTTTATATATATATAAATATATATATATAAATATATATAAATATATAAATTTATATAAAATATGTAAAAATAAATAGAAGTATTATATAAAAGATAAATCTTATATAAAAGATAAATATATAAATATAAATAAATATATAAAATATAAATAAATATATATATATATAACTATATATAATGAAATATCACACAGCCATAAAAAGGAGTGAACTCTTGCCATTTGCAATGACATGGATGGAGCCAGAGTATTATGCTAAGCAAAATAAGTCAGTCAGAAAAAGACAAATACCATGTGATTTTACTCATATGTGGAATTTAAGAAACAAAGCAAACAAGCAAAGGGTGGGTGGGAGGAGAAAGAGAGACAAATCAAGAAAAAGACTCTTAACTATAGAGAACAAACTGACGGTTCCAGAGGAGAGGGATGGGTAAAATAGGTGATGGGGATTAAACAGTGCAGTTGTCGTGCTGACCACTGGATGATGGTTGGCATTGCTGAATCACTATATTGTACACCGGAAACTAATATAACGCTGTATGTTAACTATACTTGAATTAAAATTTTTCAAAAATTAGAAAAAATAAATAAATCTCCTGGTTATGAAATTTGGTTAAAATTTATAAAACATTGTAAGGTCCAAAATGTTAGCAAACCGTCTTTGGCTAACTGCGTCTTTGGATGCAGTGGTCACCAGTGTGAACTCCCTGCTTTCTAGTAATGTAAAAAATGATGGGATGCCATCCCATCCTCCCTGCCCCATGACCGGTGTGATATAGGAGAAGAAAGAGTGTCTTTATAGATGGGAGGTGGCTTCTGTCAAAGTCACAAAAGAGGAAGAAACTTTCAATGAAGAGGCCAAAGAGACAGAAAGCCAAGGACAAGAGCAAATGAAAGGGAAGGAAATCAAGGGCTTGCGTTTTAGGCTGTGGCTAAGCATGAGAAAGATGAGAGAGACAGAGAGATTAAGTATTTTAAATTCCAAATGGACCCCTGGCATCAAGTCCAGGCAGATGACAGCAGACCCAGCCTCCAGATGTACTAATTCCCCAGAAAAGCCAGCTCTCACATTACAGCTTCCCTCCTTACCATCTTTAATTCCCCACAAAGGATTTCCTCTTTCCATTTTCCAAAGAGGCATCATCGTTTTCTCTATTCCAAAAATCATTTTCTGTATGATAAATTAACCAAACTTGAGTAATCATATGCACCTCTTTTGGCCATTTCTTCTTTCCCTCCCCACAGGCCCTTCTTTCCCTTATTACCACTTGGGCCTTCTCTAATTTTGGCCTTCATCTCATCCTCTTCCTTTTTCTCTTGGAAAATCAGTCGTACTCAGGCAGTAACTGCTGTTTCTTGCCTATAACTCCCAAATCTGCACCACACTAAATTCCAATTCCATATTTCCAATTGGCCCCTTCTAGATGGGAAGTTTTTCTACCAGTCCATTAGCTTTCTTAAAAAAGGTACAGTAACTACTCGTTAACATTTGTGCTCCAGGACCTAATCTATGACCTATTAGATGGTAGGCACTTAATAAATTTTTTTACTTGTATTTTTTTAAAGATTTTATTTATTTGTCAGAGAGAGAGAGAACAAGCACAAGCAGGGGGAGTGGCTGGCAGAGGGAGAAGCAGGCTCCCTGCTCAGGGAGCCTGATGCGGGACTCGATCCCAGGACCCTGGGATCACGACCTGAGCCGAAGGCAGACACTTAACCGACTGAGCCACCCAGATGTCCCAACAAATTTTTTTTAATAAATGAATGTCTCAAAGATATCTCCATTTCATAATCAGTATGTCCAACAGTTAATGATTTTTCTAAATATGTTTGTAAACATACACAAGTATGTTCATGTCACATATGTTCATTCATATGTATGTGTAAACCAAAATGTAAACGATTATCAATGTGTTAAAATCATATTAATTTCTAATTTTTTATTCATAACTTTCTGCATCACTTGAGTATTTATAATCAGTATATATCGCTTTTAAAATCTTGCCAGGAGCTATTTTCATTTTTTAAAGGAAATAAATACTATATTTATTATCTTCAAACTAAAATGACCTTCATTCTCCCCATATCTGGGCTTTAAACACTGGCATTCTCTTCTAAGCCTACTTCTCCTTGAATAACCATATTCTATCAATTACGCGGTCCTGCAGGTTTCACCTTCACAATTTCCCTTAGACTCACTCCCTGACTTCCCATTTGATCTGCCCCCATTTTTTGCCTAGAGTACAAAACCTCACACTATCGGCCAATTTAGACCATGTTCTGCTGGGGTACAGACAATACAAAATCCTAGTGGCATAAAATGGCAAAGATTTATTTCTCCCTCATGTTACGTATCCATTACGAGTAGGTTGAAAATTCTGCTCCATGTCTCCTCACTCTAGGACCCGATCTGATAGAGCAGCCAGTATGTAGTGCATTACAGTCACTGAGGCAGAGGGAAAGAGAGCTCAGAAGGATCTTGAGCTAGCATGCAACTGCTTTCACCTAGAGGTGACACACATCTGTTCATAACACATTGGCCAGAATTATTCACAAGCTCCCCAACTACAAGGGAGCCAGGAAGTAGAATCCTGCCCATGTATCCGATAGGGGGGAAAACTGGAAATACTTGGCAAAAAGAACGAATACCCACCACACATGAAAAACCACCAGACAGACTGACTCTCCTGACTCGGAACTATCCTCTATTACCTGGCCACCTGAGTCACTGGATTTAGAGTCCCAAAGATGGAGCTCCTGTTTTAATCTCATTTATTACCTGAGTGACCATAGTCATTTAATTTCCTCAGGTTCAATTTTTAACAATTCTTCTCCCTACTTACATTCTTGAGAATATATAAAATATTAGATGGGAACTTGCACAGACTTTTATAGCAATAAGTTGAATTAATCTAATGCAACATTAATTCAGTAGACGGCTTATGAAGCTGGCCGTGCATATAATTTCACTTACTGTGATGCCTGAAGTGTGCCTGTGTGGGAGGTGGGAGGTGAGGGGGGTGGGGAGTGTCTCCAATGAGGCCTCCTCAGTGCTGTTAAGTGCTTCCCGAGCTCTGATATAGAGGATTGCTCTTGGGTGCACTGCTTCATGCCTTTCTTGGAATACTACCCTTATCAAACAGCTTAGTGACCCCTGCCTCTTTACTGTGAAACCTTCAGATCACAGGACCTAAGCACCTGTTGGGCTTGGGAAATGAAAGGGAGTT
The DNA here is from genome assembly GCF_023065955.2 of Ursus arctos. Lineage (NCBI taxonomy): Eukaryota > Metazoa > Chordata > Mammalia > Carnivora > Ursidae > Ursus > Ursus arctos. The sequence continues at coordinate 52,500,431 of NW_026622985.1, read as the reverse complement.
ATTTTTTTTTTATTGCAATAACCATCTTTTCCCCTTTGTACGGTTCTCTTGCTCTCCTCTTTCTTATGACATTTACTGGGCTACCTAGAGAAGTTCTCTCTTCCCAAAGGCATCTGACCTCCCTCCCCATATTATGGAATATCCCTATATTATCTCTCACCACAATCCATGGCAATGCTGCCTGATGCTGACAATCCTCAGGTTATACCTATGGCATGCTGCTATCCTTGCCTCTGAACTTTGCTCATGCTGTTTTCCACTCCATAAATAACATCTCAAATCTCTTATTTTTCAAGTTCTACTTTCTCTATATTTCTCCCTGCTACCACCATCCATGCTTGGAATTTCATTCTTCTACATTTAATGCTTACATTTTGGCATCTGTTGCTTCCTTCCAAATTGCTTCACATGAGTCTATTTTGCATCTCCAAAATTTTGCTAGCGATTTCTAACACATTCCATTCTCATGGGCTCTTTGATCTCCCCACCCAGATGCAGAGACTGAATGAATGGACCCAAGCCTAGGCTCAGAAAAGAAAAACTTCAGCCCTTGAGTACAAAAGCACAATTATTCAGGGAGCAGCCTGTTCACCCCACAGGAGAGTGCACTTAAACATCATGTGTCATCCTGAAACTTAACCCAACAGCTACATGGTGTGAGTCACCTTCAAAACACAAAAGAAAGTTGAGTTACTAGCTCCATAGGGTGCCAAGGCCTTTATGCTACCACCAGTAATTCTCAAAAGTCAGGACTGGAAGTAGTTATTCCCCAGTTTTCAAAGGCTCAGGTACCCAGCTGTTGGGTCCAGGTATGGCATGAGGATGCAGATTTCTGCCTTTGAAAGCAGTCGGTTGTGTGTGGAAAAAGAAAAAAAAAAGAAACATACATCTTTGTTAAAACTTGTTCTAAGGGAACACAACATCCGCAACTGAGGCACCACAGAGACAGACAAATCATGCCTGGGGCTCGAGCCCCTAATGCAATCTGCCCAGCTGGAGGAGCCACAGTGAATTGTTAAAACCCCTTAATCTGATGACTCACCAACAATAAGATGGATGCCCAGAATGCAGCGATTGCTGGAGGGTTTGCAGACACCCAGGCTGAACAGATGGAGCATGGTGGAGGTATGGTAGGGTCTCAGAGACATACAAGCATCATGGCCCCCCACAAAAGACCCATCTTATGTCAACCGCAGCAGCAGCACACCCTCATCAAGAAAATAGTGTCTCTTTGAAACTTGTCCCATTCAAGATAAGCAAAGAAACATACTATAGGTGATTGCCCATTATTTTGAGGGGGAAAAGCATCTCAAATTATAGACCTTTTATTTCTCCTTCCTACCTAATTCCCACTCACCATCTACATGAATCACTAGTGTCCAACAAAAAAGATCAGTGCTAAAATCATCTGTGCCTGCTCAGTAGCTTGATGGGCTCATCAGAGGACTGGTCACAGAGGCACACTTCTTCCAACAGCTGCCACCTTGTCTCAGGTCTTAAAGGGAAAATCACAAAAAGTTACTACCTTGATACCAATTCATAGTAAACGTGTTCCCTCCAGGTTTTTTAATGTTTAGCAGCATATTGGTAGTTTAATTTTTATGGAGTTATAATTAGTATTAGGTCATTTATTTTCAAAATCTTCCAATTTAGGGAAACTAAACAGACTGTCATCTTTTTTTCTTATATAGTATTTTTTTGGTGATCTTCCTTGAGTTTCCTTTTATCTTTTAATTCTTTACCAAAAACGAACAACAACAACAAAACACAATCCCCCTTGTGGATAAGTAACTGTTAAAGAGCATAAGAATTTGAACTGATGTGACAGAAATCACTCTGCAAAAAAGTTTTCTCAACTGTGGATAGTGGCTTTTGGATGCAGTGACTCACTAAAGAGGAATAATCAGAGAATGGTGGTGGGAGAAAAAATTGAAAAGGAATAAATCTCCACTTTCAGTTTCATTTTCCAGTTAACTGATACTAATTAACAAACTAGTTTTTAATCATAGAATAAAATAAAAATATGAATAAAGAGTTTTTATTCTATGAATCCATCTCTCAGTTTCTTTCCATCTCAATTTGTAAGCCATAAAGATAAATTTGGTAATGACAATCTTTTGTTTTATATGCGATAGAGAAACATTTCTAGGTAGTAATTGATTTCTTATCCTGTGCACCTCAAAAATGCAGCATGCATAATCCCAGGAAGAGCCTCAAAGTTGAGCCACAGTCCTGTCTAAAAGGTAAAGATTTATTTTAGAAATGTCCCATATGGCTCTATTTTTGAGCTTTTAGTACTGACAGGCAGCTACAGGGAGCCAGATGGGTAACATAGGTAAGATTCCAACAACATAAATCTTCTTAATTAAATTAAATTTTCAAAAGATGGGGAAAAATTAAATGTAATGGGATACAATTATCTTAGGAATAACACACACTCAATGTGCCTTGCTGCTTATTTTATCTGGAACTTTTATTGGTACATAGTTATTAACCGGGATTGTGAGATACTTTAGATGTAATCATGCACTAGATAAAATTAGTGGAATGTTAATTATCTTTTGTGGGTTACAAAATAGATTTCCCTGTGTTGGGAAAACATAAATGGGGATAAAGTAAATGTAATAAAAATATCCCATCCTAGGCAAACAGAAAGGATACACAATTAGGATTAAGTTTTGTGCAAATATTAGAAACCTCAAATAACAGTGCTCAAAGAAGTAAAAGAAGTTTGGAGATTGGTGGTCCAGGGCTGGAAAGGAAGCCTCAGGGTCACTGGGGACCCAGCCTCCTTCAGCTCTCTGTGCCATCATCCTTAGTGTATGGCTGAGTGCACTTAGCACATCCTCAAGGATGGCTTTATGGTTCAAGATGGCTGTAGGAAAAATTCCATGTTCCAGGCCAGAAGAAAAAAGATGGTAGGCAGGGTTTAACTGGCAAACTTCCCAGCTAGATTCGGCCTCTTTACAAGGATTCCTCAGAAATTCCAATTGATGGCTTCTGTTTATATTTCATTGGTCATCGGTGGTGGCAAGGGAAACTGGGAAATATAGATGTTTTAGCTAAGTACATTTCTCTCTTCCAAAAAACTGGGATTCTGGTAAGGAATACAGAGTGAATGGATATTGGGGAGACAACTAAAAGTCTGTGCTATACAAAGTGCTGAATGGGACAAATCTGGAGCCAAGAATATTCTATCCAGCAGAACTATCATTCAGAATTGAAGGAGAGATAGTTTGCCAGACCAAAAAAAAAAAAAAATGTTTCCCAGACTAACAAAAACTAAAGGAGTTCACGACCACTAAGCCAGCCCTGCAAGAATTATTAAAGGGGACTATTTGACTGGAAAGGAAAGACCAAAAATAACTGTGTTAATGTAGGAAACACAAAAGCAGTAAAAAAGAATATTTCTGTAGAAAATCAATCAAAAAACTCACAAAATAAAAAGACATAAAATATAATAACCTATGCTTAAAATGTGGAGTGAAGAGGAGGAAAGAATGGGTTCAAATTTGAAGGACCATTAACTTAATAGAGACTGGTATATGCAGAAGAGGTTATATACGAACCTAACGGTAACCATATATCAAAAACCACTAAAAAACATGGAAAGAATAAAGAGAAAGAAATCCAAATATATGACTAAAAAACCTCATCAAACTGTGAAAGAGAGTAGGACAAGAAAGGATACGAGAAAATTTTCAGAAACAGCCACAAAACAAGTAATAAAATCACAATAAATATATACCTATCAATAATTACTTAGAATGTAAATGGACTAAAAACTCCGAATGGCAAAAATTGACAAGGCAAGAAACAACAATTGTTGGAGAGGACGTGGAGAAAGGGGATCCCTCCTACGTTGTTGGTGGAAATGCAAGTTGGTACAGCCACTCTGGAAAACAGTGTGGAGGTCCCTTAAAAAGTTAAAAATTGAGCTACCCTATGAGCCAGCCATTGCACTACTGGGTATTTACCCCAAAGATACAGACGTAGTGAAGAGAAGGGCCATATGCACCCCAATGTTCATAGCAGCATTGTCCACAATAGCTAAATCGTGGAAGGAGCCAGGATGCCCTTCAACAGATGATGGATTAAGAAGATGTGGTCCATGGGGCGCCTGGGTGGCACAGCGGTTGAGCGTCTGCCTTCGGCTCAGGGCGTGATCCTGGCGTTATGGGATCGAGCCCCACATCAGGCTCCTCTGCTGTGAGCCTGCCTCTTCCTCTCCCACTCCCCCTGCTTGTGTTCCCTCTCTCGCTGGCTGTCTCTATCTCTGTCGAATAAATAAATAAAATCTTTAAAAAAAAAAAAAAAGAAGATGTGGTCCATATATACAATGGAATATTACTCAGCCATCAAAAAGAATGATTACACAACATTTGCAGCAACAATGACGGGACTGGAGGAGATTATGCTAAGTGAAATAAGTCAAGCAGAGAAAGACAATTATCATATGGTTTCACTCATTTATGGAACATAAGAAATAGGAAGATCTGTAGGAGAAGGAAGGGAAAAATCAAGGGGGTGTAAACAGAAGGGAGAATGAACCATGAGAGACTGTGGACTCTGGGAAACAAACTGAGGGCTTCAGAGGGGAGAGGGGTGGGGGATTGTGATAGGCCAGTGATGGGTATTAAGGAGGGCATGTATTGCATGGTGCACTGGGTGTTATATGCAAATAATGAATCATGGAACATTACATCAAAAACTAAGGATATACTGTATGGTGACTAACATAACATAGTAAAAAATTATTATAAAAAAAAAAAAAGAAAGCGAACTTACCAGAGAGGAGGTGGGTGGGTTAAATAGGTGACGGGGATTGAAGAGTGCTCTTGTGGTGATGAGCACAGGATGATATATGGAAGTGTTGAATCACAATATTATAGACCTGAAATTAATATTACACTGTATGTTAACTAACTGGAATATAAACAAAAACATAAAGAAAAAGAAAAGTGTACCACAGGGTCAAAGAGTCCCAGTCAGGGAAATGAGTATGACACAGAGGCCAGGGTACCCAAAGGTCCTTGTGAAACAAACATCCAAAAAAAAGGGGAAAAAAAGTCTCTGAGCAAATATAAGAAAGGATAAAGGAACTCCTAAGTTTGTGGGTAAGAGGATTTCTAGTAAGGAATAAGGGGGTCACTGATCAATTGCTGATGGTCACCTTGCCTTTTTACAGCTGAAGAAAACAACTAATTGCTATCTCTTAACTGTCTACAACATCAAGAAACACAGTGATAAAACCATGAAATCTCTGTGCTGAGTGAATAATCTCTCAACCATCCGGTAGATGCCAAGCTCTCCTAACCTTGAACTTCCACATCTAGCCTGAGGGTAACTTTTAAAGGCCATGTAACGCCTGGCATCTAGAATGGATCTGAGACAGGCACCCTCTATTGCATCCATTGTTTTCTCACTGAGTGACCCTCAAGCCTACAGAGCACCACTGAGAAGTAAGAGCCCATGAGTTATGGAGCAAGGAAGGTGTTGCCCATCTACTGACTGCCCATCAAACTCCAAAAGATGGACTTCTCCCTTAAAAGCCTGAATGTGAAGAGTGCATATGTGAGTAGCCTGGCTGGGGTGGGAGATGGGACCAGGTAATGAGGGGTTAGAATAAGCTCTTTCTACTGCTCAAGCAGCTATGACCTTTCTCGGAGTTCTCTGAGATTCTAAGGACATAGGTTGAATTCAAAGTCAGATGCCTCAGGAAGACCAGAATTGCAGGGTCTCTGAACACAAACAAAAGGCAATGATAAGAGAGAGACCTATGGTACCCAGAACATCTAGCATTCAAAATCATGAGGTTTAGAACCAGGTAGAGATATAAACTTAAGGGATCTAGTCACCACTGGGGATCATTTGTACTCTCTTAGAAAGTAACTTACACCTTCCAAAAATCTGTTCAAATTTCCTTTCCTTCAAGCCGGGGACTCTGCTTCTCCCCACTCTAACGGGGATTATTTCAAACATCAAGAACTGTTTCCTAAAGCTGCCATAACAAATTACCACAAAGTAGGTAGCTTAAAACAACAGAAAACTATTCTTTCATAGTTCTGGAGGTCAGAAGTAAAAAATTAAAGTTTCAGCAGGTTTGGTTTCTGGAGGCTCTGAGGGAGAATAATTTCCATGCTTCTCACCTAGTTTCTGGTGGCAGCTGACAATTCTTGGCATCCTTGGCTTAAAGACATATCACTCCAGTCTCTGCCTCTATTTTCACATGGCCCTCTTCTGTGTCACTATGTTTACTCCTTTACTGTCTCTTATAAAGACATTCTGTCATTGGTTTTAGGCATTACCCGAAATCCAGGATGATTTCATCTTGAGATCCCTAACTTAATTACATCTGCAAAGACCATATTTCCAAATAAGGCCACATTCACAGATACTGGGGATTAGGACTTGGACTTATCTTTTGGGAGGCACTATTCAACCAACTATAAGAAATAAAAACAGGGGCACCTGTTTGATTAAGATGATTAAGCATCTGCCTTCAGCTCAGGTCATGATCCCAGGGTCCTGGGACTGAGTCCCGCATTGGGCTCCCTGCTCAGCGAGGAGTCCACTTCTCCCTCTCTCCCTGCCTCTCCCCCTGTTTACACTCTCTCGGTCTCTCTCTCTCTCTCTCTCAAATGAATAAATAAAATTAATAATAAATAAATTTATAAATAAACAAACAAATAAATACAAAATAGCAAACATAAGCTAGATTCTACAACTACCAAACATTTAAAATATAAGGTGCCCAAAATTGTGACTTTTATGTGTTAATGCTGTAACCCCGTAATACAACCTTTCCTTTCTACTAAAATACATATGGAGACACCAGGAAATAAAAATAAAAATAAATCACATAATCACATAATCACATAACTAAAAACAAGTTAGCAACTCTTTGCCAGAATCTTGGAGAATGCCCACCAACCTTAAAGCCTATGGAGCTCATTTGAAAAACAATCAATCAGAGGAGTTAAGATGGCGGAGGAATAGGAGACACCTTTTTCAGCCGGTCCCCCGAGTGGAGCTGGATAGGTACCAGACCAGCCTAAACAACCACGGAACCAGCCTGAGACGCAGGAAGATGCATCTGGATCTCTACAAATGAACATCTCCAGCGCTGAGTATTGAGGTACGAAGCGGGGAGCCGTGAAACCGCGCACAGATATGGGAAGATAAACGGAAGGGGGAGGGAGCCGCCGCGTTCGGGCGCCGGGAGGCGGTAGCCACTTGCACAGGACAGCGGGCGGGGCTCGCGGACGGCACCCGCAAAACAGCAGACTGAGACCGTGAGCCGGGTGCGCGCGCCACCAGGCATCTCAAGGAACACCGGAATCCCGGTGCGCTCACTGGATCCAGACTGAGACCGGGAGCTTCCGGAGAGCGCGGGGTGGCTAGCGGTGTTAGAAACACAGAAGACAGAGACCCTCCGGCCCTGGAAGTGAGGGCTGGGACACCGGGTGTGGGGCGCACATCCCGGGACGCTGCAGGGTTGAGCAGCACCAACAGTAACAGAGTTAAAGTGGCCAGAACATTAGTAGAGAACGGGCCGCAATCCCTCTGTTCTGTGACAGAGGCTGAAATTCGGCCGCTGCTGCTCTGACTTTCAGAAGAGGCACAGCAAACCGCCAGGGAAAGCCGCCAGAGAACAAAAGCCTGGAAACACCGGCTCAGAGAGTGCCCATCCCCATCCCCCTCTCAGGGGACACGGAGACTCTACCCAAACAGGGTTGCCTGAGTATCGGCGTGGCAGGCCCCTCCCCCAGAAGGCAGGCTGAAAAGTCAAGAAGCCCACATCCCGGGCGCCTGGGTGGCTCAGTCATTGAGTGCCTGTCTTCGGCTTAGGGCGTGATCCCGGCGTTCCAGAAAGGAGTCCCTCATCGGGCTCCTCCGCTGGGAGCCTGCTTCTTCCTCTCCCACTCCCCTGCTTGTGTTCCCTCTCTCACTGGTGGGCTGCCACATAAATAAATAAATAAATAAAATCTTTAAAGAAGAAGCCCACATCCCTAAGATCCCTATAAAACAAGGGGCACGGCCTGGGACCCAGTCAATAATTTGGGCTCTGGACAACCCCGCAACCTCTCCTCATCAGAATGACAAGAAAGAGAAGCCCCCCCAGCAAAGAAAAGACAGTGAGTCTGTGGCCTCTGCCACAGAAATAATGGATATGGATGTAACCAAAGTATCAGAAATGGAATTCAGAGTAATGATGGTCAAAATGATGAGTAGAATTGAAAAAACTATTAACAAAAAGTTTACTGAGAATATAGAATCCCTAAGGACAGAAATGAGAGTGAATCTGACAGAAATTTAAAATTCTGTGAGCCAAATGCAGGCAAAACTAGAGGCTCTGACGGCCAGGGTCACAGAAGCTCAACCACGACAAACCTACGTCACGTCATGTCATAGTGCAATTCGCAAATATTAGATCCAAGGATACAGTATTGAAAGCGGCCAGGGCAAAGAAATTTCTCCCGTACCAAGGCAAAGGCATCAGAATTACGTCAGACCTGTCTACACAGACCTGGGTTAGTGAATTGGAGGGTGGGTTAATAGAGGAAAAAACCAAAATAGAAGCTGCTCTTAAAAAAATCCAAGCCCACGAATGTAGGTTACGGGAGATTACTGACTCAATGAAACGATCCAATGTTAGAATCATCGGCATCCCCGAGGGGGTGGAGAAAAACAGAGGTCTAGAAGAGATATTTGAACAAATTGTAGCTCAAAACTTCCCTAATCTAGCAAGGGAAACAAACATTCGTGTCCAAGAGGCAGAGAGGACCCCTCCCAAGCTCAACCACGACAAACCTACGTCATGTCACGTCATAGTGCAATTCGCAAATATTAGATCCAAGGATACAGTATTGAAAGCAGCCAGGGCAAAGAAATTTCTCACGTACCAAGGCAAAGGCATCAGAATTACGTCAGACCTGTCTACACAGACCTGGAATGAGAGAAAGGGTTGGGGGAGCATATTTAAAGCTCTTTCAGATAAAAACATGCAGCCAAGGATCCTTTATCCAACAAGGCTGTCATTCAGAATTGATGGAGAAATAAAGACATTTCAGATTCGCCAGTCATTAACCAATTCCGTAACCACGAAACCAGCCCTACAGGAGATATTACGGGGGGTTCTATAAAAGTAAAAAGGCCCCAAGAGTGATACAGAACAGAAAGTCACAGCCAATACAAACAAAGACTTTATTGGCAACATAGCATCATTAAAATCATATCTCTCAGTACTCAGTCTTAATGTTAATGGCTTAAATGCTCCCATAAAAAGCCACAGGGTTGCAGATTGGATAAAAAGAAATGACCCATCCATTTGCTGTCTACAAGACACTCATTTCGAACCCAAAGATGCATTCAGACTGAGAGTAAGGGGATGGAGTACCATCTTTCACGCAAATGGACCTCAAAAGAAAGCTGGGGTAGCAATTCTCATATCAGATAAATTGGATTTTAAACTACAGACTATAGTTAGAGACGCAGAAGGGCACTATATTATTCTTAAAGGAAGTATTCAACAAGTGGATATGACAATTATAAATATATATGCCCCCAACAGGGGAGCAGCAAGATACACAAGCCAACTCTTAACCAGAATAAAGAGACATATAAATAAAAATACATTAATAGTAGGGGACCTCAACACTCCACTATCAGAAATAGAACACCCTGGCAAAAACTAAGCAAAGAATCAAAGGCTTTGAATGCCATACTCGACGAGTTGGACCTCATAGATATATATAGAACACTACACCCCAGAACCAAAGAATACTCATTCTATTCTAATGCCCATGGAACATTCTCAAGAATAGACCATGTTCTGGGACACAAAACAGGTCTCAACTGATACCAAAAGATTGAAATTATCCCCTGCATATTCTCAGACCACAACGCTCTGAAATTGGAACTCAACCACAAGGAAAAATTTGGAAGAAACTCAAACACTTGGAGACTAAGAACCATCCTGCTCAGGAATGACTCGATAAACCAGGAAATCAAAAATCAAATTAAACAATTTATGGAGACCAATGAGAATGAAAATACAACAGTCCAAAACCTATGGGATACTGCAAAGGCAGTCCTAAGGGGGAAATACATAGCCATCCAAGCCTCACTCAAAAGAATAGAAAAATCTAAAATGCAGTTTTTATATTCTCACCTCAAGAAGCTGGAACAGCAACAGAGGGACAGGCCTAATCCACGCACGCACGAGGAAGCAGTTGACCAAAATTAGAGCTGAAATCAATCAAGCAGAAACCAGAAGTACAGTAGAGCAGATCAACAGGACTAGAAGCTGGTTCTTTGAGAAAATCAATAAAATTGACAGACCACTGGCAACACTTATCCAAAAGAAAAGAGAAAGGACCCAGATTATTAAAATTATGAATGAAAAAGGAGAGGTCAGATGAACACCATTGAAATTGGAAGGATTATTAGAAATTTTTATCAACAGCTATATGCCAATAAACTAAGCAATCTGGAAGAGATGGAATCTTTCCTGGAAACCTATAAACTACCAAGATTGAAACAGGAAGAAATTGATTCTTAAACAGGCCAATTAATTATGAAGAAATTGAGTCAGTGATAAACAACCTTCCAAATAACAAAACTCCAGGCCCGGACGGTTTTCCTGGGGAATTCTACCAAACATTCAAAGAAGAAATAATACCTATTCTCCTAAAGCTATTTCAAAAAATAGAAACAGAATGAAAGCTACCAAACTCATTCTATGAGGCCAATATTACCTTGATCCCCAAACCAGGCAAAGACCCCAACAAAAAGGAGAATTACAGACTGATTTCCCTAATGAATATGGACGCCAAAATCCTCAACAAGATCCTGGCTAATAGAATCCAACAGTACATTAAAAGGATTATCCATCACGATCAAGTGGGATTCATACCTGGGATGCAAGCGTGGTTCAATATTCGCAAATCAATCAGCGTGATACATCATATCAACAAGAAAAGACTCAGGAACCATATGATCCTCTCAATCGATGCCAAAAAAGCATTTGACAAAATACAACATCCTTTCTTGATTAAAACCCTTCAGAGTGTAGGAATAGAAGGTACATTTCTCAATCTCATAAAAGCCATCTATGAAAAGCCTACTGCAAATATTATTCTCAATGGGGAAAAGCTGGAAGCCTTTCCCTTAAGATCAGGAACTCGACAAGGATGCCCACTCTCACCACTATTATTCAACATAGTACTAGAAGTCCTTGCAACAGCAATCAGACAACAAAAAGGGATAAAAGGTATCCAAATCGGCAAAGAAGAAGTCAAACCACCTCTCTTCGCAGATGACATGATACTCTATATGGGAAACCCAAAAGAAGCCACTCCCAAACTATTAGAAGTTATAGAGCAATTCAGTAACGTGGCGGGATACAAAATCAATGCTCAGAAATCAGTTGCATTTCTGTACACGAATAACGAGACTGAAGAAAGAGAAATTAGGGAAGCCATCCCATTTACAATAGCACCAAAAACCATACATTACCTTGGAATTAACTTACCAGAGATGTAAAGGACCTATATTCTAGAAACTATAAATCACTCTTGAAAGACATTGAGGAAGACATAAAAAGATGGAAAGATACTCCATGCTCATGGATCGGAGGAATTAACATAGTTAAAATGTCCATGCTACCCAGAGCAATCTACACTTTCAATGCTATCCCGATCAAAATACCGAGGACATTTTTCAAAGAACTGGAATAAACAGTCCTTAAATTTGTATGGAAACAGAAAAGGCCCCGAATCTCCAAGGAACTGTTGAAAAGGAAAAACAAAGCTGGGGGCATCACAATGCCAGATTTCGAGCTGTACTACAAAGCTGTGATCACAAAGACAGCATGGTACTGGCACAAAAACAGACACATAGACCAATGGAACAGAATAGAGAGCCCAGAAATGGACCCTCGGCTCTTTGGGCAACTAATATTTGATAAAGCAGGAAAAAACATCCGGTGGGAAAAAGACAGTCTCTTCAATAAATGATGCTGGGAAAATTGGACAGCTACATGCAAAAGAATGAAACTTGACCACTCTCTCACACCATACACAAAAATAAACTCCAAATGGATGAAAGACCTCAATGTGAGACAGGAATCCATCAAAATTCTAGAGGAGAACATAGGCAGCAACCTCTACAACATCGGCCAAAACAACCTTTTTCATGACACATCCCCAAAGGCAAGAGAAACAAAGATAAAATGAATTTATGGGACTTCATCAAGATTAAAAGTTTCTGCACAGCCAAGGAAACAGTCAGAAAAACTAAGAGGCGGCCCACAGAATGGGAGAAGATATTTGCAAATGACACTACAGATAAAAGACTAGTATCCAAGATCTACAAAGAACTTCTCAAACTCAATACACGAGAAACAAATAAACAAATCAAAAAATGGGCAGAAGATATGAACAGACACTTTTCCAATGAAGACATTCAAATGGCTAACAGACACATGAAAAAATGTTCAAAATCATTAGCCATCAGGGAAATTCAAATCAAAACCACACTGAGATACCACCTTACGCCAGTTAGAATGGCAAAAATAGACAAGGCAAGAGACAACAATTGTTGGAGAGGATGTGGAGAAAGGGGATCCCTCCTACATTGTTGGTGGGAATGCAAGTTGGTACAGCCACTCTGGAAAACAGTGTGGAGGTCTCTTAAAAAGTTAAAAATTGAGCTACCCTATGATCCAGCCATTGCACTACTGGGTGTTTACCCCAAAGATATAGACGTAGTGAAGAGAAGGGCCATATGCACCCCAATGTTCATAGCAGCAATGTCCACAATAGCTAAATTGTGGAAGGAGCCGAGATGCCCTGCAACAGATGACTGGATTAAGAAGTTGTGGTCCATATATACAATGGAATATTACTCGGCTATCAGAAAGAACGAGTTCTCAACATTTGCTACAACATGGACGGCACTAGAGGAGATAATGCTAAGTGAAATAAGTCAAGCAGAGAAAGACAACTATCATATGATTTCTCTCATCTATGGAACATAAGAACTAGGATGATCGGTAGGGGAAAAAGGGATAAAGAAAGGGGGGGTAATCAGAAGAGGGAATGAAACATGAGAGGCTATGGACTATGAGAAACAAACTGAGGGCCTCAGAGCGGAGGGGGTGGGGGAATGGGATAGACTGGTGATGAGTAGTAAGGAGGGCACGTATTGCATGGTGCACTGGGTGTTATACACAACTAATGAATCATCGAGCCTTACATCGGAAACCGGGGATGTACTGTATGGTGACTAACATAATATAATAAAAAAATCATTAAAAAAAAAAAAGAAATCAGATTCTCCCCTTCCCCAATATTTATAAGGTTTTATTTTTTTATTATCATTTTCATTGTTGTAGACTGTCTCTGTGCCAAGGATCAGCTTGTACTATAAATTTAAGGTTTTCTCAGGTCTTTTCTCAGCCTATGCCTTTCTCATGGTATGCATGATGACTTTCTAAGTTTTCTCATATACACGGTAGCTTTTGAATGTATTAGTTTTTAATGTCTAGCTACTGTGGGATGGGAGAAAGAGAAAAAGAAAATGAAGGTGGGAGAAAGGCACTAGCCCTTTAAAAACTTTGGAAATCACTTCAGTCAAAGATAAGGGCTTGCAGAAATGAGAAACAAAAACAATAGATGCTGCCTCTTTGCACCTCTGTGATCAGAAGCAGAAATCAGTGATTAAAGCACAGATCCCTAATATTTGGAGGACAGGGTCTCTTTTGCCCACCTTGGCTCCCACAAGCTACATGCAACTTCTCCAGGAACATGTGCACAGCCACCTGCCACAGGGCTATGGGACAGAGAATGGGTAACTAACTGCTGATCTAGAAATTACCACAATTTTCCATCCAAAATTTCTTCTGAAAGTTCCAAGTCTCAACAGAATCCAGAGTTCCAAAATAGTTACATCAGACAGATTCTGCCAGTGTAAATATTATTTAGTTGGAGAGACAGACTCCTGGTGCATCCCACTCTGCTGTCTCACCCCTCTGATTTGCATTTTATAAAGATGGGGATGTTGGATGGTTAACAGATTGTGGGAATGTGAATGTATTAAGATCCTTTCAGGTACTAGTGACAACATTCCCAACTCAAGTAGCCAGTGCCAGAATTTATTATCACACATACCACAAAGTCTGGAGGGGATGAAACAAACAAAACAAAGGCCTAAGGGCACCAAAATACACTCTAAAGGAATACTAAAGAAACTATTCCCCAGTGGTGAGATTACAGAGCACATTCCAAGGATATAAGACTAAACCTTAACATAATATTCATAGCTCCCACCATCATCACTATTCCCTTCTCAGCACACCCATCCCCATCCCAAGAAAGAGGACTCTATGAGAAGCTGAGTCATTGTACATAATAAGAATATCGGGAAAAGGGGAAGAGAGACACATATCTGTGTGTTAGCAGAGACTGGAAGGGGGATGGGAAGTTAGTAAGTGACCATACATATCTTCCCAGGAGAAATACAAATAAAATATTTTAGTTATATTATAAAGATCAAGTGTGCTACAAAGAGTAAACATTATATTTATCTACTTACAAAAAGATTTTTTTAAGATAGGATTTATTTCTATAAATGGTAAACTCCGTCTCATAAATCCTCTTTTAGACTTCAAAATTACATACGCATTCATTAATTCTTGAGGGATAATTTTCTAAAATGGAATTTGGCTGGATAAACCCCTCTACTACTTACTTAACATTGAATTATGAATCACCTTGATATGTCATTAATACCTGAACTGGTGGACCTAGTCCCATATTCCCATCCTCATTTGTCCTTGTTCTTATGTTGTGCTTAACTAAGGGACTGTAATTTCCTCACATGATCTTGTTTAAGTAATTCTATCTATCTCATTTTAAAGTCTTCTTTAAATGTTAAAAAGAGGTATTCAGAGAGTTGAGGTTCCATTTTTCTAAGAGTAATCTGGAGAAGACTGCTGCTCCCATTATTAGATTAAGTTGAGTGTCCCAAATCTGGCACAGATTGTAAATTATGAAGCTGTAAATTCTTCCAGATTCACACTTGCTGAAGCCATCATCCCTCTGCGCATGCATGTGTGCATATTTTACCCTATATTACATCAACCTTGGATGACTGTAATCACTTGCTAAGTGATTTACATGCTCCAAGCTATCGTACACATCTCTCAATAACATCTTTTCTTCAATCACTACTCTCTTTTTTTGAGGTTAATATATTTAATGTTTTTAAAATGTAGATCTTTTAAATTTTTTATTATGTTATGTCAATCACTACTCTGTTTTGAAAATCAATAGTTTCTCATAAGCCATAGAATAGGCTCCAAACTCCTTACCCTAAGACTTTGATATTCTTCAAAATTACATTGCAATGTATTTGCAAATTCTTACTTTTCATTAGCCCCATTACTATAATCAAACAAGGTTACTCAGACTTTGTTGTTTTCCTATGCCCCCTACCTCCTACGACCTAGAATCTGCCCCCCACATCTATCCCTCCATCTGAATCAAACCCTGAATCCAAGGCCAAGCAAGCCCATTGGCCACTCTAAAACACAAAGATCTTACTCTTCTTCATCCATCAGGTCCACCACTCACTTGGCACATTTCACATTCTGATATTATCAAAATTCATTTTCATGTGTGTTCTTCATATCTTTCCAGCTTGAAGTTATACTCCTTAAGAACTAAGCAATGACTCACTCAGCTTGGACTGAGTACTCAAAAAATACAAGTAATAGATCATTCATTTTGTGATAGAAACATTCAAATTTGACGCACCTGCAGCATGGAGGGTAGTTTTCATTTTACTGCTATCCCATAAAGCTGCAAGAGCCTCAGGGCTGGGTTTTCCCCAGGCTACTGTTGAGGCAAGGTTAATGCATTCCATTTCCATCCAAGCTACTCACTCCACCTCAAGGCTAAGCAGATACCTGGTACGAAGAGCTAAAGGGCAGCAAGCGTAGTACACTCAACCCCAATTTGGGAGAAAGTATATTTAACTTTGAAACACTGACATTTACTGTAAAACTGAACAAAAATTGCTAATTATTGAACTCTTATCAAATGCCGATATTTCAGACACTGAACTAAGAACTTCATATACACTAATTCACTTGATTCTTTTTTTTTTAAGATTTTATTTATTTATTTGACAGTGATAGAGACAGCCAGCGAGAGAGGGAACACAAGCAGGGGGAGTGGGAGAGGAAGAAGCAGGCTCATAGCGGAGAAGCCTGATGTGGGGCTCGATCCCACAACACTGGGATCACGCCCTGAGCCGAAGGCAGACGCTTAACCGCTGTGCCACCCAGGCGCCCCTAATTCACTTAATTCTTATAAAAACTTTGTGAAGTAGATATTATGAGCCCCCATCTTATAGATAAAGAAACCAAGGTTCAGAGAGGGTAAGTAGTTTGCTCAAAGGCACAAAGATAGAAAATGGAAACACTGGGAATCAGATCCAGGTCTCTTTGACTCCAAATCTAAGAATTATCACATACTACATGATATCGCCTCTCAGTCATAGCTCAGTCTTTCCTCTTCCCTCTCTCTTTCTCTCTGATGAACATGTAATCTGAAAAGAGCCATATAAACTAACATAACCTCACTTTATGACAGGTATGGTCTAATCTACTGAGCTAGAAATCAAAAATTTCTGGGATATCTGTGTATTTTATAGCATTTATAGTCCCTTACATTTATGATCTCCTGGACTGGTGGCAAATTAAACGAGGCAACATCACAGAGTTTCTCACCTTCCCCTCTTTTTGTGGCTTTTGTGTGGACATAAGTGATTATGATGATATGTTGGAGACATGAAGTATGTAGGTAGGTGATTGGAAAGTTGACCTCCTGCTGAAAGGCATGAGATCTTTGCAAAAGCTTTGTTTCTGAGGAAGGCTTGGCCCAGGATACTGTTTGATCCCTATGGCTTGAGGTTGATTATGAAGCCAATAAAAATGATTAAGGGTCTGCCAAGCAATGTCAGCCTATTTTCTTACTTTTTCTTTTTTTTCTTAACCCAAGGACCTTAGAAGCCATGAATACAGATGCACTTTGTGAGGCTGGATAGAAAGGAGTTCTGTTTGCCATAAAAATGTGTGCAGAAATATAGTTGAAAGACTAATGTTTATCCCAAATTAATCCATAAGCCTGGGAATGACATCATCAAGATGGTGACACAGATCATTTCCAACTCCAGTCTCCCTTACAAGAAAACCAACTAGCAATTATCCATACACAAGGCAGCACTGTAAAACTCTCTGAACTCAGGGGTAAGGCTGAAGCACACACTTAGACTGCAGGACTACATCCTTCTATTCTTAGAAGAACAAGAGGAGTGACCACACTCTGCCACCCCTCCCCCAGGCAGGCATGGCACTGCCTTAAGAAGGTATCTCCCAGGGCCCATGGTTTCTCTAGTGGGGAAAAAAGGAACCTAAAGTGGATATCCAGCCCCCACAATATTGTAGGATGCCTTCCAGGAAGCCCACTTGGGTCTAACTTCATGGGAATCACTAGAGGCATCTGCAGGCTTGACCGCTGGACATTAGATAAAGATGGAGAAGGGGAACCAGCACTTAAATCTTAATAGATCATATTCCCACTTGCAGCAGTGCCCAAGCAGAGATCCCAGCCAGTGGTTCTCGTCATCTACAGAGCTGAGCTGGTAGTCTCACCTGGTAAGGGACTCGGTTGGCAGTTTTGTCTGATTTGGTCCCCAGAATATAAGCTATACCAGCCATGGAGCTCATTTTTCGGTCCCACCTGGGCAGGGAAGCAAATTCACAGCCCTGTCCAACTGCTGAGTATAGTCTCCAGTCCTGCCCAACCACCAAGCTTTGCCAGAGAACCTGGACATCCACAGAGCCTATCCCACATTTGAGCAGGAAGCCAAGCCAGCAGCCCTGCCAACTGTTAAGTAGAGCCTCCAGCACCACCACATGTTCAGGGAGCCTGAACACTAACCCTAGGCAGCTTTGGAGCCCAGCATTGTACCACCCAGCCAGAGTCTACTGTACAGTGCTACTCAGTTGCTAAACACAACCTGTGGCCTTGCCTAGGCAGAAAGCCCAATCTGCACAATCACAGAGTATAGCCTGCAGCTTCACCCAACAAGAGAGCCCAAACAATGATCCTGCCCAACCATTGAGCATTGTCTCAAGCCCCACCCAACTGTGGGATACAGCTAAAGGCCCCTTACAACAACAGAGCCCAGACAGTGGTCTTACCCAACAGTAGAGCACAACCACCAGCCTACCTGACTGTAAAACCCACCTGCAGTCCTGCCAACTTTGGAGCACAGAGTGCAGCCCTGCCTGATCACAGATCACAGCCTGATGTTCTAACTGGGAGGCCAAGCCTTCAGCTTTGCCTAAACATTGGTCAAGCCAGTGGCACCATCTAGTCAGGGAGCACAGGCTGAGACCAAACCTAAACAGGAAAGATTGCAGAGCCTAGTCCATAGCCCTGTCAAATCACAGAGTCCAAACAGTGGCACCACCCTATCAAGGAATAAAGCCTATATCTTCACCCAACCAGAGATGAGTGCAGAGCCCAGCTACTGGCCCTGCATAACTGCAGAGTATGCTCAGCAACCCCACCTGATCAGGGATTCCAACTGGCTGCACTGCATGAACATGAAGCCCAGCCAACAGACCCACTCAATCACAAAGTCAAATCAATAAATGTGAAATAATGTGAAACACACTGATAAAATGAAAAACAAAAATCACATGATGATCTCAAAGAGGCAGAAAAAGCATTTGACAAATTCAATATCCATTCATGATAAAAATGCTCAATAAATTGGGTATAGAAGGAACATACCTCAACATAATAAAAGCCATATATGACAAGCCCATAATTACACCATACTCAATGGTAAAAAGGTTTGAAAATTTCCCGCTGAGATTGGGAACAAAACAAGGGAGCCCACCTCACCACTCCTATTCAATATAGTACTAGAAGTCCTAGCCAGAGCAGTCAGGCAAGAAAAAGAAATAAAAAACAACCAGAATGGAAAGAAGAAAAATGTCTCTGTTTTCAGGTAACATATACACAGAAAATCTAAAGGACTCCAATGGAAAACTGTGAGAAATAATCTACAAATTCAGTAAAGTTGCAAGGTATGAAATCAACATAGAGAAATCAGTTGCATTTCTATGCACTAACAACAAAACATCTGAAAGTAAATAAATAAATGATCCCATTTACAATAGCAACAAAAACAATAAAATACTAAGCAATAAATTTAACCAAGATGGTGAAAGATCTCTACACTGAAAACTGTAAGACACTGATTTTTTAAAAAATTGAATAGAACACAAATAAATGAAAAGATATCCCATGTTCATGAATTAGAAGAATTAATATTGTTAAAATATCCATAGTACCCAAAGCCATCTATAGATTCAGTGCAATCCCTGTCAAGATTCAAATGGCATTTTTCACAGAAATAGAAAAAAAAATCCTAAAATTCACATGGAATTGCAAAAGACCCTGAATAGCAAAAGCAATCCTGAGAAAGAAAAACAAAGCTGGAGGCATCATACTTCCTGATTTCAAACTATATTACAAGCTATAGTAAGCAAAACAGTATGGTACTGGCACAAAAACAGACACATAGACGAATGGAACTAAATTACGAGCCCAGAAATAAACCCATGTATATACAGTCAACTAATATTTGACAAGGGAGCCAAGAATACTCAATGGAGAAAAGACAGTCTCTTTAATAAATGCTGTTGAGAAAACGTTTTGCAAATTTTTCATGTGCAAAAGAACGAAATTGGACACCTACCTTACACCACTCACAAAAATTAACTTGAAATAGGTTAGACTTAAATGTAAGGCCTGAAACCTTAAAACTCCTAGAAGAAAACATATAGGAATAGCTCCTTGACATTAGTCTTGGCAATGATTTTTTGGATATCATACCAAAAGCATAAGGAACAAAAGCAATTTATAAACAAGAAAGATTATATCTAACTAAGAAGCTTCTGCACAGAAAAAGTAATGATCAACAAAATGAAAAGGGAACATACAGAATGGGAGAAAATATTTGCAAACCACGTATCTGACAAGGGATTAATATCCAAAATAAATAAGGAACTCGTACAGCTAAATATCAAATAAATTAAAAATATGATTAAAAATAGACAAAAAAGGGGCACCTCGGTGGCGCAGTCAGTTAAGCCTCTGACTCCTAGTTTCGGTTCAGGTCGTGATCTCAGGGTGCTGCGATGGAGCCCCACACGCTAGGCTCTATGCTCAGCCAGGAGTCTGCTTCAGATTCTCTCTCTCTCTCTCCCTCTGCTCCTCCTGCTCTTGCTTTCTCTCTCTCTCTTAAATAAATAAATAAATAAATAAACAAATAAATCTTTTTAAAAAAGACAAAAAAAGACTGCATCATCTCACTTATATGTGGAATTTAATAAAACAATCAAACTCATAGAAATGAGAGTCGACTGGTAGTTGCCAAGGGCAGGGGGTGAGTTGAGTGGGAGAAATGGATGAACATAGTCAGAGGGTATAAACTTCCAGTTATAAGTAAATTCTGGGGATGTAACCTACAGTGTGGTAACCATAGTTAACAATAGTGTTTTATATATTTGAAAGTTGTTAAGATAGTAGATCTTAAAAACTGTCACACAAAACTATTGTAAGGTGATGAATGTGCTAACCTTACGTGGTAATCACTTCATAGTAAATACATACATCAAATCATTATGTTGTGCACCTTACATTTACACAACGCTATATGTCAATTGTATCTTAATAAAGCTGGGGAAAAAAATAAACCATGAGTTAGATTCCATAGGTGCCATACTTTATGCAGCTCTTCTTCTTACTGCCTATGACATGTGACAGATTTGCTGATAATGAACTACATGACCTCTGATAACTAAATGGTTTTTGACTCTAGTGATTTCTTCAGTCCTCTGTGAGGTCTTCACTCATGTAAAATTTTCAACCCGCCTTGCAAGCAGCTGCCTCCCTTTTGAACACTTAAGGACACCAATTGCTTATAAGTATATCCTAGTCACAGTTGAGGACAGTTGAGTTGTAGTGTCCCTGAAAATTGCAAACAAACTGAGCTTAACTTCAGTTTCTGGGAAGAAACATGAACAAATAAATCATCCAACATTCAATTGGCAAGCACCTAGAAGACCCATTCCCAGAGCCATTGTTCTAACCATATTCTAGCACCTCATTATAGATGTCCTGGTGCTGAAATATGAGACAGCACAAGTGGAAGGTACCAGCTCTGAAACTACCTTTCTGCAAATTGGAGTTGTATTGCAAGTCTCACCTCTGAAGGACAGAATGGAGATTAACAAGGCCCTCATGTCTCAGAGTGAAATGACAGCAAAGGGGAAGAGAAAATAGCATAACAGACTCTTGTCACATACTAAAGAAAACCGTTTTCAAAATGTTTGCATTAAGTCTAGGTCTGAACCGGTTAAGCACTAAAGTATACTAGACTTGGGAGAGCTGAATTCTTGAGCAATTATCTGAATATCCCATGGCCATTTTCATCTCAGTAAATGATAGTATTTTCCTCAATGTCAACTGTTACATTACTTTCTCACTTCTTAATTTGTGTTTCTTCATGATTAGATTTGCCTGAGACTGTTTTATTTTACTCTAGTGCTAAAGCCCATGGCTCAGCACTCTAACTCCCTTGCAAAATTCCTAGCTGCGTTGCCACTTTCTCTCTTTCCTGTACTCACGTGGGTTAGCTACCAACCCTGGCTAACCCAGCAATTCACTTACTCCTCCTCTGTGCCAAAGCAGCACCTGGTAACTAAACTTACTTCCACGTTACAACCACAGATTTCAAATGGGCACCTAACAGTCCCAGATAACCCTACCATTCTTGCCTAGTAAACTTATGTTCTCAGTCTCTGAGAAGATTATTTCATATCTATTCTCTTTCCTCAAATCATCAAAACCCTTCCACATCTCATCCTCAGTTAATGACATCATTTCATAGAAAAAATAGATACAATCAGACCAAATCTACCTCATCTTGCCACCCCAAACTCCATCAACTTATCTACATTTATTTTTTTATTGTGGTAAAATATACACAAAATTTACCATTTTAACCATTTTTAAGTGAAGCGTTCAGTGGTATTAAGACAGTCACACTGTTGTGTAATCATCACTACTACCCATCTGCAGAACTTTTTTGCATCTGTATTTATTTTTTAAAGGAAATAGTAATAGCTAGCTTTAATTGACTGCTCGCTATTTGCCAAACACTGCTCTGGACAATTTATATACATGAACTCATTTAATCACCACAAACCCTACTCCACAAGGTATTATCTTCTGCATTATACAGAGCTAAAATTAAGGCACAAAAAATTTCAGTAATAGTCTGAGGGCACAAAGTAAATAATTGTTATAATCACATAGTCTCCCTTTTCTCTTGCAACAACAGATAAACTGCCTATGCTCCCAACCAAGGTGATCTTTCTACCTATATCCTGGATCCCATCACTCTCACCTCCTCAGGGACTTCACTTCAGCCATTGTCTTCTTGCACTTTCACATCATCAGTGTCTTCTTCCCTACTCTATCTTTCCTGTTGGCATACGAATAGGCCTATTGCCATCTATCTCTAACAACAAAAGAGAAATCCTCCCTTGACTCCATACCCTCCTCCAGCTACTGCCCTGGTTTTCTGCTAATTTTCACAGTAGAAATCCTTAGAAAAGCTGTCTCTACTTATCTTCACTTCCTTGTTCCATTCTCTCCTTAACCCCCTTCAGTTCTGGTTTTCTACACTGACATAACATATTCTGATTTAAATTCCATTCCTGATTTCTTTTATGCTTTTCAAAAACATTCCTAAACCTTTATTTATCTAGATATTAAAGATCAGAAATCAAACAACTTTCTGTTTCCTACTATAGAAGATAAGGAATTGAAACCTCTTTCTTTCTCTGCATTCTTTACAATGTCCAGGTCTTTATTAATTTGGGGTTTCAAATCCCATCATAATTGTTTTCTTTAACATACTTTTTTATGACTTTTAAGATTGTTACATTCAGCCTTGCAACCATATTCACATCAGCTAACACACCTACTTCCACGTAAGTGTCAGTGCTCTCCAGTACATCTTTTTTTCTACTAGCACTCCTCACAATTTAATATGGGTTCATCTCTCATTGAACTGATAGGTGCATCGATATATCTTTCAGGAAGAATACCTAGATAGTATGTTTTATAAAAACCGTAATGATACCGAAATGCCATTCTATTTCTTTCACACACAAATTTGAGTGGGCTTAGAATTTCTATGCCACAACCTGATTTTTCCTGACAAATTCTGTAGAACAGCAGATCTCAGTGTTCAGATATGTAATGCTACTTCCAAATTTTATCAGTCTAGGATGAGTTTCACTCATTTATGATTTGTGTAAAGCTCCAAAAGTGATTCTGACGAGAAGATAATGGTAAGAAGCATTATCATAGGCGTTCCTCCAATTTTTCTGGTGTTCCGGATTGCCAAAAAGCTAAAAACCACCTGAAATTGTTTCTTTCTTAGGTAATTTGATCTTCATGCATGCATGTGTTTAAATCTAAACCCTACCACTGAGTATTGCAACTGTATGATGAAGATGAGATTAGGCAACTTCTCAGAGCCCCAACTTCATCATCTTATTGCTGAATAAAGCTGTTTGTCTTACACTACTCTTGTAGAGAATGATAATATATTTAGTGTCAAACACATAATAAAGGATCAATAACATTTTTGATTACCCTTGAAATACATCAATTTCACAGGATATATCAAATGATGGGTCTCTTTATATATATATATATGTATATTTATTTTTAGAGAAAGAGTGGGAAGGACAGAGGGAGAGGAGAGAGAATCTCAAGTAGACTCTGCGCTGAGCACAGAGCTTAAGGCAGGGTTCCATCTCACAACCCTGAGATCAGGACCCTGAGCCAAAACTAAGACCAGTCACTTAACCGCTTAACCAGCTGTGCCATCCAAGTACCCCAATGGATCTCTTAATCTTGCCTGGAAGGCAAAAACGTTCTCACTCTTTAAATTCAGATTTGGTTCTTTATTTGTTTGTTTGTATAGATAAGGAGTTTTCTTCTATTACACCTACATTACAAATTAATCCTACCTTAATTAATCATGCATCCTCCTCCAACAGTATTTATTATTGATGGGCTAGATTTTTGTGATCACTTTCTCATATCTTTCATCTCACATAATTTTCAAGTTTTCATCATGTATTCTAGGAATGCCTTCTCAATTGTATTCTCGACCTCAGTGTTTTACAGTGTTCTAGAGCAACTTCAATGAAAGTTCTTAAGAAGCCCTTTAAGATCCTCTGTTTGAGTCAAGGATGACAGCGTAATAAATGGAGCTCTGGGACCCTACCTGCACTTCAACCAGAAACTCATTCATTACGTTTACATGGTGAAAGTCTACGTATACTTTCATTAAAGAAAGAGACTGACATCTTTTTAAAAACATTTAAAGCCATTGTTATACATTACTTATTCAATTTTCTCTACTAGTGAATTTGTTCCTTCATGCCTTCAGTATGGATTTTTATTTGACTACAATGTTTTTTGTTTCAATATGCCCCTTCCTAAAGCTTTCTTCTTGTTCATAGAGGTGATTTCCTCTTGCATAATAATAAAAACCATCAAAATATTTTCTAAAATTTTCTTCTGGTTCTCACAATAAATCAAATTAATTTATATTTTATATTTTTGTTCTATGTCTTCAAAACACTGCCGCTCTTCTTTGGTGCTGTTCTTTCAGTTGTTTATTACCATTAACCAGGAGGACCCATCCTAACCCCATATTGGAGAACAGACTATGCAGTTGTGTTCTCCCTAATGTCCTTACTAACTCTTCTAGAGCTGGAAGAATCATCCATCAAATACAAAGCCAAAAGTAAACTGATATGCACAGCTCTGAGCCTAGTTTCTCGCAGGTCAGTCAACCAGGACCCTTTATCAAACTAAATAGGGGACCGCCCACATTATTTCCCTAGCCGTGAAGGGAAAAAAATGTAGCTCCCAGGGAAACTGAGGCCATCTGTGAGCTAGTCTTTTTTAATGAGAAAATTAATGAAAGGAAGAGGTATTCCTTTTAACATCTCCACATCTGAGAGCTCTCAACATGTGTCTTTGAAGGATGCGATGCTTCACCTTCCATTCCTCTCCGTCTCCAGCCACATTATATCTAGAAACCACAGGCTCAAAAGAAGAGCTGCTACTAATAATGCAGACATCATACCTTCCTATTTTATGACTCTGTGTTTTTACACAAGCTTTATATGCTGACTGAACTGCCTTCATACATGACTCATCCATAAAACTCCAAGTTATTTTCTAGACTTCTGCTCAGTGCTCCCCTCCTCTGTGAAGACCTTCCTGGATAACCTCTCATTCAAAAAAAAAAAATTAATCTGTACTACTCCTCCCCATGTACGTGCTTCTACTCTGTTTATTAATTCATTAATTTAAACATCTATCGCCCCTACTAGATTGTCCCTTGAGGCTATGACTCAATACCTAGCAAAGTGCCTCATCAATAGTAGATAATCAATAAGTGTTCAACTAAAAGACTATGGTACAGAGACACATTCCAACCATCTCTAGAACCTGACTCTCTAGGTTTCTAGAGCTTTAATAGGGGGTGACCAGGAGTGGTCTCCTCCAAATGATGCCTGGAAATGTTGCTTTAATACTGGAGCAGCCATGCCAGAAACGATATGGCTCGAATTTCTTAATCCAGAACCACCACCAAAGGAAGTGTAGAAATTCCTCCTGGATAATGAAATATGGCCTGTTCTCATCCTTAATTTTGAGAGCAATTACAGATTAGATCAGGAAAAACTTGAGAGAAGAGACTGTACTGAACATCTATACCTCTAAAAACTGGCATAGAGCTTTGCACTTCATAGGAGCACAGATTTCATTGAATTAAATAATTACATTAACCATGTTTTCACAGATTTTTAATGGATATTCGGGGAAAATCTGGTCAGGATGAGTAAATTTACAACAATTCTTTTTTAAAACTGCATTTCAGGAAGAAGAGCTAGTATTAGCATAAGTAAATGGAGAGACTTACAGAGACTACTTTCAAATACAAAGCCATTTAAAACCTCGAGCACTATTAAAAAATAATAAATAAGTTAAATAATAATAAATAAATAAGTAAATAAAACCTCCAGCACAATTGAATGAACTGCTCAGAACTGGAAACAAAAATATGGGTGCTTTTGTAGTTGTTCTTGTTGTCACCTGCATTAAAAAAATATTCCATCCATAAACTCAATGTCCTTGGCAGTAATTCTTGACTACCTAGTTATTATTTCCAACAGAGAAAAACCAGACACATTTAAGTTGCTCTTACACAAAATCGCCAGTAAGTTGAACTTTCCTGATAGACAATCTATCACAATAAGGCAGATTTTACCATGTGTAACAGAATCAAATACATCCTAATCAAAAGCCATTTTATATATCATTAATGCTCTTTGTAATTTTTTAGAGCTTATAAATTTATGCTATTAGGGTAGATTAGATACAGGACAAATAACTGAAAACAATTTTTGGTGTTTATTAGTGTATCTAAGATACAGTATATTTTAAAACAGTGTCTTTCTTGGTCTACTGGCTGAATCTAAACCCAATGAGCTTTTCTTATTAGAGTTAACTCAGGCTGGCTTCTGTTTTGAGACAATATTTAAGATCTCACAATATGTGGGTTCTAATCCTTAATACAACCAGCTGATATATGGAATTCCTCCCCTCATTCCCTCTGAGTCCTCATGTTCGTTTTTATGTCCAATTTTTCCACCCTCTTGGAGGATGTCAGTGAAAGAATTTTTACCATTCTCTGAAGTTCCCTCTCACTCCCCAATCCCCATAGGCTGAGGATGACATATCTGGTATGTGGAAGAAGGACAAATATCATTGCTCATGATTTGTTTCCTTCCTATCATGCAGAAGCAGACCAGGAAAAACTCTTCAGCTGTCCCACCTGCAAGTGGGAAGCTGTATTAGTCAGCATTCTCAAGAGAACAAAACCAATAAGAAAATGACTGACTGACTGATTGATTGATTGATGATATATATATTACGAAGAGGTTCATTACCAGGAATTGACTCACACAATTATGGAAGATGAAAAGGAATTCTCAAGATCTGTAGTCAGCAAGTGAAGATTCAGGAGGATCAATGGTACTGTTCAAGTCTGGGTGTGAAGGCCTGAGAACCAGAAGAGCTGATGTTATTATAAAAGAATTCTTTTTTCTTCAGCCTTTTATTCTATTCAAGCCTTCAATTGATTGAATGAGGGCCAAGCACATTAGAGAGGGCAATCTGCTTTACTCAATCTAATGATTCAAATATTAATCTCATACGAAAACACCCTCACGGACACACCCAGAATAATGTTTCACCAAATATCTGGGCACCCCATGGCCCAGGCAAATTGACACTTAAAATTAACCATCACAAAAGCTAAGTCAGTTCAGTTCAGGGAGAGTACCTCCAGTACAAACCACCTTCTCTAATCCACTTTCCTAGTGAATCCCAAATTAGAGTAAAAGGCTGACACTCCACTTTTATCAGCACATGAGAACTATGTCTCTAAAGATGATCAAAACCCATAGTGGAAGAAGATTTGCTCAATTATCAAGTCTCCACAAGCAGTCTTCTATAATAGTTATTGAAGCTTATTTTTCCTAATTTCTTCTGGTCCTTCCTTCCTACTTTTTTTTTAAGACTTAATTTTTTATTTTAGAGAGAGAGAGAGAGCACAGGGTGGGAGAGGCAGAGGGAGAGGGAGAGAGAGAATCTCAAGTAGACTCTGCACTGAGCATAGAGCCTGACACAGGGCTCCATCTCACAAACCCAAGATCATGACCTGAGCCAAAATCAAGAATCAGATGTTTAACCAACTGAGCCATCGAGGCACCCCTTCTTCCTTCCCACTTCTAACTGGAAGGGTCAAGAGAGATCACCCTATTTGTTCTGATGCTTTGTTGGTTTCCAGCCCACTTTGAAATCTGGCCATCCCTCTATAGCCCAATTTGAATCCAACTACATTTTATGTAGTTAGTTTGGAGATAAAGAATGAAATGAAAGAAATGAAGTGTCCATCTACTGGGGTTCCATCAGTCACCATCTTGCTTTCTAAACCTGAGAGTGTGACAAGAGACACTGACTTTCCATTTGGTAATTTTCTGCACTAAAATGAGTCTAATACCACAAAATATCTCTTTGGCTTTAGGCACTGACTATATATCCAATTTCCATCAAAACTTAAAAAAAAAAAAACTTAAAAGAATTGATGTTATGTATTAAAAAAATTCACATAATCTATTAAATGTTCTCATCAAAAGTTTTTAACCTGAATCTATTAGTTAAGCCTCTAAACTTAAGTGCCAGTTTGCAAGAAGTAATAAGAACTCAAGGAACAAGTTAAATGCTCCACGAGGAAACAGTCAGACAAATCAAGAATCTATAAGACAATGATGCCAACCTCAAAAAAAAAAAAAAAAAAACACTAATAAGGCATAACAACGAAATGCAATATTTGAATTTAGCCTAGAACCTGGTTTGAAAAAGACAAAAGAATTTATAGGCTCTTTCATATGCTTCATTTTGGCAATAGTGGAAATTTGAATATGAACTATAGGTTAAATGATACTATGAAATTACTGTTAACTTCCTAAGATAATTATAAAGAGGAAAATCCTTAATCTTAGGAGAAGTATGCAAAAATATTTAGGGATGAAGTTTTACAATGTTCACAAGTTACATTCAAGTTATATACTCAAAAAAATACATATAAAGCAAATACGGTAAAATATTAATAACTGTTGAATCTAAAGGTCTATGGGTATTCACTATACCATCACTATTCTTTAAACTTCTATGTGTTTGAATTTTTTTGTAATAAAATGTAGAAAAAATACTTAGAAGGGGCTCAGTTTTTTCTGAATGTTCTGGACACCTACTTGCTAAATCGAAACAAAACAGTTGAGCAGGGCAGTGAGTAGTAATGATACAAATACGTGGAGCTTCCACACTTCAGCTTTGGTGATGCTTCACACAGGGAGCTCACTGCCCTTTCTGTCCGGTCCACGGCACACTGCTTCTGTTGCCTTCCCAGCCCTAATGTGATCCTGCCCTATGTACAAGGAGATATTTGCACACCTGTGCCCTCAGGGAATCTCCAGGCTCTTCTGGATAGAGGCTATCTCATTCATCTTCGGTTCTCATACCTTAGTCCACAGTCAGAGATGCTCAATAAATAGCTGTCAGATGGATCAAGACACGCTTCCCCCTTCTAGTACCTTGACCTTGATCTTGGACTTCCCAGCCTCCAGAACTATGAGAAATAAATGCTTGTTTTTAAGTCACCCAGTCAATGGTATTTTTGTTACAACAGCCTCAGCTAAGATCAAACCCAATATTCTACGAGATCATTATCACCTCAGTCCTAGTTTTTTAAACCATCTGGGGGACGTGAGAAAGCAGAACATGGAGCCTGCTGGGGAATACCATGATCCATGTATTATTTTTCCACCACCTTTTTAACTGGACTGTCATACCCATTAAACCAACCCCAAAGCAGTATCTTCCAAACTGCAGTCTCTATTGAAAATTACAGATTTCTTCGCTTCTTATTCAGGGATTCTGAACCAGCCCAAAGCGGGGCCTAGAAATCTATTGCTCTTAACTTCTCCCAGGTGATTCTGATGTGCACCCAGGTGTAAGGACGACTGCCCTAACTAGCAAACACTGGTTCTAGGTGACCATGTATGCACCAACACTCACACACACACACACACACACACACACACACACACACACACAGTTTCCTTCTGATTTGATTATGCTTACTTTCTCCTCCCTGGCCTAATATTCCCTTCCTGCCTGAATTTGGACCCAGTTGGTTTGGGTCGTCCTCCTGCCTGCCCTGGCTCCTTGGACCTTAGCCACATGTGCATTTGGTAGCTTTTTTCACTCCTCTGTTCTTCCTCCAGAGTGGAAACTCCCCACTCTGTCTTCTTGGCCCTCTAAAGCAACATGGATCCCAAACACCCCTCCTCCACTTCAAGGAGAGGGAGGCATTCGAGTAGTCAATTAATGTCCTTACCAAAACTCCTGTACAAAGCACAGGACTATAAGCAAGCCTGAGGGAGCACGGGGCAGAGACCTAACTCTTGCTGCCTCCTATTAACTTTCTATGAGGGCCAAGGGACCCTTCCCACCACTCATGTAGTATGTCGTTTAAACATATACCCAATTTGATTTTTTTTCATTAGACAGGTAATACACAAATGTAATCTCACTGTAAAATAATATAAACAATACTGATAGGCCAAAGCTGCAACACCCCATTTCCAGTCCCCTCTCCATAAGTAACCGATAACAAATCAGTTTGGTGTACAGTTTTCTATTTACATATATTAAGTTAAATAAGTGGTTCTCAAGGCAGGAGAGGATTTTGCCCCCCAGGGGACATTTGGCAATATCTGAAGACATTTCTGGTTGTCACAACTGGGAAGTGATAACATCCAGTGAGTAGAGGTCAGTGATACCGCTAAACATCCTGTAATGCACAAGACAGCCCCCACAACAAAAATTACCTGGCCCAAAATGTAATAGTGCCATGGCTGAGAAACCCTGAGTTAAACTATATGAAACTACCAATGTCTAAACAACTCTGACCTTCAAAAAGGCAATTTTATATGGTACAACCTAATAAAAAATATATGTGTATATTTTTTAGAGAGAGAAAAATAATATATACATATATTTTGAGAGAAAAATAATATATTTTTAAAGAGAGAAAAATATTATAACTATATAATATATAATATATGATTATAATTATATAATACTATACTATTTATATACTACATATTAATATAGTATATTATTATATGATACTATTATTAATATTGTGTATTAATATAGCATATAAATAATATACAAATATAGTTATATTTACATACAATATAATTGCATTATTATATATTACATATTAAAATTATACATTATATATAAATTTTCTTTAAGAGAGAGAGTGCACAAGTTGGGGGGTGGTTTGCAGAGGGAGACAGAGACTCTCAAGCAGGCTCCACACTGGGTGTGGAGCCCAATGTGAGGCTTGATCTCACAACCCTGAGATCATGACCTAAGCCAAAATCAAGAGTGGGATGCTTAACCAACTGGGCCACAAATGTGCCCTTTGTTTGTGGCTGTTTTACATAAATACATTAGACCATACGTCTTATTATACAACTTTCTTTTTTCCTTTAACAATATGCCCAGCAGATTCTCCACGCCAGGAACCAGAGCTCTGATTCTTTTCTAACCGCTATAAGGTATTCATTGCTGAGAAGACTCCTTGCAGTCTTTAAACCAGTCCTTTTCAGAGGGATGTGGCTATTTTCAGTTCCTCACTGTTATAAACCATGCTGCAATGAGCATCCTGGCTCATTCGCTTCTCCCCACACTGGTTAGGTCTCAGGTAGAGCTGAGAGAAGAAGGGGCTTGCTTCCGAGGGAGGGCAGAGAGTCTGCTTCCTCCCTTGGTCCTCCTTAAGGCCTAGCTGCCATCAACTGTAGTTGCCTGTTTCCCCTCACGGCAGTGAACATTTCATGCCACAAGCATTTACCACAGAGCGGTGTGAATTCTGAAAGCTGTCTGTTAGACTTTCCGCCCCGCTATTCTCGTGCAATGAGTAAAGGGCTCAGGAAGCGATTTATACCATTTGCCTGCCTTCCAGGCCTTCTCCAAGCTGCTGGGAGTTTCTGTCACACCTCTTTGAAAATGACTCAGATGTCAACACATCACTCAGCAAAACAAGCCCCCCACATACATTTTCTAAGCATCTAGTATCAATATATCCAAAGAACCAGAGCCAGAAGAAACCTTGTTTTTCCACAAATGGCTTAAGGGCATTGATTATCATGGAAAACTACATGCAGACTATTCAGAGACAAAAAGACACCCCTCCCCATGTGCTCCAAGAGAATAGCATATTGTCATCTGAAAGAGTAATTTATTTCCACATAATTGGCTCTATAAAGGGCATCTTCGGTCTCTAATTCCCTAAATAACTCAAGGCCTACTGTTGCTAGTTCTGACCCCACAGGGGAAGGAGAGTTATAATTAATTGACTCATTTTTGATTAATGCATTCCAGCTTTCCTTTACTGCCACTCTTCTAGGAGAAAATTGGCCAGCCCTGTGACTCCATTTCCAAGGACCTAATTCATTTAAAATAAACAAAGAAATCTGGATGATAAGCAAGATGTTGGTTGTTCATGGGATACTCCTGGAGGCTGCGCCTTTCCTCTGTGCCTTTTACATCTCAGAAGACTATTTGAGAAAGGGACTTTGCTTGGCTCCTGGCAATCAGATCTTTAATACACAGTTGGAGAGGCCTGGTTTTTTGTTGTTGTTTTTTTGTTTATTTTTAGTTTCCTGGTTTATTTAAGAGCTATGGTACCTAAAGGAGGTAGGAAGGGAAGAAGGGAGGGAAAGAAAGAAAAAAAAGAAGACCCCAAAAAGCACTTAAGTGGCCTCACCTCTTCACATAGTATAAAGGCTACCTACTTTGGATCATAGCCAACCAATGTATTTTTATGAGCAAAGACTATAATGAAGCACAAACTGCAAACTTTTTTTCTCGTTTATTTGTGAACATCCTATTGCGTCCTTTTAATACCTCTTATCTGAGCTCAGATTCATGGAAAAGAGTAACTCAATGACTTGCAAATCCAAATGTAGTTCTTAAATCATCCAATGCCATGTTTTTAAAGCAAGACTAGATACTAGGCACTCCTTCATTTTCCTATTTCCCCTATTTCTCTATCAAAACCAGATTGTCCTATGTGCCCCATTCTCTGTCTTGTTAGATAACTGAATTCATATTTAGGTAACTGTGCTGCCCACACCTCCCATTGGTGAATTATATTCACCAGTTCCAAGTTTTATTATTCCAAGGGGATATATATTGGTGTCTTTAATAGGCACCCTGATAAATCCTCTATTACCCTGTTATTCTATTTCCAAAGTCAGCATTCTATTCCCCTCCCTACTCTTTCTCAGGTCTATGATGACTGGATTGGGCTTTCAGCTCTTATGCATTTCTTTATACACCCTGGACAATCCCAGTGTGATCTCAGGATCTCCAAAAGCAACAGATGGAGTCTTCAATGTAAAGATAATAGCTAGAGTCTTTCAGGACGTCCTAAAACAATGACAACCTCCAAATGACAAACCTTCAAATAAGTACTAGTTCATGTATCAGTTGATACCTATAGGAACCCAGTGAGGAAAATGTCAATGGGGAAGTCATTCACATCCTGCTTCAAGAAGTTTACTTAGACGTGTTTTTACATTTTATAGATGAGAAAATTGGGGATCAAGAATAAGTATCCACCTTCCTGCAATCCAGTCAATGACACAAATTCTCACTGACCAGCAAATTTATAATTTTTGTTGTTGTTGATACTGATTCAGTTTTTTTTTTTTTTAATGAAACACATGCAGCTTGAAGAACCAAGGACATAAGGGGGTAAGGCAGGAATGGCAGGTCAGTGCCTGGAAATTCCAAATTGATGATAATGCTCTGGGAAACCATACAACTAGTTCCAAGGCCTCTTGGTTACTCACCTTAGCAAGATCCTCACCTCTCACAGTTTTAAAGACCTAAAATCCTAGCAGATGCCCCAAACCCTTGACATAGTCATTGTTATCTCTGTACAGCAAAAGTTCATAAATTTGGGCTACATGTGAGGATCACTTGGGAAGATTTTAACAAACACAAATGTCCAGTTCCCAAGAGATGCTAATTTAGATAGTCTGGGATAGGACCCTGGCATCAATATTCATTAAAAACCTCTCAGATGATTCACATGGTCAGCCTGGGCTAAGAACCACTGGTCCACAGGCATCCTTGGCCTACAGCTACTATTAATGGTCAGGAATGCTCCTACTCTCTCTTCTCTGCCTCTCTTGGGGCCTATCCTCTTAAGTTCCCTCTGATAATGCCCTCTATGAAGGCCTTCAAAAATTGCCTTCTCAAGTTTCTTTCCAATTAATAAATATAAGCTTTTTCACAGGGAGTGGAGAACAGCAAGAGGATTGTGGACAAAGGGAAATTTTGCATTATTACTTATTATTGAAAATTTATTTAGCACCCATAATGTGCTGAGATAAAGGATTTTGAGATTGCCTTATCTGGTTTTCGGCTGCTATGAGCACAGTTAGTCATGTGGTTTTATATCCCTCTATTTGACTGCCTGTGAAGCTAATAGGTAGATGCAATGCCGGAGTTGAGCTGGTTCAACTCTGAACTCAATATTCAGCTTCTAAAGAAATGAGAAGTTGTTGCCTCTAAGATTGCAAAAATCCAATTAAGTATCACTTTCCCCTGCTGCTAGATAGACTTAGACCCTGGAAGTAATGTTAACGATACCACATGAACATCCAGAACAATCACCATGCCTCTTTCACTGAAATCACACCCCAGCCAGCAATTAAACAGAAAGTGCAAGAATATTAATGCAACCCCCTGGCTTTCAGTTGTCAGACAAAATACTACGAGAGGCAGGGGATGATGTGGGCCAGACAATAAATTTTAAAAGAAAAATGTACCATTATTCTGTTTTCTTTTTCAAAGAGGAGACATTTAAGGTCAGCAAAACAGATTACACAGATATTTTCCCAAAAGATGTCCTTTGGGATGCACTGCCCCAACCTATGTGCCCCTCCACACATTCTCCACTGTAATTAAGATATATGCACTTTCCTGGGCTTTCGAAGTTGCTGACAGACAGCTCAGCTGCCAAAAAAAGTATAAACTGCCAAAGGCAGATGCTCAATGTTAGATGGTGCTCCAGGCAATGCCAGAGTGGGCAGCTACACCTGGGACCCAGTCAGACTACAAAGCAGGGTGTTAAATTAAACAGTTTCAAGGCAAATAAAAGCTGGCATTTGATTTAGATTGCTGTTTTTCCTTTAAAAGGTGGGGATGAAAGGGAATTCCCAAGACTGAGCAATTTCATCTGGTTCTTGGAACTTGCCCCACCAAGCCCTAACAGCCAAGCCTCCAAACCTCCTCTGGCAGCTCTTTCCTCCTCAGAGTGACTCAGGATAGACCTGGTTCCATTTCTGTTCTAAAGCATGAGCCTGGCTCCTCACATTGTGAGTAAAAGAAAATAGGGTGCCTGTGATGGACTGAATTGTGTTCCCCCAAAATTCATATGTTGAAATCCTAACACCCAATACCCCAGAATGTGACTGTATTTGGAGATGGGTCCTTTCAAGAAGTGATTACATTAAAATGAGGCCATTAGAGTGGGCCCTAATCTGACTGCTGTCCTCATAAAAAGAGGAAATGTGGACACATAAAACAGACACCAGGGACACACACACACACACACACACACACACACACACACACACACACACAAGAGACCACATGAGGACACCATAAAAAGACAGCCACCTGGAAGCCAAGGAGAGAGGCACCAAGAGAAACCAAACCAGTCAACACCTTGATCTTGGACATCCAGGCTCCAGACCTCTAAGAAAATAAATTCTGTTGTTTAAGCCAGCCACTTTGTGGTGGTTTCGTTACAGCAGCCCTAGCAAACTAATACAGTGGCCCCTATATTGTAATTAAACATTGTATTACATACAAATCAGAGAGTACTAATCTTTTCGTTGATGATGAAGACTGAATAAGAAACTTCAAGAGTGTTCACTATGAGGAGAGCCGGTATTCCTACAGTGACATCTTGAGCCACACCTGTTCATAAATATAAGGAATCCCAGCCAGCCTAGGAAAGTGTTCTTGGGTGTTTGCTAGGCCTGGAAGGATCTGAACTCAATCACAAAAGTGACAGTTATTTCACAGACCAGGACAATGCTCCATTTGGGCTAATTGAGGGCTGGGGATGTGTCTCACAATCCTTATCTATCAGTGGTTAAAAGTGAGATATAGTCAATTATTTCCGAGAACTTTAAGGTGAAGTATCCTCAGAAGAGTCTGTTGTCATCCCTGGAACTCAAGAAAAGCTAGGGGAGTGAGAAGCAACCACCCAGTGCTGTGGAGGACTGGCCCCCACCTCACAAATGGCCAGGGGGCCTTAGAGAAGAATCTTTCAGAGACCTGTCACACATTGAGACTCTGTCTCCAAAAGGGGACCTCCCACCTCAGACCCTAAAGTCACTTCTGTAACACTAAAAGCTCCTTACAAAACTTTATTACTATCTCATACTTATTACTCTTACTACTCCCCAAACTTGTCTATACTTACCAACCAGAAAATATCTGCCAGTCAAATATAAGTTCTAGAGACCTCTGCTCTAGTGCTGGAGTTGGGATGAGGGGGTGGAGGTGCCCTATATCAGCCTCCAGTGCTGGAGTTGGGATGAGGTTGGGAGGGGGCTGGAGGTGCCCTATATCAGCCTGAATGAGACTCACATAGCAAAGTCCTTACCATATTTAATCTCCCAAAGTATTGTCTCATCAGATTTTCACAAAACTTTCCTCACTTCCTAGAATGAACGTCTTTGGTGCTACAAGTCACAAGACAGGTTCACAGCTGAGCCAACTTCTTGCCATTAATGGTCCCAACAGGGTCTCTTATATGAACTACCTACTCTACTTGTCAAGTGACTTCTTTTCGATTTAAACAACTTCAACTTCAAGTTTTCTATATTAAATTACATTAAAATTACATTAAATTACATTAAAATATAAGCTGGCTTCATTTTGTTCTATAATTTCTCTCCTTGCTTTTCCTTGGATTTCCATTATAGTTTTAAATATTATTCTTTGTTTTGATTAATCTTCAGTTTGTCATCAATTCTAAACTTTAATTTTTAGTTTCTGGACTCCACTTTACTAGCTGACCCTTAGACAAGAAGAAAATGAACCTCTGAATACATCAGAGGTCCTACTTGAAGGATCCTTGAAGATCACCTTAAAAGGTCATTTTGTGTTGTGCATATCCACATACATACACAAGTATACATGCCCCATTTGCCAATTTTGAAGTTGGCTTCTCTGTATACAAGGCTTCCTTCAAGCAGAACCTCCTTGTATTATTTTCCTTGAGGAAAAAGTGCTTTCTTCTTTACCCTTCTTAGAAATTTGTTCTTCTGAGAACACTTAATTTGGCAAGGAGGGGCATCTAAATTCTTTGAAACACTTTTTTACTGGTTTATAATTTCTTTTTGATTCAAGTCCACTTTATTTTCTTGTTGATTCTCCACTACTTCAATTTCATCATTACTAGCATAGTGTATGGCAGCAGCAAAGAGACAATTATCTCAGCAAGCTGTCTCACAAACATCTCATCACCCATCTGATTTACTCTTATGACACTTTCCAAGCATCCTGACAAATCCTCCTCAAAATTGGATGGCTTTCCTTAGCAGATATGTCCTCACTTTCTAAGAATCTCTGTCCTTTTATCTCCCTAACAAACATCTTCCTTCCTAGACAAAGCTGCATCATCCAATACATATCTTGTCAGTATAACTAGATATATATACGTGTGTGTGTGTGTGTGTGTATGTGTATACATATATATATAGTATATATACTAGTATATGCTGACAAAAAGAAGGTTGCCACATCTGTTTGTTTTTTTTATAATATTTTTTTATTATATTATGTTAGTCACCATACAGCACATCCCTGTTCCTTGATGTAAAGTTCGATGATTCATTAGTTGCGTATAACACCCAGTGCACCATGCAATACGTGCCCTCCCTACTACCCATCACCAGCCTATCCCATTCCCCCACCCCTCTCCCCTCTGAAGCCCTCAGTTTGTTTCTCAGAGCCACATCTGTTTGTTATCTATTAAAAGAAGTAAAAAAAAAAAACATCATCAGTGTATGGCCATCACTATCCAGGGTAGAGACTGCTCAGGACCAGATCCAGAGGTTTTATGAACACTAGTATGGCAGGCAGATGCCTCCAGACCAGCTGAGAGCACTTCACACAGAACTAATCACCCCAGCACCACCCCAGAGACATGCAGGGCTGCTAAAGGAGGAGTGAAATCTTCCTCAGGAAACCAAGGCCAGAAGTTGTTTGGTGAGTATCCCAGGGGCTATTAAAAGCATTTGGCACAAGTTATCTCATTTAATCATTTCAACAACCCTATGAAGTATTATTATCTCCAAATTGTGGTAAACCTAGATCTAAGTTCACAAATAAGAAAGAAATGGTTTCATCTCTGTACTTGAGGTAAATGTACTGACTTTTTGGGGTTGGTTGGTTGTGTATGTGTATCTGTGGGCAGTGAAATGGAGAATCTCATGCCACCAAATCTGCTTGAGAGAACACTGTAGTATTCAAGAAACACAGCCCAGAACTCCATGCATGGTTCTATAGGGGACCAACATGAGACTCAGTGTCCAGAAGAAACCAGGAAAGTTCATATTCCACAAACAAGAGACTTAATGGAAAGGCTGACCTGATTTATATCACCCTTGCACTGATCTAAAGCTTTCTCTAGATGATTTGGGAAGTTTTAAAAATACTGAGGTCATGGGGGCGCCTGGGTGGCACAGCGGTTAAGCGTCTGCCTTCGGCTCAGGGCGTGATCCCAGCATTATGGGATCGAGCCCCACATCAGGCTCCTCCGCTATGAGCCTGCTTCTTCCTCTCCCACTCCCCCTGCTTGTGTTCCCTCTCTCTCTGTCTGTCTCTATCTCTGTCGAATAAATAAATAAAATCTTTAAAAAAAAAAAAAAACAAACACAAAAACCTCAGTTTTAAAAAAATAAATAAATAAAATAAATAAAAAATAAAAAAATAAAAATACTGAGGTCTGCCCAACCCTCCCCTCACCCCGAGATTCTAATTTAATTGGTCCAGGGTGCGGCAGAGCATGGGGGATGTTTTAAAGCTCCCCAGTGGTTCCAGTGTGCAGCCACAGTGAGAAACACAAGAAGTCTTTCAGATTCCTTCATCAAGGAAAAGACTGGCCTCCAGGACCTGGGAGAGCATACTCAGAGAGTGGCACTGGTAGCTGGAAGGGGAGAGACTGGGATGACGAATGCAGCTAAGTTGGTCAAGAATAAAAGGTTCATAGCCCAAAGCTCTCATTTTCCTTCCTTACAGAAGTCTTAACAGGTACGGAAAGAAATACTGAGTAAGCAGAGATATTATGTTTATTTACCAAACTAACAATGCTGTATCATACTACCCCTGGCATTGGTGAGAAATCAGTGGTAGGGCCCTCTAGTTTACTGCAGATTGAAGCCAAACTCTAAGGCCTTTAGGGAAGGAAACTTACCGGTATGTATCAAGAGCCTTAACAAGGTCCATAGCCTATATCTGCATAAAAGAAAGGTACAGGAGGATATGTACCAAATTAACAGAGGTTTTCTCTGGGTCATAGGGTATCGGGTGAATTTTATTTCATGTTTTCATAGATCTCTATGTTTTCTGTCTTTTACACAATGAGCATGTATTTCTTTGGGGGAAAACAATGAAATATAAAAATAATGTTTTATTAAAAGTTTTGCATCTTTGACACGATTATTATACTCATGTATTTCCCACAAATTTCCTCCCCATCACTCCAACTTTTCTTCTTTGGGCTCATAAGTCCTATGCCACCAGACATAACTACACATTGTTCCCTGTGTAACTGAGCATGGAGCCTAGAACTGTGTTTCTCAAATACTGCAGGATCTCTCAAACAGATGTGGGGGCACAGAATTCTCCATTTCTCTGTTTACAGATATACACATATGCAAAGAGAGAGAGAGAGAGAGAGAGAGAAAAGTCAGCACTTTTCAAAACATTTTGTTCAGTAAGATTACCTCATTCCAAGGCCCAAACATTCATTAAGAACATGGACTGTGGAGTCAGAAGTCTTGGAATCCAAGCAGTGTGAACTTGGGCAAATTAATATTTCTGTGCCTCAGTTTCCTAAAATGTAAAGTAGCGTTGAGAAGAAAAACTACCTTAGGGGCAGAGATGACTTGCATTGGGTGTAGTGGGTTTCAGTCTTTGTTCTGCCACTTGGGAGTTGTTCCACCTGAGACACAGCTCAGCGTCCCTGAGCTTCAGACTCCTCATCAATAAAAGCGGGATGATCATTAACAACTACCCCTCCCACCTTAGTGTGAGCGCCAGCTGAGACAGTGGATGCAAGCTCTAAAGGGCGAAGTAAATGTCACTTAATTATTTTCACTAAAGTTTTTATTTCATTCTGTCAAATTTGATCCACTCAGCCCCACCACCCCCACAACGACTGTATGGGAGCCAAGCACAGGGTTGTGCTGCTTGCGTTTTTTAGGAAAGCAAAGAGGCCCAGAGCTTTCGACTCCCGTCATCACTGTCAAAACAAAGAAGTAACTTTGGCAGCATTTCAACCTCATGATGTCTGCTAAGCCCCAGGAACCTGGAAGGACATGGCTATCCAGTCACACCCCTGAGGTGACTGCTGAACTTTGTGGATTTTAAATAGAAACGAACACAGTTCTGCCTAGACAAGCCACGCCACCATAGTAGGCATGGATATAACTGCAACTCTTGAGATTTTTTAAATGTCACATTTCTACAGCTCTCTAAATCAAATATAAACTGCTCTGAACACTCACCCACCAAGCACCGGCAGGAATTTAATCTCTGTCATTATATTGACCTACTCCCCTCTCTAGGATCTTACAAGATTCCCCAACTAACAGGGCACCCAATGCAAAGGTCATGGGCCCCAAACCAACGTAGCTTCTGTTCCCTGAAACTGCAGTCAAGCCCTAGATCTCCACCTTTCAGGGGATTCTGTTCTGCATGGACTCAGGGAGACTCCTGGCCCAGGTGTGTGGAACATAAGACCACAGACTCAGGACTGTAAACAAATTTTGTCATCTTAACAGTGCAAAATTATAGACTTTCTGTTGCATGCTGATACCAACTCAGTATCTGCTGAAGGATAGCTTTGTGGTTGGCAGAGGAGGGTCGTGGCCACTCAGGTGAGAGGAAAGTGACGTGTTACTCCAGGGGAGAGGAGGTACCCTCTGGTCATACCTCAACAACCCACAAAAGAGCTATTTGTAAAGGGTGCTGATAGCATGGTTTGAAAGAGGACAGAGTTTTTGTGCAGTAAGACATTCAGGATCCACTGTTTTATTGAGATTAACGTTTTCTCTATCCGTTTATGTAACATGAAGTTTTGTTTATTTAAGGAGTTGGGAAAGCAAAAATCCTCTAAGGACTACTTTCTGACAGGAAACTCCATAATTAAGTTGTTCCAAAATGGAGAATGAAGTTATGTGCTGGCTTCCTATTCCCTGACTTGCTTTCCCACCAACCGTCTTCCCCAAGCAGCTACAAATCAGTCTGTTTCCTACATAAAACCCACCACTGGCCTCCCATTCAGTTAGAATAAAATCCAAATCTTTTCCATGAGGTGGTCTCTGTTACTTCTCTGAGTTTATCTCCCTACTGTTCTCCTCCCCCGACAACTCCATTCACTTTGCTCCAGACACTCCAACCTCCTTGCTATTCTTACAGTACCCAAGCATATGCTATCTCAGGGCCTTTGGACTTGCTGTTCCCTCTGCCTAGAATGTTCTTACCCCATATATCTGCACAGTTTCTACTTTACTTCACTCAGATCTTTACTCAAATGCTACCTTCTCATGAGGACTTCCCTTAACACCCTTCCTAAAATATCAACCAACACACACACCCTTTCTAACCCTTTCCATGCCTTATTTTTCCACATGATACTTAGCATTAACATACCATATATTTTACTTAGTAATCTTTTTTTGTCTGTTTTGTTCACTATTGTCTCCTCAGTTACCTACCATAGTACCTAGCATATAGTAGGTTCTTAACAAATATTTGTTGAATGAAGGAATGACTTCACGTGACTGCCTACTCATCATTCAGGTCTCAGCTCAAATGTTGCCTCCTCTAAAGGTCTTTCCAAACAGGTCTAGTTAAAGATGCCCAAACTACCCACAGGCACTATTTTGTATTCTTTTTAGCATGTATTAGTACCTAGATTACCTTATTTATTTGCTTATAGATTTATAGTCTGTATCCCAACCCCAGAATGGGAGCTTTCTAAGGACAGAGTTTTTGTCTGCCTTGTTTATAACTATATCCTTGACACCCAGAATAATTCTGGGCATTTAAGAATGCTCAATAAAGGGGCACCTGGGTGGCTCAGTCAGTTAAGCGTCTGCCTTTGGTTCAGGTCATGATCCCAGGGTCTTGGGATCAAGCCCCACATCGGGCTCCCTGCTCAGTGGGGATCCTGCTTCTCCCTCTCCCTCTGACTGCCACTCTGCCTACTTGTGCTCTCTCTCTGTCAAATAGATAAATTAAATCTTTTTTAAAAATACTCAATAAATATCTGATAAATGAATGGCAAAAGGAAAAAGACCTAAGCGGGTGAATAGGTTGGTCTTCTGAATGAAGTCGTTGGATGCAAACCAATTAATTTTTAGGGGAACTAAATTGCTAGGTCACATTTCAGTTATATTCATAGCAAATTTACAAATTAGGAAGCTGAAAGCTCCCATCCATGGGCTCCATTCCCCTAATAAGTAAACTGTGGTAACTGGACTAGATATGGAATGATAGGCCCTTCTA
The DNA here is from genome assembly GCF_023065955.2 of Ursus arctos. NCBI lineage: Eukaryota > Metazoa > Chordata > Mammalia > Carnivora > Ursidae > Ursus > Ursus arctos. The sequence goes on along the minus strand of NW_026622985.1, from coordinate 52,457,715 downwards.
GTTTGAACAAAAATAAAAAACTCTTATGGACATTATATTCTAGCAAAGAAGATAGACAATACGCAAATAATCACATGCGTGCTGAATATTTGCTTGGGGCTTATAAGCATGTAACACAGGGCTCAGTAGAGTTGGGAGACGATGTGGTTATAGAAGACCTCTCTGAAGAAGATATTTTAAATATTTGTTCTGAGACCTGAAGTAGCTGGTAAAGGGGGATCATGGAGCAGAGCTGGGAAAGACAACTGCCAGCAGAGGGAGCAGCATGCAAAGCACTGGGGTGGAAAACAGCCCTCCTTGGAAGATTCAGAGGGTAGCAGGTGTGGCAGAAAAGGTAGGCAGGGCCAGATCATGCGGGGCCTAGTCACTTATGGCAAGGATTTAGGATGTTATCCTATGCGCAATGGGAAGCCTCTGGGGGAATTTAAATAGGGGAATGTCATTAAAAGATCATCTACCTGCAGGAGAGATTGAGAATGGATGGGAAGAAGGTGACACTGAGGTCAGCAGACCAGTTAGGAGGCTGGGGCAATAACCTGGGAGAAGGACAATCCCGGACCAAGGCTGCAGCAGTGGGATTCCAGAAGAAACTGGTGATTGACAGGTGACAGAAGATAAAAAGAACAGAGGCACAAAGAAGACTTGGCATTTCTTTGCAACATGGTGAATGTTGTTACTTACTAAGATCAGGCCACTATAAAGAAAGTCAGATTTGAAGGAACATATGGTAAACTCAATTTAGGCCAAGTAGGCATCCAAGTAGAGGAGCCAAATAGGTAGTTGGATGAACAGGACTGGAGCTCAGTAAAAGTCTGGGCTCTGTTGTCTCCTAGATGACAAGACTAAGATTAGCAGACTCTAGAAGATTCTAAGAGCCAGTATTAATCCAACAATCAGCAACTTGACCTTTAGCTCATGTGGGAAGTGATATAAGCTTCCTTAAAAGCAAAGAGCTTAAGGTCTTTAATATGTCCTCCCATATGTCTAATGACAACCAGGTAATGATTTATCCTGGGTTCTCTAGCAGGAAAGATAATGCCTTATCAAACAAAGATCCACATGTCATGGTGGAATCGAATTATAGAAGCTTCTATTTATTGAACCAGTAGTATGTGATAAGCCCTCCACACTTGTAATATGAGGATAATCATTGTTAGTAGTTGCTGACATAGCCCTCAGGTCGTGCTATCTATCCTTTTGTTGTTGTTGCTGTTGTGCGTGAGCTCGCTCAATCCTCAGGACCACTCTTCGCCATAGTCATGATGATCAGATCCATTTTATACACGAGGAAACGAAGTTTCACAAAAGTGAAGGACTTGCCCAAGATTATTCAAAGAGGGAATGGAAATGCCATGATGCAGAACCAGACTTGTCTGACCCCGCCCTGATCCTAATCCATGCACAAGTTTCCAGAAAGTTCACCTAGCAGATGGTCTTTTTCTTTCCCTGAGGCTTAGAAAACAATATTCAAGGCAAAAGAACTAATCATTTTGGTAAGCCTCTGATTATCCTGTCCATACTGTCACTTCATACTAAGAAATTGGGTCTGGAAAAACGTCATTAGCAGAAAAATGTCTAATTTATAGTTATATGGTAGAACTGCCAAAAATCAAAGTTCTCCAGCCTATGCAAAATTCTCTTATATAAAAGGCAGCATATACTCCTGGAGTCCAGGGCCAAAAACAAGTCTATATCACTTATTTTTCAAACCCTCCCATACCTAGGGACATTGTGCGCCAACAGAAAATATTCTCAGGACCTCAATGCAGCAGTGGGAGAAAGTGTCACTTCCTTGGTAGGTAACCTTGGGCAAGTGACTTAATTTAAACTTTACTTTTCTCATGTGTTCAGCAGGGCTAATAGGGGTATTACTTCATGTCAATAATGGCTAATCATTATATAAGGTTTAATACAGACTAGGCACTGCTCTAAGGACAGTACATTATATTAACTCATTTAATCCTTTCCACAATCCCATGGGAAAGGCTGAGTAGGACCTGTGATTATCCCCATATTACAGAAGAGTAAATGAGGCACAGAGAGTTAAGTAATTTGTCCAGGGTCACACAGCTGGTAATAATAGACCTGAGACTCAAACCCAAGCAATCTGAGAAAGTCTCACCACCGAATCATCAGCTTCTCCACGCTGTGAGAATTAAATGAGATGATGCATGTAAAGTATTTTTAGCACAGTACCTGGTATATAGTAAGTACTTAGTTAATGCTATGCCATTATTTTTATTGTAATCATCATCATCATTTAAAGACTGATGCAGAAGATCGCATTTAAAACTGAGATATAACAGCATAACTCCAAAAAGCAGACTGCCAACATTTTTAGAATTGTCTTATAAAAAAAGAAACACTATTTGCAAGACAGGATCTTAAAAGCCAACCTAGAGGGATGGCACTTTTTTTTTAAGCATCCCATTTACGCAAGCAGTTCAATAAATGCCAAGGGAGCTGAATAGCACGGCAGACCAACCACTGAGGGAATTCCCCCATAAAAGCCCCCAAACCATTTGGAACACAGTCAGCAGGAGATCAGCAGCACACTCAGCCTTGCCGTCTCTGCCTCACTACCTGACGAATTAAGAAATTGCCACGTCCTTTTTAGGAAGGAGAAGAAAATAAAACTAATTAGAAAAGCCTTATATTGCAATGAGAAGCCTGCTTGTAATGCTAAACTCAGTCAGGAATGACAGGAAGGATTATAGGGCTGAGTGGAGGCTTTGATGTTCTTCCCACTGTGGGCTCCTCCTCAAAACCTAATGACACCATCTCAATAACCCTCCTTGACAACCACATTTAAAGCAGGTTCCCCCACTCACCCAGCTGTTCTCCTTCTTATAACACAATCCCTAAATCTTTCAGGTAACTCGTTTGTTCTTGTCACACATACCTCTCTAGAAAAGCAAATATCTCCAACAAATACTAGCTGTTCAACAAATATTTGTTAAATAAGAGAGAAATTCCAATCTCTATTCACACCTCATCTCTGAGAAACATTTAAGAGTATCTAATGTATTACCCAGAGCGATCACCACAAAAATTCCCTCTCCTCTCCTCTTTCTGTTCTAGCACAGTGCTACCTGATAGAAATTTACTACTAGCCACCTAGCAATAATTTTAATTTTCTAGGAGACCATTTTGAGAAGTAAAAGGAAACATGTTAAATGGACTTTATTAATGTATTTTATTTTTTATTTAACCTAATATATTGAAAATATTACCAAGATATCAATATTTAAAAACTATCAAGGAGATCTTCTACTACGTTTTTTTCTTTTTAGTTCTAAGTGTTTAATTAAAATCCAATACATCTTACCTTAACAGCACGTCTCAATTTCAACTAGCCCCATGGTGAGCGCTCAATAGTACATGTGGCTAAGGGCTCCTGGGTGGCTCAGTCGTTGGGCGTCTGCCTTCGGCTCAGGGCATGATCCCGGGGTTCTGGGATCGAGCCCCACATCAGGCTCCTCCACTGGGAGCCTGCTTCTTCCTCTCCCACTCCCCCTGCTTGTGTTCCCTCTCTCGCTGGCTGTCTCTCTCTGTCAAATAAATAAATAAAATCTTTAAAAAAAAAAATAGTACTTGTGGCTAGTTGGCTACTATATTGGTCAGAGCAGCTCTATCTATCAAGAGCCTCTCTCCCTGTCTCAGGAAAACTTGTGTGTACACTCTCTCTTGTTCCCTCTGTACTTCCTATTCCCTCTGCCTGGAACTTTTGCTCCATCCCTAATAGGCACCTTCTCATTGTTCAGATCTCCAACCGTATTATTTATTGCCTATCTGTTGTTTAATAGCTCTCACTGTCAATTAGGACATAATCCCTATGAGGCAAAGACCTGTTAGTATCCCCAGAGCCCAACACCATGCCTGGCATATCATAGGCCCTCAGTGAGTATTTATGAATGAATGAATGAATGAATGAACAAATGAATCCATTAGATCCATCTCTTCCCTCCTTTGTACTAAGCGTTCCTAGAAGGCACAGACCCACCCTACTTCTATCACTCCCTTGGGAAGCGTGAATCCTGTTAGGCCCCACCTGCTTCTGTGCAGGGTCTTAAAATCATCTTTGGGCCATGAACTCTTTGGTTGTCTTTGACACCCATGGATCCTTTCTCAAAATAGTGTTTTTAAATGCATAAAATAATATTCACAGGATTACAAAGAAAACTCATTACATGTAATTACAGTTGGCAAATTTTCCTTAGAATTATGTACGGTGATAAAGCACTTTTCATTAATGCACTAAATAACAAGATCTCGCAGTGAGTCGAATAACTTCTCTAATTTTGAAGTAGTTCTAAGAGTACATGCCTTATTGAGACATCTGTCAAACTATAATGTGATATGAAAACATTTGTAATTCTTATGGGTGACAGAGTCTTAGGTGCTGCTAACGTCACTCCACTCCTAATAAAAGGAAATACTACATTTCCGTTAGAGATGAGGGAAATTAAAGATAAATTTTCTCCCCCATCCAAGTTCATAGACTCCTCTGAATTCTATTTACTTCTTGGCATCCATGGACTCCAATTTAAGAGCCTCTGTGTTAACCAAATATTTTAAAAAAAAAAAAAAAAAAAAAGAACCTCTATGTTAGCTAAGAGGCTAGACCCTCAATTGTGCCCTTCTTTCCTCAGAGTGAAGGATTGAGAAGATAATTACAAAATGTCTCAGTGCTCCTTTTCCACTGCAGTCTGGGGGCAGCAGTTGAGGGTATGGCTGATGCTTTAAAAATAAAGGCATTCTGTCCAGGCGTCATACACATAGGTCAGAAGCATGAACTTCAGACTCATCCTAGCCTGGCCCTATCACTGCCTAACTCTGGACCAAGGAATTATTAGCCTCCTTGAATCTCGGCTGCTACACCTGTAAGACAAGGTTGAGACCTTCTACTCACAGGATGGGCAGCAGGATACAATGCAATAATGAACTCACTTACCAAAGCCCGTGTGCACTCAGGGGATGTTACCTACAGTGCTGATGTTTCTACTGGCCCATCCCTGCCTCATGCCCTTTCTTTCCTAACAGCTTCACTGTCCAGCAGGTCCTCCTCACTAAGTTTCCTGAAGTTGTCTAATCAGCACCACTGGCCATCTTTGCTCTGCAATCAGGTCATTCTCCTTCGTTGGCTCCTGTCAGGCCACATGCTTGGGTGGAAAGCGATTAGAATTATCCAGGCCTGAAATGGCATCCTGGAGGTCTACAGGTAAGCGAGGTTGGTCAAGTTATTTCACTCCTTAGGGCCTCACATTAACATGGTAATAGGCTTCCCTTAAAGACCCACAATGAGGATTAAGTGAACACACAGTTTTGTTTAATAAATGTTGGCTGTCTTTTCTTAGATGTTTCCTCAAATGGAAATTAATTACAAAAAGGGGCATTCAGGTAGAGCAAAAGTTGCTGAGAGAAGGATAAGGAACGAGAAAATAGGCTTTGCCACACAGCGTTCATTTCACTTTCATCAATTCTATTTTTTTTTTCTGACTTTAAGTTTCCCAACCACAAACCTTCAACCAAGTATCTACATTTGAAAAGATAAGATTCCCCAATAAGGAGATAAGAAGCCCTCTATCCCTACCCCAATTATAAGGGCCAGACTGTGCTGCTGGCAATTGGAATAGTGGATTTGCTTTAGGGGAGAAAGAGGGAACTCAGATTGCTCTGAGGTATGGCCAGAAACACCCCCATAAGCAAAATGACCCACTCTAAGCTGTCCTGTAAACCAGGAATCTCTTAATGATTTCCATATAGAAGATGGGAGAGTATAGAGGCTGGTTCTCAGAGGCCAATCTCAGTACTGTAAGCATTCCCCAACTACAACCACCACCTCCCCACACTGCCTCCCCCAACCCCAAAGTATTGGGAGAAAACAAAGCATTCTCAAGACTAGTGTGGGCCTGAAGTCAGACAGGCCTGGATTCATGTCCCAGCTCAGTCACTCACCACCTGGAGGAACTTCAACAAGTCAATATTCCTCCAAGCCTCAAGTCTTCTTATCTGTAAAATAAAGAAAATAATGTTGGTATGGAGGTACTATGAGGACTAGAGATTCTATAAAGTACCTGGCACACAGTAGCTATTCAGTAAACAGCAAATACTACTGTGTAATATGAACCACAAGAGTCAAAGAGAGGAGTACAGTGTCTGAAAAGGAGAGGGTGAGGCAAATCAAAGTACAGAGAAGGGAGGCAAGAAATCAACATGAGAGACCTGATTCCTGAAGGAATGTCAGCTTGTTCAGTGATACTGTGAAATAAATGATAATGTAGGATGATTAGAAGGTAATTTTATGTAATACAAAAACAACTTCTTCATTAGCACAGCACAGAGCAGGAGAGGAGAACTGACATGCGCAGGAGGTCAATTACAGATATCATTCCCAACATCTGAACAGGTCTCTCGTCACACCTCACAACAGACCAGTCCCCGCCCTCCCTGTGCACAGCCTTGCTTATCAAGAGACTTGGGAGGCAAAGTTCTCTGCTTCCCAAAGCGATGACAACAATCAAAATGTCAGGAAAAGCAAGTATTGAACTGTCACTATTTCTCTGGTGTGACCAGGTTATTTTTAACTTTTCAGTCTCCCTTCTCTGACTTTTGTGATCCTTGTAACCAGTGCTAGTCTAAAGCCTTAAGTATACATGATATTCATTAATTTTTCATTATTTAACTCCATTCCCAAGTTCTCCTTTCCCTTGGAGATATAAATAGGAAGGTATCAATGCCAAATGTTAAAGAGGAGGCTTGATTTTGCTCTCATACTCCAAAAAAGTCCTGGGAAGCTCGGTTCTCAATGAAAAATATTTCTTCTTTCTTCTTTTTTGCCTATCCCTGCACTGCCCCCTCCCCAGTCATACTCCCTAATTTTCTCCTAAACAGGTCACCTATTAGGATTCTATGAAGGAGAGCCAGGCCTAGGATCCACAGTAACAAAAGAAGAAAAGTGGAGACATGACATCAGCTTCTGCCATGAGCAGGGAATCATCCTGGATGCTGGGAGGGAAGATAATGATAGTTCACCAGGTACCCCCAGTCGATTTATTATACACAATGACATTGAATGTCCTTGCTCAATTCAGAATACAAGGCCCCACTATCTACCCCAGCCCTCAGTTCCAGCCCCGTCTTTCACCTCTTTTGCTACCAGCACACAGATTAGAACCTAAAACCAACTCCTGGGCCTCGTCCTTTACATGAAGGCATGTGACATCTGAAAAGTACAGTTTGAATCCAACAGTACCATTTATAAGCTGTGTAACTTAGGCAAACCTCTTAAACTCTCTGGACCTCAGCTTCCTTAGCTGTAAAATGTGGATGATATTTTTCATAGGTTCACAGGAAGGTTAAATGAGCTGACACATATTAAGTGCTTGATATGAGAATGACAGAAAATTCTCACTAGATGCCCACCCCTCCCTACTAGATTAGATGTGGGTAGGAAGGGAGAAAGAAAGAAACTCCCCATTAAAAAACTTTTTTCTTTCATGTAAATATACCAATAAGAGACTCGCTTGTGTCAACAATCTTTTATAAATGCAAATCACCTGTGAGCATTAAGTTTATCAATTCCCATCTTCATATAAATTATTTAAATCAAATCAGTACCTTCCAGAGTTTGATATTTCAGTGTTGTGATTACGATGCAGAGGAGCAAGGTTATTTAAAAAAAAAATTTTTTTTTAGGAAGGAAGCAGATGGCAAGGCAAGAAGTTTGGACATTCAGAACACAGAACACAGAACACTGAAGGTCAGGGTTGGGGAAGGGGGAAAGAAGGAAAACACAAGAATAGAAGAGGGTAGAGGAAGGACAAGGGAAGGGAAAGGGAGGCAGAAGGCCATTGCATGCAAACTTGTCCCACTTTGTCATTGTGCCTTCGGCTCTAGTGGCAGCTGGACTGTCACTGACAATCACCCAGCCTGCTGCCTTTGGCATACTCGCAGTGGATTAAGACATCAAGATGCATCTGTCAAGCTGCCTTGTCAGCTTGCCCCAGTCCAGCCAGACTTCTCAGTACAGGCTCTTTCTGTTCCCATCCAGCCCAGGTGCCTCCCACACAAAACCCTTCCCTTTCCCCTACTGAGATGACAAAGAAAGGGTAGAAAGAGAAATGAGGAAAAAGATGGAGAGAGATGAGCACATATAAAAGAAGGTCAGAATCTCACTCTCTACCCACCTCTCCCACATAAGCGTACGATGTTTCTAAACCAAAGGACTACAAAAGTTCTCCTTCGCTATTTTTCACATTCTCCTTAGCTTCTTGCATGTATATGGCATTTCGTGTTTTCAAACCATTTGATTTTCATAACAGATGTGTGAACAGATTGTCAGCAGAGCAGGTAGGACTATCCCATTTAAAATAATGAGGAGACTATGGTCGAAAAATGTTGGCCCTTTCCCAAATTCCAACTGCTAGTTAGGAAACAGGCCACTTTGGGACTCAAGTCTCTTAACTCTACATTCCAAGATAGTATGTTGGGACTCAAACTTTAAATCGCTATGTCACAGGAAGTAGGGTGAGAGGTCTCCACTGTGTGAGGCTGTGGACAGAAATGGAAGAGCTGTAGGTTTCCAACACGGCCTCTACCAGCGATTACTCATGAGACTTTTAAGATCTATTTGGTCCTTGATTATCTCATCTGTCAAATGAGTCTAGTATGGACAATCTTCTGACTCTAAAGTATACTAGAATAAACAATTTTACCTATTTCACAATCATACCTCTGCACAGTCTCCTTCACCAACCAGATTCAATATCCTATCAAATGTTCTGAGATTCTGCAAGACCTGAAATAACCCTAAATATGGGCAGCACTGCTAGAAACCCATTGTGAGGCTCATCCTCTTTGTCTTCCCATTCAGGGCTCTCACTCTTGTCTCACAACCACCACCCACCCCCACCTGTAAAGAACAAACAAGTGCCCCCTCGGCCACTCTCAGTCCTACTACCAGGCATGCAGGCACCAGCAGCATGGCTCAAACACAGAAAAGAAACCCACGAAATAGGCTCAGGGCCTCTGGGGCAGGGAATTTGGGGTCTCAGAGACCACAACAAGGTCTAGAAAAGGGGCATGCTTTAGATGGGCACCCCCGTTTAACCGCAAGAAATGTTGCAAGAGGGCTGAGCGGTGTTTTTAAAGTGTAGACCCAGGGCAGCAGCCCAGTGTCTCTGGTCTAAGGACAGTTTTGCTCATGATTATTCAATCTTCTCCATTTCCAAGTACCTGTTCCCAGTTCCTGTCACTGGAAAAACCCATTCATTAAAACTTTTTCACCTGTATGCAGATAAAAATTTAAAAGTCACTTTGTCCTATTTTAAATAATCCCCAACCTTGCTTTCATGGGAATTCTTCCATTATCTTGAAAGGAAAGGCACAGAATTCTCAAAAATCATTTTTATGATGATTAAAATTAATCTTGACCTAAAAGATAAAATTCTTATTCAAATTGTCAAAAGATGGAAACAACACAAATATATACCAAGACATGAATGGATAAACAAAATATGATATATACAGACAGTGGAATATTATTATCCATAAAAAGGGATGAGATCCTGATACATGCTGCAACATGAATGAATCTTGAGGACATTATACTAAGTGAAATAAGCCAGACACAAAAGAACAAATACCATACGATTCCACTTACATGAGGTACCTAGAATAGTCAAATTCACAGAGACAGAAAGTAGAATGGTAGTTCCCTGAGGCTAGGAGGAGGGGAAATGGAGAGTTATTGTTCTATGGGTACAGAGTCTCTATGTGGAATGATGAAAAAGTTCTAGAAATGGATAATGGTGATGGTTGCATAACAGTGTGAATATATTTAATGCTATTGAAATGTACACTTTAAGATGGTTCAAAAGGTAAATATTAAGTTACATATATTTTGCCACAGTAACAAAAGAAAAAAAGATTAAATGCTACTGAGCACCTCAAAGATTTTCTGGAGGCAGGGGCGCCTGGGTGGCGCAGTCGTTAAGCGTCTGCCTTCGGCTCAGGGCGTGATCCCAGCGTTCTGGGATCGAGCCCCACATCAGGCTCCTCCGCTAGGAGCCTGCTTCTTCCTCTCCCACTCCCCCTGCTTGTGTTCCCTCTCTTGCTAGCTGTCTCTGTCAAATAAATAAATAAAATCTTTAAAAAAAAAAAAAAAAGGTTTTCTGGAGGCAGAATGATAAAGGAGAAAGAAGAGAGAGCCTGAAATCAAATTTCCAAAACCAGTGTCACCTCTAGAAAGACTGGGGAACAGTTCTCTAAGGGAAGTTGTACATTTCAGCATCATCCAAGTATCGTAATTGTTCTGTGCCCTCTTCATTTGCACCTTGTCCCTTATCAAAGGAGTCTGCATTTAAGTAAATTGATTCCTGTTCACAATACCTTAAGTGGAAGATAAACACCAAATTAAAAACCACCCCAAGGCCAATGCTAAACTCAACATTGTTGCCAAATCAGCACTACACTACAGAGCTAAAACTCTTCACCCACAACTAGCATTAGAATTACCCATGGGGTGGATGGGGGTGCTTTTTAATTTTCAGCTTTTATAGCTTTTGAAATTAAATGAACTCTCTGCACCCATGCTCATTCTCAATAGGTACAGAAATTTTCACTGACACTCAGAAAATGATGATATGTTACAGATGTGACTGCTGAAACAATTATCCCTTTGTTACTTTAAAATGGCCACGTACCATTTTTAGCCAGGTCTTCATTGGCAGAACGGGAAATGAGGCCATCGTCTAATTAATTTTTATCTCAATTATCTGGGCAGCTGCCTGAATCCTTTGTTGGTAGATATATGACATGATGGAGGAGTTAGATATGACAAGAATGTGCTTTGAAAACTTTTATAAAACTGCCAGATTTCTCTCTTCAGTAAACATGTTCATGCCCATCTCTCTTCTATATTTACCCCCTTAAAGCTGCTCCTCGAAGTATGACCCTCAGACCTACAACACCAGCAGCATCCAGGAGCCTTCTTAGAAATGCAGCCACATCTAGGCCACTACCCTAGACCCACTGAATAAGATTCCCAGTTGCACCCCATTTCCTAGGGTATTCATATACACTATAAATTTTAGGAAGCACTGTGTTAGTTCCCTATGGCTGCTCTAACAGATTACCACAAACTTGGATGCTTACAACAACAAAAATTCAGTCTCTCACAGGGACGCCTGGATGGCTCAGTCAGTTAAGCGTCTGACTCATTTCAGCTCAGGTCATGATCTCAGGATCTTGAGATCAAGCCCTGTGCCACTCAGCGGGGAGTCTGCTTCTCTCTCTCTCCCTCTCTCTCTCTCTCTCTCTTTCTCTCCGCCCCCCCATCTGCCCCTCCCCCTGCTCATGCTCTTTCTCTCTAAAGTAAATAAATAAATCTTTTTTTTAAATCTAATCTCTCTCAGTTCTGGAGGCCAGACGTCCAAAATCTGTTTTGCCGCTGAAATCAAGGTGTTGGCAGAACCACACTCCCCTCAGATGCTTGAGGGAAGAATCTCTTCCTTGCTTCTTCCAGCTTCCAACACGAAGGACATTTTGATGACATAATCCTAAATAATCTCATCTCAAAATCCTTAATTTAAGTCACATCTGCAAACACCCTTTTCCCACATAAAGTAACATCTACAGCATCCAGGGATTAGGATGTGGGTATCTTCCAGGGAACCATCTTCCACCTATCACAGCCCTGCATCTAGGAAGTTTAATTTCCACATGCTAACTGGGATAGACCCAAACCACCTAAGTGATCTGTATAAATACCATCTCCAGATATATTTAACAAAGAGCCATCCTTCAAAACCTATTTTCAGCAAAGAAGCATTAAAATTTCTAAAACTGCTATGTGAGCCAAACCCAAGGACTCTGAAGTTTCCTCCCATTAGGGACTAACAAACATAGCCCTTACCTACCTGGGGTGCCTGTCAAACATTCAAATTTCTATACTATACCCCAGAACTGCAGGATACAAGTCACCATGGAAGGGTCTGGGAATGTATATTTTTAACAGGCACACTTTGGCAATTCTACTAGCAATTCTAATCACCAGACAAGCTTGAGAAACACTGCTTAGACCAGCAGTCTTCATCCCTCACTGCACATTATAATCATCTGGGGGGATTTTTTAAAATACTAAGTCCCAAGTCCACTCAGACCAATTCAATCAGATTCTCTTGAGGTGGGTATTTGCCAAAGCTCCCTAGACGATTCTAATGTGCAGCCAGGCTTGAGAACCACTGATTTTACCTCTCCAGGGCCAGTTAAGTGAGTTAGATGGGATTTAACAGACTCAAGTAAGCCACCCATTAAACTAAACCTATCTGGGCTGCTGCCTTTTTCAGAAAATGCCCTGAAGGGCCTCTCTTCAAATGGTGGGCCATGCCTGTGAAGCACTAGGCAATTATGAAAGTGTTTCAGAAAATCACCCCAGGAAAATCAAAAAAAAAAAAAAAAGAAAAAAAAAAAAAGAAAATCACCCCAGGGGAGCTCCTAGCCCAGCCAGGAGAACCCATGCACCACCCACTCTTGGGCAATAAGCACTAAAGAATAAAGCCACTCACCCCAAGCAATCCTCTCACTCACCCTAAAGCCCATCCTTCTTTATGAAAAGGAACTTATTCTTTTCTTCATCACCAGCTCCCACACACACTTTCTTCTAGCACAGTAACACCAAAGTAATAAAAAAAAATGTTAATGCTTATTTTCTAATCAAAATGTTCTCTATTCCCATGGCTTTAAATATCTGAAAAGTTTACATTTTTGGTCTTTTCCACAGGAAGGTGTTATCTAGCTGAGGAGCCCACAGGTGAAAAGGCAACAATTCAAGCCAAAAGTTCTGCAAGATATTAGCTGAACAGGGAACAGGGAACCAGAAGGAGACAGTCCCTCTTCTTGAAATAGGGAAGAATTTATGCTCGATAGAAAACTATGCATTATCTAAAATCACTCTTCTGCGTTACCCAATTGGGTTTGTTGAAGCTATTCTTCAACTCTTTAATGTTTGGATAATGGATAGCAATGCAAAATAATCCTTGTCTATAGACAAGCAAATTCTATCCTATCCAGGGGAGATTCAACTGACTTGCCTCCCTGTCTGTGGAAAAAAATTTCCCTCCATTTGCACATTGATGGAAACTTTCCTTTACTCCATATAAGTTTGTGCTTTCTAAATTTTTTCCTTTGAACCAGTTATAACATCATGAATTGAATAAAATCTTTTAATGAAGTTCATTTTTACAATAGTAGGAGCGTAGTGATTTTACTCTTTTTGAAAACTAGGTTTTAACATTGCTCGTGACCACTTCAGATGCCTAGGAGGACAAGACTCACTGTGACTGCGCAAGCTTATAGATTAACCCTAAAACAACCAGGTGAAGATCAAGAGATTCTATCTGTGGGAGCAAGCCTTCCAGAGTTTCCCAAGTACCTAGGCTCCAAACTCATCCTGTCCTGGTTCTTTCTTATCTATCACCACCTAGGACTATAAGCTGTTCTCTACCTATGAAGCTGAATGCGGGTGCAGAAGGCATCACAGTGACGGATTCTTTTCCCTGGGATCCTGTTTGACAAGAAATTCTCACTCAAAGGAGCACTCTCCCACAAGGGGCTGTGGAGCTATTGATAGGTGCCTCCCCCAACTTGGGGGTTTAAAAAGGGTATCAGGAGCAATTGTCAGTAGTATTTCCTCCAAGTCCTCAAGAATGGTAAAGGTAATCTGAAAAGGTGGGAAGTATCCCCAGATGAAAGGAAAACTAGCTATGGGGAAAATCATAGAATTCTCCTAAGTGCATGACATCACTTAGGTAAGTTGTGATATTTAATCATGGTTCTATTTATCATTGTGATGATCAAAATTGCAAATGCTTCATCAGGATTGAAAATTTTTACCACCATTCCATTGTCCAAATCATCTGTGCCCCCAGCACATTTTAGTAATGATACATCTACAGTTGCCTTCACCCCAACTCTCCCAAGGTTTCTGAAGTTAGTTTTGCTGCTTTCTTCTTCATGATTCTCTACCCTCAGCCTGTTTGACCTTCAAAGTCAGTATTTCAACCATCCAGCTCTTCAGTGACAATCTCTTTTTTCTAGTTGATTAAAATACTCCTATAACACTTTTTCTTCAATGTCATTGGTATGACTACCATGTAACACTTTACCTTCTTCCTATCCACCAGGACATCTCTCTGCCTTTTCTATATTCATTATCTCAGTCCTGTCTTCTCTTCCCTCCCTGTCTATCTTTGATTCCATTATCTATTACCTTAAATAATATTTTTGCTAATATACTATACTCCTTTGCTTCTTTCTCTTTAAATTCCACTGTCTGGCAAAATCCACAACCACAATCAACTAGCACTTTCTCCAAGCCTACACCTGGGCATCTGAGGGCTGCTGGAAAAACCCCACAGTAGGACCAATTGATGTTACTCTAAATAACTGAAGGTCACCCTTAACCATATCCTCAACTTGACCCTATAACCTCATTACATGGCTATAGACAATTTCATCCCTCATCACACACCTCTTTCAAACCTTCTCTCTTCTCTCACTTCTGACTTTATCAAATCCCTCTGTTATTCTCAGCAAACAAGCCAATATCACAGAAGAAAAAGGAGTCTTCAAATGGGAATACCCCTGACTTCCTGCTGTCAAACCTTCATACCCACTACAGCTTTATGTATCCTCTTATCCTGTCAGCAGGGGTCAGTCATTCTGTTCTGGATTCACACACATTCTCTCCCTCTCTCTCTCTCTCTCTCTCTCTCTCTCTCTCTCTCTCTCACACACACACACACACACACACACACACAAACACACACACATACACACACACACACACACACACACACACACACACACACACACACACCTCCTCAGGGACTGCATATAGTCAGCCACTGCTCTAATCATCCTTATCTTTGGCTTCCCCAAATCTCCTGGATCCTTCTTGACCACAGGTAAACATTCCTAAATTTCTCCCTTATTAAAAGAAAAAAAAGAAAAAGAAAAAGAAACAAAACCTTCATCAATTTGGTTTTCCCTCTCCATATATTGCCCTCTCTTTCTCCTCTTCACAAACTTCTTCCAACTCTCTTTTCCTTTGACTTATCCCAGACTCCTAATTTATGTACTATGTTTATGGTCCTTCTCATCTCATTTAGCTCCCCATCTTTCTCCTCCTAACCTCTAATTGTGGAACTTCCTCAAGCCGTGGTCTCACGCGAACTTCTCTCTTCACTCTATTCTATTGATGCCCAGGATTCAAGGGGTCAGCTGTATACAAGTGACTCCCTAAATTATACATCCAGCCCTGTCCCCCATATAAGCTCCAACCCCAAAATCAAACTCTAGATCATCCCTCTTAAAAAAAAATTGAACTTCTTCCAGTGTTTCCCATCTCAATGACTGGTATCAATTATCAATTTGGTTAGACAAAACAAAAATTTTCAAACCATTCCTGCTATCTCCCTCCCCCTCTACCTACATATCCATTTCATCACCAAGTCCTGCACTTTTGCTTCCTCTTTACATGTCAAATCAGTCCACATTTTTCTACATCTATTACCATCTCTAATCCAGCCTGCCACCATGCCTTGTTTGCACTGCTCGATGACCAGCCACTCCATACAATGCAAATGGTTCATGTCCAGGCACTTTTGCAAGCAAGAAAGTGAATGAGTGAATGAATGAATGCCTAGAATAAACAAGACTTGATGGACTGACCACTGCGGGGGGAAAAAAAGTCTATTCATTCAACAAATACTTTTTGTGTTTCTACTCTGGCCCAGACATTGTGTTAGGTATTAGAGACAGGATGATCAGAGAGTCATTCCTCAAAAAGCTTACAGTCTAGAAAGTGGAGCACTCGGTCAATAACAATAATACAAAGTAGCATACAAAAAAATCCATAAGCAAAATGGTCATCCTCCCTGCCCCAGATGGCAGGTATAAATCAAAGAAAGGAGAAATCACATCCAGTTGGATTTTTAGGAGACACTTCCTGAAGGAGATGGTGCCAACATATGGAAACAGAGTATATGGGCAGTAAGTACATTCTAGGAGGAAGTGATCTTCTAAGCAAAGAAGCAGAAGACAGAAAATACAGAAAAAAATAATTCAGCCTGGCTAAGCATTGACTAATGAGAGATGGAGTTGGCATGGAAGAGTCACTGGAAGTCCACTGTGAGAAGAAATTCACTGCAACATGGGAATAGCTCCAAATACAGGATGCTTCTTCCTAAGTGGTTGTGCTCTAGTTGGAATTTACTTTTTTAGTTACTTACCTAAGGTGAGGGAAAGCTTTAGGTCTACACCACTCCATGCAGACACGGCAATGAATAGAGAACAATCTTGTTGATGACATGAATGCAATCAGTTGTCCAAAGTTCCTCACAGTGTGCTTAAAAAGGAGATGTGCCTGCAACTTCTGCATTCAGAATTAGATCTGCACAGTATTTAGATTGGCACCTAAGAATCCAATTACAATGACTAATAGGTCAATATTGCCTACTCCTTCACATAAATGTGATTGGCCTCTACTACTGCTCCTTCACATAAATACATTTAACTTCTTTAAAGGAGTCTCAGGAACATGAGGTAGTTGCCTGAGTCATCTGTAATCAGAACAGAAGAGACAACCATAGCAACCAGATCAGAAAGAGAGAAGCAGGTGTAAGCCTTTCGGGTAGTATTTCTTATTATTTTAACCCCTAGCCCAAAAAAAAGAGGAGGAGGTACTACAAAGGAAGGACTTATGGCACAGTACAGAGAGAGGGGGTAGAGTAGGCAACTAAAAAGCAATGTGCCACCACTTTTCATACCTCACCAGTGGCAGACACAACCCATCAATCATAACACTCTTTCCCAGAGAGCCCAGCAATGACCTCAAATTATTTCTGAACTTACTGCTCTAAATTATGACTAGTAAGCAATCAAAATTGGCCCACCAAAAAAAAATCTCTTTTCCATTTTCAGAATAATGAAAAAGAAATTAGAGTCTCCAGACTCTGGGGTCAAACCTGTATTCAGACCGTTACCAGCTATATGACCATGAGCATCCCCAACTCTCTAAACCACAACTTTCTACAACTTTGAATGTAGGTAATGACTTTGCCAGGATTGTGGCAGGATTCAAAGTGCCAATGTATTGAAGAACACTTTGAAAATTGTAGGACTCTATAGAGGTAAGGTGTAGGACTCCATAGAGGTAACATGGGAGATGTTACTAATCACTACTTCCAGTGCACTCAAATGTGCCCAGAGGGCTTTCCTTAGCATTTATCAGTTGCATGTAGGGTCACATGTGAAAAGAAACCAACAGGAGGAACTCAGCAATTCTCTACTATCCTTTGTGTTCTTTTCATATGTCCTTCCCTGTCCCAAGTAGATAGCCAGATTGCTGTCTTTAGTACAATTACCCTGACAGCCCAATGGCCCTTGTCCAGTCCTTTAGCTCATGAAGCTAAGGCCTTGTAGCCTGCTGCCTAAAGCTGCTGGACCTCCCCACAGAGGTTAGCCATTCAGTCTTTATGGGTTTGTACACAAATGTAAAATGCAATCACAGCTGTAGTTAAATAAAACAATTTACAACAGATTAAATGACTCATCCTGAATAATAATTTTTATATGGTTTTGTTTTGCATTTTGTGATGAAGCAGGAACAGTCAAGGTACTCTGTACAGATGGGGCCCTCCTAAGTTAATAAAGCCGAGGGCTTATCTAAAAAGGACAATCTGGCTGGAAGTCCTGGAGGCTTACTCAGCAGCCTAGAGTTAGATGCCATCAAAAGTTAGAAGTTGAAATAATGATGTCTTGCAGCAACAGCAACACATGAAGGATATGCCAAGAACATCCAGGAGCAGCACCACGAATGCAGGACTGCTGTTCATGTTCCCAGGATAAGCAATACACAGCTTCTTGCCATTTTTATTCTGTGATGTGGAGAATGAATTATAAGGGCAACTAAGGAGGTAGAGGGACTGATTTAAGAGACTACTAGAATAATCCACATGCGAGATGATCATCGTGAGAGATGCAGAACAGGGAATGGTGTCTGGATTGGGGATTATTTTGGAAGTAGAATTGTCAGACCTCTTGATGGACTAAATGGAGGAGATGAATGAAAGGAAGGTTTTGAGAATGGCACTAATGTTTTTGGCTTGAGCAACTGGGTGAGTGGAAGCAGCATTTTCTGAAATAAGGAAGAACAGGGGGTGTGTGGCTGAGAACCCACAGTCCTATCTCGGTCATTGAGAGGTATTTTCCTTCCTGACACCAACTGCGTAGTATCTTTTCCAACACCACTTCTCCAACTCTCCAACACCAACTAGGTGTCCTATATTCAATTTAATTCTGACATTAATTACCTGGAGTTAGCATCAAACTCCACAGGTTTAGGGTTCCGTCCCATAAGACTGCCCTCATTTCAGAGGCCAATTGCAAATATCAGATCACCTACACTTACGACCAACAAGCTAAAAATCAGGAGTTCCCACTACTTCCTCCTCAGGTTCAATAATTTGCTAGAACAGTTCACAGAACTCAAGAAGCCACTTTACATACATTTATGAGCTTTTACAAAGGGTAAAAATAAGCATCCAAATGAGGAGGTACATAAGGCAAGGTCTGGAAAGGTCCCAAGCCCAGAAGCTTCTGCCCAGGAGTTGGGATGTACCACCCTCCCAGTATATGGATGTGTTCACCAACTCAGAAGCTCTCCAAACTCCACTGTTTAGGAGTTTATATGCAGGTTTCATTACTTAAGCATGATTGATTAAATCACTGGCTATTGATAGTCAACTCAATCTCCAGGCCCTCTCTCCTCCCTGGAGGTTGGGGAGTAGGGTTGAAAGTTCCAAGCTTCTAATCAATGCTTGATCTTTCTGGTGACCAGATCCCATCCTGAAGCTATCTAAGGGCCTACCAAGAGTCGCCTCATTACAACAAAAAACTCTCCTATCACCCTTATCACTCAGGAAATTTCAAAGATTTTAGGAGTAAAGAAAGATCTTTCTGGTACTGCAAGCACATAAGTTTCATAGGGTATCTCTACCATCTCACCAGGCAGCTGGTCATATACAAACCTGGAGCTCAGGAAGAAATCAGAGGCCAGATTCAAATCTTGTCTCTACCACTTACTAGTTTCTGTGACTGTGAACAGGCACTTAACCTCTCCCTTAGCTTCTTCATCTCAAAAATGCAAATAATAACCATTTTGCAGGGCTCTATAAAAATAAGAGAGCATATAAAGAGACCGTTCAATCAACAAATATGTATTGAGTCTCTACTCCATGCCAGAAACTATTCTAGGGTCTGGAGATAGAACGTGGGGCAGAACAAAAATCCAGCCCTCATGAATCTACATTCCAGTGGGGAAAACCGAAAGAGAACAAATAAATAAGAAAACACATACCATGCAGTTGATGGTAAGCACTAGAGGGGAAAAAAAGCAGCAGAAAAGAAGGATAGGGAGTAGGGGGTGGTCAATGTTGTCATCTTAAATAGAATAATCAAAGAAGACCTCATTGAGAAGGGACAGAGACCTGAGAAGGTGAGAGAGAAGGCCAGACAGACAACTAGGGAAGAGCATTCCAGGCAGTGAGAAAAGCAAGTGCAAAGACCCATGGGTTGAAGCTTGCTTGATATTTGTGTCAAGCCCAGAAAAGAGGCCAATGTGGCCAGAGGCAACCCATTGAGAAGTGATAGTCCTGGCTCATAATTCCAATAATGTTCATTATTGGGAAGGCATATTCAGTCTGCATCCTAAACTACTACTTTGCGGATAAATATTGTTTGAATTATCCAACTGCATTCTAATTATTTATCTGCTAATAACTCATTTAGAGAAGAGCCCTTTTGGACTGACATTCCCATCCCAACCAAGTGCCTTAGATATGGGGAAAATCAACTGTCATCTGGAACCTGACTAAACATGCACGTGCACACACACATGAACAAGCAAACTGCCAGCTCATCCTACTTCCTGAAACACTAATCTCTGTGCCCAAGTTGCCTCATCCCCACAATTTGACTAAATTATTTTAAATTTGTTTGCATTAAGAAATGTTCACTCTTGGGGCGCCTGGGTGGCACAGCGGTTAAGCGTCTGCCTTCGGCTCAGGGCGTGATCCCGGCGTTATGGGATCGAGCCCCACGTCAGGCTCTTTCGTTGTGAGCCTGCTTCTTCCTCTCCCACTCCCCCTGCTTGTGTTCCCTCTCTCGCTGGCTGTCTCTGTCTCTGTCAAATAAATAAATAAAATCTTTAAAAAAAAAAAAGAAAAGAAAAAAAAAGAAATGTTCACTCTTGGGAATTCACTTTTAACGTGGCAATCTCCTCCAAGCCTGGCTTTCTGAAATTCCTTCAGTAAGGATACTACATACATTGGCTCTATCAACAGCTAACCCCAGCAAGAATGAATCTAAATCTCATACACCTGAATGCTTTCATGTGCAGGATGCTTTATTAGCAACACATGTTTTCTCTGCAGATCACAATCACCTGCTGTTCCAAAGACCATAATTTGAGGAACAAGCTTCCAGACAGCCAGAAATGCATGTGGAGAAAGTTAGAAAAAAATCATTATTCTTCATAATTGCCCCATGAACAAAGAATAGGCACTCCGGTAAAAATAATCACTACTATTTATTGAGCATTTACTATCAACCAAGAATATGGTTAAGTGCTTCACTTACCTCAGCTAATTAAGTTAAGTCTTTACAATACCCTGTAAGGTAGGTATTAGCCCTAAATTACAGATTTAAAAAAGCTACCTCCTAAGAGGTAGAGAGAGATTAAGTCATTAGCCCAAAGTCATACAAGCTACTGAGGGCCAGAGCTAGAATTTGAACCCAGACTAACCAGTAGTGAAAACAGCACACCAAATGTATATACAACAAAGATCCAACAAGAGATCTCACTCTGAGACTCAGGACAAAGTTCTTTTCACACAATTAGGTTTGCCCTTACTGATAGGAAAAGCTAGAGCTGAATACCTGGATGGACTGTGACCAATCCCCAACACAAGAGGAAGAGGCATGGAGAGCACCTAGATCCCTTTCACATGAGCAAGTTGACAGACAAGTTGCATTTGGGTCTGCAGTGCTGGAGCCTTTCCCCACGAATTAGCTGTGGGTGCTCGATGTTGATGACTGAGAGCAATTATACCACTCATAGCAGATGGGAGCATATGGTGCCAGCCAAAATGAATCAATGTGTCATAGCAGCAAGGTTTTCAGATAAGATTTAGAAAATGTTGTCAAACAATGATTATATTACCAGGGGGATGGGGCCAGCAATTACATCTTTCAGCCAATAATTTATAGCACTTTTATTTTTTTTACCCTTATCCAATGGCCATTGTTATGGTTCCAGTTTACAGATGGAGAAATATAAAGTAGTTTGCCCCAGTTTACAGGTTAAGTCATTGGCAGAACGTGTAGAGTTTTCACAGAACCTAAATAGATTCCTTTTTCCTGCATGAATCTTGAAACTTTTTTTTTTTAATGGCAGAGGCAGAGATAGAGCACAGTATACTATCTTTACTACAGATAAAGCTAGGTTGGAAGACAAATGGCCTAACACCCTCACAGTCAACCTCAAGGACAGACAACCAGAGGGGAAGGCAAAGCCGGCTGAGTCACTGCCGCTCTCCTCCAACCTCACCTCCTACCACTAACTTAGAAGAGAAAGGAGGAGAAATCCCCACCTCTCAAGACGTTAGCCAAATAAATTACCTTCCCAGTTGAAAAACATGGACCAAAGGCTGCTGTCAGCCAACCAGGTAACTCACTGTATCCATGTGGAGAATCAGTCTATTTAGGAGTGTCACTCTCTTCTATGACTTTCCTCATTGGGGTCTTCAGGTCCAACTATACTGCTGTAAGTGGGAGAGGGGCTTCCCCTGAAGGGAAGATGTTACTATTGCCAATCTTCCTGAGAAAAAGTTGACCCAGGTAAGAAATTAGGATTCAGGGGCGCCTGAGTGGCTCAGTCGTTAAGCGTCTGCCTTCAGCTGAGGCGTGATCTCAGCGTTCTGGGATCAAGCCCCACATCAGGCTCCTCCGCTAGGAGCCTGCTTCTTCCTCTCCCACTCCCCCTGCTTGTGTTCCCTCTCTCGCTGGCTGTCTCTCACTCTCTGTCAAGTAAATAAATAAAATCTTTTAAAAAAAAAGAAAAGAAAAGAAAAAGAAATTAGGATTCTGGAGCACCTGAGTGGCTCAGTCGGTTGAGCATCCGACTCTTGATTTCAGCTCAGGTAATGATCTTGATTTTGGCTAATGATCTCAGGGTCGGTCTCCCCCCTCAGCAGGAAGTCTGCTCAAGATTCTCTCTTTCTCTCTGCCCCAACCCCTCCCACCACACTTGCTCTCTCGCTCACTCTCTTTCTCTAAAATACATAAATAAATCTTGGGGCGCCTGGGTGGCTCTGTAGGTTAAGTGTCCAACTCTTGATTTCAGCTCAGGTCATGATCTCAGGGTCATGGGATCGGCTCTGAGCTCAGCTAGAGATTCTCTCTCTCTCTCTCCCTCCCCCTGCTTGTGCTTGCTCGAGCTCTCTGTCTCTCTCTAATTAATTAAATCTTTAAAAAATAAAAAATAAAATAAACAAATAAATCTTAAAAAAAAAAAAAAAAAGGAAAGAAAGAAATTAGGATTTAGGGAAACAAGCCCCAGATTGAAATGAACACAAAAATCCCTTCTTCCTAAAAGCTGGAGGTGATAGTGTTGGAGCAAAATTTCCTGTCTCCAGGTAATGAAGAATTGTGGTAAGAAAGGCAGGTAGGGGCAAGGGATCCCACCCTAAGAGGAAACTACCCTTAAAAGGATTTTACACCACCCTGGAAGGAGCCCTCCACTCTTTCCCACATGAACAACTACCTGATAGACAGATGAGCATGTGGACAGAAACCTGATTGGGTGACAGGCATATGGAGGGTTAATCAGATTAAAACAGCCCGCCAAAATTCTCATAAAACCCCCTAGACATAGAAACTCCAGTGGCAAGTCTCTTGGGTCCCCTCCCTCTTTGTCAGCTTTGTACTATCACTCAATAAACTTTGCTTTGCTGCCCACCACTCTTTGGCCTACTTCTTCATTCTTCGAAGTGGTGTGACAAAGAGCTGCGGGCACGGAAGCAAAAGAAATCCTGCAACACAGGGAGAATACAAAAGGAAGTGTACATGCTGCCACCTTGGCTCATTCCTTGCACTTGTGCTCCTAGCCACTCTTTCTCAGTGCTGCCTAGCTCCACAAAGGCATGGGCCCAGCCTCAGCACCCGGACAAGAACAGTAAACAAGAATCTCACTGAAGGCTGGGAGGCACAAAAGACCATCACAGCACCGAGCAGATACCATCAGTTGAAGGTCACATTTGCCCCAAGTCCACAGGCCAAGCCTCACCAACTCTGGGCAAGACCTCTTCCTCTCTCCTTAGTTCTCTCCGTCCTCTGACCTGCAGCCTGTTGCCAAGTCCCCTATCAAGATCTCATGTCCCAAATCTCCAGGTCCTTGCAAAGAAAAAAGCATTTCGTGCTCCTCTCCCAATAAAAATACTTTTCTGTTCTACCCAAGTAAAGATGGCACTCATTTTCATTTTTATTTCAGTTTATTTTAGACATTTACTTTAAACAGAAGCAGTTCAGCTTCCGGTCACAAACCTTTCCACTCCAGAATAGGTTCTTGCCTTTATCTTATCTAACCAGAAGGCCCACTGAAGTGTTGCTTCTGTTAAAGGAGCAATCTGCCCTCAGAAGTCAAGTCAGACTTCTATCTCTCGGAAAGCAGAAAAAAATGCTGGAAATTTTTAAATAGCTATTGCCTACCTCCAACCCAGCCACTGATTCTAGCCCTTAAGGCTGCAAAAAATATCAGGGGTTCCATCTAGTTCCATCACAAAAGTTCTATTCCTATCTCAAAGTGGAAAAGAGACACAGATGTTTTCCTGCTTCCTTCTGACCTTGACAGAATCTTCATATTTTTAGAGCTCTGTCAACATTTTTTTCTGCCCCAGTACACCCAAGGAAGATAATAAACTCTGTCAGTACCAGCACCTCACAGACCTTAGCAAGGATTCTCATTTTGGGGGCGGAGTACACAAACCTTACAGAGACATAGCAACAATTCTGAGAAGAAAGTTGTGTAGTTTAAAAGGTAATTATAATACCCCTCCACTCTCAACCCTCATTTCCCCTCAAACAAAAATAAGCTCTTTAAATGCTCTAACTTGCCTACTTTTTCCCCTTAGCCATTATATAGTTCAGCTGTGTTTATTACAAACCTCACCATGCCCGCAAAAGTCCAAGTCCGGGGGTCACATAAATATCTGCTTTCATTTTTCCTTCTCTGCCCAACAAGTTGCTAATACCTAGGAGGGGCCCTACCAACAAGCCTAATGCTCACCTCATTAAAACCAAATTTTACATTTGTAAAGAGCAAAAACAATGCCTCAAACACAGTGATCAGATTCCTCCTACACCCTCCTCAATCTTTCACATGTCCTTAAAAAAGGCATGCCTTTGTTAAGAGCTTGGAAAACCGCTGCCCCATCAAATTTATAACAGACTTAAAGCTTTCCTGTAGTTTTTTACCTTTGGTTTTCAGAACGATACAGTTATTATCAAAAGCACTCCTCCTTTAAGCAAGACCATTATATAAAAATTATATCGCCTGAAAGAAAAACGAATGTATATTCACTTTGTAAAATCATTTACACATTGAGTTTTCCTGGTACTTTTGAACATGACTAAATTTATTTGAAATTCTGATTTATATACACATGGGGGGTAGCTTTATAATGTAAAGTAAGGTATACTGATACCCATAAAGAAAATTCTTCCTCACAAATTCACCAACCTTTCTCTATACATTTTATTTATTTATATATTCACTATAGTCATGAATGTCCCAATAGATACAGAATATGAATAAAGGCACAAATATATAATTGCTAGCTACTATTTGGGTACTTGCTGCAAGGAAACCTGTTTTTCACATCACATCAGAAAAGACTGAGCCGAAATGTCAGTTTTGGTATAAACACTTTTAAGTGTCTGATTAGGTGAGTTAGGAGTTTGGTATCTCAGGTGCCGAAAGGTTCTGCCCTAACATTTACTCAGTCCTAGAGAAAATAACTGTGCAGAATCACAGGCAGAAAGATAAGAAAAACACTTAAAGTCTTCAAATTAAGTTAGTCACTCATTTTGCAACTGTGTTCACTTCTGACAGCCTTGATAGACAAATATTTCAGGGGAAACTGTATATAAAGAAAATAAATTGCCATTTGGAACTTTTCATGCCTGGCACCCTTGAGGAAAAAAGAACCCCATCCTTATTCTGCACACAGCACTTCCTGCTGCTTTGTTCTTTATTTAGTTCTCTTTAAAGTTCAGCAGCATTTTAATTCTTTCTCAAATTCTCCAAAATTCTAAACCACTCCATACGTGACAGAATTTTGAATAAATCCTCAAGTTCTCAAAATATAAAGTCCTGAACCACAACTGAAAACAGCAGCCAGCGGCTCTGTCAGGTATCCTTTCTCCTCCGGCCCCGCGTGGTGCCCTCAGCCATCACCATCTCCCCTTCTCCATGACCACAACCGCCTGCTGCCTCACACTCATATGGGGCCTTCTGGCCTCAGCACGTAGGTCTCCATTGCTTGTCTCATCATTGTATGCATATTAGCCTCATCATCCTCTCCTTCCCCACGGAATCCTGACTTTTTTTCAAGTATTCACTCCTCCACACAAGCTCCAAGGAAACTAACCCAGCCCCCTGTTTCAAGGAGTGGATCTGGTTAGTCTGACCGAATTGGTAGATAGCATTCTTCTGGTGACCATGAGCTGAGTTGGTCCATTCAGACTGAAGAGAAAGACTTGTAGCTCCTGGTTGGAAAAGAAGTTCTCTCACTCTCTCTTCTGTCTGCTGGACATGAAAAAGGAAGCATGAGACCCCAGTTGTCAGTGACAGCCTCCCTGTGACCATAACAAGAACCGTCTTTGGCATGAAACTGATGTGGAAATATCTGGAATGGATTCTTGATGTCACTATTGAGCCACTAATCGTACCTCTTCTGGAGACTACCTGACTTTTGAATTTCTTTCTTGAAAGATTTCTCAGAGGCCTTAACATTCTAAAATACACTATGAATTCCTTCAAAAGGGGAATGTAATACACTGTCCTTTCCAAACGTATTTGAACAAATAGCCCTACTTCTTTCAAAGACCAGCATTCCATGGAACCCAGTTTGGGAAACATGCACTATGGTCATGTTAGGGTTCTCTGACACCAAAAATTTCTCCTGAGAAGTTAGCAATCACCAGCCACTAAAGAGTAGAGCTAAAGAACACACAACGTAAACCATTAAGCCCAAGATTATCTGCTTGAGATGCACGCTCTGTGTTGGCAGCTTGAACACAATCATGTAATAATTTCTTTTTCCAAATCAAGTCAATATGCACTCGTTAAATCATATATCCACTTCATCCACAAACATTTTATATACAGCCTGATTATTCTGCCCAAGAAATTAAAATGCCAACTACAGCAAGGCTTACTTCTTCCGCCTGACTTTCAAAGCCATCCTGATCTGAACCTTCCCTTGTTACCCATTTCTTAGAACTCCCTAACCCAGACTACAGTTTAGACTCATTACCTACTCCCATCCCTGGGTCCTCAGCTCAGATTCCAACCACAGCAGCCTCATCCTTCTCCTGTTCCTTTTCAGGTCTGAAATTCCAAATTCATTTTAATTATACATTGAATTGTATAAGCATTACATTAATGCATTCTCCTTATAAAAACTTAAGTACTATGCTAACATTCGCTTCAATAGGCTCGATTCTGGTTCATCTCCTGCCTCTCCAGGAGTATCAACTTGGTGTATAACTTTCCAGACCTTTTCCTAACCATTTGTATACATATATATGAACCTACAGAACATATGGGGCCCTTATTACATTCTATTCCCATTTTCTGTCCTCACTCTGATTACTGACAGCTTTAAGATCCTGGAAGCCAGAAGAGCTATTAGTTTTAGGAAACTGAGAACAGGGAAAAGAAAAGTACAATTTAGCCTATCAGGAAAAATTGGTGGTACACAGCACCCACTATTTCACAGGAAATGCCATGTTCTCAGAAGGGTAAATGCCAGACAGCAGAGCCTTCTCACAAGCAGACACAGAAGAGGAGAGAGAGAAGAGGAGCTACGGGGTGTTAGGAATAAGGCTGTAAGTCTCTCTGAAGACTTCCTACTTTCATCAGGCGTCAGATAGCAGCAATGATTTGAGGTAAGCAATACTCCAACACTATGCTGTCCAGCTCCTCACTGGAATCCTCTTCTCACAGTTGAGAAGCCTAAGCCATACTCTGCTCCACTAGTTCCTTTCCATTTCCTGTTTTTTTATCTTGGACACTAGAAGGGATGCTGTTTGGGATATGGACAGCTACTTCCCAAAAGTTCAAGCCAAGGGAGAGTAGGATAAGAAAAAGAAAGTGTGTTTAAATTGGGTTTGCCAGTTCTTAGCCCACCTTTCACCAGCATAGCCAAAATTTTTCTCTTCTGAGTTTGACAGAAACGCACATAGGGCAAGCATGTTCATGGTGCAAGCATGTTCATGGTGCATGCTTTTCCCCCAGGATCTAAGAGAGCACATAGCTGGTGCTGAGGTGCTGGGACTGCACAGACATACATCTGCAGTCTCACCAGTTTCCATCACTTACCTCCCTGCCCATTCTACCTTCCCCTTCATTTCTTAAACTGGACCTTTGGTTATGAAACCTCTTTTGTTAATATTCACTATATTCACTTGACTAAAATGATAACATAACCAGATATAATGATTCCTAATGATTCCACTGAAGATGACCCCACTGGATTCACAACTCATCCAAAGCAGCAAACTCCTGTGTGAAGGCAGCAGGGTGAAAGAGAAGGAACATCAACTTGGTTCAGGAAGTGCTTTCAACTGACTGCAATCCTTACTCCTGGTTCATACTCCAGAATAGAGGCAAGGCTCTCTCTTCTGGCCATCTACAATCTCTGCTTTTTCTTTTCTTTTCTTTTTTTTTTTTTTTCTGCTTTTCCATATACAAAATCCCAGGGCAAAAATATACATTATAAATTTGAAATTATGTCCCACATAATCTCTGCCTTCCTTCCTGACTTCATGTCATACCTCTCTCTCTTCACCCATTCTGCCTGCTCTCTGTTCCACTCACAGGCCATACTCCATCCCAGCTTAGGTCTTTGCACATGCTAGTCTGAGTAAGATACTCAGACCAGAGGGGACTGAGAATTATAATTTACACACACACACTTCACACACATTGGAAGCTATAACCTACACTGTATAATTGCTTTCTCTTAAAAAGAGAAGGATATCTGATTCATTTCATTCTGCTCATAAAACTTAACAAAGAAAACAAAAAGGACTCTCAAGGCTCCTTCTCAGATCTGTAATACTTTACATAGGTTCTAACCAAAGCTTTCCTTTCTACCCTCTTTTATTTCCTGGTGGTATCAATGGTAGGGGGTATGATAGAAAGGGTCCTGGTACTATGATACACAAGTTTCCTGCATTTGACCCCCTAAAACTTAAGAGTTAGCCCAATTTTTCTTCTTGATTTCCTAAGAGAAAAAAAGGAAATTATAAAAAATTATAGGTCAACAGGTTGATGGTCCCATAACAAACATCTTTCCTTCCTCCCTCCCTAGGTATTTGGGCGTTTTGGGGGGGGTTGTTTTTTGGGGTTTGGGGTTTTTTTTTAAGATTTACCCATTTATTTAGAGAGAAAGAGAGAGTGCATGGTGGGGGGCAGAGGGAGAAAGAGAATCTCCAGCAGACTCCCCACTGAGGGAGGATCCCAATGTGGGGCTCAATCCCATGACCTCAAGATCATGACCTGAGCCAAAATCAAGAGTTGGATGCTCAACTGACTGAGCCTCGCAGGCGCTCCACAAACATCTTTCAAAGACCATTGAATGAATAGTGATATAACACATAGCCACACAATAAGAACATAAAGTAAGAAGATGGTTTTCCCAAGATTCATACAGGCCTATTAGTTTCATTTCTGTAGTTGTACTTCATATGTCAAAAGTCTCCAGGACAGAGAACTGGTCACCTACTGGCATAATATCCTCATTCCTCAGATAATCAAAAACCTGCATTTACTATGGCAGAAATGTACACCATGTGCTGGGCCATCCTTCTCCCCTAAAGGTAGCTGGTCGTAGGGCATGAGGAAGCTGAGAAAAGCACCAAGTCAAGAGACAAATGTGGCACATTTTCCTAACGTTCAATTTTACTGAGAAATTTGAAAGGAGAGATGATGTGAAAGAAGAGTATTACAAAGAAACAACAGGCCCAAAATGGAGTCACTTATGTTAAGCCCCACTAAGACTTAATACCTAACCTAACTACAGTTTCAGCCTCTCCCAGGAGTAGAATTTTAAGCCAATCACTCTAGAATTTCCTGATTACCACTAAGGAAGTCATCTACATTAGACCCCTTGCTCTTCTCCCTAAGGAAAGATGAACTTGCCTGAAACAATCATTTTTCTTTTGCTAACTTCCTTGTCCTGACCTCATTTCTGCCCATAAAACCTTTCCATGTTATACAGCTCCTCAGAGCACACTTCCATTTGCTAGATGGAATGCTGCCTAATTCATGAATCATTAAAAAAAAAAAAAAAGCCAATTTGATCTTTAAATTTACTGAGTTGAATTGTTTTTTTCTTAAAGAGATTTGGTGACAGCAGGGGACCAAAGGAGAATTCTTTAGCTCCCTGCCTTTTTTTTTTTTTAAGATTTATTTTTTTATTTATTTTAGAGAGAGAGAGAGCATAAGCAGGAGGGATAGAGGGAGAGGAGAGAGAGATTCTCAAGCATACTCCATGCTGAGCATGGAGCCGACTTGGGGCTCAATCTCACAACCCTGAGATCACGACCTGAGCAGAAACCAAGAGTCAGACGCTTAACCGACTGGGCCACCCAGGTGCCCTGAGAATTTCTGTGGCTTCTAAGACAATGAGAAACATAGGCACAGTGCCCTCAAACACTTTTAGTTCTCCTTCTCACCATTCCTGAGGGCCATTGATGGGTTCTTCTCAGGTCTGAGCTCCATTCTCTTTGCATTGAGCTCCCAACCTAATTTGCTTTCCAAAGTTTCCTATTTGTTTGAAAACCCCAGCCCTTGGTTCTATCCCCAGATTCCACACTGGGAACTTCTGGTGGCTGGCATAGCTACCCATTTGCTTGGAATCAGTCCATAGTCCCCATTCTTTGGGGTCTTCTGGTTCAATCCTTTCCCTGTTCCCCAGATTTCACATAGGGAACTACTGATGGTCAACTGGCCAGAATTGAACCGGGTCCAACTTAAAAACCAGACTGGGTCCAGGACAGGAATGGGTCCACTTTGTGCTATTTAATAAGGTCAAGGTGCTAATGGGAATCTTGGAAGTCAAAAAGCCCACAAACATTGGTGAACATGGGTCAAGCATTATCGGTTATTAGAGTATTTGACACCAGACGAAGACTGCCGTGATAGGACCTCTTAGATAATAGTTTGGCTCCAGCAAACCCAAGGCTTAGCTAAAAAAAAATGGGACCCTTTATATCCACAGAGTTGAGCATTCCACCTTCTAGGACATTTGTTTATTTTATGTTTAAGAACTATAGTCCCAGAAACTGCAGGTATCTAGCAAAATGGAAAATTTTTACTAAAAATAACCTAGAATTACAATAGCCATTATGGGGAACATTCCAATTAGACAAGATCACTCATTTAAGAAATGCACTTGAAAGGAAGAAATCCCAAGTTAAACCGAATAGGATGTATACTTTAATTGGTATGCAGAGCTTCCAAAAGACTTCAAGATTCTAAAATAGCTTCACAAAAAGATTCCTTACAAAAGGCTAATAATAAATTAAAGACGTAAGAGGTACCTAAAACAAAAGACAATAGGACTGATGTGACTCCTACTGCTCCCCCTTATCCTTTTTTACCCGAGTACTCACATTTTACTAAACTCTGAATTACCTTTTCACTCTGAGACTATTAAGCAGTTACCTTTTATTTTTTTATTTAATTTTAAATTCTAATAGAGTTACCATTCAGTGTTATATTAGTTTCAGCTATACGATACAGTGATTCAACAATTCCATACATCACCCAGTGCTCATCAGGACAAGTGCATTCCTTAATCCCCATCTAGGCAGTTATCTTTTAAAATAAAACTACCCAAGGTTGCAGACAACTTCAAGATCCTTCACCCCTTGGTCAAAGACGAAACTAAGGGCCATAGTTAAAGATTTCCTAAACCTAGGGTGGAACACTAAAGGTTTTTTGAAAAATTCAGAGTCATTATCAGGGCCTGTGACCTTGGCTGCCAGATCTTTATCAGCCTGATGAAGCTCAAAACTGGAGGCAGGAAGATGGCAAAATCACAAGGATGATATTCAAGATCCTCCGTCTTCAACATCTTAGGGACTCATAAAGGCTCACAAAATACCAACTGAACTTTTACAAGCCATTCCTAGAATCTTCCCTGCCCACACTGATTGGTCTAACTTGCAAACAAAAAATAGATGAATCTGTGGCAGAACTTTAAAGCCTATTTGGAAGCCCTTTTTCTATTATATTTAGGGTTCCATACAATTAATAAGTCATCCAGCCTGCTCCAGCTGTCCTCTTTGTAAATAGATTATCTCCTGAGATTAGTGGATTGATAAAAAGGCAGAAAATAGGATGGGAGGCCACCAGCATAATTGAACACATGACTATAACTAAGCATTTTGAGAGGACTCTGGAGCAAGATCACAAACAAAAATTTGCCAAGCTACTAGGCTGCTCCAAAACCAGAGACCCAAAACAACACCTGGGCTTCCTACATTGCTCCCCCTAGGGGTCCATCACCAAACCACTGATATAAAGATGAAAGTATGGGCTATAATCAACTGGGACGCTGAAAGAGATTGTCCTCAAAGGTCTTATGCAAATTCTTCTCAAATGCCCTCATACTTAACCTCCAAAAGCCCCCACATGGGACCCTCCCACAGTTAACAGGTCTCCAAGGGGTTCTCCGTAAACTATTACCGGTAATTTTATTAAAAAGTCAAAAGAAAACTAAAAGTAAAATTAATAAGAAACCTTGCCAAATTTTACTTGATGCCAGAGCTATACTTTCTACTTTAAACACTAACCTCATTGGACAATAAACCCCTCAGAGTAAAAAGGTGTCAATAGTAGGGGTAGCTAAGAAAGTTCAGAGAAAATTTTTATCTCAACCAGTACAAATGACCCTAGGACCTTCTACTGAAAAACATTCCTTTTTGCTATATGATACAGCCCCAACCAACCTATTAATTAATTAACAATTAATTAGGGCTAATTATAATTATATAGGGTAATTAAAAGGGCTAATACATTTTGCCTCCAATGGAGGCCTCACCTTAGAATTTCCTGACCAACTGGCTCTGATCTTTGATGTTCCTTACAGTCTGTTCTTGACAAAGAGGAAGAATTCCAGCAAAAGTCCCCTAATTTAATTGAGGTACCTGAAAACTGTGGGTTGCTTCAAATACTGACATTAGAAGAATAAAAACTATGGAACCTATAAAGATTCAAATAGATATAACTAAACCTCTCCCTAAATTACCTCAGTATCCATTAAAGCCTGAGCCATACAAGACCTCTACTGTAGAAAAAGGTCTAATTGCCCAGGAGTTAAGCATTTCCTTAGCTTAGTACTGTCTCTGCAATACACTAATCTTGCTGGTCCAGAAACCTAATGTATAGGAATGGTGATTTGTCTAAAATTTGAGACATGTTAAGAAGGTAATTATTTCCCATTTTCCAATTGCTCCAAACCAGAATACCCTCTGTCACAAGTGACACCAGACTCAAAGTAATTCACTGTCCTAGACCCTTGTTCAGCCTTTTTTAGCATCCCTGTAGACACCAAAGTCCATTTTTATTTGCCTTTCCTTGGAACAATTATGCATGGACAGTTATACCTCAAGAGTTCACTGAGGCCCCTTCTTATTTCTCTCAAGTACTTCACCGAGATCTAAGCACCCTTCATCCAGTTTCCTGGGAGATGGGCCCTTTTACAATATGTAGATGATCTTTTGCTATGCTCAGTTACCAAAGAGGCATCCATAACAGATTCCATTTATTTGCTGCCACAGTTAAAAAAGGGACACAGAGTCTCTGAGGAAAAACTGCAATTATCTCTAGATACTGTCCATTACCTAGGTCATGATCTAAATGCTGAAGGAATTCAGCTGTCTCCATAAAGAAGTAAGCGAATCCAGGACTTTCCTAGACCCACAACTAAGTGACAGCTTCTTGGATTTCTAGGCTTATCTGGTTATTGCAGGCTATGGGTTCCTAATTTTTCTCTATTAGCTTCCCCACTGGATGAACTTACTAAAATATTCATCCCTGAACCTTTTCCTTGAGAAAACAAACATGAGCAGGATTTTAGGAGGCTAAAACAAGCATTGCAAGAACCTTTAGCCTCAGGGCCGCCTAACTATTCAAACCCTCTCACTTTATTTGTACAGGAAAGGGATAACCAAGGCCAGGGAATGCTCACATGAGTAATAGTCATAAACACAGGCCTATTGCCTATTACAGCACACAACTTGATTCAGTTGCTCGTGCCTATCCCAGCTGTCTTAAGGCGATAGCTACAGCTGCAAAATTAATGGACGCCTCAGCAGATCTGACCCTGGGATATGACGTTTATTTGCAAACTCCACTGGCTGTCCAAAGTCTTAACTCTGAACTGACTCAACATTTCTCTGCAAGTAGACCAACTTCTTCTGTGATTCTTCTGTTTTCACTGCCTAATCTCCATCTTAAACATTGTAATGTCCTTCATCCTGCTGTTACTATCTCTGCCTGATGCGAGCAAGACTGTGAGGTAATAATATCCCATTATGAGACACCCCTTTAACTAATCCTGATCTAATCTTGTTTGTTGATGAGTCATACTGTAGAATAAAGGAATTTTCAAGCTGGTTGTGCTATTTCTATTCAATATGAGCTACTCAAGAGGGAACACTTCCCTCAAGCTTAATCTCCCCAACAGGCAGAGCTCCATACCCTTACTTGTGCATGCCAGTTATCAGAAGGACAAACCACTAATATTTAATATATTATCCTGGTAGTTGATATGCCCTTGGGGTCATCCATGATTTGGGGATGTTATGGAAACAAAGGGGGTTTATTTTATCCTCTGGGACCCCAATTAAACATGGGCAACAGTAGATGATCTTAGTGCTATTCTCTTACCTTCTGAAATTGCCGTCATTGAAATTGAGGCTGACACGAAAAGGACTAAACCTGAGTATCAGAGAAATGCCCTAGCTGACTTTCATGCAAAGGCAACAGCGCCAGAATCTATAAAGATTGTGGCCCATGTGGATGAAGTCCATTCTGCTTCTGCAAAAAAATGGTCCTTCATTGCCAGATTTTTGTCATCCTGACGTCTTTGTGACATGGCAACAGTCTGCTCCTAAAGCTGAGAAATTAAGAGGGGTAAACAATGGCTAAATTAAACAAATAATCAGGGCTATGGGAAACCCAAACCAGCTGCTTGGTTCCTCACAGTTCCCTGGCAAATCCTATTTTTCAGTTTTTGCATCCCTTCACTTATCGTAGTGCACTTAACAGGACTGAAATTGTGAATTGACATTGGTAGGGAGACGTCCATAAAATTGCAAGAACAGTCTACTACTAGGTACACAGTCCTGGAAAAATTATTTTTGTCCCCTGAGACCTCAGACATCCTCCCTCTGGACCCTTTGAACACCTGCAGCTGGACTTCATTCAGCTACCACTTAGTATGGGCTATCATCAATATGTTTTTCTTATTGTATGTATGTTTTCTGGATGGGTTGAAGCCTTCCCCTGCCACTAACCTGACGCCCTCACACTGGCAAAGAAACTGTTAGAAAATATGTTTCCCATTTGGGATATACCTTCCACAGTCTCCAGTTCTCAAGGCTCCCCCTTCACTGGGCAAATCATATGAGCCTTAAAGAAAACCTTACAAATTTCTTGGAATTATTAATGTCCCTAACACCTTCAATCATCAGACAAGGTTGAGAGAACTAATAGGATCCTCCAACTTAAAGTGTCTAAACTTGCCAAAATCACTTGACTCTCCTGACTTAAAGTATTGCCTTTGGTCTTGCTGACCGTTAACAGTACCCCCTTTGGGAAACATAAGCTCACTCCACATGAGATAGTTACTGGCAGACCAATGTCTATTGGTATACAACCAGTATGACCAGCTACTGTAAGTCTTTAATCTCTTACATTTAAGCATATCATCACCAGATTAAAGAAGTTTTCCCAGATCCCAATTCAAAGGATCCTGTTGGTCATAGTTTAGAGCCTGGTGGTACTCTGGAACTATCACCAGAGGAAGACAACCCTTGAGCCCCACTGGAAGGGACCTTACCAAGTATTCTTGACCACTGACACTGCTGTAAAACTAGAAGACACTGAGCCTTGGATACACATCTCACAGGTAAAGAAGGTTCCACCTGACATCTGGTCCTATACAGACACTGGAGACCTACAAATCAAGTTGATGAGGAAGAGAAGTAGCTGACATCAAAGTAGACAACTTCCAAGACACTGGATCAAGGGACACCTGGGTGGCTCAGTCAGCTAAGCGCCTGCCTTTGGCTCAGGTCATGATCCTAGGGTACTGGGATTGAGTCCCCCATAGGGTTCCTTGCTCAGCGGGGAACCTGCTTCTCCCTCTCCCTCTGCCTGCTGCTGCCCCTGCTTGTGCTATTTCTCTGACAAATAAATAAATAAATAAATAATCATTAAAAAAAAGACGCTAGATCAAAACTTTATACAGTAATTCACCATGAAACCCGTTCTCCATTTTTTTTTTTTTTTTTTTTTTTTTTTTACTCTAGCCCTGGCCTGGAAAGGTAATGCCCTTGTCCATATCTCCCAGGCCATTGCTAAAGAGGGTAACCTTTCAGATGCTGAATTGGTCATGATGCAAGAGGTCCTCTGGTCCTCCCTGTGACCAACTTCTCTTCTATTCCCAATGTCACTTCAAACTACAATCGACCCCCTTGGAAGTATTTGCCCAACTAGACACATTTACCTACACGAATCTTAGTACATGTGCACCCCTATATTACCATGATTATCTAGATCATATTTGCCCCCATGCACCAAGAGATTGGATCCCAGCAGTATTGGGTACCATTTAGGGTACTTTTTATTTCAGGTTAGGATATTCTCTTCCCATATGTGCTAAAAACCAGACTGACCCCTGGCTTAAAAGTAAATACAACTGAGAATACGATCAGAAATTTCTCCTTAACTCTTGGAGACATTGCAGATTCCATTGCTAGGACACTAGGTACCCAACAAAGGTCCCTAGATTTTCTGGCCAAAGCTGTTCTTGCTAACAGTATTATCTTTTAGCTGAGCAACGAGGTGTCTGTGCTATGACCAAAACCACCTGCTGTAACTGGATTAATACTTCTGGGGAAACTGAAACAAAGTCACATAAGATCATTGAGAAAGCCAATTGGCTTAAAGGGTGACTCCATCCATTGGGTCTTTTTTTGATTGGTTTGGGGACCATGGCTCTGAAGTATACTCCAAGTATCAGGAATCGTCTCTCTTTTTTTTTTTTTTTCTTTTTTTGTTAGGATCAAATCATTTTATTGAGAGGCTTTGGGGAAAGGTCAAAGGGGAGGAAGACAAGGAGACCCAAATCCATTGGCCAGAACCTCACTTCTCCAGCATCATAGTCCCTGAAAAAAAGCAGGAATTGTCTTGCTTAAAGTTATCTTAGTAATCTCCCTGGTGCACTATATTCTCTTAAACTCTTTAAATGCATGTTGACAACCCCGAACCACCAAGCAAATGATCTCCCTAAGAAATGAACATCAAAAAAGGAACAAAGGGAATGACCAACTAAAAAATTGTGAGCCTAAAGTTGTGATCTCTGAATACCACAGTGATTCAGAAAAAAATGAGATCAAACATTGAAAAGAAAACCATAGGCCCAAAATGGAGTCACTTATACTAGGCCACATCACCAAAATGAGGCTTAATACCAAACCTAATTGCAGTTTTAACCTCCCCCAGGAATGTTATCTTAACCAGGCAATCAGGAATTTTCTGGTCAGTGATCTGTCACGTGGGCCCTTCCCATCCCTCAAAGATGGGGTAATTCACCTAATAAAAACCCTTTTTCCCCAAAGGAATGTGACCTCCCAAGTCTTTTTCTTGGCCTGCCTTTAGAAACCTTTCCCTTTCTATAGCTCTTTGGAGTTCTCTTCTACTTGCTAGATGGAATGCTGCCCAATTTATGAATTGTTTAAATAAGCCAATTAGGGGATGCCTGGGTGGCTCAGTCATTAAGCGTCTGCCTTCGGCTCAGGGCGTGATCCCAGCGTTCTGGGATTGAGCCCCGCATCAGGCTCCTCTGCTGGGAACCTGCTTCTTCCTCTCCCACTCCCCCCGCTTGTGTTCCCTCTCTTGCTGGCTGTCTCTATCTCTGTCAAATAAATAAATCAAATCTTTATTTAAAAAAATAAGCCAATTAGATCTTTAAAATGTACTCAGTTGAAGTTTTGTTATTTAACAAAAGCTTCAAGAACTACAGATGAGTAACTGAGAGTAGGACTAATGCCTTTAATTTCAACCACATCTCTGTTAGGCTGATAGTTTTATTGAAACGGAGAAACTGTTAAAAAGAAACAAACTTCAGAATGGAGTCAGTTATGTTAAGCACCAAGACTTAATACCTAACCAACCTCACTGCAGTTTCAGCCTCTCCCACGAGCATAATTTTAAACCAATCAGTCTAGAATTTCCTCATCAGCACGAGTGAGGTCAGACTCCTTGCGCTTTCCCTTAAGAGGAGGCCTTACCTAAAACAATTCTTTCTTTTCCTTTGCTAATACCTTATTTGCCCTGCCCCATTTCTGCCTATAAAAGCTTTCTATTTTGTACAGTTCCTTGGGACACTCCAATATTTGTTAGATGGAATGTTGCCTGATTCATGAATCACTGAATAAATAAAGCAAATTAAATCCTTAAATTTACTTAGTTGAATTTTTGCTCTTTAACAATGAGAAGTAGCTTTAAACAGAATTTGGTATAAAAACAAAGTTAGATATATCATAATGCCTAATGCAAAGTGTCCATTAATTTTAAAGTTTAAATGAAAAACAAAGAGTGTGATCTTACTGTTAGCAGGTTCAAGTTCTGACTCCAGCCGCCATTTTCTCCAACCCCAACTAGACTGAGTGTTGAGGTACGAAGCAGAGCCGTGAATCCGCGCACAGATATCCGAAGATAAACGGAAGGGGGAGGGAGCCACCGCGTTCGGGCGCCGGGAAGCAGTATCCTCCTGCACTGGGGAGCAGGCCGAAATCCCAGAACAGCACCCGCGAGAGAACAGATTGAGACCGTGAGCCCGGGAACGCGCGCGACCAGACTGAAAACCAGAGCACCGGAGCGCTCACTGGAACCGGACTGATACCGGAAGCTCTGGAGCGCCTGCGCGACCAGACTGAAAACCGGTGCTCTGGAGCACGCAAACCACACTGCAACAGAGAGCTCGGGAGCGCGCACGGGAACTGGGGCGGCTGGTGGTGTTAGAAACACAAAGGACAGACACGTGCGGGTCCTGGAAGTGAGGGCTGGGACGCCGGCTGTGGGGCGCACAACCAAGTATGCTGCCAGGTTTTTGGCAGCACTGACAGAAACAGAGTTAAAGTGGCCAAGAGAGCTCAGTGGTAATCGGACAGTGATCTCTCTGTTCTGAGGCAGAGGCTAGGATTCGGCCACTGCTGCTCTGACTCTCAGAAGAGGCAGCGCAAACCACCAGGGAAAGCCGCCAGAGAACAGAAGCCCGGAAATACCGGCTCACAGTGTGCCCATCCCCATCCCCCCTCGCAGGGGACACGGAGACTCTACCCAAACAGGGTTGCCTGAGTATCGGGCGCGGCAGACCCCTCCCCAAGAAGGCAGGCTGAAAAATCAAGAAACCCACATCCCTAAAGTCCCTATAAAACAAGTGCACACTGACTGGGTCCTGGTCAATAATTTGGGCTCTGGGCAACCCTGCAACCTCTCCTCATCAGAATGACGAGGAGAAGAAATCCCCCCAGGCAAAGAAAAAATAATGAGTCTGTGGCCTCTGCCACAGAATAGATGGATATGGATATAACCAAATTATCAGAAATGGAGTTCAGAGAAACAATGGTCAAGATGATGTGTAGGCTTGAAAAAAAATTAACAAAAATATTAATGAGAATATAGAATCTCTAAGGACAGAAATGAGAGTGAATCTGCCAGAAATTAAAAATGCTATGAATCAAATGCAGTCAAAACTAGATGCTTTGACAGCCAGAGTAAATGAGGCAGAAGAAAGAATTAGTGAATTGGAGGATGGGATGGTATAAGAGAAAATTAAAACAGAAACTTGGCTCAAAAAATCCAATCCCAAGAATGTAGATTATGGGAGATTACTGACTCAATGAAATGTTCCAATGTCAGAATCATTAGCATCCCCAAGGGGGTGGAGAAAGAGAAGGGTCTAGAAGAGATATTTGAACAAATTGTAGCTGAGAACTTCCCTAATCTGGCAATGGAAACAAGCATTAATGTCCAAGAGGCAGAGAGGACCCCTTCCGAGGTCAACCACAGCAAACCTACACCATGTCACATCATAGTGCAATTTGCAAATATTAGATCCAAGGATACAGTATTGAAAGTGGCCAGGGCAAAGAAATTTCTCACATACAGAGGCAAAAGTATCAGAATAACGTCAGACATGTCTACACAGACCTGGCAGGCTAGGAAGGGTTGGCAGCGTATTTTCAAAGCTTTATCTGAGAAGAACATGCAGCCAAGGATCCTTTATCCAGCAAGACTGTCATTCAGAATTGATGGAAAGATAAGGACCTTCCAGGATTGTCAGAAACTGACCAAATTCATAACCACAAAACCAGCCCTACGGGGGATATTAAGGGGGGTTCGATAAAAGTAAAAAGGCCCCAAGAGTGATACATAACAGAAATTTACAATCTATAGAAATAAAGACATCACAGGCAACATGACATCATTAAAATCATATCTCTCAATAATCACTCTCAATGTGAATGGCCTAAATGCTCCCATTAACACCACAGGGTTGCAGATTGGATAAAAAGACATGACACATCCATTTGCTGTCTACAAGAGACTTATCTTGAACCTAAAGATATATCCAGACTGAAAGTGAAGGGATGGAAAACCATTCTTCATGCCAATGGACCTCAAAAGAAAGCTGGGGTAGCAATTCTCATATCAGACAGATTAGATTTTAAACTAAAGACTATAGTTAGAGATACAGAAGGACACTACTTTATTCTTAAAGGATGTATCCAACAAGTGGATATGACAATTATAAATATCTATGCCCCCAACAGGGGAGCAGCTAGATACACAAGCCAACTCTTAACCAGAATAAAGAGACATATAGATAAAAATGCGTTAATAGTAGGGGACCTCAACACTCCACTATCAGCAATAGACAGATCACCTAAGCAGAAAATCAACAAAGAAACAAGAGCTTTGAATGACATACTTGACCAGATGGACCTCATAGATATATACAGAACACTATACTCCAGAACAACAGAATACTCATTCTTTTCGAATGCACATGGCACTGTCTCCAGAATAGACCACACACTGGGTCACAAAACAGGTCTCAACTGATACCAAAAGACTGAAATTATTCCCTGCAAATTTCAGACCACAATGCTTTGAAATTGGAACTCAATCACAGGAAAAATTTGGAAGAAACTCAAACACTTGGAAACTAAGAACCATCCTTCTCAAGAATGATTGGGTAAACCAGGAAATTAAAAATCAATTTAAATAATTTCTGGAGACCAACAAGAATGAAAACACATCAGTCCAAAACCTATGGGACACTGCAAAGTCAGTCCTAAGGGGAAAATACACAGCCATCCAAGCCTCACTCAAAAGAATAGAAAAATCTAAAATGCAGTTTTTATATTCTCACCTCAAGAAGCTGGAGCTGGAACAGAAGAACAGGCCTAACCCACGCACGAGAAAGCAGTTGATCAAGATTAGAGCAGAGATCAATGAATTAGAAACCAGGAGCACAGTAGAGCAGATCAACAGAACTAGAAGCTGGTTCTTTGAAAGAATAAATAAGATTGATAAGCCACTGGCCAGACTTATTCAAAAGAATAGAGAAAGGACCCAAATTAATAAAATTATGAATGAAAGGGGAGAGATCACAACCAACACCAATGAAATAGGAAGGATCATTAGAAACTTTTATCAACAGCTTTACGCCAATAAATTAAACAGCCTGGAAGAAATGGAGGCCTTCCTGGAAACCTATAAACAACCAACACTGAAACAGGAAGAAAACTTTGGAAAACAGTGTGGAGGTCCCTTAAAAAGTTAAAAATTGAGATACCCTATGATCCAGCAATCACACTACTGGGTATTTACCCCAAAGATACAGACGTAGTGAAGAGAAGGGCCATATGCACCCCAATATTCATAGCCTCATTGTCCACAATAGCTAAATTGTGGAAGGAGCCGAGATGCCCTTCAACAGATGACTGGATTAAGAAGATGTGGTCCGGGGCACCTGGGTGGCTCAGTCGTTAAGTGTCTGCCTTCGGCTCAGGGCGTGATCCCAGCGTTCTGGGATCGAGCCCCACATCGGGCTCCTCTGCCGGGAGCCTGCTTCTTCCTCTCCCACTCCCCCTGCTTGTGTTCCCTCTCTCGCTGCCTGTCTCTCTCTCTCTGTCAAATTAATAAATAAAATCTTAAAAAAAAAAAAAAAAAGAAGATGTGGTCCATATCCAATGGAATATTACTCAGCCATCAAAAAGAACGATTTCTCAACATTTGCAGCAACATGGACGGGACTGGAGGAGATAATGCTAAGCGAAATAAGTCAAGCAGAGAAAGACAATTATCATATGGTTTCACTCATTTATGGAACATAAGAAATAGGAAGATAGGTAGGAGAATAAAGGGAAGAAGAAAGGGGGGGTAAACAGAAGGGGGAATGAACCATGAGAGACTATGGACTCTGGGAAACAAACTGAAGGCTTCAGAGGGGAGGGGGGTGGGGGAATGGGATAGGCCGGTGATGGGTATTAAGGAGGGCACGTATTGCATGGTGCACTGAGTGTTATACGCAAGTAATGAATCATGGAACTTTATATCAAAAACTAGGGATGTATTGTATGGTGACTAACATAATATAATAAAAAATTATTATAAAAAAAAAGATATATAGAATCAGAGCAGAAACCAAAAGGGATATTTGTGTGTACTACAAATGTACAAAAAAAGTCATCTAATCAGGACATAACATCTCTCTATTCTGAGTTTGTCCTCCTTTTTTTCTGCTGTACTGCAGTACCAGCCTATCCCTTCAAAAAAGAAACTCACGCACGTATTCCCAATGTCCCCAAGCAAAAAAGAAACTGACTCACATATTCCCCCTGGCCCCAAGCATTCTGAGTCCACAAAACTTTATTTGCACTGATGATAATGTACATTACAAATGAACATATCCATCCATTCCCCCAACTAACATCACAGAGTTGGGCACCTGAGGATACAAAGGTAAGTGTGATGTTGTTCCTACCCTAGGGAAATTCACAGGCATGTGAGGAATCTAGATATCAATTTTCAAATGACTTTATAATGTGATAAATCCATTAATAAAGCTACAAAGTGCAGCAGAGAGGAAGAAAAGGACTCCTTGCTCCTCATGGGAAGAACTGTCACGGAAGATTTCCTAGATGAAGCAGGCTTCAGGGCTCCACACTTAGGATCTTTGCCGCAGCAAAGTGAGCCTCCATCTGGGTGGAATCCAGACATGTTCTGAGAGCTCCTCTGCCCAGCTGGCTTCTTCCTCACACCTCTCTCTCATCCCAGCCCTCAGTGCCTCCACAGCCTGCAGTTGATTCATCAACTCCAAAACACTTTCCTACTTTGTAAATTATGTTAACATTGTACCATTTGTTGAACATTTGTCCTATGAAAGGCTGCCCTTGCACAGTTTTTACTATAACATTTAATACTCCCGACAACCATATTTTATCATTCCTACTCTACTCATGAGGAGATTGAGGCTCAAAGAGGTTAAGTTTCAAACACAGCTCAAT
The DNA here is from genome assembly GCF_023065955.2 of Ursus arctos. NCBI lineage: Eukaryota > Metazoa > Chordata > Mammalia > Carnivora > Ursidae > Ursus > Ursus arctos. The sequence goes on along the minus strand of NW_026622985.1, from coordinate 52,414,488 downwards.
CTACATTATCCACTGCACTCATGATCTCCCTTGGTTATAAAGTTGCCCTTGCCTGCAGGTATTTGATATGCATATTTTTATGAATGAAATACCAATATCTAGGCTAGCTAGCAAAAAGATTCAGGATGGACAAGGTCATTACTTAATGATGGAATTATGCATTTTTTAAAATTTTTCTTTCCACTTTTACATGTTACAAAAAAACTTTTCATCTTAGTCTAAAGAAGATAATATAGCCACTCAGATTAGAAGATGGGTAGGGAGGGGGAGACACATAATAAGAGAAAGAATAATGAGCAGCCAGAGACATGGAGACATGGAGGGAGGTAGCTTAGAGAAAAAGGTCATGCAGACCAATGTCAATGTTCTTTGAAATTTTAAAGGCCCAGAAAATAGTGATCTAAAACCAGGAGGCATCAGACTACAAACCGAGCCTGGAAAATGTCAGAGAAGCAAAGCTCTCAAGCCTGTGGTGCAAACAGCTCAACTAAGCAACCCCTGGTGAACAGGGCTCCAGTGTTCACAATTCACAGTCGTGCTCAAGAGGAAGGCCAGCAGGGTGTCCTCCACAATCAGATGTGGACAAGGAAGTGTCACCTGCACCCACGCTCTCAGCTCCTCTGAGTTTGGATGCAAAGCTGCAGCTGGCAACATGATGCTCCCCAACCCCTGCCAGGCCCAGGGTGAGATCAGTCCTGCTTGCAGAGCCAGGATCTGTGTCCAGGCCAAGGTGGGGTCCCAGAAGTCAACAAGCCAGGAGCGAAACATAAGAACACCCTCCCCTTGTCAAATCTCTGCCTTCTGTCGTGTGCCCTGAGAATAAGGGGCAGTCCTTCCACTGCCCCTCTGTCAAGGAGCATTCCCTAGGGTGGGTTTGTCAAGAGGCTGAGGCAGAGCTTTCTGACAGAGTCCTCCTTCTACTAACCCAGGTGGTTGCAAGAAGGGATCTCAAGCTAAAGACTCATCAACAAGGAAGCTAAATTTGATGTTTTCAACCCCTCTTTGATTTCCACTCTATTTCTGTAAGGTCCTTTTCAAAATCCATGTGGTTTCACCAAATACTCACTTAGACCTATTAGAAGTTGAAGAAGAAAAAATCAGTAACCCAGACAGACTTCATCAATTCCTTTTTCCTGTGGCTGCCACATCAAAGGGCTGGTGGATTCAGTCATAGTTGCCATTTTCCAGGAGCTGGTTATCACAAAGGGAAAGGATTTTATTTAAGGTGGGGGGGGGGGAAGCAGCAAGTAGACCAATTTATGTTTCTTGGAAGCAATGAATACCAGGAGCTGGATGCAGATAAGATTATCTGAACTAACAGTGTAACTGGGATAGCCTATCTCCCAGTCCACTTCTAATATTCTATGTACTGATAAAGAACTGCCAATTAAAGAAAACCTCAACCTTGTGTCTGTCAAAAGGGAGAGTCACTAGTCAGACTGAAAAATTCAGATAAGAGGTGTCAGCAACATTCCAGGAAGCAAGTTGAAAGAAAGTCATACGTGTACACACGCACACGCGCGTGTGTGCACAAACAGGGCATATACATAAGGCATCAGGGCTGCAGTACTGCTGGTAAAAAACAGATGCAGCGCTCTGAGGTATAATTAATCACTGCTCCCGTAACCTCAGCAAGACAAAACTGTTCTCCACCCAAACCCTGAAGAGCCTGTCAAAATGAGTTAGGGGAAAAAAAAAAAAATTCCACTGTCTTTCTCGTTCAGGCATTATGATGTGGTTGGAGAAGAAAGACCTGCTGCAGACGCAGAGCCCTCCTGACACAGAAAGGAGGTCCTCTACAGGTTGTAGCTTCTCATCTCCCCGCTGGTGGCAGTTACAAAGGAATGTTATAGTATCTGTAGGAATGCTTCTTACATAGAAGGTGAACTACACCCTTCTCAATAGTCAAGGCCCTGGGAAAGTGAGCCTGTGCCATCAGATCCTCCCGAAAACTAGAGTGAATAGGAATCTTTTGTATGAGGTCTCCCTGCCCGAGTTCTCTCTCCTTACACTCTAAGTAACTCTCCCTGTTCCAATGACTGCTTCTCAGGGGACATGCTGTTGTATTCTTGTCTCTTTTCCTGTATGCTTTTATCTAGCTCACTGTCTGACCTCTCACAGAGAATGCACTACAGGTAGGTGACAGTACGAAAAAAACCTCACTGCAACCCAGCATTTCCCCCCAAGAACCAGTCATCCTAGAACACAGGTAGGACCATCTTTGCCCACAACATGCTGGGAGTTGTGTATGTAATATGATTTTAAGGTTGTAGCTGTGTTAACTTGAACTAGCCTATCATGGAGCCTAAATTCTATCCTAATGAATAATTTTTAGAATACAACACAGTCAAATGTACCCTTATCAAATCCCACAACTAGAGAACACATAAGCATTATTAATGTGCAGAAATTGATTTTCCCCAGCTCCACTGGATGATTATGAGGGAATGTGGCAGAAGGAAGAATAAGGAAATTCTTAGAACTTCTAATCCAACCCAGTAAATCCTTGGTCCAGCCACACCCCTCCCGACTGGTCTACCATGGTGTTCAGAGCTCCATGAGATTAAATTGAAAGTATCTTCATATGCAACACTAACTTTCCAAAAATTTTATCTTTAAATATAATACTAAAATCTACTCAGCTTTGTAATACCAATTATTCATTAATGGCCTTTAGTTCCCAGCCATTTCCTATCTTAAAACCAGTGGTGCCTCCCCTAGAAAGCTTCATTCTCCTTCCAGCCATTCCCTAACAAATATTTGCTTTCTTTCTCTCTCTGTTCCCCTCTTCCTCCTACTACCCATTCCCCAAACTTCCTCTCCTTTACTTGACAAAACTCAGATGAGTCACATTGACAAACATACCATGTGAAGCTTCATCCCAAATGGATTTCCAGTGAGTTAAGAGAAACTTGAACATAACATTTCTTGTGTTTCTGTTGAGCTGATTAAAGCCCAGATTTTAAGAGTTTGGAAACATGGCAGATAGTAAGATTGTAGGGATTTACTGACTGCATAAGGATTGCATCAAACCCCACTGGTAAGGAAATGTAGTAGGAGGCATGAGCTTTGGAGACTGCTGGACTTGGGGGTCTGAAACAACTAGATTCAAATCCTGGTTCTACCACTTAATAGCTATACAACTTTGGACTAATTGTTCAATCATTCTGAGTCTCATTTTTCTCATCTCTGAAATGGAAATAACAATATCTCTTTTTCAGAGGTGCATTAAAAGAGGCAATAAGTGTAAATGAATGAAATAAATGTAAATGGAAAGATTTTGTGTGTTTTTTAAAATTCATTCTCAAGTCTTCTTCCTGATCAGTTATCAGTGGTTTCTTTTGATTTTGAGAGCGGAGAGCTCAGTTTTCAGTTCCATTTTTTGGTTCCTGGACCTCAGTTGAAAATGTAGCTTACTATATGGCCACTGGGTATGGCATGATATAATCAGATAAAATCAATGTCAAGGGGCACCTGTGTGGTACAGTCAATTAAGGTCCACCTCTTGGTCTCAGCTCAGGTCATGATCTCAGGGTCATGAGATCAAGCTCCACTTTGGGCTCCATGCTCATCAGGGAGTCTGCTCAAGACTCTCTCCTTCTCCCTCTCTCTCTGCTCCTCCCCACCCCACTCTCTCTCTTTCTCTAAAATAAGTAAGTAAATAAATAAAATCAATGTCAAATAAAGAACATGGAATCAGATGAAAATTCCTACTCAGATTCTGTATCTTTACTTCCAGACAAGTCTACTTGAGTGATTAAAACCAGCTAAAAATCACCTCCTCTCTGAAGCCATTTAAAAAATAATTGAATGCCCTCTGTCCTCACTAGACAATATAAATAAAATGGTGAACAAAACAGATATGAGCTCTGCCCTGCAGGAGTAATTATATATTTACAGACATGCCTCTTCTATTAGACTCCAGAGTTACAGCCAAGTATTCTTCATTCCAAGTTTGCCATATAGGTATTCAAAAAAAAAAATTATTGAATGAATGAATGATTGGTTGAATTCAACACTTCATAAAAGTTATGCTTCTTTTAAAAGGAAAAGTTAGGATAGTTCAACTTTTTTTATTTTTTTTTTTTACTTTAAAAATTACAGTGTTTATGGAACACCTGGGTGACTCAGTCAGTTAAGAGTCTGCCTTTGGCTCAGGTCATGATTTCTGGGTCCTGGGATCAAGCCCCACCTCAGGCTCTCTGCTCAGTGGAGAGTCTGCTTATCCCTCTTCCCCTGTGCACGCAATCTCTCGTTTGTTCACTCTCATTGTCAAGCAAATAAATAAAATCTTTTTTAAAAAAATTGCGGTGTTTATTCCTAATACATCTCTAGTTGATTGGCTATTGTCTTAGTCTGTTCAGGCTGCCCTAACAAAATATCATAAACTGAGTGGCTTAAACAACAGGGACTTATTGCTCACAGTTCTAGACGATCTTAGTCCAAGATCAAGATGCCACTCAATTCAGTTCGCCAGTGAGGGATCTCTTCCTGGTTTGCAAATGGCTACCTCTAGCTCTGTTCCCACAAGGCAGAAGAGAAAGAAAAAGAATTCTTTCTTTCTTTTCTCATAAGGACACTAAACAGATCCTGAGGGGCCCATTTTCATGACTTTACATAAACCTAATTACCTCCCAAAGTCCCCACCTTCAAATACTATCACACTGGGGGTTAGGCTTTCAGCATATGAATTGGGGGTGGGAGGGCACAAATATTCCATCCATTACAGCAACAGTCTTCCATAATTTACCCAATAGAGGGCAAACAAAAAGTTTTCAAAAGATAATGTTTTAAATCATTAGTTCATTTTAAATAAGAGAAAGAGGGATGCCCGGGTGGCTCAGTCAGTTAAGCATCTGCCTTCAGCTCAGGTCATGATCCCAGTCAGGCTCCTTGCTCGGCAGGCAGCCTGCTTCTCCCTCTCCAACACCCTCTGCTTGTACACGTGCGCACTCTCTCTGTGTCAAATAAAAGAAAAAAACTTTAAAAAAATAAAGGTATTAAATAAGAGAAAGAAAGGGGAGGGGAGGGGACACTGATTCCCAGGTGCAAAACACATTTCACGGAAAAATCTATCAGGAGTAGTGGATCCTAACACCAGCTCTATAACAAATTATGGTGGGCTTTGATAAGTCACTTCACCTCCTTCCTCCTAACAGGGAAGGAGCTAGCCTGAGCGATCTTCAGTGATCCTCGGGGCCCTCTTCAGTTCTGCTATGCTGGGATTCTCATAGAAGTAGCCACCTTAAATATTATTTTTTAATTTGAGAGTTCCTATTGCTGCCTTTCCTTACCAATCTCTGATACAGATTGATCGGAAACACACAAGACCGCAGCATCTACCAGGGAAGCAAATGCCCTCCATTTCCCCTCCCCCAAATGTATTGCCAGGTCTGTGATTAAAACACCCAGAGTCCTGGGGCACCTGGGTGCCTCAGTTGGTTAAGCGTCTGCCTTCGACTCAGGTCATGATCCCAGGGTCCTAGGATCTAGCCCCACGTTAGGCTCCATGCTCAGCGGGGAGTCTGCTTCTCCCCCTCCTTCCTGCTCATGGTCTCTCTATCTCTGTCTCTCTCAAATAAAAATAAATAAATAAGTAAAATAAAATAAAATTTAAATTAAAAAAAAAAAAACAAACACCCAGAGTCCTACTTGAGGCAATCTGCACTCACCTTATTTAGTGAAAAGACAAAAAAAGAAATCAAATTGAGGCTCTTTCAGAGGGTACCTTGAACCTGAAAAAAATATCTAGTTCCACTAACATAAAAAATGCTCCTTAAGAGTTAGTAAATGCTTACATTCAAACCTAGTGTATTTATAAACAAACAAACAAACCGCCAAAACAATATAACTTCTCAGTTTTTAAAAAGACTGGGGCTGATAAGCCGCTCTTATTAACATGCACTGTATTTTCTATCTTGAATCCTGAAAATGTATGACTGCGGTCAAAAAAAGATGTATCCACAGATTCCTCAAAGAACAGAAAGCCCCATTTGAAGACCTACTATATAGAATGTTCATGTCGCTAGCCCAGGTTTCCTCTCTGTGCTTCTCCCAGATAACCTTAATCTTATTTGGGAATTTTAATAGAGGTAGATTGGTAATAAAAATTAAAAGGACTTCTCTCTTTCCCCCTGCTGTTTTCTATTAGCAGTACTTTGCACTGTATTATATTCCAATGTTTACTTAAAACATCTCATAAATATTAGAGAACTAGGTTAACAAGAATGGTGACCACAAAATAATGAACAGCTGAAGATTAAACATTCGAAGAAAAAAAGTTCACATAAGCCATACTCATGTGCGTATAGGCAGCCCAGCCCCCACTTTGACACAGTGTATTCTGTGAAATCACATGGGGAAAAAAAGCAAATTTACTCTCTTTTGCACTGAATCCTACAGTTATTCCCTTTTTGCTGGTACATAGTGACCCTGCAGTTATAAGTGGAAACCATGAAATCAATGACAGAAAAAGAAATTACAAATCAGCAGGCAAAGTATATAACAATATGCAAGAATACTCATTCCTGGGACCCTCCTGAACAAATGCCAGAAGTCTCCACATACACGGTCTTAAACAATTCTCACAACATTGTGAAAATGCAGTATTATCTTCATTTTACAGGTAAAAGAACTAAGAGAAATCAGTAACTTAAAGTCACTCGGTTAGTAAGTGATAAACACCCAGTTCTGGTAGATTTCCTAAACTCATGTGTGTTCCTCTACACTCTGAACAGGAAGAACAGGTGCCATCATAGGCACTGAGGGATAAAAAGTCTACGCTACGGACCGAATTGTGTCCCCCTAAAATTCCTATGTTGAAGTCCCAATCCTAACGTAATTGTATTTGCAGATAGGGTCTTTACAGACTTAATTAGGAATAAATGAGGCCATAAGGGTGGAGCCCAGATCCAAAAGGATTAGTGTTCTTGTAAGAAGAGATACCAGAGGGGCACCTGGGTGACTCAGCCAGTTAAGTGTCCAGCTCTTGGTTTCAGCTCAGGTCATGACCTCAGAGTCATGAGATGGAGCCCTGCATCAGGCTCTGAGCTCAGAGTGGAGTCTGCTTAGGATTCTCTCCCTCTCCCTCTGCCCCTCCCCAGCTCACTTGCATGCCCTCTCTCTCTCACTCTCTCTAATAAATAAATAAATTTTTTAAAAGAAGAAGAAGAAGAAGAGATACCAGAGAGCTCCCCCAACTAAGGTGCACAAAAAAAAGGTCAGGTGAGCACACAGGGACAACACAACCATCTGCAAGTCAGGAAGTGGACACTAACCAGAAACGCCATTGGCAGGAATCTTGATCATGGACTGCTGGCCTCCAAAACTGTGAGAAAATAAATTTCTGTTTGAGGCACCCACGGTACAGTATTTTGTTATGGCAGCCTGAACAGACTAGGACACACTACATACCCTGTGAACCCCCTCACTCTTCTCTAATCCTCCCACCATTTCTTCTTTCACCTGTTGCATTTGTCCGCAGTCCACCCTCTCTCCTACCGCCAATGTGATCTTTTCAAAAGGCAGCCCTGACCCTCACTTTCCCTGAAACACCTCCACTGGCTTCTGAACTGTCAATAAAAAATCCACTCTCATAGAGTTTTCAACATCATGAGGGGAAATCAGAACAGACATAAAACAGGAGTATAAACTCCAATCTCCTGAGCTGACGAGTCTCATCACAAAGCCCCAATCTGCTTTTCCATTCTTACCTCTGACCACTTATACCATACCACTCCCCAACACATACCCTAACCAAATATAAAATATCCTAAAATATATCTTATATCATATTCTCTCCCCCTAGAAATGCAGTTTTCCCTCATTTCATACTCTCCTCATCCTTCTGGATAATTCCTATTCACCCCTCAAGATCCACTTTACTTCCTCTTTGAAACTTTGAATTATTTGGTCTTTTAGCTATTGACCCCTTAGATATTAACCCCTTATCAGATAATAATTTGCAAATATTTTCTCCTGTTCTGCAGGTTGCCTTTTCATCTTACTATTTCTTTTGCTGTGCAGAAGCTCTTTAGGGTGATATAGTTCCACTTGTTTATTTTTGCTTTTGTTGTTTGTGCTTTAGGTATCAGATCCAAAAAAACAAAAAAAAAACCAAAACATTGACAATACCCATGTCAAGGAGTTTTCCCATGTTTTCTTCTGGAGTTTTATGTGTTAGGGTCTTTAATCTATTTTGACTTAATTTTTGTAAGAAGTGTAAGATAAGGGTTTAGTTTTATCCTTTTACATGTGAATATCTAAATTTCCCAGTATCATTTATTAAAGAGATTGTCTTTTTCCATTGAATATTCCTGGCTCCCTTGTCAAATATTAGTTGACCATATATACATACATCTGGGCTCCTGATTTTGTTTCACTGGTCTAGGTGTCTGTTTTTGTGCCAGTACCATACTGTTTCGATTACTATAGCTTTATGATATAGTTTGAAATCAGGAAGTACAAAAAAAAATACCTCTGGCTTAGTTTTTTTTCTCAGGATTGCTTGGCTGTATGGGGTCTTCTGTGGTTCCATATGGATTTTAGGATTGTTTTCCACTTTTATAAAAAACACCATTTGGAATCTTGACACGGATGGCACTAAATTTACAGGAGGCTTTGGACAGTATGGACATTTTAACAGTATTAATTCTTTCCATTCATGAACACAGAATACCTTTCCATTTATTTCTATCATCTTTAATTTCTTTCATCAATATTTTTAGTTTTCAGTGTAGAGGTCTTTCATCTCTTTGGTATAATTTATCCCCAAGTATTTTTTGATGATATTTTGTTTTAAATGGGATCATTTTATTTCTTTTTCAGATAATTCACTGTTACTATATAGAAACACAACTGACTTCTGTATGTTGTGTATCCTGCAACTTTACCAAATTCATTGATTAGAACTAACAGTTTTTGTAAAGCCTTTAAGATTTTCTATATATAATATCATATCATCTGCAAATAAAAACAGTATAGTCTTCCTCCCAATTCTGATGCCTTTTATTTCTTTTTCTTGCCTGATGGCTCTAGTTAGGACTCCCAGTACTATGTTGAATAGGCGTTATTAGAGTGGACACACTTGTCCTGTTCCTGATCTTAGAGGAAAAGTTCTCAGCCTTTCATCACTGAGTTTGATGTTAGCTGTGAGCTTGTCATATGTGGCCTTTATTATGTTGAGGTATGTTCCTTCTATACCTAATTTGATCATGAACAGATGGTGAATTTTGTCAAATGCTTTTTCTGTGTCTATTGAGATGATCACATTGTTTTTTCTTTCACTCTATTAATGTTTGATTTGCATATGTTGAACCTTCTTTGCATTCCAGGGATAAATCACACTTGATCATGGTGAATGATCCTTTTAAAATGCTGCTGAATTCAATTTGTTAGTTTGTTTTGTTTTGAGAATCTTTGAATCAGGATATTGGCCCATGGTTTTCTCTTCTTGTAGTGTCCTTGTCTGGCTTTGATATCAGTGTATTTCTGGTCTCATAAAAGGAGATTTGGGAGTGTTCCCTTCTCTTTGATTTTTTTGGAAGACTTTGGGAAGGACTGGTAATTGATTCTTTTTTAAATGTTTGGTAAAATTCACTTGTGGAGCCATCTGGTCCCAGGCTTTTCTTTTCTTTTTTAAAGATCTTATTTTTTAAGTAATCTCTCCACCCAACATGGGGCTCAAACTTACAACCCCAAGACAAAGAGTCACATGTTCTACTGACTGAGCCAACCAGGTGCACCTGGTCCCAGGCTTTTCTTTGTTGTGATATTTTTTATTACTGAATCAAGCTCCTTATAACCAACTGATCTGTTCATATTTTCCATTCTTTCTGATTCAGTCTTGGTAGATTGTATATTTCTAAAAATGTTTCCATTTCTACTAGGTTAGTCAGTTTGTGGGCATATAATTGTTCATACTAGCCGCTTATAATCTTTTGTATTTATGTGGTATCAGATGTAGTATCATAAATATTCTTATAGAGATATTCTACACATTTAAAATAGTATATTTTTTATTCTTTTCCTTACAGAAATGGTAGTATACTATAAATGTTCTTCTGTGTCTTGATTTTAACTTAACCTAAAGCCATTCGATATCAGTACATAAACAGTATTCTTATTTTTTCAGATGCTCATAGTTTTCCATTGCATGGATATATAATAATTATTTACCCACTCCCCTTCTGTTGTACAATTAGGTTGTTTGCAGGCTTTTTCCATTATAAACAAAGCTGCAGTGAATAGTCCTGCGCTGAGTCATTTCATACATGTAACACTTACCTATTTTTGTCCATTGCATAGGTATAACATTTGCAGAATTTCCTCATGGGCCTTCAGAATTAATCCTGTTAAAGAATTCTCCCCACGTGCCTACTTTCTTGCCATTCCATTATTTTTCTTCTTTGCTTTCATCTCCATGCCTCTTCTAACTAGCACTGTCAAAATCCTTTCTGTTTTGCACTTAAGAAACATGAGGTTCATAATGTTCATTTTCAATCTCAAAACTAGATGCAAACACAGGAAACATGCTGAAGATTGATAAGTTATGTAGTGACTACATACAGCCATGGTTGCTATCATATCTTTGTTAAAGGCAAGCAGAGATTATATGTTTTGGCTCTGGAGTGTAGCTTTGTTCCTTATTTGCAACTTTGGGTAAAACTGCAGGTTAAGGAGTTTCTACAGCAATAACAAAAAACATGTATTCTTCATGATAGAGCCTGTATATCCCTAGAGCCTCTGTTTTGGCTCTATGTTTGGCTTACGAGCAATACTAATGAATAAAGTCGTCTGGGTTCTCTCCCCAGAAGATTAAAAGTAGTACAAAATAAAGCTAGAACTAGACACTAATAACAGCCTGAAGTGATGCTTTACAGTGAAGGTGAGGCATCTAAATGATAAAAACATAAAATAGCAATCTAACACCATTTAATGTAGAAGAAATACCCTATATAGGTAAACTGTTCCTGAGGGCACCATAACACAAGTAGCCAATGAACCAGAGTCACTGAAATACTAAATCATGGTTATTCTGTTCTTTTTAAGAAAGCAGAAAAAAGGGGAAGGGGAAAGATTTCTTTATATATAAAAAGATAAAGAATATGTGAAGAAAGATTTTTGTATTACTTTATCTCATCTAATCACCAATCACTTTGAGTAGACATTATCATTCTCATGTTACAGATGAGATTCAAAGAACTTAAGTAATTTGCCCAGGGTTACCCAATTACTCAAACTCAGGTCTAACAGATTCTGAAGTCCTTATTTTTAACACTATATCACACACTGCCTCTCTCGCCATGCTCACTGCTACACTGAGGATTAAAGGGCTGTGAGCCAACCCAGGAACTTAATCCCTGTTCATAACATCTATGGCATGAAAGGGTGACCTGTGTCAAGCAAACTGCACATGAATTTTAAAAATCCAACATATTCTTTCCTTGAGTTCTTCCTGTAATTGATTTGTTATCCCTTCAAGTCCTACCTAGCACAATGCAGGTAAGAGAAAACATTTCATAAATTTTTGTTGGGTTTTTAACCAGTTTCCCATGTCTTCATATTGTCCATTTAGACTTCTATTTTAGGTGCATCCTTATAATTTCCTAATATTTGGTAAAAATACTTTTATGGAATTAAGACATCTTTGTCAATTATGTATTATATACAATGGATGAAAGCATTTCCTCCTACAACTCTTGCGGCAGAAAGTTCTCTCAAATAATGCCAAACACACACTAGGTACTTAAGAATTTGCCAGCGAATGAATGCATAAATTAATGAATGTAGAGTGTGGCTTACAAAAGGTAGCTCAACTTTGGCAAACTGGTTTGCCTGGGGGATCAGAATCTGAAAGCAGACCAATTCACTGAAAATCAATTCACTGAATGAGCAATTTGCCAGTATTACAGCAAAACTGAAACAAATTGGTGAATTGATTACTTGACAAATTAATCATCTGGTAAATTGATGTTGGCAAACAACTTAATAGGTAAATTGGTTGCTTGAAAAATTGGTCATTGTTTTTAAAGCACTTCTTGAACAATGACTGAGCCTTGCATTTTAAAAGCAGAGATCTACGGGCGCCTGGGTCAAACCATCTGTAAAGTGTCCAACTGCTGATTTTGGCTCAGGTCATGATCTCAGGGTCATGAAATGGATGGAGCCTTGCATCCAGCTCTGTGCTAGCTGTGAAATCTGCTTAAGATCCTCTCTTTCCCTCTCCTCCTGACCCTCCCCACGTTGCTCTTCCACCCCACCCCTCCCCCCCAACTCACATGCACACAGTCTCTCAATAAATAAATAAATAAATAAATAAATAAATAATTTTTTTTTTAATTTTTAAAAATTAAAGCAGGGATCAAGCCTGGACTGTCTCTGTGGCACTGTCCATCTGATCAAGTCATATGTCAAAAATCCATCTATTTAAGTTCTCCTCCCCTTTACCTAGGTGACCCTTCCCTTCCCTTTTATGTGTCCTTCTACTCCTCTAGCTACTGCCTCCTGTCACAATAAATTTCCCTTTCTCTTATCTCTAGTACATGCTCCCATTGTTCCTGTCAGGTCTTCTGCTCTGGGAGCAAACTGTTGAATGTTTTTATCCTTTCCACTCTTACTCTTTATCACCCGAGTTCTACCCTAAGCTTCTATCAACATTGTAGCCTATTTGAGGCAACATTTGGTGAGAAAAAAAAATGTGTTTCAATAGGGAACTATGCATTGTCTAGAGGATATCCCTCCACGTCATATGATTCTAACCTTTCATCCTTGAATACTCTCTACATACGGCACACTCTGACAGGTTATCTGATTCTAGCCCTATCCATTGTCTTTGTTTTACAACTCTGATACGTCTGTTTTTTTAATTCTCTTTTTTTAAAAGATTTTTTATTTATTATTTGAGAGAGGCAGGGGGAGGGGCAAGAGGGACGGGCAGAGGGAGAGGGAGAAGCAGACTCCCACCTGAGCAGGGAGCCCGATGTGTGACTCAATCCCAGGACTCTGGGATCATAACCTGAGCCAAAAGCAGATGCTTAACCAACTTAGCCACCCAGGTGCCCCTTTAGTCCTCTTCTGAAATGGTTATAACATCTGCCTAATTCCTTCAATGAATGACTTAAATAAAATCTTTAACATATGTTCATTTTTAAATCTGTATGAGAACCATGATTTTAAAAATATTATCTTTTAACACACTCCTTTTTCCTCTACCTTACTTGCATTTGTACAGTATTAACAGTATGGTCACTGAAATGGGACTATGTACTGATGTCTACGGTCTTGAATAGACATTACAAGCCTGAGTACCTTGGTTCACTGGTAACCTTTGACCAACTAATACTAATGCTCACAGTATCTTCTTTGCCTTTACTTTTTACCATAGTGAAAATATTTACAAATAGCTGAACCATGAGTTATTTTTAACATCTTTATTGATACACAATTTCTATATACCATAAAGCTCACCCATTTAAAGCATATAATTCAATAGTTTTTAACATATTCATAGAGATGTGCAACCATCACCACAGCCAATTTTAGAACATTCTCATCACTTCAAAAACTCTCCATATGGATTATCCGTCATCCCGCATTTTGCCACAACTCCCTTCATCCCTGGCAACCACTAATCTAGTTTGTCTCTATTAATTCACCTATTCCAGATATTTAGTATTAATGGAATCATGCACTATGTGGTCTTTTGTAACTGGCTTCTTTTACTTAGCATAATGTTTTCAAGTTTAGTCCATATTGTAGTGTGTATCAGTAATTCATTTCTTTTTATAAACAAATTACCAAATTATATTTCACTATATGGATATACCCATTTTATTTACCCATTCATCAGTTGATGGACATTTAGTAGTTCTACTTTTTAGCTATTATGAATAATGTTAGTAAACATTCTGTACAAGTTTTTATATGGACATGGGTTTTTATCTCTCTTGGGTATATACCCAGGCTGGGTCATATGATAACTCTGTTGAACCTTTTTAGAAACTACCAAACTATTTTCCAAGGCAGCTGCATTATTTAACATTCCTACCAGCAATGTACAAAGATTCCAGTTTCTCTGTCAACCATCTCTGTCAACACTTGTGATTGCCTCTTTTATTGTAACCATTCTGATAGGTGTGCCATGACGTATATTTTGTAATTTACATAATTGATTTCACTTTCTCATGACCACTTTCATATATATGACCACTCATATATATGTGACCACAAATTTCTAAATTCCCCTTGGAAAGTTTTTTGGGGGAAGGGTGGAATGTATGTCTTATGTTACTCATTCATAACTACTCCTCTGACTATCTTTCCTACTCCTTTCCTGGCTATCCATGAAGATACTATCATTTCTCACTACCATTATCTATGGATGCTTCATGTTATCTAACTTAATGTAAAAGGGTGAGAGAAGAGAGTTGGTCTCATGCTCATTCTTCACACCACTTTGGAACCATGTAACTGTCACATATATCTGATTTCTTTGTACAGAAGTCATTCTTGTATATCATCCTTAACAAATCACTGCTGCTATTTCTTACAACCACATGGAAAATACTGTCAGTTGTCGTCCTATATCCAGGCTTTCCTACTTCCTTTACTAATAAAGTATTTGGTTTTAGCTGGGAACACAATTGCTAAGTAAAGAACCCAATCTCAGTTTCCTTTGTAGCTGGACATCATCCTGTGACTAGTGGTTAAGCATACAACTTCTGAAACATCCTCTTAAAAGGAAAGGTTATACTCTTCCCTTTACTTTTGTCCTTCTTCCTCAGGTGTGGACATGAGGTAGTAAGCCATCTTTGAATGTGTTAATGAACAAGTTTAACTTCAGGATGGCTAAGCAGCAAGAGAGGAGTTGAGTCTCTAACACCATGTAATTGCCATGCCACCTCTAAGCTATTTATGTTTAGACTGCTATGTAAGAGAACAAACTTTTGTCATGTTTAAATCATTGTAATTTTGGTCCATGTTATGGCAGCCAGATCTAGATGTCAAGTAGTATATGCCATCACCATAACTCCCCGGACCTACTATCTGGCCCACTTCCAAACTTGCCAAGGTAATGGTTTGCTCACCATTTTAGTCCTATATTTATAGACATCAGTGATCACACATCTTCCTCTGTTGATAAGATCCTTTAACATTGATATTTCTCAGCCTCTCTTATTCAACAGACCCAGCACTTCCCTTCATATCAGTACAATACCAATGAATGCCAAAGTTAATCAGATTCTCACAACTTAGCGTAGTGTTTTTATCTCTCTTCCTTAGCATACTCCCGAAAATAGCATTTCCCCTTTTGTGATAGGTCTGTTTTTCTCTTTCCTTTCACTATTAAACTTCTCAAAAGAGTAACCTACAAATGATATCCTCATGTTTCCCAGCATACTCTCTATATTAGTCATTGTTTTTCAGAGAAAAAGAAAGAGAAACAATAAGTATTTACGTACACAAATGTGTGTCTGTGTATGTGTGTGTACAGATACAGAAAGATTTTAAGGAATCGGCTCACATGATTACGGAGGTTGGCAAATCCAAAATCTGTAGGGGAGGCTGCCAGGTTGGAGACCCAGGGAAGAACTGATGCTACAGTTTGAGTCTGACCGCAGTTGGCTAACAGAATTCTCTCTTCTTCTGAGGATGGTCAGTGTTGTTTGCTTGGTTTTTTTAATTAAGGCCTCAATTACGTGATGCAGAGAGTACTCTGCATTACTTGAAGTCTACTGATTTATATGTTAATCTAATCTAAAAAATACCTTCACAGAAACCTCTAGAATCATGATATCTCATATCTCATTCTGTTCCTTCAGCTTTATATAAAGGGGAGCTAGAGACTATGAAACCCTAACTGTTTTAAGGTTTGGCATGTAACCTTTTTGCTGATGAGAATTCATCAAATCTCAAAAGATGAAAACTAACATCCTAATCACTAAACCCGGTGTTCTTTCCCATCATTCTGCCCCTTGATCTCTCTGTGACCTCTTGCCCTCCCCACAGTTGTTTAAGAATCCAATAAAACCTACTTAGTTGTTCAAACTACTTCAATTTGGTTTCTGTAGCTTACAACCAAAAGAGTCCTGGCTAACCCTCCATGGCTAGTTCTTAATCCACTGATCTTCTTGCTATACCACTTTCTTTGAGAGATTTTATCTATGCTCATAGCTTTAATTCTATCTCTGATAGAAAGATATTGGGTGTGGAAGCTTTTGGATCTCAGTTTAAGCCCCAGCTCTGCTAATTAGCACCTGAGCAAATTTATTTAACCTCTCTGAGACCCCAATCTATAATGGCACAATAAAATATACTTTACTGAGTAAGTTAACAGATTAAAGTCTAGAACATGGTAAGCATGCAATAAATAATGTTTCTCTCTCTGCCTCCCTTTTCTAAGTAGACGACCACCAGGACCAGCACTTCGGCTCTCATTTCTCTAACCACATACGAGTTTAGCCTTTCTCTCTGCCTGCCAGTCATTTCCATTCAGTTGTTCAGTTCCAAATATTACATGTTTAACCTGCCTAAAGGTGAGACCATGGCCCCCTTAAAATCACTTCATTATCTTACTGTTTCCCTCCACAGTATCACTGTTTTCCAAAACGAAAGTTCTTTGATTCCTCCCTTTCCGTCAATCAGGCACCAGGATCTTTCATTCTGTGCTTTAGAACGTGTTCATTCCCTTTCATTTCCATACTATCATCATAATTTAGATCTTAATCACCTCAAGTCTCAACTTTCCCCTCTGGAGTCTTTTCCCTGCCTTTAGAATATCTTTACTCCAATCTATCCAAGGCCAGGTTAAAGATCAGAAAATACTTTATTTGACCACGTTGCTACTCTTTTTAAATGGTACCTCAAAGATTACAGAATAAAGAACAGCTTCCCAGCCTGGTATTCAAGATCATGAATGATCTGATTCCAACTACTAATCTTCCTCCACAAACCTTTTACTTTAATCAAAGAGGTTTTCAAATGATGCCCAAACATATCCGGTATTCTCCACCTCTCCATACTGCAATACTTTCCCTGTCACGTCATTCTTCTGAACACTACCCACTTCTATCTATCTATCTATCCTACCCCTATCCTTAGAGACCCATCTAAAATACAATCTACTTTGTGAGTCATCCTGGATGACCCAACCCAAAGTAAACTCTTAATCCTCTAAAGTCCCTTTGTTAAGGTCCCAGGAAGAATAGATGAAATACTAGAATTAGGATAATTTGAGGAGAGTTTAATCAAGGAACTAATTAGGAAGTCAAATCAACAGTTAGCAGTCAAGGCCTTCAGGCTGAAGAATATATCCAATTACCAGCAATCATGCAGGGAGGGAGACTGGGAGATTAAATAACCCAACCTTACACTTCTTCCTTCGTCTGATTCCTACCATCACTTTCCATAATCTGAACCCAACCAGAAACCAGAGGTTAGGGAAGCCTACTGATGTAGTCAACGTTCATGACACAGAGTAAAGAGCAGAAGGGTGGGGAGTGGATCTGAAAGAATAAAAAGATATTTAACATTGTAGACTACAAATTTTCTAGTCACTCCCATGAAATCATAGCAAAAGTATTTTTAAGCAATTACTTTGAAATGTATCAAAAAACAAAATGGATTAAAAGGATAGATAGATAAAGCAAGTATGGTAACATGACAATTATAAAATTTAGAGTTGGATATATTATGTTTTCTACAAAATGCAACATTATTCCATGATTGAAATTTTTCATAATTAAATATTAAAAGTAAAAAGGGAAAAGGTGTTTAAAAGAAGCAGTAAGACTTTCCTACTATATGACAAATTATCTTTTTCCTCCATACTCTTTATATTTTAAGCGTAGCTTCATATTTCAGTTTGTCATAACCAGGCTACTGAAACCTCATGAGTGAAGAAATTTTCAAAGGGTCAGGAAACAAAACATTCCGCTTGTTGCTGTTGTCATGATTGCTGCTTTTTAACACTATCTTTTAAATGTGTAAATGTTTCTTCCATAACAAATACTCTGTTCCAATTATATCATTTTTCCCTGGTCTTCAATAGAGATAGAGATAGTCTGATACAGAGAAAAGAAAGGGAGGAGAAAGAGGAAAGAGAGAGAGAAAAGGGAAGGGAAGGGAAGAGAAGGATAGGGAAGACAAGACAGAGAGAAGAAAGGAAGAAAAAAGACATCATTTTTATAAGAATGGTTTGAGGGTAAACAGAATTCAAAAGAAAGAATATTCATAAAATGGAGTTTGGCACTATGAGTTGGCTTTCACCCTCAATGTTTGCAAATTTATCACCATCAGAAATCAAATATGAAATACTTTTATGCCCTCTAAAAGACTGATGGTCTATGAAAGTCCAATGGCTATTTCCTACTGCACAGATGTCCATTTTGCAATTCTAAGTAGTATTACAACACAGGTTGGGGGGAGGGTGGGTATGTGATGAATTAGGTATGGAAAAAGATCATTCCCTGCCTTCCTCTTCCAACTCAATGCAAATAAGACATTGACTTTGCATAATACTGTGATCACAATACATTTACCTACAATGAGGAAATAATCTTACCTGCTGCTACAATGTCTGTCCTCTCCGATGAAGGGAGCAACCACATATAGTCTGTTCTATCCTGTGTCTCCAGTATCTGGTATCCTGCTATGCACATGATAGGAAGATGCCTTACAAATCTTTTGGGTTGTATTTTGAGTACACAAGATGACAAAGAGAAGGACAGGAAGCACAGTGCAATGGACAATGGAGAAATTAAGGGGAAAAGTTCACAAGGCATGCACAAGGAGTAGTGTGTCATCCCCCCCGCCCCCAGCCCGAGGTCAACTGTTTTCCAAGCTAGCAAACTAGGCAGGATTCTCTCCATACTTGTTGACTAAGCCCCTTTCCATTTCACAGATCTGGTCTTAAGAGAGATTAAAACAATCAAATTATAGTCAATCATTCCAGATTTAAGAGCAACCCTTTCATTTCTAGTCTAGTCCGATATATTTTTAACTTAAACTTTAACCTCAGACGGCAATATTTTCCATTTCTAAGTTTTTGTGTTGAAACCAGTTTATCAGTTATGTGGCCATGGGAGATAATTTTCTGTGTTTTATTTCTTCATTTGTAAATAGGGATTGTTGTATTATGTCACTGGATCATTGTGTAAGCTTAACTGAGATAATATATTTAAAAGGTATTTTATTATATATGTCAGGAATTTTTATCTTTACTGACTTTCAGTTTTTTCACCCACTTCCACCCCAGTACACCTTCTTTAAACCCCATAGCAAATATAAGAGTATGTCTCTCCTTTTTGATGGTGGTGGGAAAATTGGGAGCCACCTGCCCTGGAAGGCCTTATTTGTCTGACATCCACTCACATTCTTCCTTGTGCTACCTATAATCCACAGACATGCGCCACCTATAAGTTCAAATATCAGGAAATCCTGTTAGTAATGACCGTAAGTGGATATCTCAAATTTCCCATGCAAAGGGAAGAATCTATAACTACGAAAAACATTATAGAACTGTCAAAATTATACTAACTCAACTACATTCATTATGAGATATAATGAATTCCATCCATTCTAAGACTATATAAAAATGAAAGATTTTCCACCAATAAAAGAGACAAACAAAAACTGCAAATGTTTAGATTGCCCTATCTTTCAAAGACTTTCCAAGCTATTTCTAAGGACTATCTCCATTAGTTATTCAGCTTGGGTAGGGTAGGAAAAAGAGCACCACAGATTGTAAGAGATATCCAAGTCCTGGGATGTGTGAGTAACTTTGAGAGCACAAAACAGCCTTTTTGTTGTGCTTACAAAAAACATTACCAACTCCTATCATAAACAAAGGGAAAATTTCTCTAATATATAAAGACCTACTAAAAATTCCAGTGGAGTGCCTGGTCCGAGATGGTGGCATATCAAGACCCCTGAACTTACCTGATTTCATGGATGTACTGAATCTACACCTACATATACAATAATTCCTCCTGAAGAACTGAGGACTGAATGAACACCTTCTGTAGGACAACAGGTACAGGAACCATATAAAAAATGGCAGGAGAGACAGAAACATGGTAACATCAGGAACTGTACCACAAATACTAGGAACTACAGTAGGAAAGGATAGCACTGAGAGACCAAACACAGATTCACCTGACCTGGGGCACAACATTAAAAACAATTTAAAAGGCAACTAGACTTTAAGTGAGGAAACCCATCTACTAATCTTAGAGGATTCACCAAATGGTGGGGGAACTGTTGGAATTGTCTCCAGAGTCATAGCTGCTGGCAACACCATGGTTTACATTTCCCTTCCACCTTGGTAGTACAGATAAGAACATGGTCATGGTGCTCCAGTTGGCCTGCCACCCCAGTGAGCCCCAGATGCCCATTCCACACTAAGTCTAGCAGTCCCCCCAAGGTGTCCCTCACCTACCGGTGCCCACCCCAGCTCTAGCTGTCCACCAAGGTTGCCCCAGCACGGTGTCCACCAGGAAATCCCCACCCTACACCCACTACAGTAAAGGCAATCTCATCAAGGCTGCCCAGGTGCAAAGAATCCCCACAGCACCCCTGGCTGACCCACTTGAGTTCCACCTGTCCCACCAGGACATCACCTGCACAGAGTGCCTCAGCCACACCCACCCCAGCTCCACCCAGCCAGCCAAAGCCACCAGGCACACAAAGTCTATACAGGGGACATTCCTACACAAGACCACTCCTTCAAGACTGGGAAAGGCAGCTATTTCACCTAATTCATAGAAACAAGCACAGAAAATCAAACCAAAGGAAGGGACAGAGGAATATGCTCCAAATGAAAGAATAAGAGAAAACTTGAGAAAAAAACTAAACAAAATGGGGATAAGCAATCTAACTGATAAAGAGTTCAAAGTATTGCTCATAAAGCCCCTCACCAGACTTTAGAGAAGACTGGATAATTTCAGTGAGAACTTGAACAAAGAAAATATTGAAAGAACCAATCAGAGTTGAAGAATACAATAAGTGAAATAGAAAATACACTAGGGGGAATCAACAGCAAATTAAAAGCCACAGAAGAACAGATCAGCAACCTAGAAGACAAGGTAGTGGAAAGCAACCAAGCAAAACAACAAAGAGAAAAAAGACTTTTAAAAAATTAGGATAGGTTAACAGACCTTTGGGACAACATCAAGCATAATAACATTCACATTATAGGGGTCCCAGAAGGAGAAGAGAGAGTGAAAGGGGCAGAAAAATTATTTGAAAAAAATAATAGCTGATACATTTGTGGTGAGCATAGCTTAATTTATGGAGATGTTGAATCAATATGCTATACACTTGAAACTAATGTAACATTGTATGTCAACTATACTGAAAAAATATTTTTTTAAAGATTGAGAATAACTGGACTAGACTATTCCTCCATGTACCACAATTTTTAATATTTAATGCACATTTAAAAATTATGAAAAGGGTTACCTGGATAGCTCAGTTGGTTGAGCATCTGACTCTTGATTTCAGCTCAGGTCATGATCTCAGGGTCATGAGATCCAGCCCCACATCTAGCTCCATGATGGGTGTGAAGCCTGCTTAAGATTCTCTCTCCCTCTGCCCCTCCCCACATGCAACTCTAAAAGTTATGATAAGATATTAGGTAAAGACTAGAGAAAATTAGAATAAAATACGGACTATAGTTTAAAAATACTGTATCAGGGCACCTATGTGGCTCAGTTGGTAAAGTGACCAGCTCTTGATTTCCACTCAGGTCATGATCTCAGAGTCATGGGATCCTTCAGACTCCAGCTCAGTGCAGAGAATCTCTGTTTGAGATTCTCTCTCCCTCTCCCTCTATTCCTCCCCCACTTGTGCTCTCTATCTAAAACAAACAAATAAATCTTTAAAAACAAAAATACTGTATCAACATTAGCTCATTAGTTGTTATATATGTACTACAGTAATGTAAGATGTTAATAATAGGAGAAACTGGGAACAGGGTATTTAGAAATCCTTTATGTTATATTTATAACTTTTCTGTAAATCTAAAACTATTCTAAATTAAAGCTTAAAAAAAAAGAAAGGAAGGAAGAAAGAATAACTAAAAATTTCCCTAACCTAGAGAAGGAAACAGACATCCTGGTACAGGAAGCACAGAGAAACCCCCAAAGAAGATGAACTCAAGGAGATCTACATGAACACACATAATGGTTACAATGATAAAGATTAAGATAAAGAGAGAAATTTTAAAGAAGCCAGAGAGAAGCAAATAGTTGCATACAAAGGAAGCCCCCTAAGGCTATAACCTGATTTTTCAGCAGAAACTTTGTAGGTCAGAAGAGAGTGATATTACATATTCAAAGAAGTGAAAGAAAAAAAACCTACAACCAAGAATATTCTACCCAGCAAGGATATCATTCAGATTTGAAAGAGAGATAGTTTCCCAAACAAGTTAAAAGAATTCATCATCACTAAACCAGCCTTATAAGAAATGTTAAAGGGACTTCTTTAAGTAGAAAAGAAAGGCCATAATTAGAAGTAAGAAAATTATAAATAAAAAGATGTAAAATATGACAACATACATATAAAATGTGGAGAGGGAAGTAAAAGAGAAATTATTTTAAAATGTGTTCAAACTTGAGTGACTATCAATTTAATATAGAGTGCTATATACTTAGAATGTTATATATGAACCTCATGGTAACCACAAACCAAAAATCTATAAAAGATACATAAGAAATAAAGAGAGAGAAAGCCAAGCATAACACACACAGTCATCAATCACCAGGAAAGAGTACAAAAGAAGGAACAGAGAAGACCTACAAAAACGATCATAAAACCAGTAACAAAAGTACATAACCATCAATAATTACTTTAAATATAAATGGTCTAAATGCTCTAATCAAAAGACACAGGGTGGATATAGTGGAGTGCCAGAAAAATGGTGGAGTAAGAGGACCTTAAACTCACCCCAACCCATGTTTAGAACTAGATATCACTCCCATCCAACTCAATAAACTGGAGAGCAACTGGAAGACTAGCAGAACAAACCACAACTAAACGTAGAGAAGGAGCCACACTGGAAAGGTTATGAAGGGCAGAAACAGTGGTTGGGAGCTGCCCATAGGAGGGATGGGGCTGCAGGTGCAAAGAGGGAAAAGCACCAGGGAGCCCACACAGGGAAAACAAATCCCCACAATGTCTGTTCTTGAAAACCAGAGGGAATGAAATATATGAGTTTGTATAATCAGTGGGACTTGGAGCCTGGAGCTTTAAAGGACTCAGCACTAGGCAAGCAAGTAGGGTTAGTGATAGCTGGGTCCCTACCCTTACAAAGACAATAGCCCACAGAGAGGCAACGTAGAATCAACAGTTTGCACAATGCCTGGGCAAACGGGAGGAAGATTTGGTTATAAGGATTTCAGAGGGTGTTACGGGGCTTGTCTAAGAACAAAGTAGCTGGCAGTCACCATTTTCCACTCCTGCCCTTCAGGATAAACACAGAACCACCTGCAGGAGGCAATGCTGCACAGACACTTGCTATCCAACCTGTTAGCAGTGTGCTCCGCCCATGAATTCTCCCGAGGACTTGCCCACTCTAAGCCTGCAGGCTAGTGCCCTAGGCTCAGTACAAAAAAAAATTTTTTTTCAGTGCAAATTTTTTAACACTGCCTGTGCCCCACCCAAGTACCACCTTGAATGCCATGACCCCAGGACCTATCATATTTCAGGAGATCTGACCTAGGAATAGCTCCCTCTACTTCTCCCTCTGCCCCTACCCCCACTCATTCTCTGTCTCAATTAAATAAATAAAATCTTAAAAGAAAAGGAAAGAGGGGTGCCTGGGTGGCACAGCGGTTAAGCGTCTGCCTTCGGCTCAGGGCGTGATCCCGGCGATCCGGGATCGAGCCCCACATCGGGCTCTTCAGCTATGAGCCTGCTTCTTCCTCTCCCACTCCCCCTGCTTGTGTTCCCTCTCTCACTGGCTGTCTCTATCTCTGTCGAATAAATAAATAAAATCTTTAAAAGAAAAGGAAAGAAAAAGACTATCTTCCTTGATTATAACATTTATTTAACTTTCACTTTGTATTTTTTTAAACATTTTTCAAAACTTGAAAGAACTTGCTTTTGTTTTATATCATCCTAAAACTTCCACAATAGCTTACGTTTGTGAAGCACATTACCAAGAATTTTCAAAGACATTATCAAAATCTCTTCAATAGGTCCAAGAGGTAGATACTATTTTATCTCAATTTTATAGAAAAGAAAGTAGAAACCCAGATAGAAAAAAAGTGACTTGCATAGTGTAATATTGTCATTTATAATAAGAATTACATACATTTGGTCTCTGTCCCTGTTCCTATCACAGAACTCCTAAAACCCTTAAAATTTCCAAAGTGATAAGAACCATAATGGTGCTGTGATATCCTAACAAACCTCTTTCAAACACACCAGAGTTTACATTAATGTAGTGAATTTTAAAAAGCCGGGTAAACCAACTGTGCAATCCCACTGTTAGAACTTTCAATCCCACGGTCAGAACTTTCAATCTCACCCACCGTGACCTCCCAGGAGGGAAGAGGAACTGGAAGTTGAACTGATAGTCAATGGCCAATAATTTATCAATCACACCTAGGGATTGGGTATGGAGAGCTTCTGGGTTGGTGAACATGTGGAGATTTAAGGAGAGTGGTACACTCAGAGAGAACATCGAAGCTCCATGGCCACATACTTTCCCACCCATCTCATCCTACGCATCTCTTCCATGTGGCCGTTCCTGAGTTATATTCTTTTACAGTGAACTGGTGATCTATTAAGTAAACTAGTTTCCTGAGTTCCTGAGCCACTCTAGCAAATTAATCAAGCCTAAGAAAGAGGACTCAGGAACCTCTAATTTATAGTCAGTTGGTCAGAAGCACCCGGATTTGTGATTGGCATCTGAAGTAGGGGCAGTTTCATGGATCCTAGCCATCAACATGTGGAAGCTGACACCATCTCTAGAAAGACAGTATCAGAAATCAGTTGAATTGTAGGACACCCTGCTCATGTCAGAGAACTGCTTGATGGTGTGTGGGGGGGGGGGGGAATACACATCAGAATTAGAATCAAAAGCATACATAGTAATGGAGCAGTTTGGCTTAAAACCTGATACCTATGACCCCAAGTTTAGCTCTAATTCAGATACATGCATCTGAAACACATATTATCTACCAAGAAATTTTTGGTTAGAATTCATTATGTTTGGTAGAATTCCCCAGGGGAATCCGTCAGGCCCTGGACTCTTGTTTTTGGGGAAGCTTTTGATCACTGCTTCAATCTCTTCATAATCGGTCTGTTTAAAAAATCAATTTCTTCCTTTTTCAGTCTTGGTAGTTTATAGGTTTCCAGGAAGACCTCCATTTCTTCCAGGTTGTTTAATTTATTGGCATAAAGCTGTTGATAAAAGTTTCTAATGATCCTTCCTATTTCATTGGTGTTGGTTGTGATCTCTCCCCTTTCATTCATAATTTTATTAATTTGGGTCCTTTCTCTATTCTTTTGAATAAGTCTGGCCAGTGGCTTATCAATCTTATTTATTCTTTCAAAGAACCAGCTTCTAGTTCTGTTGATCTGCTCTACTGTGCTCCTGGTTTCTAATTCATTGATCTCTGCTCTAATCTTGATCAACTGCTTTCTCGTGCGTGGGTTAGGCCTGTTCTTCTGTTCCAGCTCCAGCTTCTTGAGGTGAGAATATAACAACTGCATTTTAGATTTTTCTATTCTTTTGAGTGAGGCTTGGATGGCTATGTATTTCCCCCTTAGGACTGCCTTTGCAGTGTCCATAGGTTTTGGACATGCCCCCCTATGTTTACTGCAGCATTATTTACAACAGCCAAATTATGGAAGCAGCCCAAGTGTTCACTGATACATGAACGGATAAAAAGGTGGTGTGTGTATACCTACACACACAATGGAATATTACTCAGCCATAAAAAATGAAACCTTGCCATTTGCAACAACATGGTTGGATCTAGAGAGTATAATGCTAAGCAAAATTAGTCAGAGAAAGACAAATATCATATGATTTCACCCATATGTGGAATTTAGCAAAACACCCGAGCAAAGGGGAAAAAAAGAGAAACCAAGAAACAGACTCTTAACAATAAAGAACTGATTGTTACCAGAGGGGCAGGGATGGGGCTTAAAGAGTACATTTATCACAATGAGCACTGAATAATGTATAAAATGGTCGAATCGCTGTATTTATTCACCTGAAACTGATATAACACAATGTTAGCTATGCTGGAATTAAAAACTTAATAAAAAATAAAATATAAAAAAAAAGAATTCATTATACTTGATAGTCTTTAAATTATTTGAATACTTTCTAAATTAATTATAACAGTAAATATAATCATACTACAGAAAATTTAGAAACTTAAGAAAAAGAAAAAATTACTATTACTATTATTCTAACATATAACCTTATTATTTTCCCTTTAACATGGCACCATAATGCAGAGACTTCTTGAATATACTTAGAGAAAACACATTTAGCAAATAAGTACAAGACCATCAGTAGGAAAATTACCTTTACCCCCCAGTTCAAATTCCTATGTTCTGATTATTGGTGCTACCCTGTCTCTTTCTGCTCCTGTTTCCTGGATCTTTGTATTTTCTCTTTGACAAATTAGACCTGGTTGTTACAGTCTCTAATTTCAGATCCTTGGCTTTCACCTAGAAACTGAATATCTTAAATCTCTAGTCTGTGATGGCAAAAGTACCTGAGTTCATGGAAAGAATGCCAGGATCTACTAAAGGATCAACCATGGAGCCAGAGGGTAGCATTATAGTTTTTGTTGATCTTGTCCTGGACCTTGATCTTTAAGTTGCTTCTAATTTAGGTAATTTTAATCATTAACTTAATAGTTCAGAATCCAGACTTCTGTTCCACCTTCTAAGTCCAATTCAACTAACTAACTTAACCCTATCTCGTCCTACCAGAATGAACTGAAAAAAAAAAAAACATTAAATTAAGTGACCTATGATATATTTACCTAAAAGAATACTTTCTAAAGCCATTTTAAAAGGTTTATGCAAACTTCATAATAATATGAAAAAGTTATGATTTTTATCTGAACAAACTATTATATATCCAACATTAAAATAACAGATCTTTTTTAACCTCTGCAGAACAAATGAAATGGAAAACACTAATTTTAAAAAATTATTTTTTTAGGCTGTTGAAATGTGGTATTTTATTTCCACTTATTTTTATTTTTGAGGGAGAGCACACACTCGTGCTCAAGGGGGGGGGGCAGAGAGAGAATCTCAAGCAGGCTCCATGCCCAGCCCAGAGCCTAATGCAGAGCTTGAACCCAAGGCCCTGAGATCATGACCCAAGCAGAAATCAAAAGTCAGACACTTAACTGACTGAGCCACCCAGGTGTCCCTTTTACTACCTCTTATTTCTATTCTACATTTAGTAATAAAAAATAAACATTACAAAAAATACAACTTTAAGAAGCAACAAAAAAGTCTAAGGTATAGTTTAATACCTCTCATTTCTTAATTTTCAAAAAGCAATACATAAATAATCAAATTTTCCTTTGTCAATTCAACCAGAATCCTAAAATTGTCAAAAGTTCTCTACCTAGGAATTGATTCTCAACTTCTAGACTGCCATAGTCTTCAAAGTTTCCAATTTCTTTATTCCCAGATTTGGTAGAACATTAAGAATTGAACGATGCCTCTGAGTATGCAGGAGAGCATACCTAGAAGAGTCAACAGTCTTAAACAGTAACAGTGAAGAATACAATAACTGTGAATGAATTTTCTATTTCCCAAAACTTTTTTAAGGAAAAAAAAAAGATATCCATCTTTTAAATCCCTCAAATGGCCTGCTGTAATTTCTACTCTTCAAAAGTGTATAATGAACACAAAAAGTTTGGGAACACTGAGGTATGTAACACTTTTCTATTCTCTCTACAGGTAATGCCTCTGTTCCCTTTCTCTCAAACACTGATAATAAAGAATGAAAGCAAAAACTATTTAGCCTGTGTCTGATTTCCCTAAAATTGAGAGGCATTTCCCTCAAACTGGTGTGAGAGTTAATACACTCACCTTAATCTCTTACTCACACCAAAACTGACAGTTTTGATTCCATATTACATTATTTATTTGTTCTACATAGATGGTCCCTGGCACTGGCTTTGGCCTGAAAAATAAGCTTCAATTACAAACTGTTTCTATTAAAGGGAGCATATCTCCTACAATAGAGTATTTTGATTAAAAAATTAAACTTCCACAGATATTAAAATTTATTTCTTTACACATATAGTGAATCTTTCTGCCAGCCATTCAAGAAAATTATCTCTACACTTGAAACTAACAAGCTTCTAATTTACCAAAGTAGTGAAATAACATATGGCTCGTGACCTAAGAACATTTTATTTCCTATACAGAAGTTATCCTTCCATTTCATTTCAAGAGAATAAGGGGAAATAGATTTTAACTCTCAAGAAGGTAAGGGGAGCAAAAATAGTGGAGATGTACTTCATTTTGTTCTCTAGAATGGAGTCTCAGGTAGGTGTGCTGACCCCAAGATTGACTCACCTCTCCTAGGAGATACTCCTGTAGGATTAATGGCACTTACAAAGAAATTCTTATTTCTTTTTTTTTTTTTTTTCCCACAGATATGCCTTGTCTCAAAAACCATACTGAAGATTTTCTAGAATAAAGACTCATACCTCCTGGTGTCTTCAGCATCTATCCTGGTGTCCCACACGTAATTTCAACGATGATAAATGTGATCCTTGTCAAGAACCTAGCCCTTCATGCCTCACTTTCCTTCCTCCTCTGTAAAAGAATACTACTACTTGTACTTTATAGGGCTATTGTGAAGATTAAATGAGAGAATGTAGACATGATGCCTAGCACACACTCCACCTTGTGCACTACAGTAATTGTGCGTAGGCTTTCATTATGAAACAAAATAACATTTCCACACGTCATGAATTTTTAACACAAAAGGAGGTGAAAATTGAAAGCAGTAGATCAAACTAACAACCAAAGTATATTTTAAAATCAACTGTTATATCAGGGTCTGAAGGTTTACTTAATTATACTGATGGTGTTCGGGCAGGCCACCCCATAATGTGCCACTTTGGCATATGGATTATTTGAGCGGAAGGCAAATCAAGGCCTACCAGACTCAAAGAGCTTTTTACCTCCCCCTTAACTACAAAAAAAAAAAAAAAAAAAAAAAAAAAAAAAAAAATTTAGATATGGGGCCTATACCAGGAAGAGAGCTATTACGAGAGATAATCTTTTCATCAGAAAGACTTATCCACATGACATGGCAAACATTTGTTTACCAAAAATTTGCTCTTCCCATCTTCCTGTGAATTGTCTTCCTTCCCTTTGGAGCCCCAGATACCTACCCTTTTCTCTTTAGCCCAAGATGGCAAATAAGCCTCAATTGCCTGTCTTTGACCCTCTCATGCCTCTGTCAAGCTCCCATACATACAAAATTAAATTTTCTTTTTAATTAATCTGTCTTATTTTGATGTAATTATTAGACCAGCCAAAGAACCTAGAAGAAAAGAAGGGGAAGGTTTTCTTCCCCTACAACATTAAAGCTATCTAGGGCTACTCTGGCTCAGATTTTTACTATGAATGTGCTACAGTCATGTTAGAAAAAACCACATACCTTTCCAACTTGGCAAAAATAAAATGAAATAATTTTGTCAAGCTCATTAATTTGTAAAAAATCAAATTTAAAATAACCTGTAAGCACTACAAAACAGAAAAATATATGTCATTTAGCTGCAAAAAGTTTATTGTTTAAAGAAAAAGCTGAAAATTCTTATAAAAGCCCAAAAGAAATTATCCAGGTTTTCCTACTATAGCAAATTGTAATCACATATTTATCTGCTATGACCGATGCTTATGTGGGGACTGAAAAGATATCGTGGAAATAAAATTTACTGAATCATAAATCAGATTGAGGAAGATGATACAACCCATGAGTCAGGCAAGTACAATAGTGATGATCAAAATTATGCTGGCATTTTTCATATACATTTTGTCATAACAGTTGTAATTTGTAGTTATCAGCTGATTATCATAAGTGGAGCTGATGCTAGGAAAAAATGAATCATGAGTTTCAAGTAAAAGCAAATAAATGTTAAAACATTAATCTGTATAATATTTTTGGACAGTTATAAAAACATGATGATAATGATCTAAGTCTGTACCTTATTTTATATTGCCCAAATATCTGTTGTAAAATTCCCTCAGCAGTAACTAATCTTTCTCTAAACAAACTAGTAATGGTAAAAAAAAAAAAAAAAAAAAAAAAAAAAAGTATGGGGTGGAGATTCAGTGAGGAGAAAAGAGGGGAAAGAGGAGAGAGAAGACAAAGGAAGGGAGAGAAGGTTTGCAAGACAGTTACGCAATATAGACATTACTTACCTTTCAAGGAAATGAAGAACAGTAAAGATCGTCAAAGTTCCAGCACTTCAGACTATATCTATGACTCTTCCTTGTCAAGTACAATTGAAAGAATACATGAAAAGCAGAATACAGTGATAAAACAGAAAGTTTGCCAATAATTTAATTCTTTTTGTGGTCCTATTTTTCTGGAATATCCCTTTTTTCTGTAAAACAAAAATCCTTCTGAAAACAACTACAATGCTTATTCTCCATGAATCTTTCCACCTTATATCAAAAATTCCAAAACGTGACATTAAATTCTTTGAGAAAGACATCTCTACTTACACTAAAATTCTCCCAACACCTTTTATTCCGAATAGCTTCATTCTATGAAAAAAAAAAACAAACCCAAAACTATTATGTTTCGTAGACAGCTTATCCAATATCCTCTCCTTAAAAGAAAAAGACTTTAAATTGAAAAATCCTTCCTCTGGTTATTCCAGTAGACATCTTAATTTATTTGACTATACTATTACATTTTTGCCTCAATGATTTTATTCTCTAGTATGCAGAAACAAATTGATAGTTGATGACGTCTAACACAGAGAGAAATTGAGGATTCCTTTAAGGGGAAGAAAAAGAAGAGAGAGTGTTTTTGGTTAAAATGGATTTCAACATAGTTAGGCTCTATTGTCCTTTAAAAATGACAACATTCTTTTTTGCCATTAGAAACAGAAAAATATTTTTATCTAGGAGCCATTTTAAACTATGAAGGATATTTAAAGTTAATCTTTTTATCCTTTATTAAAAGAAAATAAAAATGAAACAATCACTTCTTAAAGAATAGATTTATCAATTCCTACAAAACAGCCTTCAGAAAAATGATTCAAATTATTCTTTATGTGTATTTATTTAATAAATATTCACTGAATGCCTGTCACTGTGCTAGGTATAGTCCCAAACCTTATGGAGTTTATATTTAAAGAGATAATCACACTAAGGAAAAATTATAATTGTGATGATTTTTCATTGTACAAAAATATATGAACATTTCCATTTCCATAAGTAATTTTAACCTTCTTACAATAATCATTTCAAATAAGTGATAATATAAACATACTTGCAGCATGACCCAAAACTTCTGACCTGGACACTATGGAGTTAGAAAGTCAAGTTCCAGGCAAAAGAAATTGTGGCAAAGACTTCTGAACAATAAAATAAATATATAACCTAAATTACGTTAGATCTTAATGAAAACGAGATTTACTGTACCCTTACCGAATAAACAAGTCTGATTGCATTTGGAAGTTACCTTCAACTAAAACCCTTCCTTGCAGATGCTTACCCCAGGATGCTGTGGGTCCAGAGCTACCCCTGGTGGCCATACACAAACTTACAGGAAACTGTTCTAAACCATTTAATGGAAATCTATTAGAAGTTACGCCTCTGTTGGATGTACTGTATGGTGACTAGCATAATAAAAAAAATTAATTAAAAAAAAGAAGTTACGCCTCTGTTGATCAAAAGTATCTCTCAAGAAATTATTATTTGATAACTGGGGGAAGTTTTAAATTTTTCATGAAAAATAAATTTAAAAATATTACGGCAAAGTATAACAACATGTTAGTGGCAAAATTTAAATGATAATATATGGATATTCACTGGAAAACTCTTTTTTTTTAATGATTTTTTATTATATTATGTTAGTCACCATACAGTACTTCCCCGGTTTCCGATGTAAGGCTCGATGATTCATTAGTTGTGTATAACACCCAGTGCACCATGCAATACGTGCCCTCCTTACTACCCATCACCAGCCTATCCCATTCCCCCATCCCCCTCCCCTCTGAGGCCCTCACTGGAAAACTCTTTTATCTTTGCTGTATGTTGGGAAATTTTCATAATAAAATGTTTAAAAAATTAAGAATTTTAAAAAAGTGTTCCATCACTGTTATTCATAGCACAAACACATTTTTAGGTAGTGTTTCCTACCTACATAATGTATGTCTTCACAATTCATCCTTTTGTAACAGTCTATGATATTGACATACAATGAATTATTAAAGGATTCACTTGTTGGGACGCCTGGGTGGCTCAGTTGGTTAAGAGTCCGCCTTTGGCTCAGGTCATGATCTCGGAGTCCTGGGATTGAGTCCCACATTGGGCTCCCTGCTCAGTGGGGAGCCTGCTTCTCCTTCTGACCATCCCCCTCTCTCTCATGCTTTCTTCTTCTCTCTCTCTCTCAAATAAATAAAAACTTTGGGGCAAAACAAGGGTTTATTTGTTCCACATTTATTCAATTTCCAATTTAACATCTAAAAATGCCTATTTTTGTTTCTGTTAAAACATGTTTCAAAGACAAGTTTTTTAAGACTGATATCACTGGGATCAAAGAAGATAATCATTTTTATGGCTCATGACACATTATCAAACTACTTTATACCAACTTCACACTGCTTTCATAAATGAAAACTGACACCAATTTAACCACAACCATGGAACCTGGCCATTTTAATATTTTGCTGCTTTACTAAGCATAAAAATATAATTCAGAGGTTAATTTGCACTTCTTTTATTTTTGAAAATTTTTAACATATTTATTTCTGTATTCATCTACTGGAATCTTAATAATTTTCTTATAAATTTGAATTATCGCTTTATGTGTTGTAACTAGTAACCCACTATCTCCTAAACTCAGGCAAGTTTTTCTCATCAGCTACCATCCTTTACCATTTCATTATGTTTATTTTTATATTTTCTAATCTGTCAGTCTCATCTTTTGTGATTTCTTCAATCCACTCAGAACTAAGAAATAGACTATTTCTTCATAAATATAATAAATATTTTAAAACATTTTTGTTTTCTTTTTTCCCCAAAGGAGCCACAGGACTGAAAGGAGCATGGTCCTCTCATGCCTGGGTCCCCACCCCCCACCCCCCACCCACCCCCTGCCCAGGGCATATGCTCGTCCATTGATGTCAGTGTACTCCAAAAAGGGGGAGCCATCTGGCAAAAATACTACTTTTCCTGCTGGGTTCAAGGCTCCCATTTGACCTGATACTGTGAACTTTGTTCACCAACTTGTGCAAAAAAAAAACACACAGCCCTATGCTGTCAGTGAATAAGCCAGTCATCAAACCAGTACTGAGTCTTGGGGTACTGGCAGATCCATGGCTTGAAGTCCCAGAGTTCGAGGTGGTAGGACTCACTGTTCTGGCCAGGGTGCTTTTGGAAATATGTGTCGTGGGGGGCTGCACATTTGCACCAACCAAAACCTGGAGCCATTAGCACTGCAGAATGAACACAACTCAAGCTATATATCATCTGCTCTGCCCTGGCTGCCTCAGCCTTACCAACACAGGTCATGTCTAAAAGTCATCATACTGAGGGCAGTTAGGATGGCAGAGGAGTAGGGGTCCCCTTTTTCAACTGGTCCCCTGAGTCGAGCTGGATAGGTACCAGACCATCCTGAACATCCACGGAATCAGCCTGAGACACAGGAAGATACATCTGGATCTCTACAAATGAACATCTCCAGAGATGAGTATTGAGGTACAAAGCGGGGAGCTGTGAAACCACACACAGATATCGGAAGATAAACAGAAGAGGGAGTGAGCCGCCACGTTCGGGCACTGGGAAGCTGTAGCCACCTGCACTGGGGAGTGGGCAGACTCGTGGACCAGCACCCGCAAGAGAGCAGACTGAGACCGTGAGCCCGGGAACGCGCATGACCAGTCTGAAAACCAGAGCTCCAGAGTGCACAAACAACACTGAAACGGAGCTCCAGAGCATGCAGGGGCAGCTGCCGGTGTTAGAAACACAGAGGACAGAGACGGCCGGCCCTGGAAGTGAGGGCTGGGATGCCAGGTGTGGGGCGCACATCCCGGGATGCAGCAGCGTTGAGCAGCACCAACAGAAACAGAGTTAAAGTGGCCAGAGGCGCCCAGTGGAGAACTGTCTGCGATCCCTCTGTTCTGAGACAGAGGCTGAGATTCGGCCACTGCTGCTCTGACTCTCAGAAGAGGCACAGCAAACCGCCAGGGAAAGCCGCCAGAAAACAAAAGCCTGGAAATACTGGCGCACAGTGTGCCCATACCCATCCCCCCTCGCAGGGGACATGGAGACTCTACCCAAACATGGTTGCCTGAGTATGGACGTGGCAGGCCCCTCCCCCAGAAGGCAGGCTGAAAAATCAAGAAGCCCACATCCCTAAGGTCGCTATAAAACAAGTGCACACTGCCTGGGTCCTGGTCAATAATTTGGGCTCTGGACAACCCCACAACCTTTGCTCATCAGAATGACAAGAAAGAGAAATCCCCCCCAGCAAAGAAAAGACAATGAGTCTGTGGCCTCTGCCACAGAACTGATGGATATGGATATAACCAAATTATCAGAAATGGAATTCAGAGTAACAATGGTCAAGATGATGTGTAGAATTGAAAAAAATATTAATGAAAATATTAACGAGAATATGGAATCTCTAAGGGCGGAGATGAGAGCGAATCTGGCAGAAATTAAAAATTCTATGAATCAAATGCAGTCAAAACTAGATGCTCTGACGGCCAGGGTGTATGAGGCAGAAGAATGAATCGGCGAATTGGAGGATGGGTTAGTAGAAGAGAAAGCTAAAATAGAAACTTGGCTCAAAAAATCCAATCTCAAGAATGTAGGTTACGGGAGATTACTGACTCAATGAAACGATCCAATGTCAGAATCATCAGCATCCCCGAGGGTGTGGAGAAAAACAGAGGTCTAGAAGAGATATTTGAACAAATTGTAGCAGAAAACTTCCCTAATCTAGCAAAGGAAACAAGCATTCATGTCCAAGAAGCAGAGAGGACCCCTCCCAAGCTCAACCACGACAAACCTACGCCACGTCACGTCATAGTGCAATTCGCAAATATTAGATCCAAGGATACAGTATTGAAAGCGGCCAGGGCAAAGAAATCTCTCACGTACCAAGGCAAAGGTATCAGAATTACGTCAGACCTGTCTACACAGACCTGGAATGAGAGAAAGGGTTGGGGCATTTTTAAAGCTCTTTCAGAGAAAAACATGCAGCCAAGGATCCTTTATCCAGCAAGGCTGTCATTCAGAATTGATGGAGAGATAAAGACCTTCCAGAATCGCCAATCATTGACCAATTCGTAACCACGAAACCAGCCCTACAGGAGATATTAACGGGGGTTCCATAAAAGTAAAAAGGCCACAAGAGTGATACAGAACAGAAAGTCACAATCTATAGAAACAAAAGACTTCACAGGCAACATGGCATCATTAAAATCCTATCTCTCAATAATCAGTCTCAATGTAAATGGCCTAAATGCTCCCATAATGACACAGGGTTGCAGATTGGATAAAAAGACATGACCCATCCATTTGCTGTCTACAAGAGACTCATTTTGAACCTAAAGATACACCCAGACTGAAAGTAAAGGGATGGAATACCATATTTCACACCAACGGACCTCAAAAGAAAGCTGGGGTAGCAATTCTCATATCAGACAGAATGCATTTTAAACTAAAGACTATAGTTAGAGATACAGAAGGGCACTATATTTATCTTAAAGGATGTATCCAACAAGTGGATATGACAATTATAAATATATATGCCCCCAACAGGGGAGCAGCAAGATACACAAGCCAACTCTTAACCAGAATAAAGAGACATATAGATAAAAATACGTTAATAGTAGGGGACCTCAATACTCCACTATCAGCAATAGATAGATCACCTAAGCAGGAAATCAACAAAGAAACAAGGGCTTTGAATGCCATACTCGACGAGTTGGACCTCATAGATATATATAGAACACTACACCCTAGAACCAAAGAATACTCATTCTATTCTAATGCCCATGCAACATTCTCAAGAATAGAACATGTTCTGGGTCACAAAACAGGTCTCAACCGATACCAAAAGACTGAAATTATTCCCTGCATATTCTCAGACCACAAAGCTTTGAAATTGGAACTCAACCACAAGGAAAAATTTGGAAGAAACTCAATCACTTGGAGACTAAGAACCATCCTGCTCAAAAATGATTCGATAAACCAGGAAATCAAAAATCAATTTAAACAATTTATGGAGACCAACGAGAATGAAAACACAATGGTCCAAAACCTATGGGACACTGCAAAGGCAGTCCTAAGGGGAAAATACATAGCCATCCACGCCTCACTCAAAAGAAGAGAAAAATCTAAAATGCAGTTTTTATATTCTCACCGCAAGAAGCTGGAACAGCAATAGAGGAACAGGCCTAATCCACACACGAGAAAGCAGCTGATCAAGATTAGAGCAGAGATCAAAGAATTAGAAACCAGGAGCACAGCAGAGCAGATCAACATAACTAGAAGCTGGTTCTTTGAAAGAATTAATAAAATTGACAAACCACTGTCAAGACTTATCCAAAAGAATAGAGAAAGGACCCAAATTAATAAAATTATGAATGAAAAGGGAGAGGTCACAACCAACAACAATGAAATTGGAAGGATTATTAGAAACTTTTATCAACAGCTTTATGCCAATAAATTAAGCAATCTGGAAGAATGGAGGCCTTCCTGGAAACCTATAAACTACCAAGACTGAAACAGGAAGAAATTTATTTTTTAAACAGACCAATTAATTATGAAGAGATTGAAACAGTGATTAAAAACCTTCCAAAAAACAAAACGCCAGGGCCTGATGGATTTCCCGGGGAATTCTATCAAACATTCAAAGAAGAAATAATACCTATTCTCCTAAAGCTATTTCAAAAAATAGAAACAGAAGGAAAGCTACCAAACTCATTCTATGAGGCCAATATTACCTTGATCCCCAACCAGGCAAAGACCCCATCAAAAAGGAGAATTACAGACTGATATCCCTGATGAATATGGATGCCAAAACTCTCAACAAGATCCTAGCTAATAGGATCCACAGTATATTAAAAGGATTATCCAACACAACCAAGTGGGATTCATCCCCGGGATGCAAGGGTGGTTCAACGTTCACAAATCGATCAGTGTGATAGATCATATCAACAAGAAAAGAGTCAAGAACCATATGATCCTCTCAACTCATGCGGAAAAAGCATTTGACAAAATACAGCATCCTTTCCTGTTTAAAACCCTTCAGAGTGTAGGGATAGAGGGTACATTCTTCAATCTCATAAAAACCATCTATGAAAAGCCGACAGCAAATATCGTTCTCAATGGGGAAAAGCTGGAAGCCTTTCCCGTAAGATCGGGAGCACGACAAGGATGCCCACTCTCGCCATTATTATTCAACATAGTACTAGAAGTCCTTGCAACAGCAATCAGACAACAAAAAGGGATAAAATGTATCCAAATCGGCAAAGAAGAAGTCAAACCATCTCTCTTCGCAGATGACATGATACTCTATATGGGAAACCCAAAAGAATCCACTCCCAAACTATTAGAAGTTATAGAGCATGAATTCAGTAATGTGGCGGGATACAAAATCAATGCTCAGAAATCAGTTGCATTTCTATACATGAACAATGAGACTGAAGAAAGAGAAATTAGGGAATCCATCCCATTTACAATAGCACCAAAAATCATACATTATCTTGGAATTAACTTAACCAGAGACGTAAAGGATCTATATTCTAGAAACTACAAATCACTCTTGAAAGACATTGAAGAAGATACAAAACGATGGAAAAATATTCCATGCTCATGGATCGGAAGAATTAACATAGTTAAAATGTCCATGCTACCCAGAGCAATCTACACTTTCAATGCTATCCCGATCAAAATACCGATGACATTTTTCAAAGAACTGGAACAAACAGCCCTTAAATTTGTGTGCAACCAGAAAAGGCCCCGAATCGCCAAGGAATTGTCGAAAGGAAAAACAAAGCTGGGGGCATCACGTTGCCAGATTTTAAGCTGTGCTACAAAGCTGTGATCACAAAGACAGCATGGTACTGGCACAAAAACAGACACATAGACCAATGGAACAGAATAGAGAACCCAGAAATGGACCTTCGGCTCTTTGGGCAATTAATCTTTGACAAAGCAGGAAAAAACATCCAGTGGAAAAAAGACAGTCTCTTCAATAAACGGTGCTGGGAAAATTGGACAGCTACATGCAAAAGAATGAAACTTGACCACTCTCTCACACCATACACAAAGATAAACTCCAAATGGATGAAAGACCTCGATGTGAGACAGGAATCCATCAAAATCCTAGAGGAGAGCATAGGCAGCAACCTCTTTGATACTGGCCACAGCAACCTTTTTCATGACACATCTCCAAAGGCAAGAGAAACAAAAGATAAAATGAACTTGTGGGACTTCATCAAGATAAAAAGCTTCTGCACAGCCAAGGAAACAGTCAAAAAAACTAAGAGGCAGCCCACGGAATGAGAGAATATATTTGCAAATGATACTACAGATAAAAGACTGGTATCCAAGATCTACAAAGAACTTCTCAAACTCAACACGCGAGAAACAAATAAACAAATCATAAAATGGGCAGAAGATATGAACAGACACTTTTCCAGTGATGACATACAAATGACTAACAGACACATGAAAAAATGTTCAAAATCATTAGCCATCAGGGAAATTCAAATCAAAACCACACTAAGATACCACCTTACACCAGTTAGAATGGCAAAAATTGACAAGGCAAGAAACAACAATTGTTGGAGAGGATGTGGAGAAAGGGGATCCCTCCTACATTGTTGGTGGAAATGCAAGTTGGTATAGCCACTCTGGAAAACAGTGTGGAGGTCTCTTAAAAAGTTAAAAATTGAGCTACCCTATGACCCGGCCATTGCACTACTGGGTATTTACCCCAAAGATACAGACATAGTGAAGAGAAGGGCCATATGCACCCCAATGTTCATAGCAGCATTTTCCACAATAGCTAAATCGTGGAAGCAGCCGAGATGCCCTTCTACAGATGACTGGATTAAGAAGATGTGGTCCATATATACAATGGAATATTACTCAGTGATCAAAAACAACGAGTTCTCACGGGGCGCCTGGGTAGCGCAGTCGTTAAAGCGTCTGCCTTTGGCTCAGGGCGTGATCCTGGTGATCCGGGATCGAGTCCCACATCAGGCTCCTCCGCTATGAGCCTGCTTCTTCCTCTTCCACTCCCCCTGCTGTGTTCCCTCTCTCGCTGGCTGTCTCTCTGTCACATAAATAAATAAAATCTTTTAAAAAAAAAAAAAAAAAAAAAAAACGAGTTCTCAACATTTGCTGCACCATGGACGGCACTGGAGGAGATAATGCTAAGTGAAATAAGTCAAGCAGAGAAAGACAATTATCATATGGTTTCTCTCATCTATGGAACATAAGAACTAGGAAGATCGGTAGGAGAAGAAAGGGATAAAGAAAAGGGGGCAATCAGAAGGGGGAATGAAGCATGAGAGACTATGGACTCTGAGAAACAAACTGAGGGCTTCAGGGGGGGGTGGGGGAATGGGATAGGCTGGTGATGGGTAGTAAGGAGGGCACGTATTGCGTGGTGCACTGGGTGTTATACGCAACTAATGAATCATCGAACTTTACATCAAAAACCAGGGATGTACTGTTGTACATGTACCAGCATTATCTGGTACTGTCTGGTGACTAACATAATATAATAAAAAATATTATTAAAAAATAAATAAATAAATAAATAAATAAATAAATAAAAGTCATCATACTGAGGATGTTCCCAACCTTTCTTTGGTGGTTGAAGATAGAGTTGAAGGCTACAAGAAGACCAAGGAGGGGGTGCCTGGGTGGTTCATTGGTTGAGCGTCCAACTCTTGATTTCAGCTCAGCTCATGATGTCAGGGTTGTGGGATTGGGCCCCATATCGCGCTCCATGCTCAATCGGGAGTCTGCATGAGATTCTCTCTCTCCCTCTGCCCCTTCCCCTCCCCGCACATGTGTGTGCTTGCTCTCTCTCTCTAAAATAAATAAATCTTAAAAAGAAAAGAAGAAGAAGAAGAAGAAGAAGAAGAAGGAGGAGAAGGAGAAGAAGAAAACAAAGACGACGACGATGACCAAGGAGGCTATTTTGCTTCTTAAGAAACTGAAAACCTGCTGGGCTGAAGCCTTTATTTGTTGGTGCAAGACTCTAGTGATTTTTCTGCCTCAGTCATAGAAGCCCATACAGAAAAAGGGGCCAGAAACTCAAAGTAGTTTGGAATGCTGAGCCCCCTACATGGCGAGCAGTTGTTCTGCAGAATCCCATAGTCCTGTGATGGACTTTATAGGAATGAGAAATAAACTTTTGTTAAACCATGAAAGAGAGAAGGAAAGGAAAGGAAAGGAAAGGAAAGGAAAGGAAAGGAAAGGAAAGGAAAGGAAAAAGGAAAAGGAAAAGGAAAAGGAAAAGGGAAAGGGAAAGGAAAAGGAAAAGGAAAAGGAAAAGGAAAAGGAAGGAAGAGAGGAAGGAAGGAAAAGAGAGAAAGAGAAAAAAGAAGGGAAAGAAGGAAGGAAGAGAGAGAAGGAGGGGGAGGGAAGGAGAAGGGAGCGGAGGGGAGTGGAGAGGAGGAAAGGGGAGGAGGGGAGAGGGAGGGAGGGAGGGAGGAAGGGAAGGAAGGAAGGAAGGAAGGAAGGAAGGAAGGAAGGAAGGAAGGAAGGAAGGAAAGAAGGAAAGAAGGAAAGAAGGAAAGAAGGAAAGAAGGAACGAACGAACATAAAGCCTGGAATAATATCAAAAAGGTCTATGCCTCTCTGCAAATGAGAGCTGGGAAAGGCAAAATGAGAAACAATCATACTCAGCAAAGAGGACCCTGCATCATCTATAATGAGGGCAATAGTATCACCAAGGCCTTCAGAAACATCCCTGGAATTAATCTACTTAATGTAAGAAAGTCAGACATTTTGAAACTTGCTCCTGGTGGGCATGTGGGACTTTTCTGAGTTTGGACTGAAAGAGCTTTCCTCGAGTTAGATGATCCATATGGCACTTGGCCATACTCTTGAGGTTGCCTCCCTCAAGAGTATCCTACAACCTTCCCATGCAGAAGATGTTTAATACAGACCTTAGTAGAACTTTGAAAAGCCCAGAGATCCAAAGAGCCCTCTGAACCCCGTGCAAGAAGAGTCATCGCGGAGTCTTAAAGAAGAATCTGCTGAAAAACCTGACAATCATGTTGAAGCTAAACCCACATGCAAAGACCATGCACTGGAACACCATTCTTTGCCAGGCCAAGAATCACAAGTTCCAGACAGATCAGAGACAGAGGGAGATGGAGAGGGAGAAGCAGACTCTCTACTGAGCAGGGAGCCTGATGAGGGGCTCGATCCCAGGACACTGGGATCATGACCAGAGCCAAAGGCAGACAGTTAACCGACTGAGCCACCCAGGTACCCCACCCATAAATTTCTTTTGAGAAAAAAGTTTATATTCTTAATTCTCTCCTTTTCAGTACCTTGATCTAAAACAGGACATTTTCTTTGCCTGATTTACTTTAGTGAAATGTACCATCCTTGACCCCTTCCTCACCTCCTTTATTTCCCTGCCCAAATCCTCCTCTCTGGTTATTTTACTTGAAAGTAAACAGAACTGTGTGATTCAGCTGCTCATAAGTTCATAATAGTCTCATCTCTTATAGAGCAACTCACAACCCTCTGTGATCTGTCCCCAAAATACTTTTCCAGGCCTATTTCTCAGCTCCCCCATAATGTCCTATACTCCGGCCAAATTCTTGTCTTTTCCCAAATCTACCGCTTTGAGCTTTCTTAATTCCCTTGGCCTGGAATACCTTCTCCAATTCCAAACAAGTAAAATCCTACTGCTCCTCTAAAATTGTTCAAATGTCTATTCCTCAACCTCATCATTCTTCTCTTGCATTCCTTTCTTGTAGTGACATACATTACTGCTTTTCTTATAGCTTATTATACACCGCACCATTATCAAACTGCCCATAGGGCAGTGAACATATCTGCTTGGCTTTGCATTGCCTTTACACATATATACACATATTTCAAGAAACATTTGTGGCATTGAAGAGATACTTAAAAAATTATCTCCTTCCATCACACATCATTATTTGCCATTTTAAAACAATAAATAAAAAACTACCTCAGTATGCCAAAAAATGTGATTCTCACCCCAGTTTCACAACAGGGAAGCTGCTAGGTATTTGTGAAAAAAGGGAGCTCATCAATTTTGGCAAACACTGGGCTAAATAAACTAAACAGGTTTCAGGGGCACCTGGGTGGCTCAGTCAGTTAAGCGTCTGCCTTCAGCTCAAGACATGATCCCAGGGTCCTGGGATCAAGCCCCACATTGGGTTCCCTGCTCAGTGGGGAGGCCTGCCTCTCCCTCTCCCACTGCTGCTCCCCATTTGTGCTCTTTCTAATAAATAAATAAAATCTTTAAAAAAAGAAAAAAGTAAATGGGTGTCTTCTAGACAACTTTTTAGAAACTTACCATCTAATATGAATAATCAATCTCCAATTTACCATTCATTATTTTCCAAACAACTAATCACAGAACTTTTTGTGCTGAACATCGCAAGGGACTAGTGTTCAGCAAAACACATTTGGAAAATGCTGGTCTAATTCTTTATTTTAAACACTGGTATAAATAAAGTGATCTATTCTTTGTTCTCTTTAATTATCCAACTTTATTTTAAACCTAACTACTGTGTCTTTACAACTGAATCAGCTAAAATTAAGGTCTACTATAAAACAGGAAACCCAAAAAGTAGCAATGGTTTGAATATGTGGCAATGGTTCTCTTTAGTATGCATTAGAATGACTTAAAGTGCTTGTTAAAACACGGATTTTCAGGCTCTACTCCTGGATTCTCATTTAGTAAATCTGGAATGGAGCCAAGAATTTGCATTTCTATTAAGTTCCCAGGTGCTGTTGAGGCTGCTGATACTGGAACCATACTTTGATGTAAGGCTTTATTCTCTCAAGTAATGTGAAAACTTGAGGCTACTACAGAGGTTCCAGAATGATTAAGGACATTAGCTCCTTCTAACTTTCTGCTCCATCATCCCAGTCATAGGTTTCATCCTCAAAGTCACCTCATGATGCAAGGAGGCTCCTTAAATTCTAACCACCACATTCACTTCTAGGCAATAAAAAAAGGGGTAAAGGCAAAAGGACACATCTCCCAGCTAAGTCAGCTCATTTTAAGGAGCCTTATTTGCAAGAACTTATTGAAAAGGCCTCAACTAGTGTAGAAAATGGTAAATATAGTCTTTTAGACAA
Source organism: Ursus arctos (assembly GCF_023065955.2). NCBI lineage: Eukaryota > Metazoa > Chordata > Mammalia > Carnivora > Ursidae > Ursus > Ursus arctos. The sequence goes on along the minus strand of NW_026622985.1, from coordinate 52,370,916 downwards.
GTACACTGCCATCCCAAATTAAACTGGAATCTATTACCAAGGAAGAAAGGATGGCTGGGTTTTAAATAGGCAACTAGAGACTCTACCATACTACTTTAGTCCACATACACTTCAATCACCAAGTTCAACTGGTCTGCCTTCTAATTATTTCATAAATTTGTCCCATCTGTTTCACCACTATCTCTACTTTCATATATTTCTCACCTACTTTATTATATTAGCCTTCTAAACAGTCTCCCTACCTCCTATCCTAGTGGTAGGTAGATGGATTTTGTGAGGAACTAAAGCTGTTTAAAATTCTTGAATGATTCCACGTTTTCTATAAAATGATTAGGTAGGTCTGAGCATTTTATTATTTTGTACAAAGCCTTTATCCACCTACTATATGACTATTTCCTGCCTTCTATTTTGTACTATTAAATGCAGCAAAAAGTTTCTCCCTTCAGTGTTTTTATCAACATTTTCTCTGCCAATTAAGATACTCTTTCCCCTCCTTCGACTTTATTACTCATTCTATAAAATTTAACTAACGTACTATATCTTCCAGAAAGCCTTCCATGACATCCCTCTTCCACAGTATGAGTACCCATCCTGTGTATGCCTATAAAGCTCTGTACAGAGCTAACACTGATTATACCACATTGTATTATGAAGATTTGTTTCTATCTCTGACTTTCTCAATAGATTGTGTGCTTTGTAAGTATAAGGACAATGTTTTAATTACATTTATATCCCCAGAACTGGGTACAAGGCCAATTATCTGTTGAATGTACCACCATCAGCTGGCTCATATAACTGAACATCTGTACTGGATTTGTCCAAATATCAAATAACCTTGTCTATTACAAGGATCATAGTCTATGCAATATCAAAAGGTACTATAGACAGAAAATCCTTCCTTAACAACTCCAATTAAATGAAATTTCAAACTATACAATTTTTTGCATAGCCAAACATCTTTTATTTTTCACAACTGGAATACCAAAAACACAACCCAACTAGCTCCAGAACTCTTCCAGATTTTTTTTCTGTTTATTTAACCAAACTAAACAAAGTTTTAAAAGGAACATCTGTAACAAAAAAATACTAATCTATCAATCAAAGTCAGATTCATAATTTCTTGTCTTTTCCTTATATTTATCCAAGTTCTCCATCTTTAATTCTTCTTTTTCTTTATATTGGTTATATTCAGTATCTTTTTCTGAGTTTGGAGTTGATTTCCCCTTTGGCACCAAAAAACATTCAGCATTCAAAACTTGTTCAGCAGTCATTGAACTTCTACTATAGATCAAGCTATAGAGGAGGGATTTGATATTATAATCCTGCAAGGAAAAAGACAGGTTACAAAACAAAAATAAAATCAAAACAAAAGGACAAACCTGAAATAAGGAAGGAGGATCCATTTCAAAAACACTTTTAATCTATAATACAGAGCTAACATCAATTTTTCCTATTTAGATTTTTTAAGATTTCTACAAAATTCAACTATTTTATTGGAAAGGAATTATTACTCCAATAATAAAACAATGGAATTAAATCACAGGGAGAAACTGTAATAGGAAAGAGAATTGCAGCTAAAATATCTCAAAAACAAGTGAAATTCCAAAAAAGAATATTTTAAGACTACCACTTTTTCCTCTTTTTTATGGCACTGATCAGAGTTTGACACTGAAAACTTTACACTGAACCTTCTTTGGAAGGGTAACCTCCTTTACTGGTCAGCTGCCTATGGTTTCAGTTTTGCAGTGATCTCCAGGAACTCCTCTACCACCACTACCATTATCATCATCATTATGGGGAACTAGAATTTATTAAGTACCACTATTTCAAGGAAATATTTCAAAGTTATTTGTATTATCACATGTAAATAACACTATAATACTGCTCTTCCATTATTTCCACCTGACAAAGCACCTGGGTATGCCTTTTTCTTTTTCCCTCTATGATGATTCCAAATAGAACACACTTGACACTGAATAAAAATCACCTGTTTATTGCTAGTGTCCTCATTAAATTCTAAGATCCTTAAGATCAGAAATTTTAGATTATCATTTCATCCCCAACAACTAGCACAGCGGCAGGGATATAGCAGATATTCAGTAAATACTTGTTATATTAATGAATGCCAATGCCCATACTGTACTCTACAGAATATGTGTCTAAACATGTTCAAAGACAGCACCTTTAGCAGGTATAAACTTAACTAAAATTTACAAAATCTACAGGCTCCTAGGTGGCTCAGTCAGTTAAGCATACAACTCTTAGGGACGCCTGGGTGGCTCAGATGGTTAAGCGTCTGCCTTCGGCTCAGATCATGATCCCAGGGTCCTGGGATCAAGTCCCGCACTGGGCTCCTCACTCAGCGGGAAGCCTGCTTCTCCCTCTGCCTGCTGCTCCCCTGCTGGTGCTCTCTCTCTCTGTCAAATAAATAAATAAAATCTTTAAAAAAAAAAAAAAAAGCATGTAACTGTTGATTTTGGCTCAGGTCGTGATCTCAGGATCGTTGAGACTGAGCCCCACATCAGACTCCACACTGGGCATGGAACCCACTTGAGATTCTCTCTCACCCTTTCCCTCTGGCCCTGTAACCCCATGCTTGCACTCACTCTCTTTCTCCTTCATAAAAAAAAGAAAAAATTATTGCTGGGAAGTAAGCTGGTACAGCCACTGTGGAAAATAGTATGGAGGGTCCACAAAAAATTTAAAATAGAACTACCATATGATCCAGCAATTCCACATCTGGGTATTTATCTGAAGAAAACAAAAACACTAACCCAAAAAGATATATGCACCCCCATGTTCACTGCAGTATTATTTATGATAGCCAGGATACGGAAACAACCTAAGTGTCCATCAACAGATAAATGGATAAAAGAACATGGTGTAAATTATAGAAGCAGCCCAAGTGTCCACCCATAAATGAATAGATATAGAAGATGTGGTATACACACACACACACAGGAATACTATTCATCCATAAAAGAAAATGATATCTCACCATTTGCAATGACATGGATGGACCTACAGAGTATAATGCTAACTGAAATAAGTCAGAGAAAGACAAATACCATATGATTTCACTCATGTGAAATTTAAGAAACAAATGAGCGAAAGAAAGAAAAAAGAGAGACAAACCAAGAAACAGACTCTTAACTATAGAGAATAAACTGATGGTTATGAGAGGGTAATGTGGGTAGGGGGATGGGTGAAATAGGTGATAGGGATCAAGGAGTTCACCTGTCATGATGAGCACTGGGTGATGTATGGAATTGCTGAATCACTATATTGTACACTGAAACTAATAAATAAAACACTGTATGTTAACTACACCAGAATTTTTTTAAAAATAAAGTGCTATTCTATGGCAAAAAAAAGAAAAGAAAATATGGTGTGTGTGTATGTATATACATACATACATACATACATACATACACACACAATGGGAGTATTATTCAGCCATAAAAAAGAATGAAATCTTACAATTTGTGACAACGTGGATGGATCTTGAGTACAATATACTAAGTGAACTAAGTCAGAGAAAGACAAATATCACATGATCTCACTTATATGTGGAATCTAAAACAAAACAAAAATAAAAACCAAGGTCATAGATACAGAGACCAGATTAGAAGTTGCCTGAGGCAAGGGGGTGGGAGGGGGGTGGGCAAAACTGGTGAAGGGGGTCAAAAAAGTACAAACTACCAGTTATAAAATAAATAAGTCATGAGAATGTAATGTACAGCAGCATGGTGACTACTTAATAATACTGTACTGCCTATCTGAAAGTTGCTAAGAGAGTACATCTTGAAAGTTCTCATACGAAGGAAAAAAAATGTTTCGAACAATGTATGCTAATGGATGTTAACTAGATGTTATTTTGGTAACTATTCTCCAATCTACACAAATATCAAATCATTATGAAACTAAATGTTATGTGTTAGCTAATGTTATGTGTCAATTACACCTCAATTTAAAAAATGGAAAAATAATCAAATTTTGCTACATGATATATGTATTTTTGAATATAATTTAACCACTCATGAAATTGTTTTAAAAATAAAATCTATTTCATAATCAATGCAATACAATAAAGAGTAAAATAATAATAATGTCTTTAAAAAAGGGGGGAGGTATTATTTTCCCAACTACAAAAATAGTATATCATTAAGCCCGCAATTCTCCACAAATTAACCTATTAATTCAAAATACTTACAAAGTAACAACAATGTTTCTCAGAGGACTTAACAAGTTGGTGCCAAAATTCATAAGGAAAAATAAAAGGGCAAGAATAACAAAGACAATGTTGAAGAAAAACATAAGGAAGGAAAGTCAAAACCCTATTGTATAAAGACACAATATTTTAAACCATGGAACCCCACAGTGTTGGCACAGGGAATCAATAAATAAGCCAAAGAACAGAATAGAGCCCCAAACAGATTCCTGAGTACATGAAAACCTGGCACAGCACAGAGTGGCATTATTTTTTTTTTTAAGATTTTTCATTTATTTATTTGACAGAAATAGAGAGAGCCAGTGAGAGAGGGAACACAAGCAGGGGGAGTGGGAGAGGAAGAAGCAGGCTCATAGCGGAGGAGCCTGATGTGGGGCTCGATCCCATAACACCGGGATCACGCCCTGAGCCGAAGGCAGGCGCTTAACCGCTGTGCCACCCAGGCGCCCCTAGAGTGGCATTATTAATCAGGATAGACTGACTACTGAATAAATGGTGCTGGGTCAACTATCTGTCCACATATAAAAAAAAATTTTGAACCTTTACTTCATACAGACAAAATATATATATACTTCATATATACAAAAATGGATTCCAGAGAGGTTGAAAATATAGGGGGAAATAGAGGAAAAAGGCAAGTTCAAAAAATGGCAGATGAAGAATATTTACCAGAAAAAATATAATAAAGATTCATTCATTCAAAAAGTATTTATTTAGGTCTTAACTATGTATCAACTATTGACACTGGGGATACAATGATGCATGACACAAAGCTCCTGCCTTTACTGAAAGTACAGAGCAAATACAATTTTTTTTAAACTTAAAGAAATAATAATCTGTCTTTAAAAGGACACATACATACATAGACCTTCCTATGTATGTATCTATAATCTGGCAACTTCTAATCTGGTCTCTGTACCTATGACCTTGGTTTTTGTTTTTGTTTTGTTTTAGATTCCACATATGACTTTCTGGAAAGATTCACAAGAAACTAGCAATACCACTGGGAGAAGAGACCTAGGTAGCTGGGGGACATATCAATAGGGATGTGCTTCTCTGTGTAACTTTTTAATATTATATCACACACGTGTTATATGAAAGAACATCTATTTGAAGGAACTACCTTCAAATAAACATAAGAGTTGTACAATAGAGAATGAATTTATCTGAACTTAGAAGTACTTAAGCAAAGGCTGAAGGCCATTTGTTGGACCTATTACTAAAGAAATTCTTCTAGGGGCTGGGAATTAGTGAATTAATTATCCTCTAATATCTGTCAGTTACATAATTCTATGATTTCTCTCCACTTTTGATATGGCCCCTGTAATGTCTACATTATAGTTCCCTCATTTGTTTGGTAACTACATATGATAAAGTATATAGATAAAGACAATCCCATTCCCAGCACTAACAGCTGTCTCAGATCACACAAGCAAGTACTACATAAGCCAAATATTTTTCTAATTTTAGATCTCCATAAGCAGCTACCCACATTAAATAAGAACTTCTTATATTTATTCACCTTCTTTATTCATACACCTAACAGAGTGCCTAGCACACAGCTAATAACTGTGGTAGGCAACTTCTAAGATGTTGCCCGTTGATCCCTACTTCCCAGTATTCACATCCTTATGTAATCCCTTCCTCTTGAGTATGTGATTAACCTAGTGAGTTGGTTATGAAAAAACTATGACTTCAGTCTAGCTAACAGACTTTCTGCTCCTTTCTCTGCTTATACACTTTGATGGAACAAGCTATCATAATGGAAATATGGCAAAGAATTGAGGGCAACTTCTAGTGAACTAGAGGGGAAATGAATTCTACCAACAATCATGTGAGCTTGAAAGCAGATCTTCCTCAGTCAAGCATTAAGACAGCCCAGTCAACAACCTGACTGCAGCCTGTAAAAGACCCTGAAGCAGACCCAAATAAGCTATGCCCAGATTCCTGACTCACAAACTGTACGACAGTGAATGTGTGTTAAATCACTAAATTTCAGGATAATTTGTTGCAATGTAATTTTTGTATCAGGTCTGAAAGAGCAGGAGTTTCAAGTGTTCACTTTGGGTGAAGCTACAACCTCTAATGTAGCAGTACTGGTATTTTTCTAACGACAAGAAATCTGGATCCTGTTTTTTAAAAGTATAAAGTGTCATCACCTTCTTTGTTATCCCATTCTATACTACAGCCAGTAAGCGTAATAAACAATTTAATAGTCTCCCAAAAGTTGTCTCCAGTGTTTTTTACTCTTATCCAAGAAGTATGGCAAAGCTCCTTAGTAATCATGTCTAATGTGTGTTTTTTAAAAGCTAATTTCATGGGATATTAGATGTTATAAAACACAATATTTCTGTGGTCAAATAAGTTAAAGGACTACAGAGTTAAATGAAACTGTATGTGTTCCTTCATTACAGTGCAAATAATCAAAATGGCATGAGACCATATTATCTGGAAAGAAGAAATAAAACTGTTTTTATTCATAGACAGATGACATGATTATCTATAGTGAAAATCTGAAAGCATCAGAAAAAAACTTCTGGAACTAGTAACTGATTATAGCAAGGTTGCCACATATAAAGTTAATATACAAAAGTCAATCACTTTCCTATATACAGCAATAAACAAGTAGAATTTGAATTTAAAAACAATACCATTTACATTAGCACACCAAAAAAATACTTAGGTATAAATCTAACAAAATAGGTATAAGATCTACATGAGGAAAACTACAAATCTCTGATGAAAGATATTAAAGAAGAACTAAATAAATGGAGAGATATTCCATACTCATGGATAAGACGACTCAATATTGTCAAAGTATCAATTCTCCCCAACTTGATCTATAGATCCAATACAAACCTAATCAAATTTCCAGCATGTTATTTTGTGGATATGAACAAACTGATACTAAAGTTTACATGGAGAGGCAGTAAGACTTAGACTAATCAACACAATATTCAAGAACGAAGTTGTAGGACTGACACTACCCAATTTCAAGACTTAGTATAAACCTACAGTAATTGAGGCTGTGTGATATTAAAGAATAAACCAATAGGTTAATGGCACCAAATAGACCCTTAAAATATAAAATATAGTCAACTAATATTTGACAAAAGGGAAAAGGGAATACAATGAAGATAGTCTTTTCCTCTTTTTTTTAAGATTTTATTTATTTATTTGAGAGAGAGAGCACAGAGGGAAAGTGAGAGGGAGAAGCAGACTCCTTGTTGAGCAGAGAGCCTAACGTGGGGCTTGATTACAGAACCCTGAGATTATGACCTGAGCTGAAGGCAGACACTTAACCAACTGAGTGACCCAGGTGCCCTGAAGATAGTCCTTTCAACAAATAGCACTGGAACAACTAGACATCCACATGCAAAAAAATGAACCTATGCAGAGACCTTACACTCTTCACAAAAATTAGCACAAAATAGATCACAGATCTAAATGTGAAATGCAAAACTATAAAATTCCTAGAAGATAACAAAAAAAAAAACCTAGATGAAGTTGGGTCTGGTGATGACTTTCTAGATACAACACCAAATGCCATTAAAGAAAAAACTGATAAATTAGACTTCATTAAAATTAAAATTAAAAATTTCCGCTCTGCAAAACACACTGTCAAGAAAATTAAAAGACAAGCCACAGATTGTGAGATAATATTTGCAAAAGACATTTCTGATAAAGGATTGTTTTTCAAAATATACAAAGAATTCTTAAAACTCAACAATAAAAAAACAACATGATTTAAAAATGGACCAAAGACCTTGCCAGACACTTTACCAAAGAAGAGACACAGATGGCAAATCAGCATATGAAAAAATGCTCCACACATCACGTCTCATGGAAATGTAAATTAAAACAAGATACCACTATACATCTAGAATACTGACAACATCAAATGTTAGCAAGGTTGTGGAGCAACAGGAATGGTAATGCAAAATGGTACAGCCACTTTGGAAGACAGTTTGGCACTTTCTAACAAAACTAAACATACTCTTACCATATGAGCCAGCAACTGTGCTCCTTGGTACTGACCCAATGAAATAAAAATTTATGTCCACACAAAAAGCTCCACATGGATGTTTATTCATAAATGCCAAAACCTATAAGCAACCTAGATGACCTTCAGTAGATGAATAGGTAAATAAACCATGGTACATTCAGAAAATGGAATATTATTCAGCACTAAAAAGAAATCAGCTATTAAGCCATGAAAAGATCTAGAGGAACTTAAAATGCATATTACTAAGTGGAAAAAAGTCAATCTGAAAAGGCTACATACTGTATGATTCCAATTACATGACATTCTGAAAAAGGCAAAACTGTGGAGACTGTATCAATGGTAACCAGGGGTTTGGGGAAGGCAGGGATGAACAGGCAGAGCACAGAGGATTTTTAAGGCAGTGTAAATACTCTGTATGATACTATACTGGTGAATACATGCCATTATACATTTGTCTAAACTCACAGGAATGCACAATGCCAGAAGGAACCCTAATGTAAACTACAGACTTTTGGTGATAATGATGTATCGATACAGGTTATCAACTGTAACAAATGGACCGTTCTGGTTAGGGATGTTAATGGACAGACTATCCATATGTGGTAGAAATGGATATATGGGAAATCTCTGTACCTTCCTCTTACTTTTGCTATGAAGCTAAAACTGCTCTTAAAAAAAATTAAGTCATAAAAACAGTTGTAATATATATTTAAACAAATATTTTTTTTCTTAAAAAACGGCATGAGAACTTTTAGAGCTTGATTATTATACTTCCATAAACTCATTTACTGCCATATTTATAACCTCTTAATATCAGGTCATACAGGACTATTCCATTTCAAAAGAATTTAATATTTTCAGGTCTTAGTGTAGGTTATTTATTGTCTTTACCTGGAATACCATCACCTCATTCTATCTCTTGTAAACTAATTCAATCTGGAAGATTCACCTCTAACTACTTGGTGGCATTTTCTACCTACCTCTCTTCCCTCCACTTTCCTCTGCAGAATTAAAAATTAGCTTCCTCCAAAATACTTTCTTAATACCCTACTTAGAAATCTTGGTTGTTTATGTGTTCACATTTCTAAATTATTCATTTATTCAATGCTGCAATCCTGGTAATCCATCATCTAGTTCAGTTCCTAGAGTGGAGCAGCTACTCAAAATATGTTGGCTGAGTACATACATAAATGGCAAAGCAATATGAATGACAGATATATGACAAAGAAAAGACACAGCTAGATACTTATAAAAATTAGTAAAACATTAATTTTAATATAATATGATCTTGGAAGATAAAGCAAAGACTATTTTTCTTTAAGTATTACTTACAACATTATATAATTTGTGTGACAAATGTACAATCCAGCAATATTCTCTAGCAGTAATTTTCTGGCAGCAGTGTAAGGCACTTGAATTTTTTTCAATCTTTGTTGTGAATGCTATTTTGCATTCTTACAAAAAGCAGAGGACATTTTCAGTCAAATATTTATGTTTACATTACTGCTACAACCACAGCATATGTTTCCAACCATTAAATCACAAAAAGGTCACATACCAAATTAAACTGATCCACTTTTGGGATTCCATCTTCATTTGTCTCAAATTTCTGATTTTGAACAGAAAGCTGTTAAAGAAAATGAGAATGGATAAATTCCCAATGTAACAAAATACCAATCCTACAACACAGTCAAATTTGGAACTCTTCACATCCTGGAGAAAAGAGAACAGCTCACTCAAAGAACACACATTAGCTCTTAGAAGATAAAAAACACTTTCATGTTAATAACTAATTGTTCACAGGTAACTAAACAGTTCTTGGGGCTCCTCAAGTATCAGTCAGAGTTGATGAATACACTATAAGCAATTTCAATACTTCCTCCCCTTTCAAGCAAATAAATCAAAATTAAGTATCTATACCATGCTAATTTCATACATTAAGTACAAGGAAAATAAATCAAGCATGTTTCTTTCCTCCCTAATTCTTAACCTATGTTCAAGAAATACATGTTAAACTTTTAAAACTATTAAATATGGAGATTTCTTACATACCCAAAATATTCTGAATTCTACGTATTCATCACCCAACCCCAAAACCATCAACCCTATGCATAAACCTATATAAATTATTTTTGAGGTAAATCCTATACATCTCATAATTTCATCTGTAAATATTTTAGTACATATTTCTAAAAGTTAAAGTCTTTTATTTTGACACAATAACAATATCATCACACTAAAAATTCAGTAATTTTTTTTTTAGTAATTCTTTAATACAGGCATACCTCAGAGATATTTTAAGTTTGGTTTTAGACTACCACAGTAAAACGAATATCACAATAAAGCAAGTCAAATGAATCTTTTGGTTTCCCAGTGCATGTAAAAGTTGTATTTATATCATACTGCAGTTGATTAAGTGTAACATTATGCCTTAAAAAAAAGCCAATATACATACCTTAATTAAAAAATACCTTATTGCTAAAAAATGTTAACCATCATCTAACCTTCAGTGAGTCATAATCACTGATCACAGATCACAATAAATATCCTAATAATCAAGAAGTCTGAAATATTACAAGAAATACCAAAATATGACCCAGAGACACTATGTGAGCTAATACTGTTGGAAAAATAGCATCAACAAACTTGCCTGACACAGAATTCTGCACCTTCAATTTGTAAAAAAATGCAGTATCTGCAAAATGCAATGAAGTGAAGCACAATGAAACAAGATATGCCTGTATAAAATATCCAGTTTTCAAATTATTTTTAAGATTTTATTTCTGAGTAATCTCTACACCCAACGTGGGACTCGAACTTACAACCTCAAGATCAAGAGTCACATGCTCCACAGACTGAGCCAGCCGCGCACCGTTTTCAAATTTATAATCATCCCATGTCAGAAATTATTTTACTTTTTATATCAGAAATTACTTTATATCAGAAATTACTTTACTTATCAGAAATTATTACTTTTACATAGTTTACTTAAATCCAGATCCGAATAAGTTTAAAAATGAGCAAAAGGACTTAATGGTTTCTTCCTGTTCCTCACCACTAAGTAAAATTATGTTGGAAATAACAAAACACACCAAAGGAGGTCTCTGAAAGGGTAAAGAGGAAGACAAACTGGTTAAAGACCCCAGGACTGGAGTGTCTTATGACATCCACATCCAAAACAACAAAAAATGACTCAACGAGGATAAACCCAAATTAATGAAATTTCTGAAAACTAAAAACAAAACAAATCTTGAAAGCAACCAAAGAAAAACATTACCTACAGAGAAATATCAATTTGAATAACAGAGGATTTCTCATGTGAAACCATGGAAACCAGAAAAAGTGGCACAACATTTTTCAACTGCTAAGAGAAAAGAACTTTCAACCACAAATTCTATATCCAGTGAAACTATCCATCAGGTAGAAAAGGTGAAATCAAAATGTTCACTGATGAAGGAGAACTAAAAGAATACATCACAAGAAGACGCATTCTTAAAGACTGGCTAAAAAGTATTTCAACCAAAAAAGAAATGAATTTTTGGGACACCTGGGTAGCTCAGTTGGGTAAGCGTCTGCCTTCAGCTCAGGTCATGACCTTAGGGTCCTAGGATTGAGGCTTATGTCGGGCTCCCCTCTCAGTGGGTCTCTGCTTCTCCCTCTGCCCCTCTCCTGACTCATGCTCTCTCACCCTCTCTAATAAATAAATATAATCTTTATTAAAAAAAAAGGAGGGGCTCCTGGGTGGCGCAGTCGTTAAGCATCTGCCTTCGGCTCAGGGCATCATCCCGGCATTCCAGGATCGAGTCCCACATCGGGCTCCTCCACTGGGAGCCTGCTTCTTCCTCTCCCACTCCCCTGCTGTGTTCCCTCTCACTGTCTGGCTCTCTGTCAAATAAATAAATAAAATCTTTAAAAAAAAAAAAGGAAATGAATTTTTTTAAAAAGTATTGGAGGGGCGCCTGGGTGGCTCAGTCATTAAGCCCCTGCCTTTGGCTCAGGGCGTGATCCCGGGGTTCTTGAATCAAGCCCCACATCAGGCTTCTCCACTGGGAGCCTGCTTCTTCCTCTCCCACTCCCCCTGCTTGTGTTCCCTCTCTCGCTGGCTGTCTCTCTCTGTCAAGTAAATAAAATCTTTAAAAAATAAAAATAAATTAATTAATTTAAAAAGTATTGGAGCATCAGGAAGGAATAACAATGGAAAGAACAGAAATATGAGGGAATGCTAAAGACTATCCTTCTCATCATAAGTTTCCTAAGTCATATACAATGACTTTATACTATATATAATGACATTATACTATCTGATGCCTAAGACAATGATAGTTAAAAGTGGGTAGGGTGAAGGAACCTAAACAAAAGGCTTCTACATTTCACTCAAAGTGTTGAAACACGGATACCAGTAGAATGTGATAAGACACATACAAATATTGTAATATCCATACCAACCATTCAGAAAAATATAGAAGGCAATACACTCAAAACACCATAAATAAATCAAGATCAACTCTTAAAAAATGTTTAATGGAAGGCAAGAAAAATCAATGAGTAAGAAACAAACAAAACAAATGATAAAATGGTAGATTTACCCCCAACATATCAATAATCACCTTAAGTGTCACAACAACATGGCTGGACCTAGAAAATATTATATTAAAAGAATCACAGACTTGTACCCCTGAAACAAATACATTATATGTTAATAAAAATTAATAAATTTTAAAAAATGCAATTAGAAAAAAAAGGAAATAAGTCAGAGAAAGACAAATACCATATGATTTCACTTACATGTGGAATCTAAAAAACAAAACAAACAGTGTTACATGCTGAAATAGATTACTATTTCCCTTATCTCTGTTATCCTACATCTTCCAATGTATATGAAAGCTTTAAATTCCTATATTAAAACCCTTTATAACTGAAATATGTAAAGTGTGGCTTCTGTTTTCCTGACTAAACCCTGACTAACAGAGTCCTCACAACTATGTCCTATCCTGCATCAAAGCAAAGCAAATTGCAGATGATAAATTAGAAGACACTAAAAAGAAAATCACAGGCTCAAAAATGGTGTCACTCAGGTTAAGGTCCCACATCAGTAAACCATGACTTACTACTTAACCTAACTACAGCTTCATTCACTCCCCCAGGAATGTAACCTCTAACTAACCAACATGGGAATTCCCTGGTCAGCACAAGAAAATTTACTGACAGATGCCCTCCATCCCCTATAGGAGGATGATCTTGCCTAAAACAATGGAATCTTTGCAAATAATTTTTTTCTTTCTATTCCCTCTTTACCTTTAGAAGTCTTTTCTGTTCTGTAACACTTTGGAGTTCCCTTTTACTTACTAGATGGGATGCTGCCCGACTCATGAACTGACTAATAAAGCTAATTAGATCTTTAAAATTTACTCAGTTGACTTTTAGTTATTTAACAAAGTCTTATCTTCTAACAATCCTGATCTTCCAACAAGGCTCTTACTAACAAGCCATAAGAGATACTGAACTAGCACACCGGTTTAAGGATAGAAGAGAAATTTCAGAATTCATAAGACAGTAAAAATGCCAAAGCATGATTCCCAGAAGAGAGGATGAGGGAGATGTAAGAGTCAAAGAAGACAACAAGCTGTCGGCTCAGATGACTAGAAAAGACTGTCTGGGGAAGGCTGGGAGAAACAGGATTGTGGTAGAGAGTATGCATTCTGGAGACAGACTGGCTAGGTTTTAATCTTCTTAGCAGCCAATGGATCTGGACAAACAACCTAATTTCTCTTTGCCCCAGTTTCCTCACTTATAAGGCCACAGCAAGAATTAAGTTGGATAAATACTTGCAAAGTAACTGATACGTAGTAAGTACTTGATAAGTGTTACCTATATTTGTTTTTTAAATTTCAGGTAATTTGGGACATCTGCATTAGCAATGTGAAATGCTGTCTTTATGAGGGTGCCTAGTTTTATCACCAAGAATAGCTTGGTAATTAAACATTGACAATAGCTGTATCTGGCTGAAGAGTATAAAGGGTTTCATTATTTACTGTTTTTGTGTGAAACTTTCCACAACAAAAACAAAAACTCAGACAACAGCTTTGCTTGTCCTAATTGGCCTGCTTTTATCTTAGAGATAATGGTTTGTATCACAGACTAGATTTCCTTTCTTACAATTGCTAGAAGAAAGATTAGAGCATTCCTAGTGGTTTATTCATAGAAAATATATTCATCAAGGCTGGGAAACAGGCTTGTTTTTCAATCAATACTATTCCTTATGGGTGTTAATTTGAGGTCATATCTGAGCTCAATGAACATGACCATGATCATTCTGCAGTGTCTGCTACAAGGACAGAATGGCAACACATGAATTGTGTATAGCAGCTCTAAACAGGTTTCTGTGGTATACATTTTGTTGTTGCTGTTGTTTTTAGATTTTATTTAGTTACTTAGAGAGAGAGAGCAGGGGGAGTGGCAGAGAGAGAGGGAGAGAGAGAATCTTAAGCAGACTCCACACTGAGCGCAGAACCAGATGCGGGGCTCACCCAAAGATCGTGACCTGAGCGGAAACCAAGAGTGAGACACTTAACCGACTGAGCCACCCTACTCTCATTCATGGTTCATTCAACTCTTATGTTCACACCCTTTTTTTTCTTCCTTCTTCTTTTTTAAGATTTTTATTTATTTATTTGAGAGAGCAGGAAGACGTGAGAGATCACAAAGGGATAGGGAGAAGCAGACTTGCCTCTGAGCAGAGAGCCTGATGTGGGGCTTGATCCCGGAACCCTGAGATCATGACCTGAGCTGAAGGCACACTTAACCAACTGAGCCACCCAGATGCCTCCCCCTTTTTTTCTTTCTTATCTACTTTCAATTTATCATGTCTTGCACTGTTTTAAAGTACTTCTGTGAACTGATTGCCTTGTATACTTTCTGGAACAAGATAAAATATCTAGTAAATTAAGGTAAAGTTGGCCAGCCGGAAAGCATATGTACGTAATTGGAAACTCTGGCAAGAGCATCAGGTTACTGCCATAAATGTGGGAGCTACTAACAAATAAATGGTACTAGACACTATGAAAGTAAATAAGAACACCTAAGGAAAGGCTACACAGTGAAAATTTTAGAATGTAAGCAAAATCCTTGGGGACACTAACAGCTAATAGGAAGTAAAGAAGAGTAAAAAAAGATGCCCAATCACAAAGGTCAAAAAAACTAAGAAGTGTCACAGAAAATAATGGGTAAAGGAATTACTGTGGATTTCTTGTTTTGTTTTTTGATATACCAGACTTAATAGCCATATTTTTAGACTGAAGGAAAGGTACAGAATAAAAAGAAATACATTAAAGATGCAAGATAAAAGTAGGGTAAAAGTGATGTTTGAGAATAGAAGATGAGAGAATGGGGTCAAGGCCACATGTGGATGGCCTGCACTGAAGGAATATTTTCTCTGAAATTGGACTAGAAGACAGAAAATTGGGTAAAGAAATGATTCGTTTGTAAACAGAAGAACTGAAATTTGAGAGAAAGCATGTATGATCTCATTTTTTTTCAAAAAAATAAGAGGCAGAGACTACTGAAAAGAATGAGGGTACAATTTCAATAGGTGCTTGAGGAAAGCTATAAAAGGTTTAAGGTAATCTCTGAGGGAAATATGAGAATGAGCTGGCTGTGGGCAAGTAAAAGGACTAAAAGAAAGCACTGAGGACCCAAAAGAAATTAAACTGATGTGGTGGTAACATTCTGCAAAAGCATTCAGCTTCCAAGGTAAAAGGCATTCGAGGGATTCCAGCCAAAATGGAGTAGTCCCATTCAGCATCAGTCTTAGCAAATCTGGATATAATACAATACGCAAATATAAGAAGACTCTGAAAAGTGGAAAGAAGAAGGTGAAGTAGCTAGGGACACCCTGGGACTTGAGTAATGACACAATGGTGAATTTCCTGAGTTTCCCTTTTGATCTTCCTATATCCCAGAGGGAGTGCTAGAGAAGCCTGCAATTCAGACACACCAAGAGCCACAGATCAAAAAAAAAAGCCCCTAGAAAAGCCTGCTCCCTCTAGCCAAAGAACTGGGAACAGGGTGGTCCAGCAGCAGAAACTGTTTTTGGTAATATTCCCTACTCCAGCCAAATACCAAATGAAAAACTCCCCCTTCCCACCCAGTGTCAACAGGGCTGAGTGGGAAGCTGGACTTCCACCCCCACCATCAACAAAGAGGCAGGACAAGGCAGTGTGAGATGGCACTAGCTGGCACTCTACCCAAACGGTACTGTCAGTGGGACCCAGCAGGGAAGCTAACTTCCAATCCTATTCAGAAGCAACAAAGTGGAACAAAAGCAATGTGAGGCAGTGTTAGTGAGACTCTATTTTTCCTTCTCCACTCCCCAAGTGTCAGCTGGACCCAGTGGAAAATAGAACTTCCATGCTTACCAGGCCTCAACAAGGTATGAGGAAGTAAAATAAGGTGGTGGTGGTAAAGCAGTATGGCTCCTGCTCCCCAGTGTCAACAGGAGATGAATTTCCACCACCACCCATCAGCAATGAGAAGACTCAAGGCACTCACTGCAAGTCAGCATTCTACTTTTGCTGGGGTGGTGTCAGCACAGCCCAGTGAGGAGATAAAACTGTACACTACACCTAACTGGGGGCCTGTGTGCAAAACAGGAAGGTTAAATAGAATCAGAGTCTCAGAACACAATACACAAATGTTCAGGATATGATCAAAAACCACAAGTCAAACTAAGAACAAAAAATCCCAACCTGAATAAGAAAAAGGCAACCAACAGATACCAAGATGACACAGATGTAGGGATTATCTGACAAAGATTTTAAAGGAGCCATAATAACAATACTTAGAGATCAATTACAAACACCCATGGAACAAACAAAATAACAGAAAGCCTCAGTAAAGAAAAAAAGAACAGAATTTTTTTTTTTTAACTCATTGGATTGGCTCAATGGCACGAGGCATACGACAGAGGAAAGCACCAATGAAATTAAAGAAAGAAAAATAGAAAATACCCAATTTGAACAGCAACCAAAAAATGGACGGAACCTCAGAAACCTGTGAAACAATAACAAAAAGATCCAAAACTTATGTCATCAGACTTTCTGAAAAAAAGAATGAGTGTAGGGCCAACAAAATATCTGAAGAAATAATTGCTGAACCAAATTTTACAAATTTGGTGAAAACCATAAACCTACACATTGAAGATGAGCAAGGCTCAAAGGAAATAAACCCAAAAATATATGCCAAGGCACATCGTAATCAAACCGCAGTAAACTAAAGACCAGGAAAAATTGTAAAAGTGCTAAAGAAAAACATCATATTACCTAGAAACAAATTATTCAAATGACAGTGGATTTCTCATGAGAAACCATGAAGGCTCAAAGAAGGTGGCACAGCATTTTTCAAGTGCAAAAAGAAATATAAACCCAGAATTCTACACACAGCAAAAAGTATTCTTCAGAAACGTAAGTGAAACCAAGATTCTCTCAGATGAAGGAAAAAAGAAGAATCTGTCATTGGCCGACTTATCTTAAAGAAATGGTGAAAAGACATTCTTAAAACAAAGGAAATGACAAAGAAGAAATACTGAAACATCAGGGATGAAAAAACAATAAAAAAAGTAAAAATATGGGTAAATAGAATAGATTATCTTCAAAATAACACACTTTGGGAGGTGAACTCCTCCAAGCTCTCTGCACATGGATCCAATAAAAAAGGAATGGTGAGTCTCAAGGTCTTGACGGGTCTCAAAGGAGGTCCAGAAACACAGGAAATTCCTGTACAGAGGAGAACACTAGAAATGTTAGTGGGTTTATTCAGTCTGGAACCCTTAATTCTCTGGCATCCAACTCTGCAACAATGACATCGATTCCACTCAATCTGCTTAAAATGTTAGAATCACTTCCAGATTTTAGGGGGCTGCCACCCCTTTTCCTTCTCCTAAGATTTCTTCCTTATTGGAATGTTCCTGAGAGGCACACATCACAGGCTACATGAGCTGGATCTAAAGGAATGACAGGATATGGAATATTATTTTTCCCACTGTCTCTTATTTTTGGATTAAGCATCAAAACAAAGCATAATGTGTGAAAAGTACACCTAAATAGAAAAGAAATGTTAAACATGTCCCTGCAAGACTTTCTAAGAGGACTTCTCACTAAACAGCTCATAGAAGATAAGGTTAGAGATGCCTTGAGAAGCAGATTATATAATGTTAGGACTTCACAGTAATCAGTGCGATGACATTTATTGGTAACTTATTCCTAAACCCTGGACCCCCTTCGGCAACTATTCATCATCAGCTTCAGTGATGGCTATGCCTTCAAGACTTAATAATATGTTTAGTGAAGGGAGAAGGTGGTCTGCACAGAGCCTCAAAAGACTTGCTCCCTCACAAGGATGATGAAATAGTTTCTTAAAGTACTTAGTTTAGTGCCAAACATGCTTTATGTGCTCCTAGCAAGGGAGGATATAATCATCATGTTATAAACAGACATAATGTCCTTAAATTAATAATGTTTGGTCATACTGTGGGAAAAAATCAAATAAATGACTTTTATAAAATTTATTCACACTTGAAAATAAAAATTTTTTTTAAATGGGGAAGAACTTTTTTAAGCATATATAGCAGGCCATAAAACATACCTAAAATTAAGGTCTTAAAGAGGTAAAGAGAAGAAAAGGAGTAAAAGGGAATACAGTATAGTCTGGATTTTCTATGATGGGGTTCAACGCTGATGAAGGAAAGAAGAGAAGCTAGGAGGTTGCTGATACACGAGCAGAAGAGACAGTACACAAAACGTATTGGAGATTTAAAAGCAGTTATAGTAAAACGAGAGGTTAGAGAATCCTGTCAAGATAAAAATGCATTGGATTGAATTCTACTACTTCTGTGAAAGAAAAATCACAGGGGATCACAAAATCCTGGTTTTAGAAGGTAACTGAAATTGCAAGAAGGTATGCATCTCAAGTTGTTGTCCACAAAACCCAAGGTTAGTTGTTCAACGGATCAGTAGGACTACTAACATCTCCTAGAAACACATTAGGAGTTGGAATTTTTAAAAATATTCAAACAAAGCTCCAAAGAAATGTACAAGGAGCCATAAATAAGAAATGATTAGATGAACTCACCAAGAAAACATGGTATACTTAAAAAAAAAAAAAAAAGCCTACTACTTCAGTACATAATTGTGGCTAAAATTTAAACATTCATTCTGATATCATAAAGACATGCATTCACTCAATTAATGTGTGCGTGCCTCTTCTGCACCAGGCACACTACAGATATAGCAGCAAATAAGAACACGAGCTGTGTCATTCTATTGGCAGAAGCAGACAACAATAAACATAAATAAAAAGAAAAACATAGTACGTTGGGAGAAAACTAAAGCAGGGAAAAAGGTTGCATTTTAGACTAGGCTGAAAAAGTGTCATTTGAATAAAAGAAAGGCGCCATTCACTTCTCTTTAAATTACTCAGCTTCCTCACAGCAGCACCCACACAAAAACAGAATTTTTGTGTTTCAAAAACATTTTTTCAATACAACAATGTCAGAATTGCTCTAATTTTTAAAACTAACTTCCAGCAAAGCCTTTAAGGATTTCATTATAACCGGGGTGCTTGAGTGGCTCGGTCAATTAAGCATCTGACTCTTGGTGTCGACTAAAGCCATGATCTCAGGGTTATGATCTCAGGGTCATGACATGGAGTCAGTAGCAAGCTCTACACTCACTCCAAGCCCACCTGAGATTCTCTCCGTCTCCCTCCCTCTCCTCTTCTGCCCCTCCCCCTACTCCCATGCGCACGCAGGCGGGCGGTCTCTCTCTAAAATAAAATCTTTAAAAAAAGAATTTCATTATAACCTAAAAAGAATTGAAGAATCTTCTTTTAATTTTTTTTTAAGATTTTATTTATTTGTCAGGGAGAGAGAGAAAGCACAACCAGGGAGAACAGGAGGCAGAGGGAAGAGGGTCCCTGTGGAGCAAGGAGGCCTATGCAGGACTCGATCCCAGCACCCTGGGATCATGACCTGAGCTGAAGGCAGACACTTAACAGACTGAGCCACCCAGGTGTTCCAAGAATTGAAGAATCTTATACAAATGACTTTAAGATAAACAACCTTTCAAATGTACCAGTGAAAAGTTATGGTTTACTGGAGGTAGAAGGGTCAAGAAAACTCAAAACGCCAGTTTTCTGTAGTTGAAAGCAGTCTTCGGAATATTTCCATCATTTAATCCGGGTATCATAACAAAAAATTACTCAAAACCAAAATATCTTATGATATGACCAAAATATCTATTTTAGAGTTTTAATATCAAATAAGCTGTTATTTTTATTTTTGCTAATTCTAAAACTTTTAAAAGCCATAAAGTGACAGTCATCCATTCATGGCCCTGGAAATAAGATCCTCTGACAATGAATGGTTCCAGTTTAACTCTGAATAATCCCTTTCAAACACAGCCCCTAGGTCTTGACTTTCTGTCATTTTATAAATTTTGCTCTGTATGTTTTTCCTATAACTTGCCTAATTCTTTGAGAAGAAAGATCAAAGTATACATAATCTTTGGTACTAAACTAACTTTCCTATCAATAAAATAATTTTTTAAAAAAAGAGCTTGAACTAAAAAAACCAAAACTTTTTTTTAAATACCACAATAGCTCCAAAAAAGGAAATACTTAGGTATAAATCTAACAACACACGTATAAGGTCTCTAAGCTCAAAATAACAAATGCTGATTAATGCCTTTCATTTTTGTAACAGTGTCTTTAGAAAAGCAAAGTTTTGAATTTTGATCAAATCTGAATTATTGATTTTTTTCTTTTATACTGGATGTTTTTTAATATCCTATTACAAAAAATCTTTGCCAAACTCAAAGTCAATAAAATTATCTCCTATGTTTTATTCCAATTTTAAAGACTTAGGTTTTAATAGTGATTCTAAGGGGCGTATGCACTCCAATGTTTATAGCAGCAATGTCCACAATAGCCAAACTATGGAAAGAGCCCAGATGTCCATTCATTAATAAATGGATAAAGAAGACATGGTATACATATACAATGAAATATTACTCAGCTATCAAAAAAATGAAATCTTACCATTTGCAATGACATGGATGGAACTAGAGGGTATTAGGCTAAACAAAGTAAGTCAATCAGAGAAAGACAAATATATGATTTCACACATATGTGGAATTTAAGAAACAGAACAGATGAACATAGGGGAAGGGAAGGAAAAATAAAATAAGATGAAATCAGAGAGGGAGACAAATCATTAGAGACTCTTAACTATAGGAAACAAACAGGGTTGGTGGAGGGAATAGGGGTGGGCAAATGGGTAACTGGGTGATGGGCATTAAGGAGGGCACTTGATATAATGAGCACTGGGTGTTACATGCAACTGATGGATCACTGAACTCTACCCCTGAAACTAATAATACACTATATGTTAATTAATTGATTTTAAATAAAATAAAATAAAATAAAATAAAGACTTCAGTTTTACATTTAAATCTAATATACATTTAGAGTTAATTTTTATAAACTGTGCAAGGATTAAGTCAGTTTATTTTTTATATGTAGATATCCAATTGTTACAGCACCATTTGTTGAAGATGATCCTTTTCCTCACAGAATTGCCTTGAAATCTTTGTCAAAAATCAACTGATCATATATTTCTACTATTTCATCTATTTCTACTGCCTTTATTCTGTTCCATTGATATGTATGTCTAACTTTACACCAACATCATAATGTCTGATTCATTATAATTTTATTAAGTCTTAAAATCAGATAGTTTAATTTTTCAAAACTGTTTTAGCTACCCCAGTTCCTATGTATTTTCATATTAATCATTCCTGATTGTCAATTACTGTTAAAAAAGGGGAAAAAAGGCCTAGAAGCATTTTTGTTGAAATTGTATTGAATCCATAGACTTTTTTAAGAATTCACACCCAGGGGCACCTGGGTGGCTCAGTCAGTTAAGCATCTGCCTTCGGCTCAGGTCATGATCCCAGGGTTCTGGGATTGAGCCTCATGTCAGTGAGACTTCCTGCTCAGTAGGGAGTCTACTTCTCCCTCTCCCTCTGCCCCTCCCCCACCTCGTGTTCTTTCTCTCTCAAAAATAAATAAAATCTTTAAAAAAGAAAAAAAAAAAAAGAATTCACATCCATACAACATTCAGTCTTCCAGTCTGTGACCATGATACAGCTCTCCATTTATTTATGTCTTCTTTAATTTCTCTCAACAATACATTATAGCTTTCAGGGTGCACATTTTTTGTCATATTTATCCCTAAAAATTCCATGTTTGATACCCATGTAAATGATTTTTAATTTCAATTTCCTGTTTTTGTTGCTTGTATATAGAAACAATTATTATACTGATTTTGCATCCTGCAACCTTGCTAAACTTGTTAATTCTAGTAGCTCTTAAGTACATTCCTAAAGATTACACATAATTAATCCTGTCATCTTTAAATAAAAACAGCTTTGCATCTTCTTTTTTAAACTGTATGCATTTTATTTCTTTTTGTTGCCTTATCCTACTGGCTAAAACCAGGATCAGCAAACTATGGCCTGCACGCCAAACTATGCCACTGCTTATTTGTGTACAGCCTATAAGCCAAAAATGGTTTTCACATTTTTAAATGTTTAAAAGAAAATTAAAGAATACTATTTCATGGCACATGAAAATTATATGAAATTCAAATTTCAATGTCCATAAACAAAGTTTTATTGGAACAGAGCCATTCATTCATTTATGTGTATTTATGGCTACTTTCCACAGCAGCAGAGACCATATGGATCCCAAAGCCTAAAATATTTACCATCTGGCCCTTTATAAAAAATTTTGCTAACCCCTGGGCTAGAATCTCCAGTACAATGTTAAGTAAAAGAAGTAAAAACAGACATCCCTTCCCTGTTAATACTTAACCCCTCATAATTTGTAGGAAGAATAAATTTAAGCCATGAATAAAAAAGCAGTTATTTGGTCTATAGTGAAAGCAGGAACACTCACTCAAGGCTCATTTAACATTTTCCACATATGCATGAACTGTTTATAGATTAATATAGGACAAAATCATCTTTACTGTTAATCTTGATTTAATAAAACTAACACAATAGCATGATATGTAAAATATATATCAAGCCAATTGGTAGTAAGTATACAATAGGTGATAGGAAGTATACAACTTACAATAAAACTTTTTTTAAAAAGGGAAAAAAACAATTTTCTACTAAATTTTTTTACTAAAGAGCTACCACTGCTTTTTATCCAGAGCAATACGTTGAGGAAAACCATTATAAAATCATCACTTTATATACTTAAATATAAATAAATATATTTGCACATACTTATACATTTTTATAAATACAACTAATCTATTTCAATAAAAAAATAACATACCCATAATAAAAGGCAGCCATAAGCATACAAGTCAGAACTTGGAGAAGCAGGCTTTCCCATTTTCAGTTCAGGTGATATTAAACTCAAGTCACCAACCACCATATTCACTGAGGCTCGCTGACTCTGCAAGAACAGTAAGTTAAATATTTTAGAGGCAATACAGATGAGGTAGCCTTCTGTGAAGTCCTCTGCATTTAATCAACACAAAAAACAAAGTTATTTGAAATATTTCATCCTCTCTTGCTTTCAAATATTTTTACCCAATTTCTGCTATTATAAATTGCTCTTAAAATCAGTCTCATAAAATTGACAGTGAGACTTTGGTTACATTTCACATTACAGACTCAAGTAGATTCAAAACCAAGGAACACCGATTATTTAAACATTTGGAACCTCTTTTAATAATAAAGTTCATAAGGGCAAGAAGGAGTGCTATTCTCTAATTTTGAAAATTCTAAATAGCTTTTTTGAAAACTGGAAGTCTACAAAGTACTTTCCTTCCTTACTGATTATTTTCTAAGTATACCATTTCTTACGTGTCAGGTCAGTGATAAGAACATGAACCCTGGATTCAGACAGACCTTGGCTGCAATTCCCACTCTCCCATTTACTTGCTGTGTGATCTTGACTTTAAACTCTTTGAGCCTAAATTAACTGTAAAATGGAAATATCTATCTCACAGAGTTACTGTAAAGATAAAAGTAATTAGCACAATAATTACTATCACTAAAAGTTAATTACCTCCTCTCCTCCCACTACCTTTCCGGTGTGGTCAAAAGTCCTATAGCTAAGGCATCACCTGAGACCTTGTTAGAAATGCAGAATCTCCCCCAGAAATGCTGAATAAAAATTTGAATATTAACAAGATCCCAGGTGATTCATATGTACTGTAAAGTCTGAAAAGCAATGATCTTGACAACAGACTATCTTTCAAATTTTTCTTCCTGATTAATACTTTAATCTGAGAGCAGTATGAAAAGAGTGGAGCAAAGGTGAGTTTGAGCAGTATTTCAGAGTAAGTAATTTTAAATGAAGATTAAAACAATGTTTTGGGAGATAATAACAGTTGACAAATCAGTATAAAAGAGGAAAAATAGTCATGATATACATAGTTGTGCATATGGCATGCTCAAAAGGTAAACTAACCAGGATCCCTAAGAGTTGAGAACTTTTTTAAACTCCTAATTCAGTCATTTTTCTTCAGACATTACCTTAATTTTCAGATAAATATGATAAAAAATACTTCAATAAATCTCCTTTGTATAAATCTTTCTTAATCCAGCATTTCATTATAGTTTTACATGTTCATTTTCTCATCTTTTTGAGCTACCATATGAAAACCATTAAGACTACATATACACAGGTGTCATTACCTTATGACTTGCAAATGACCAAAGTGTAAAGCATTAAGACTTACACTAGTCAAAGGGAAACTGCTCAGACAATAAAATCTTAGCAAGAATGTAGAGAAACTGAAATCCTCATACATTGCTGATGGGAACGTAAAAAGATGGAGCCACTTTGGAAAACAGTTTAGTTGCTCAAAAAGTGAAACAAAGAGTTACCATATAGCAAAACAGTTCCACTCCCAAGAGAAATGAAAACATATGTCCACACAAAAACTTGTATACTAATGTTCACAGCAGCATTATTCATAATAATCAGAAAATAGAAACAACCCAGATGTCTGCCAACTGATGAATGTAAAAACAAAATATGGTATATCCACACAACAAAATATTATTTGGGCATTTTTATTTATTTATTTATTTTTTAAAGATTTTATTTATTTATGTGACAGAGAGACAGCCAGCGAGAGAGGGAACACAGCAGGGGGAGTGGGAGAGGAAGAAGCAGGCTCCCAACGGAGGAGCCCGATGTGGGACTCGATCCCGGAACACCAGGATCACGCCCTGAGCCAAAGGCAGACACTTTTAACGACTGCGCTACCCAGGCGCCCCTATTTGGGCATTTTTAAAAAGGAATGAAGTTCAGATACATGCTACAAGACACATGAACCTTGAAAATGTTACGCTAAATGAAATAAGCCAATCACAGAAGGCCACATATTGTATGATTCCATTTATAGGAAAGGTCCAGAATAGTAAATCACAGAGACAAAAGTAGATTAGTGGTTTCCAAGGGGCTGTGTAAAGGAGGAAATGGGGAGTGACTGCAAATTTGTATGGGGGTGTTAAAAATGTTCTGGAATTAAAGAGTAGTGATCAATACACAACTTTGTGAATATACTAAAAACTAGTACTGAATTGTACACATTATGTGAATTATATCTCAATAAAGCTGTTATTTTAAAAAAGAAAACTGTTCCCATGTGATCATGTATATTTTGAGCCTGCCCATTCTACAAAAAAAAAAAAAAAAAAAAATCACGGTATGCTCTTCCATTGTCTAAAATCTCCTATCTTTAGGAGTGCCTGGGTGGCTCAGTTGGACAAGCGTCTGCCTTCAGCTTAGGTCATGATCCCAGGGTCCTATGATCAAGCCCCACATCCATCGGGTTCCTTGCTCAGCAGGGAGCCTGCTTCTCCCTCTCTTCCCCACTCATTATCTCTGTCTCTCTCTCTCAAATAAATAAATAATAAAAATAAATTTTTAAAAAAAAACTCCTATCTTTACTAATTGCCTGTTCTGAGGCACTAAGATTATGATACCAAATTAGCAGCTAACATAGTTGAACCATCACTTAAACTAAATGGAAATATCCAAAGTTCCCAAGTTTCTAAAAATATCTCATTAATCAAAAAATTAGCAAAGTATGTATATCTATATTTAATCTACTGGTGGGAGAAGGCACCAGCAGAAAGGGAGATAGGAGATGGCCTCCTGGTTTTCCTTGTGTATTTACAAGCAATTAAATATTTCTTTTTTTTTTTTAAAGATTTTATTTATTTATTTGACAGAGATAGAGACAGCCAGCGAGAGAGGGAACACAAGCAGGGGGAGTGGGAGAGGAAGAAGCAGGCTCATAGCAGAGGAGCCTCATGTGGGGCTCGATCCCATAACGCCAGGATCACGCCCTGAGCCGAAGGCAGACGCTTAACCGCTGTGCCACCCAGGCGCCCCTCAATTAAATATTTCTTGATGATGATAAAATAATTAATCATTAGTGTTTTCAGTGCCATTGACTGTAATGTTAGGTTGCTCTTAATACTTAGAGTTAAAAAATATAATGCACAAATCTAAAAACTCTTGTTCTAGCATCTAGCACCTAGCTAGTAATAGTTAGTTGCTTACACTACATGACACTACATGCTTAACCAAAACAAAGTTCTTAGAATAAATTACCATATCATGTAAAAGGCTGAACTAATGTCTAATAATATTAAATGAAGTCTAGAACCTATTTGTAAAACCACAATACTTTACCCCAGATTTGGTGAAGTCAAAATCTCCAACAATTCCTTGTTCACGATTTAAAGCAAATACATTGTTCTGATGAAGTGATCCATGAATTATGTCAGCCTTGTGCAATGTATGCAGGCCCTGGGCAACACCTTTCATGACCTTTAAAGCTTCCTACAGATAAGTACACACAAAAGATGTCAGAAAGTCGGCATATCATTTTAATACCTGAACCTTTCCTTTAATTAAAAGACTTTAACAGACGTGAGTAAAGCTTCTTCCAAATGAACCTTTAATAAGAATACAGCATAGAGAAAAAATAGAAGACCAGAAGCCCTGATAACGTAACACCATACACATATAACTTAAAACACTGCAGTCTCTAAGAAGACTTAGATTACAAATAATGTGCATATAAAGCATCTAGAAAAGAGAGACTAAATAGTGTTACCAGGTAAGAGGAATCAGGGCATCCTCTATTTTTATTATTAATTCAAATTTACAATGCAAATTAAAGCTGTCACTTATGCACTTACAATATCAAGCGCTATACCACACAATTTACATACAGCACAGCTTAATGGTTATAAAGCATGGGTTTTGGTTCCAAAAGACCTAACTTCAATTCCCATCTCTGCTTCTTGTTGAGAGTCCTGTGCGAGTCACTTAAACTCTGTGAGCCTCATTTTTTTCATCTGTATATAACAGGATAACTCATATCACAGGATTGATGTGGCAATTACAAAGCATAATACCAGTCAAAAATTTACATAGTATATAAAGCATACAGTATGCCTTCTAACATTATTTTCTCATTTAATATATCCATGGAAATAGTGGTTTTTACTTACTTCTGAAGTTAAAGGCACACTGGCTTGAACAGCACTCAGATTTGCCCTAGGATAGTATGGGACCATCAGATAAGCCATAGGATCAGACTAAAAGCAAAACAGAATGAAACTCAAAGTGAAAAATTCTTCAATGTATTTTTAGTATACATCAATTATACAAGATAACTTCTTCTTTATGTTAAAAGGAATAAACTACCTCTCTAAAGCTTGGAGCTAAAACTTACTGTAAATAAAATGTTTTCGGCAAGAGATTAGCTAAGAACTTTACCTTACATAAAAATAGGAATATCAATGGTAGTAATCCAGACTCTTCTTTAGTTTTTCTCCAAGCTCTGTGATAGGCGGCTGCTCTCTGAATCACCCTGGCTTCTGTGTCCACATCTACAGAATAGCCCTGAAACCAAAAAGAGAGGCAATGGTAAACTCCAACATTAAAAATCTTACTCTAATTATACATCATTTCAACTTAAACATAGTGATTTTTATATAAATTAAGTTATATCTAATTTCATCTTTTAATTGTATAAGTAAGTAAGTACCTTTTCTATCTGCCTTGAATGCTATAATTTACAAAAGAAAGAACAATTCTGCCTGTACCTTAATATACATTCTATAATGCATTGCCACTAGGGCCAAATTAATTATCCTATTATGATTAACAGTTTCCCAGCTCAATAAATAAATCAAATAACAGAAAATTGTATTGGCAAAACTGTTGAAATTTCAAAGAGAAGTGTAAGTAAAGCAAGAATTTTAAAAGGTTATTGGATAGAATGTAGTAAGTTCACCCAAAAAAGAAAAGCCAAGTATATCCTATTAAAGATACATATTATTTAGGGAAATGAGGAAAACTCTGAATTCAAAATTAGTTCTGGCAGCCAAACAGGAAACATAAGCATCATGCCAGTCAACTCAAATAATTTTTTTAAGGGAGGAAGAGGGGGCTGTGGGGCGGAGGAGGGGTAGACAGAGAGGAAGAGAGAGAGTCTCTAACAGGCTCCATGCCCAGCATGGAGTGCAATGTGGGGCTCAATCTCACAACCCTGAGATCACAACCTGAGCCTAAATCAAGAGTCAGACACTTAACCGACTGAGCCACCCAGGCGCCCCTCAACTCATATAATTTAGAAAACAAGCAGTGGATTTTTCACTTTCCTGAAAAGTAATACCACCATTCCCCCTTTATACTTCTGAATCTTCCACAAGACAGAACTTAAACTTACCTTTAAAAGAATTATCTTCCCATTAACCTCAGAACAAACCAAAGGGCGCTTGCTGCTAAGTTCCTTCATGGGCTCAGCATCAAGAAGATCCCGTTCCAAACTCATAGTAAGAAGACCACCAGAGTTCTAGGCACAAATTTTTGTTAAAGAATCCAAACCATCCCAGTACTTTTATATCATCAACATAATTAGTTACATGCTATGAAATGATTTGGACATCATCAACCCTACTGGAGAAACTTGTAAAATAAAAATACTGAAAGCTTCCTAGTTTTTCCAGTTCCTGTCTCTTGAAGTCTTCTCACCCAAAGTGTAATCAACATACATTTAATGGCTGCTACAGTTCTAGAACAAATTCTGAATATGACTGGGATTAACCAGATATGCATCCAAAAAACCCTGATGTTTACTTGGAAGACTTCATGTGTTTCCTAAAAATATTAAAATGATGACAGATACAAAGAAGGTTGTAGAATAAGAATGAGAAGTATAAAAATTATGACTACTATCAAGTAATTCTAACACCTCTGCCCCTGTTTGAAGTGGAATCCTTGAAAGTGAAAATGGTTTTCAAATATTTTAATTCTATTAGATATTTCTGCCACTTTTTAAAAGGAATAAATTTTTTGGAGAAAACCTGATGATCAACATTTTAGATCAAGGTAAATTTATTGTGGTGTAATTTTAGTAAGAGGGGTTGTGAAATTATTTTCTTGTTTTTATTGTTATGTGTTGTCAATGTTATTTAAGTAAACCACAAAATATAATCAACCTACAGAGGTTTCCTGGGCATACATCATAGTCGAACACCTTAAAATCATTAAATGAGTCCATCGGCTATGATTAAAACGTTTTGTAATCTTCCACAATAAAGAGATCAACACACTTCTAATTTTTCAAGTCCTACACAGCACACATACTCACTCATCCATCCTACATGAGTGTCTAAGCTAAAGTTAAATAACCGCGAAGAAAATCCCACATTATTTTAAAGTCTAGTCTAGAAAAATTTTACAGTAATTGCTTTAACAATTTAAGGTGACTTTAATCTTACATATTCATGAGTTCATAACTCTATGTATACAACCATATCTGTACTATATTTAAGCTATTATTATGAATTTAATGACAATCTTAAAGAATAGATCTTTCATCCAATCCCTCATCCTTAGCAGGCAATATAAAACACAGAGCTAACTGATGCTGCCCTGAGAGCCAGAGTTTACCAATCCTGCTCCATACCGGCCTTCTGTCCAATGCATTGATCTCCCAGGCTTTGAAACCTGCAGGCCTAGAAAACTATGCCCATGTCAACATCTCTACTTAACCAATTCTCTAGAATTCTTTCCCAGCCTGCTTTAACTTAAAAGATATTTTCTGCTTAAATTCCTCATGACGGGCAATGTCCTGCTTTTATTCTAACTCTTGAAACAACAGCTAAAATTGCTTTACCACTTCAAAAAATAAATACCTGTAATTCAAACAAGTGGCATGCAATGTACTGTATAGATATGAGGAAAAGAGAAAACAGAGAAAAACATGCAAATTAATATAAACGTTAGAATACAATACGCCAATACTAAAGATAGTCTTGAGGAAAAGTTCTACAATACCCAGAAACTATTCATCAGGAACATCTTCATAGTAAGGATGGCATAAATTTAACACTGACACATAATTTTATATCATCACTTTTCAACCCTCTACAAAGTAGTGATTCTCAGGGGCAACAAAGCTTACCATGTACTTAAGTAACCCTATTTCAGGATAAAGCAGAGGCAGCTCAGGGAACCATTTCTGTACCAAGCTATTCAGCTTCTCCTAAATTTAAAAAATATTTTTTATTATAAATCAATATATATTCAATTGTGACGTGTTGCTCTTCAGGAAAAAATAACATACTAGTATCTCCCTTACTATAAATCTAACAAGATATACAATCTAATAAGATGTATAACCTAATAAGATATGTAATCACTGATTCTGCCTTCTACTACAAGAAATATCAAATGAAAACCAAAAGGCATCATTGGTCAGAGTTACCATCTGACTAACAGAAGAAAAACTTAATTATCAATTTTATCTTGGTATACATATATAGGCACAAGATCTTGCCTAAGATCAAAGTATACACTCACTTCCAAGCTAAAATGAAAATGTGTGTTGATAACATCAATTTGCATCATAAAATTGTCATCTCTCAAAATATTAAGAACATACTGACACTTTAAAATAATACCTATTTCATTTAGAAAGGAAAATATCATAAAAGCCTTGAAAGAAACAAATATACAGCTCTACAAAAGCCACTTTGAAGCAAATGTGAAAACTGAGGATCCTTAGAAAAGTCGTTTGTCACATTTATTAAGTAAAACTTCTAGACACTTGTCAACTCATTGGGAGATAGCTATTTTATCTAAGGTTCATAAGGTGAATAACTAAGCACACACAGATCAATTTGCTAAATTAAGCATAACGCTTAGAATGTCTATATTTTCTTTTTTTCTTTTCTTTTATTTAAATTCAATTAACATAGAGCACGTTATTAGTTTCAGAGGTAGAGTTCAAGTGACTCATCAGTTGCATATAACACCCAGTACTCATTATATCAAGTGCTCTCCTTACTGCCCATCACCCACTTACTTCATCCCCTGTACCGCCCCCAACTCCAGCAACCCTGTTTGTTTCCTGTAGTTAAGAGTCTCCTATGGTTTGTCTCCCTCTCTCATGCGTATTATTTTCATTGTATTTTTATTGTTCAAAGCAGTGTTTACCTTACTTGTTCCCCCATAACATCCCTGAAACATAAAATATAATATTATTTCCATTTATTTATTTATTTATTTTTGAGTGAAAGAGAAGCTGCACACATGAGCAGGAGGGAAAGGGCAGGGGGAGAAAGAACCCCAAGCAGGCTCCACACCCAGTGCAGAGCCTGACACAGGGCTCGATCTCACAACCCTGAGATCATGACCTGAGCCAAAATTGTAAGTTTAACGTTCAACAGACTGAGCAACCCAAGCATGTCATCTTCTTTCCCTTTTAAAGAGAAAATACACAGACACACTCTCCCAAGGTCACAAAATATTAGCATAAGGATGGAGACTTAAAGATGTACATTCCCCCCAAAATTCAGGTAGTTGCATTTTGTTATATTCTTCAACTAAATTATGCTGCCCCATTAATGTTTTCATTGCAGCATTAGATTGAAACAGTGTTGATTTAGATTTTATTAAAGGAAAAAATCTTTATGTAAAACAGAAATCAAGCAATATGTAGAAGTATGCTTGCAGTATAATCTCCACTCTTGTAAAAACAGGCAGAAAAAAGACTAACAGGAAGTTAAGTGAAAAGTTAACAGTGACTACTACTGTTATAACTGAATGGAAAAGTTACAGGTGATATTTTTTCTTCTTGATAATTTTCTGTAATTTCCACATTTGGTACAATAGTTATGAATTATCATCAGAAATTAATATCTAAATTCACATAATTACTATGCAAACATAACTATGCAAATATAATCTCTAACCTTGTCATTATAGTCCACTTCATAAAATGGATATATGAATTCAATTTCTACAGTAAAAACTAATTCAAAACTAAAAAGAACTAAATACTTACATATTCCTCCTGCTCACGATAAATTTCCTGAAAGACTCTATCACGCAATTGAGTTATTTCTTGTTTTATTTTCTCAATTTCAGATTCATCATGGTCATCAGACTTTGACCAGAAAGAAAAAAGTGACTTTACAAGCTTATTAAAGTAGACCAAAAACAAGTCTTCCTAATAAGAATGCAACTTCTATAGCAAATCACTCTGATTTCTGTGTATCCGTCTGTATCTAACAGATAATAGACCCTCATAACACTTACTTTTTCTAACAACGACTTTTCCCAAACTTACAAAAAGGAATAAAAGATAAAGACATAAAATCAACACATATTTTTCTTGTCTCTTACTTTGCTGCAGAATTTCTCTAAGAAGATGACCAACTGCCATTATAAAGTAAATGTCAAGAATAGGAACCAAAATATAACTAAATTCCTTGGAATTGTTTTCTACATGAGATTTGGTTAAAAAAAAAAGAGTAAATGTATTTATGGTGTGTCTATTAGAGGAAAGACAATGTAGGCCTCAAAAAGACTCCTTAAAACTCCAACAATAAACCACCTTAAAAAGTATATATGTTTTCTATGTTATAGTTCTCCAAAAGTTAAAAAATTAAACTAAAAAAGACCCCATTCCCCACAGTCCAGAATAGGATTAAAAAACTAGAAAAAATCTTAAACCATTAAATTAGTTTCACTCCAAGTCCAATCAAGTGCTCCAAAGAGGAAGAGCCAACTCAAGTTGGATTAAGACATAATGTAGATTGCTTTTGTTCATAAATCGATCCTCAGGGGAACACAAAGAATTACCAGTTTATTCAGTTTCAAACTGAAAGAACGAGGTTAGTAGTACAGATTAGAGTTCTGAATTCTTCCAGTTCTATTATTGTATGAAAACAACTTAGAATATTTAGGAGGAATAGTATGTCCAGCCATTAAAAAGAGAGCTAACAGAGAACATCATGATCTTAAAAATACCTTATGACAAAATTCTACCTTTAGGGGATACCTTGAATGTAATAGGTTTGTATTCTATTAGGTCTTGTAACAGTCTAAAACAGAAGAATTTTTAAATTGTTCTAAAATATTTATGTTACTAAAAAAGGCAGCCATGTGGAATGTTTTCAAAAAACATCTAATGATATGTTTACACTATTAATATAATAACTTTTCATACATAGAAAAAAAAGATAAGATATATAAAACAAAATGTAAATAAGAATTCTATTTTAAAGAATGTATTTACGCATTACTTTCAGGAAGCAGAGCAAAATGAGGTACACATGGAATTTCATAAGAACCAAGTGTTTCCTTACTTCTTCCAAGTTATTCTTTTCAACCAATTTCCATCTCAGTCGAGCTTTTAGGTTTTTCAATGTCTTTTTAATGGACAGCAAGTGATCCACACTGGGGCTCTTATTTAAACATTCAATAATCTGCTTCTTAAACTAAGTAAGAAAAAAAGTTATTACATTTTCAAAACATAGACAACAATATTTACTGAAGACATTTACTGACCATTTCTTATTTCTCTATTAAGATTCACCTAGTATTTACTGAGTTTGGATTGAAATAAGAAATTCCACAATTTTCAAAAAGACAACCTACTAACTGATTTCTTAGTTATCCACATTCCTATTCAGGAGAATATGAGTCCCAGCAATCAGAGTAGCAAAGGTAAGAGAAATATTTCAAGCTAAGAACTATCTATATCTTTGCTAGATATGATGCAAACTGAATTTCTAGTGAGGATATAAATTAAAATTACCTTCCCCAAAGAAGTGTGACAATATGTATCAACTTTTAAGAATGTCGATTCCTTTTGACTTAGTAATTAACAATTTTTAGGAATCTGAGGAACACATAAAATTATGAACAAAGATTATGTACAGTGTTGTTTATAGTTAAAAATAATTGGAAGTAACCTTAACATCTAACACAGATGAAGGTTAAATAATATTATACATCTATGCAAGTGATGATGCTTTAGTTGCTCAAAATGACAATATAAAATCATTAATCACATGGGGCAGTATTTATAATATACTATTAAATGAAGAAACATTTTCAAAACAGTTTATAAAACAACACAATGCACATGATATATGTACATATATATAAGTCACCCTCCAAAAAGAAAATACTCTGAAACTAGCCCTGAGTATCTATCTCTTAGGCTAAGGAAATTATTATCAATGCTTTCATTTCTTCTTATCTTTCTGTATTAGCAAATTTTCTACTGTAAACCTGCACAGGTATAAAGATAATGATGGTAGAGATTAGGTTTAATTTTTTTTTTTGAGATTTATTTATTTTAGAGGGAGAGAGAGCATGAGCAGGAGGGGCAGAGGGAGAGGGAGAGAGAATCCTAAGCAGACTCTGTGCTGAGAGTGGAGCCCAATGGCAGGCTCCATTCTTTGACCCCGAAATCATGACCCAAGCTGAAACCAAGAGTTACTCAACAGACTGTGCCACCCAGATCCCCCAGTAAAGGTTAAGTTTTGAAGAACACAAGGAAATCAAAGATTTAAGGCAATCCAAAAATTTAATATATTTTTACCAATTAAACCACTGTTTTCACTGCAGGGTGATTTAATTACACATCAGATAACTATACTGTTTTTCTAGCAATAATAATTAGTTACCTATACACTAGGTATTAAACTACTTGAGAAAAATTCAAAGCATCAATATAGAAGTCCAAAAAAAATAAAGCATAATCCAACCTCAATACTGTCCTTGTACTTGGATTGTACTGTAGCAATAAGCCTTTCCTCTGAACGGATCTTTTGTAGCACTTGACTATATGTATTTAAAATGATCTCCTTGTCTGAATCACCTTGCTCCTAAGTGAAATAAATCATACATATGGAATTATTCACAAAAGAGTATCCAAAATAATTTAAACCTCCAATAACAATGAATAAACTTTAAAATGCCTTTTTAAAAATTCAGTTTTTTCAAAGTATTTCTTAAACACATATCTTTTTCTAGACAGAAGAGAGACTGATGTCAAAGATGTTAATACAGAAAATTTTGCTTCCATTACGTTATTATTCCTACAGCTTTCTAGAGTAGTGTTAAAGGAAATCAAGGATACCACTACACTAAATTTTAGAACTAAACAACACATAGAACTTCAACACTTTATTTTTAGAAATCATCTATTAACAACCACTTCTAAAATCAAGTCTGAAAAAGAGGTACAAACTCTCAGTTATAGAATAAATAAGTCATGGAAATGAAAAGTACAGTATAGCAATCGATAATACTGTAATAGCCTTGCAAGGTGACTGACAGTGACTAAGATTATCCTGGTAAGAACGAAGTATACAAATGTCAAATTACTATGTTGTACACCTGAAATTAATGTAATATTGTATGTTAATCATACTTGAACAATAAAAAATAAAATAATAAAGTCTGACTAAACCATCTAAAAATACTATTAAAAATTATTTAAAAATAGGGAAATACAGAAATGTATATGCATTTTTCAGTGCCAACCTGAATAAAACTGCAAAAGGTTAAAAGAAGCAAGTAAAAGGAACAATATAACCAAAGAAACTTTGATAAGCAGCCTGAAAAACTGGGAAAAGAGTCCCACTGAACAATAATAACATTACAAAATGCTCTTTTGAGGAGCTACACTAATTTTTAAATTGGCATGACAATAGAGAACATACACAGAACAGAAAGGGAGCTACTAATCAGTCTTGTATATACTTCCAGAGCTTTCCCAGATTTTATCTTAATTTTTCACAAATTCTAATAAAGTCTTTTCTTAGTCATTGGGTATGATGGACTCAATCAAATGACACAGAAAGCTGATACACTCAGATTAAGAGTAGTTTTCCTAGAATTAAACATTAGATTTTATTTTTTTAACATGAAAT
The DNA here is from genome assembly GCF_023065955.2 of Ursus arctos. Taxonomy (NCBI): domain Eukaryota; kingdom Metazoa; phylum Chordata; class Mammalia; order Carnivora; family Ursidae; genus Ursus; species Ursus arctos. Next base: position 52,334,333 of record NW_026622985.1, on the reverse strand, counting down.
GTCCTATTAAAATGAAAATATCAGGTGATGGGTATTAAGGAAGACACTTGTTGTGATGAGCACTGGGTGTTAAATGTAAGTAATGAATCACTAAATTCTACTCCTGTAAGCACTATTACACTATATGTTAACTAACTTGAATTGGAATAAAAATTTGAAGAGAAAAAAAAAGAAAGTACACATCATTTAACAAACTGATGGTTACCAGAGGGGAAGGGGGTGGGGACATGGATTAAATAGGTGATGGGGATTAAGGCGTGCACTTGTCAAGATAAGCCCAGGATGATGTATGGAAGTGCTGAGTTAACTGTACTATACACCTGAAACTAATGTAACACTGTATGTTAATTAACTGGCATTAAAATAAAAACTTTAAAAAAAAAGAAATTATCACTGTGGAAGAATAAGAATTTGCATTGTGTTTGGATTAGAATTTAACAACGTTACTATTTCAAATAGGTCTATAAGAGGAAAACTAAGATCAGTCTTCATACTTTCTAATTAGCAAGAAAAACTATATTGCTTCAAAGGAAGCAGTAATACAGAATATCAATACTCACAATCAGAGATATCTCCAGCTCTTTGCAGACACTTGACTCACTCTTCTCTAGGATTTCATCCAGACTACTGATTGTGTCTTCAGAAGTTTGTGATTCTTCCACAGAGAGATCAAAAGCCTCATTTGCAAAAAATTAAAACATGAAAGTGTCTCATTTAATTATTTCAATTAGTATTGTGTCCTTATACCTAAAGCAGAGCATTAGCCTATGCACTGGGCAATGTGGGGGAAGTAAGGATACACATGAAAGATAACGTACTCCCTCCCAAAACTTACACATCAAAAAAAAAAAAAGGCACACACATATCACACACACAAAACACAGATTTTTTAACATAATCTGTGGTTAAGAGAGATAAGAGGAAAAGTATGAAGAAAAAAAAAAGAAGGAAACAGAAACAAGACCAAGACTTTGTGAGGATAGTAAAAGAAGCAGTCTGACTAAAAGCTGGTTAGAACCTTAAATGCTCAGGTGAATAGTTCAAATCTGATAGGTAGTAGGCAGACAATGTCAGCTCTTTAACAAAAAAGGCATATGATTATGCCTGGTATTTAGTAATGATCTACTAAGGATTTAGGAATCTGGAGATTAAAAATTAAAGATTAAACACAGATGACTTCCATCTCATTAGGAAAACAAAGGTATTTTCTATCAGGAAATAAGCTTTATAATAAAGTGTTAAACAGAATAAAATCATGGGCCCAAATTATAATATAGAACATAAAAGTCATAAGCAGTCACTTTGATTTCAGAAATTAGATATGTGATTATGGAGATTTGGAACAGCTATGGAAATGAAAGAAAAGGATACATAATAGTCAACCTAAGCAGAAAGACATTCTGATCAATAACAAATTACAACAAAGAAGCAACTTAGTTATGTTAATATATCCAAGTACCAAAATGAAGAGTTCTGGAGGTAGCTCGAAGATTAAGGACTTTTTCCCCCCAAAACGAAGCTAGAAATACATATATGTCAATCATTCACACCGATAAATGACACCTTGGGTGTCCTTGCCCTTGCTGAGAAGGTTGTAAAGCAGACAGAAGAACAGAGAAAACAGAGAATCAGTAACAAAATAAGGTTGAAATTTAATTAGGGTTCCAAATATATTAATACAAAACTACATGCCCCCACAGCTTTTGGAAAATTACATGGTGTTTTTACAAGAATAAATAAGAACTAAAAAGAATAATACACAAAACACCATTTCCAATATCTAGTATCAACTGAGATTAGTATTCTCCATTTATGTCAGATACCTTTAAGATATTTAAGATATCTAAAACTTAAAAGACTTAAACACTCTCAATTAACATATGTTCAGCATGAGTAGTTAGCCAACTAATGTTAAAACATACATGTCTTGCTAAAAAAGAAACAAAGAAAGCTCTACTACCATCTAAATCACATGTATATACAATAAGACCCTTATCTCTACACTATAGCTATAGAAAATATACTACACTTGTAATAAATTGCAGTGATACTATCTTATACCTAGAACGGCTTATGAAACTGTTTTTCATCTATGTTCCTAGAGAACACAAATATGTAAATCCCTCAATCCTCCATCCCAGCCCTCTTCCCCTCAATCCCTCTCTTCCTCTTCCTTTCTTCTCCACAGAAAAGAAGTTAATTATACTTGGAAAATTATTTAAAAACCCATATACCCTGGTTTAGGCTACAACACCAACACCACCACTGGGCAAGAGCTTTTATTACCTTTACAGTGTTCTGGAACCATGCTACAAGACGTTGTAGAGAAACCTCTGTTTCATTTCTAACACTGGTGAACTCCTCTCTTTTATCACACTTCCAGACATAAAATTTCTTAAGTATTTCTTCAGAGTTTGTCCCTTCTTTGGCCTGTCCATATACTGCCTCTAAAGAGGTTGACAAATCCTATAGAAATATATTCTGTTTATTAAAGTTTATTAACTTCATATTAGGATTCAAGCACCATATGAAAATCTGTGAGACAGAAAAGTAGTATGTTGAATCCTTATCCTTAACAATCTTATAAATTAAACTTAGAAACATTAGATATGAAAATATAAAACTACCTAGAAGGTGATTTATTTGGACTATAGCAGTAAAAGACAAATAATTCCAATTAAGGAAGACACTAAACATATATATGAACTTAAAAAGCATTTTAGAAAGGACTAGAAGAGACAAGAGAGCCTAGGGGCTCTAAGAATAAAACCCTAGAAATGTCACTGAGACAAGAGGAAAACTTACAAAAATCCCAGAAATTTTTATCCCAAAACTCTAAGAAACCCTTGGAAAGACAGAAGATAATTGGTGCTTAGCAATGAGCAAGTCACTGCAAAATGGAGGAAGGCTTGTACCACAGCAGAAAATAGCATGTGGGAAAAGAGAACCTTCTTCATATGCCCTTCTCTCTCACACTATAAAGCAGTAGCACAAAGCAAGAAGCAATATGTGTATACAAGTACAGTACAGGAACCTAGATGAGGCAAAAACTGATAACCAGTACAGAAAAGTTGGCCATCCCCTAAGCATTTTCTTTTCTTCCCTTTCCCCCTGAATACCTGGTAGCATTTACACCCAAGGGTAATAGCCCCTGAAAAAGACTAGTGTCTAAGGCAGAGGGGCTTGTAGGTGCACTGAAGAGTAAGATCATTCAGAAGAAAAGCTTACAGGAAGTAGGTGAACCCAAACTGTAACCCTAGAAGCTCTGAGAAACAGCCCCATCCTATTCCCTAAACCCATCTGAAGTCTTTGAAGTTTTATTCCAAGCTTTCACCCCACCCTAGGACCCCTCTACCACCCTATCCCATACCTACACTACAGCACAGAACTAAGATAGCTTATAGTTCCCCAAGGGAATATGAGATCTTTGAGGGGAGGTACAGAGGAGGATGAAATGTGTGACTAACAGGAGAACTCTGAAAGGAATGTAACAAACCAAGCCACCTTATAAAAAGGAAGCAAAATCAAGAACTCAAAATAAACATAATACTCTCAACAAAAAAAAAGAATACTGAAAACACAAAGCAAAACCATGTACTTATAAACAATGACCAACTGAAGTTATTAGGTATAAAAGAAATAATCTTTGAAATAAAGAACACAATGCATTCACTAAATGGCAAAAAGGATACAGCTAGAGAACCAATTAGTGAGCTAGATGGTTAAGTCAGGATTCCTCAGATCCCCCCAAAAAGAAACAGAAAGGGATAAAAAGAAAAAATGGATGAACAATTAAAAAATGTAGAGGTCCTTGGGGCGCCTGGGTGGCACAGCAGTTAAGCATCTGCCTTCGGCTCAGGGCGTGATCCCGGCGTTATGGGATCGCGCCCCACATCAGGCTCCTCCACTAGGAGCCTGCTTCTTCCTCTCCCACTCCCCCTGCTTGTGTTCCCTCTCTCGCTGGCTGTCTCTATCTCTGTCGAATAAATAAATAAAATCTTTAAAAAAAAATGTAGAGGTCCTTAAATGCAAGCAATTGTTTAAATGTTTAAATAAGATATCCTGAGACAGGGGTGCCTGGGTGGCTCAATTGGTTAAGCATCTGCCTTCAGTTCAGGTCATGGTCCCAGAGTCCTAGAATCGAGCCCCACTTTGGCTCCCTGCTCGGTGGGAAGTCTGCTTCTCCCCCCGCTCCTCCCCCTGTTCATGCTCGATCACTCACTCTCTCTCTCTCTCAAATAAATAAAATCTTAAAAAAAAAAAAAAACAAAGATAACCTGAGACACTAAATACTTTACAAAATCAACCACACAAAACCCTCTTTGAAAGTACTCTTAGAGAGGGGCACCTGGGTGGCTCAGTCAGATAAGCATCCAACTCTTAGTTTTGGCTCAGGTGGGTCATGAGATTGAGCCCTGAATCGGGCTCCAAGCTCAGTGGGGAGTCTGCTTGAAAATTCTCTCCCTCTGCCCCTCCCCCCACTTGCACACATGCATTCTCTCTCTCTGAAATAAATAAATTTTTTTAAAAAAGTACTTAGAGAAAACACTCCAATACACAGAGAAAACCAAAAGATACCCAACAACTTATGAAATAAGAATGAGAGAATAACTCTAAAGCTTGTTATCTGAATTATCATTTAGAATATCCATAATACTCTGATTAAAATCCTAAACAATTATGGCTGTTTGGTTAGCTGATTTGGGGGAGGGAAATACACAGAAGGAAGACACACGAAAGACAAGTGAGAATGTTCTAAGATATCAGTGGTAGAAGGTAGAAAAGGGGGGAAAAAAGAAACCATGATAAACAGAAACACAAAATAATTACAGAAATAAGTTCTAGTAAAACAGTAATTATAAACATATAAATCAAGTTACCCATCAAAAGATAAATTTATACATTAGATTCTTTTAAAAAATGATGCATTCATATGTTGTCTAAAAAAGACATTCAATTTAAAATAAAGGGTGCCTGGGTGGCTCAGTTGCTTAAGCGTCTGCTGTCGGCTGAGGTCATGATCCCAGAGTCCTGGGATAGAACCCTGCACTGAGCTCCTTGCTCAACAGGGAGCCTGTTTCTCCCTCTCCCTCTGTTGCTCCCCCTCTCCCCCTCCTTGTGCTCCCTCTCTCTTTCTGTCAAATAAATAAATAAATAAAATCTTTTTAAAAAATGAAAATAAAGGGGGCTCCTGGGTGGCACAGCGGTTAAGCGTCTGCCTTCGGCTCAGGGCGTGATCCAGGCGTTCTGGGATCGAGCCCCACGTCAGGCTCCTCCACTATGAGCCTGCTTCTTCCTCTCCCACTCCCCCTGCTTGTGTTCCCTCTCTCACTGGCTGTCTCTATCTCTATAGAATAAATAAAATCTTTAAAAAAAAAAAATGAAAATAAAATAAAGGGAGGGGGAAAAAGAAAAGATAAACAGAGCAAATGATAACCAAAAAAAAAAAAAAAAAACAGGTAGAAAAGGAATTCTTAAAGGAAACAATATTTTAACACCATAAAGGAAAAATAAGGTTACATAATGGTTAAAAAGAAAACAGTTTAAAATACATAACAATCATAAATAATTTAACACCCAACCATACAGCACCAAAATTTTTTTAACAATTTAAAGAACTAAAATATATAACAAAAATATCGCAAAACTGATAAACTGATCAGACCAAAAAGTAAGCAAAGATACAGAAGATTAAGGGTTAAAATAATAGCTATACATCAGGAACTGCACACCAAGAACGCACAGAATGTACTTTTTTTTTTTTTTTAAAGATTTTTATTTATTTATTTGACAGAGACAGACAGCCGGCGAGAGAAGGAACACAAGCAGGGGGAGTGGGAGAGGAAGAAGCAGGCTCCCAGCGGAGGAGCCTGATGCGGGGCTCGATCCCAGAACGCTGGGATCACGCCCTGAGCCGAAGGCAGACACTTAATGACTGTGCTACCCAGGCGTCCCGGAATGTACTTTTTTAACTTATAAGGAACAGTCATGAACAATCAACCATGTATTTTAGGCCACAAAAGAAGTCTCAATAACTGTTGAGGAAATCAGAAATCATGAACTTTAATTTCTTTGACCTCCATTACTGTAGTATAAGTTTTATTTCTTAAGTACTTGAAGAATATAAGTAAATATCAAACTGCTTCACCAAAATAGAAGTTTAAAGAATATTCTGGTGACCGAGGGGAACAGTAGAAAGAGAAACAAACCAGATACAGCAAAAAGTCTCATAAGATTAAACTTTAAGAAAAGAGTTTTTAAAACGATCTCGGTTGCAAACCTATGTTTACTAACAGTTCACAAGAAGAAATAAACCTTTACAGGGTAAACTAAAAATTGCGCTGTAGACATACATTCTTACTACACCACTGCCCTTTTGTATGCAAAGGTTACTTCACTATTCTGGAAGAACTTATACTATACATGGTATCTTCTAAACTACATCTTCCTCCAGGCAGACAGAAAGACAGTGCCCAGATGTCCCCAATATCCTTTTCTCCAACTCTCTACCAAACTCATTCGCTGCAGTCCAAAATGAGACAAGGATGCCAACTAGCACAGCCACGATTTAACTTACTAAAGATGCTGACCAAAGCAGTAAAAGTTCAAAGATACATAAAAAGTAGATGGCGAAGAGGATTGTTGTTTTCAAATGATATGACCACAAAGAAAGCTCAAAGAACATTAATAGAGAAATTAGAACTAAAAGAGAGTTCAGGAGAGTTGCTAGAGACATCAACAGTAAAAAAAATAATAAAAAATAAATACATACACACATAAATAAAACAGTATTCCACTACACCACCAAAAATAACTAAGAAATGGAAAGTAAGATAATATACACAAAAGCAACCAAAAGCATACATATTAAATGAAAAAATGCCAGAGGCCTCTTAAGAGAAAAATTTTAAACATCAGCAAAGGACATTAAAAAAAAGATCTGATTAAGTGAAGAGAAAAATCACGTTAATAGGTGGAATGGGTCATAACACTGTTACACGCCCGTTCACTCCAAATTAAAGTCATTGCTGAGATGGCAGGATAACGCTGAAGACAAGGGTCCATAACATCCTATAGCTATTGTACTCTAGCCCCTAATCCTGGATCAGGACTCCTCTCCTAAACTCTTGACATGTGACCCTACCAGATTTTCGCTAGAATGCAACAGACAACAGGGACTCACGTGCCTGCTACTGCTTCTGTCTCCATGAGTTTTCCCAGTGAATGCCGCCCTAGCAACCCTGATGTGTCTGACCATTTTACCTTATTTGCAGGATAGATACATATACATACATAAACATATTAAATAGATTAAAGTAACATTTTAATTCTATCAAAGAGAAACTAGAATTCATCAAAGAGAAGAAAAAGTTTGCAACCATCAGTACTATCTGGAGTCTCAAGGTAAATGCCAATTTCACCTCTCAAATGATAAACATATTTTAATGTATATACATCTTTTTAACTTCTAACCTGCAATGTTTTCAAGCGTTTATTAAGAGGTAACTCATCTACTTCCAGAATAAAAACTTCTACTGCCATGTTCAGTTTCTGTTGCACTTCATTTCTTTTGGCAATCAAAATATTCCCTTCATTCTGGAGAAAGAAAACAGAATAACCATCATTAACACATCAGGTGGTTTTTTTTTTTTAACACATTGACCTATGTCAAAAAAAACTGATGTCTTAAAGTGAGTAAAATTTAACATTACATTCTCCAAACACAATAGCTTTTAAGACAAATATTTCTCTCCTGAAATCACCAAACTCACAAAGAGCTTTTCTCTCCCTTAATTAGAAATAAGACATTTAATAATCCTGCTCTGATTTTTCCCATTATATGTACAACACTGAAATTTTTGTTTTTCTTTATGTATTTTTTTTATTTATTTATTTTTAAAGATTTTATTTATTTATTTGACAGAGAGAGAGACAGCCATCAAGAGAGGAAACACAAGCAGGGGGAGTGGGAGAGAAAGAAGCAGGCTCCCAGTGGAGGAGCCTAATGCGGGGTTCGATCCCAGAACGCCAGGATCATGCCCTGAGCCAAAGGCAGACGCTTAATGGCTGAGCCACCCAGGCACCCCAAAATTTTTGTTTTTCTTAAGAAAATTATATAAGTTCCTATTATTAACTACACACTAACTCCCTCTTACTCCCATTCCACCCTCAAGTCCTTCATCCACTTATCCTTCAAGATTCAGTTAATCTCCACCATGGTAAAACCTCCAATTTGTCTAAGAGGCTATGTTTGGAAATAGGCATATGAGAGAGATTATATTCTAGTACTTATGAAGCTGTACTGAAACTATTTATATGTATATTCCATACCCAAGAGAGAGGATCATGTCTTACACAAATTTGTGTCTCTGCTACCTATAACAGTGTCTGGTACACACACTTAAGAGCTTGAATTTTAGAATATTCTTTTTTTGTGTAAGCTCAACCAGACCATTTTTTTTTTTAAGATTTTATTTATTTATTTGACAGAGAGAGACAGCCAGCCAGAGAGGGAACACAAGCAGGGGGAGTGGGAGAGGAAGAAACAGGCCCCCAGCGGAGGAGCCTGATGTGGGGCTCGATCCCAGAACGCTGGGATCACGCCCTGAGCCGAAGGCAGACACTAAATGACCGCGCCACCCAGGCGTCCCTCAACCAGACCATTTTATAACTATATAGAAAAAAGAAAGAATCTCTTCACCAAAAATACACATGGCAATCAAGTTAAGGTAGTGTGCAAAATACATAAATGAAAATAATAATACTAGGACCTAAATTAAGTTCAATAAGGGAAATAAAATGGCAGGGTGCCTGGGTAGCTTAGTCGGTGAGGTGTCCACCTCTTGATTTCAGCTCAGGTCATGATCCCAGGGTCCTGGGATCAGGCTCTCTGCTCAGCGGGGAGCTTGCCTCTCCCTCTCCCTCTGCCTGCCACTCTGCCTGCTTGTGCTCACTCTCTTTCTCTGTGTCAAATAAATAAAATCTGTTTAAAAAATATTTTTTAAAAATCTACCAAAATACCAAGTCTTGGGGCTACATTAAACACTCTCCCTCTCTGTCCTGAATCACTTTCCTATGCTCAAACCAGAAAAACAACAAAACAAAAATTAAAATGCAGTTCTTTTTCATCTTATTACATGAAAATACATCATTAATTATTTTAATATTGACAATACAGCTTAAATGGAAAGAGAATACAGTTTGCAGTCAGACACATCTAGGTTCAAATACCATGTTAACATTTAGAACTATATAATCTTCAGTAATTTCCTTAAACCCGGTAGGCCTCAATTTCCTCATTTATAAAATAAAAGCAAAACTGTCCATTCTAAAAGTGTAAGAAAAAGTTTACAAAGTACCTAATAACATTACCTGTGTTTCATATAGATTCAAAACTTACTGATTCTGCCACTTTTTTCTTCCATAATCAGAAGAAATCAGTTAAGGGTCTAACATGTAAAATGACACAAATACAAGCCCTTCTTCAAATTTAACACTCCTGGCATTTCCAAAGTCCTAGTTATTCTGTTCACGTCTCACTTAGAGTCAGCTAGGTTCCCAACTGGGCAACCTAGGTATGAACTGGGAATAAGACTTTCAGGGTACAATCCTCAGAGGTAGAAACCACCAGTAATTCAGATGGGCAACTCCAAACACAAGTATAGAACTCACAGGTACTATGGAAAGCTATGACTGCGGTAAGTATCTTTATATGAAAAACAAGGAGTTCTGTTCAGCTCAATATAAACTAAAGAAAACTGTGAGAGGAAATATACTTGTACCTATGCTAATAAATATTTCATAGGAAATAATCTGTTCTTTATACCCTCCCCTACCCACAAATAACCACCTCTCAATAATGGGTGGCTTAAATAGCATTTAATAGTAAGGCAGAGTCCAGCACTGCAGCATAAAACACACCATGCAGACCTAAAAACAAAATACATTAGCAGGTGTCACAGCCACACTGGCTTACAAGCTTCATCCCCCTCAAAAGCTGCCATCTTTGACGGGAATAGTTTCCAAAGTTCCTCAAGGATAGTATGCCCAGTTGCAAGAGCCCCCACCAAGTATGCGTAGTTTAAAATTCCTCAAGTTCAGATATAAAATACCAACTAGGGAGATTTACCTAACCAATGTTCATGCAAAAGGGAAAAAGATTTTGTTAACACTTTATCCACAATCGCCATTTATCTATCTTATCTTTTTTTAACAAGGCAATAAAATTAGGAATCAAATTACTAATATGAAGATGCTATAAAAATTAAAGATTTCATGCAAAGTATCAATTACTATAATATCTATAATCCTTTCTCAAATGATATCCCCTTATGATCAACAAATAAAACCATAATAAAGAAAAAATCTTGACCCACCACATTTTCACAAGTTTTTATGTTCTCCTGAGCAAGATTGTATTCTGCCCAAATTCTCTCTAATTCAGTCAAAGAAGCCGGGGTAGTAAAGCACTCTTCATCTAACACTTGCATAGCATCTGAAAGGTCTTTTCCAAAACGAACATTGATGTTGACATGTCTATTTAAAAACAAAAGCAAAAAGGAAAAGATCAAGAAATTTATAGGTTGATATGAGAGAAAGTTTCACTTAAATAATAATAGTCTGAAGTTACAACATACAACATTGTCTATGAAGAGGTACTTGCTAAAACCTTACATAAAATCATAAATTAACTGGTATAACTTGTAATTAAAAAAATATTTGATTCATGGGGCACCTGGGTGGCTCAGTTGGTCAAGCACCTGACTCTTGTTTCAGTTCAGGCCATGATCTCGGAGTTGTGGGATGGAACCCTGCGTTAGGATCCACACTTGGCAGAGAGTCTGCTTGAGATTTTCATTCTCCCACTCCCTCTGCCCCTGCCCCCCTGCTCATGCTTACAGACACTCTCTCTCTCAAATAAATAAATCTAAATTCAGAAAAAAATATCAAATAAAACTTTTATTAAAAAACTTTTACACGGGGCGCCTGGGTGGCTCAGTCCATTGGGCATCTGCCTTCGGCTCAGGTCATGATCCCAGGACCCTGCTCAGTGGGGATCCTGCTTTTCCCACTCCCCCTCTGCTAGTGCTCTGTCAAATAAATAAAAATAAAATCTTTAAAAAAAAAAAACTTTTCCATAAAGGATAATAACTTCAAAGTCTGCAGAACATTAAATGATATCAAATAGACCTTCAATGCTGGTATACAGTTAGATTTCTGAATAATTCTTGAAAAACAGTAGACTTAGCCAATCTTGCTTACCAAGACTGCAGGCACATTAGTCCCTGTACCCTATTAAGCAGACTAGCATTTGTGGAGTTGAAAAAAGGAAAAAAAAAAGAAAAAAAGCAATTGGAGAAGCAGGCCAGCTAGCAAAACCAACAAGGTCCATCCATATTCTTTTCTCTAGTTTCAAACTAGACTGCCACCATTCTAATAGCACATTATTTCCTCAAAAATGTACTAAAATATATTGGATTATTTTGGTCCTAAGTCTGTCTCATAGCTGTGGCAGTGTAGCCACTTAATTTTTGGTAGTGCATCAAAAGTTAATTAGGCTCTAGAGGGACAAAATTATTCAAACTATCTAGAGGCTTGTAAACCAGATGACAACTGATGGGACTTATACTGGGGAATATAAATTTCCACTGGACAAAACACCAACACAGAGTATTAATTCGGACGACCATCTTCTTACTGTTTCAACGTATGTGAGAAAATTAATTACTGATTTAAGTTCTTTGTGTAGCATGAAAAGGGAACTAAGGTATCTTGAGAACTCTTTTTTTTTCCACATTCCAGAAAAGAATGACAAATTATCCCTAACCAACAGTAAGGCAATCATCTATTACTTTAAAATACCTAAGTAAATCATATACAGAGTCTGACAAATGCTGAATAAACTCTGCACAAGACTTGCTAAACAATTTCTTCTCTTCTGGTCTTCCACAAAGACCACTTTTCTTCTGACTATACAAAAACCACTTTTTCTTTCAAATCTTTAGTTTTGGTATAAGCCTAAAAATAACACCAAGCAATACAAATGGGCATAGTAGCTTCCCATCAAACTACCATTTAGAACTCATGCTGATTTTTTAATTTCACTCTCATAGGTGACCTCTCATATAACTCCATGTAGTGACAAAGGAATGCTGACACAAACACTATAAAATTCATCTCAGGAATGTGTTTTTAGTTTCTCTCTTTAAAGCCATAAAAACATAAAGATTAAGTGTCAAAGGAAATATGGTGGGCATATAATTTAAACAAAGAACTAATTAGCAATTATTTTAAATTATCCTTCTCAAAGAGCCTGGGTGGCTCAGTAGGTTAAGTGTCTGACTCTTGATTTCAGCTCAGGTCATGATCTCAGGGTTGAGATTAAGCCCCAAATCAAGCTCTGTGTTCAGCACCGAGTCTGCTTGAGATTCTCTCTCCCTTTCCCTCTGCCCCTCCCTCTGCTTGTGTACTCTCTCCCTAAATAAATAAATCTTAAAAAAAAATAAATTAAAATTAAATTATCCTTCTCAAAAATATGCTTTTACCTACCTAATTTCTTTCAATATTTCAACCTTAGCTGCCAGATTTTCCATTCTGGTACCTACATGAGTCTTCAGAGTGCTTTCTAAATGTTTTGTCAAATCCATGGTAGTTGCTTTCTCTTGCTGCAACGAAAAACAAACACATCCTAGTGAATCTCAAACAAGAAACTATATTTCTACTGTCACTTAAATGATTTTAAGGCAAAACTAAAATTTTAAAGGTTAAAAATATTGGGGTACCTGGCTGGCTCAGTTGGTGAAACATGCAACTCTTGATCTCAGGGTCATGGGTTTGAGCCCTATGTTGGGCATAGAGATTACTTTTAAAAAATTGGGGGGCACCTGGATGGCTCAGTCAGTTAAATATCCAACTCTTGATTTTGGTTCTGGTAATGATCTCGGGGTCATGAAATCAAGCCCCACATTGGGCTCCATGCTCAATGTGGAGTCTGAGATTCTTTCTCTCCCCCTCCCCCCCACTCATGCTCTCTCACTCTTGCTCTAAAATAAACAAATAAATCCTTTAAAAAAGTTTTTTTTAAATCTTAAACCACAGGACAACTGATTTCCCTACTAGTTGGGATCTGAAAAAAATAATCTATTGCAGTCTTCTGCCTTCACACAGATTACAGACTCTTATCTTTCATTCTAATAAAAAGCCAAATAGAAACAAATTTCACATATTTTATGTCTTAATACTTAAATTTCAAAAAGATAAGTAAAAGATCCCCAGAGACACCAAATGATTATCAATGACAATTTATTTTTTTGACAAAGTCCTGTGTCATTTTATATTACAAAACAATCAAAAACATCACTTCCTTGACCCAAGGTAGATTAAACTCCCTGATTCTGAGTGGTATCTCAAATACAAGTCTACCATGATTATCTAAAATAATGTATAGAGCAGTAATATGAATAAGGACCTAGCAGTTTTATTCTAATTACATTCCAAACCAGATATTACATAAACATAGAAATTTTACTCAGTATTTGAACAACACGCTCCTTAGTTCTCATATTCTCTCAAATTCTTCAGTTAAATAAAAAGAGAGAACCAGCATATACTGAATGTTTATGCTTATTACTAGTATGCTACACTCAGATATGTTCATGTCCTTCTGCTCCCATTTGTTGAGTAGGATGACCATGAAGAATCAGTTATGTTTGTTCTTAATTCTGTGTATATCCACTGTAATTGTTATAATATAATTACTCCAAAAATACATAAATCTAAGAAATAGGAGTGGGAAAATAAAAAGTTGTTAAATCTTTGAAAATGTACTTAATGTTTTACAAAGACATTAAACAAATCTTTAATACAAATTACTAATGAATTATATGTGAAAGAGAACTATAAAATACTGAGGAAAAGAATCATTTAGATCTAAAAGAATTGTGAAATTAAACTGGTTCTCAAATATCTTGAGCTTAGTAGTCCACTTGTATTAAAAAAAAAAAAAAAAAAACCTGGGAATCAGATGAAAACAATAAGAATGGTTTTCAAGACAAAGAACAAATAAGACAAACAGAAAAGATGGCAAATTCAAACCCAACCACATCAATTACAAGAAATGCAAATTAGCTTAACACTCCAATTAAAAGATAGGAGATTATAAATCTGAATGAAAAAGCTAAGATTTAACTATATGCTGCTCATAAGACACACTTATTAGATATAAAGAGACAATATAATTTTATATTAGATATAAAATTAAGGGATAGAAAAGCTATACCATGCAAACAGGGCTATATTAATATCAGGCAATGTGGACTTCAATAGAGGGAGCATTCCCAGAAATAAACAGGGATATTGCATAAAGATGATTCATCAGGAAGACACTATTCTGAATGTGCATGCAACTAATAACAAAGTTTTAAATTCACAAAGTAAAACTGAACAGAAAAAAGGAAGAAACAGACAAAACCACAATAATACCTGGAGATCTCCTCTCTGGGTACTGACAGAACAAGTAGACAGAAAAATCAGTCCAGATACAAAAGACTTCAATACCACACTATCAGCTATATGATTTGATTTCTAAAACACTCCAGCACACAACTGTAGAATATATTTAACTTTTTAAAGTATGTGGAACATTTCTGAAGACAAACTGTACGCTGGGTAATAAAGTAAATCACAATAAATTTAAAAGAACTGAAACCACAGAAAGTATGCTCCCTAATACCAAGGGATTAACTAAAACTCAGTAACAAAAATATACTGGGGGAAAAAATCTCCAAATATGTGAAAATCAGACAACATATTTCTAAATAATTCATGATTCAAAAAAAAAATCACAGAATTTTAAAAATGTTTAATTAATGAAAACAAAGTATCAAAATCTGTGGGCTACAGATAGAGCAGTACTTAAAAGGAAATATCTTTAAATGTTATGAAGAACAAAAGATTAAAAACTATATGAATTTCCATCTAAAGAAGATAGAAGGACAAATTAAAGAGGAAGGAAAGCAATCATAAAGTTTAAAAAATGAATTAATAAAGTAGAAAAGAAATAAATTTTAAAAACCAACAGATACAGAAATCAGTACTTTGAAAACATTAAAAACTTCAGGATTCTGATCCAGCATGCAAAAAGCCTGGAAGTCACTACCCCATCCTAACAACAAGTAAAAAGCTGAACAAACTGAAAAATCAACAAGCGTTCTTAGATTTTAAGAAAGATGAGGTCACAGGGCAAACTGCTGCCCCCAAAACTGGAGAGACAGACATGGAAATAAAAGCCATTCACAACTTATATGGAGCAGCAACCTCTGAGGGAACCAGTCTGGAGCAGGTAAGCCTCAATTTCAAATGACAATTGCTGACGACTCAGTTTGAATAACTCAGAGTTAAAAACTCCAGGCAGACCCAATTATCAGGATGCCTCCACTTTTATATAAGAGTTTTACCCCCAGGATCTCTACAACGTTCTCACAGTATAAATATAAGAAAAAAATCTCCTCAAGCTTCCAAAATGGAAAGGGGAAAAGGAAGCATTTTACACCAGAGTACTCTGTTCTTAACAAGATCTGCCCTCCGGGAAATTTCTTTTTAAGATTTTATTTATTTATTTGACACAGAGAGAGGGCGTGCACGTATAAGCAGGGTGAGCAGGAAAGGGAGCGTATATAGTAAAAAACAAAAAACACAGTTCGAAGACACAAAGCAAGAATCAGACTCAGACATGGCATGGATAGATGCTGGAATTGTCAGACCAGAAATTTTAAACATGATATGATTAATATGCTAAGGACTCTACTACATAAGTAGACAGCATGCAAGAACAGATGTGCAATGAAAGCAGAGAGATGGAAATTCTAAGAAGCAGAAATACTATAGATCAAAAACACTAGAGCAGAAATGAACAATTTTGATGCACTTAATCAGTACACTGGTCATGGCTGAGGAAAGAATCTCTGTAACCCAAGATACGTGAGTGCATATGTCCACAAAAAGACCAATACAAAAATATTCACAATGGCTTTATTCATAACAACTAAAAACTAGAAACAAACACCCTAAACACAAACTGTGGTATACCGCTACAATGGAATACTACTCAGTAATAAAAATGAACAAACTTCTAATATACGCAACATAGATAAATCTCACGCATTATATTCAGTGAATGAAGCCAGACACAAAAGAATACATATCAGAGGATTCCTTTTTTTTTTTTTAAAGATTTTATTTATTTATTTGACAGAGAGAGACAGCCAGCAAGAGAGGGAACACAAGCAGGGGGAGTGGGAGAGGAAGAAGCAGGCTCCCAGAGGAGGAGCCTGATGCAGGGTTCGATCCCAGAACACCGGGATCACGCCCTGAGCCAAAGGCAGACGCTTAACGACTGAGCCACCCAGGCGCCCCCCAGAGGATTCCATTTTTATGAAATACAGGACCAGGAAAACTAAACTATGGTGATACAAATCAGAATAGTGGTTGCCTTGAGTGGGAGGAAGAGAGGTTAGACTGTAAGGAGGCACCAAGGAACTTTGTGAAGTGGAACTGAGCATTTTTTATCTTGAGTGGGTAAAGCGGATGGCCTGTAATCCATTTACACTCTTCATGGAAGAGGACAGGGAACACTCCAAGAGAAAAAAAAAAAAAAAAAGGCAGGTAATTAATCTCCTTATCAACTAGACCTCTAAAGAAACAGACTATTTTCTAAGAAGAAGAGATCTTATCTCCAAAATGCCCTTCCTTAGGAGGATGTCCCCAGATAAAAGGTTAGTTATGGGGCGCCTGGGTGGCTCAGTCTGTTAAGTATCAGACTCTCAATTTGGGCTCAGGACATGATCTCAGAGTTGCAAGATCTGGCTCTGTGCTCAGCAGGGAGTCTTCTTGGATTCTCTCCCCCTCTCTCTCTCTGCCCCTCCCCTCTCCCCAGCCTCGAGTTCGCTCTCTTTCTCTCTAAAATAAATAAATAAATCTTTAAAAATAAAAATAAAAGGCTAGTTATAATGGACAGAACTCAAGATTTATGGATTAATGAGGCAGAGCTCCCTGGAGAATCCCACATACACATTTAAAGCCTGAAAATTGAGTTCAATTACCAATGGTCAGTGATTTAATCAATCAGACCTAATGAAACCCTCATTAAAAAAAAAAAAACAAACTTCAAATAATTAGGTTTTAGGGAGCTTCCAGATGGGTGAACAAACCCATGTACTTGTAGAGTGGTAAGCTAAAATACCCCTGGGGCGCCTGGGTGGCACAGCGGTTAAGCACCTGCCTTCGCCTCAGGGCATGATCCCAGCATTATGGGATCGAGCCCCACATCAGGCTCCTCTGCTATGAGCCTGCTTCTTCCTCTCCCACTCCCCCTGCTTGTGTTCCCTCTCTCGCTGGCTGTCTCTATCTCTGTCGAATAAATAAATAAAATCTTTAAATAAATAAATAAATAAATAAATAAAATACCCCTAGCTCCCCTACTCCACCTTTCACCCCCATTATAACTTCCTCTATGCATCTCTTCCTTTTATTTGGTTGTTCCTGAGTTACATCCTTTTTAATAGAACTGTAATCATTAAGTATAGCACTTTCCTGAGTTCTGTGAGTTGTTTTAGTGAATTACTGAAGAGGGGAGTAGGGATCATAGGAACTCTCAAATTTACAGGCAGAAGTGTAGGTAGCCTGGGAACCTTATTGTGACTGGAATCTAAAGTGGAAGAAGTCTTAATGGGACTGAGTCCTTAACTTGTGGGGTCTGTGCAACTCCTGGTATTTAGTATCACAAATGAATTGTAGGACACCCAGTTGGTGATGGTGAATTGGAGAAACAGTGTTTGGATGGCACATTTAGTGTAAGAAAAAACTTACGCATTTGAAAAGTACACAATATTCTTGGAGGGAAAAATGCCCTGAATCCATGAGCAAATCTTGAGACCTAACTACCATAAAAGGAAATACATGCAGATAAAGGAGCCTCTTAAGCAACACAAGGAAGCAGATTAAGCAATTTAAGAGGTTTATCATCCAAAATGCAATGCATAGGCCTAAACCAGGATCCCAACTAAGAAACTAAGGGACATTCATAGAACAACCCAGGAAATCTGAACACTGGATATTAAAAGATATTAAGGAATTACTGTTAATATTTAAGTATGAACAGTATTACGGCTATCTTTTTCAAAGTTATTTTATACTAGAGGCACACACTAAAACATATACAGTAGAATATTATGAATGGGATTTGTTTTAAAATAACTCTGGGGCGCCTGGGTGGCTCAGCTGGTTAAGCGTGTGCCTTCGGCTCATCGAGCCCCGCATCAGGCTCCCTGCTCAGTGGGGAGTCTGCTTCTCCCTCTCCCTCTGCCCCTGTTCGTGCTCTCTCTAGCTCGCTCTCTCTCTCTCAAAATAAAGTAACTCAGGAGGTATAGTTTAAAAAAAAAAGACTGCCCATGTGTCTAATAATTGTAAAAACCAGGTGATGAATACATAAGGTTAATTATTCAACTCTCTCTCCTTCTGGACTATTTGAAATTTCCCACAGTTAAAAGTTTTTAAAAGAACATAAAAGGAAATGTAAATGAGAAAATTATTAATCTTTCAAACATTCAATGAAATCCAAAGATGATTAGTTTGGAGCGTAAGAAAAAATTTCATCTATAAACAAATATAAAGAAAGGAGAGAATGAGAGAGGAGGAGAGAAAGGGAAGAAAACAAAAAGTGACAGCAAATTAAAGAGCAGACGAGTATACAGATTACCCAGATGGTTGTTCTTTACCTCACACCAGTGAACATACCATACCTGCAGCTCCTGGGCAGTCTGTTCTACTTTGGATTCCAGAGCTTTATAACTTTCAAGAAGAACCTCCTTCTCTGTTTTAAGCCTTTCATTTTCTTCAATCAGTTTCTGGTCCTGCTTTATTTTTGCCAGGCTGACATTAGACCCTAAATTAAAGTCTCCGACAGTCAAATTTTCCCTATTAAGAACAAATTGACTCATTTTAAAAACCAAACTGTGTTAAGGCTGACAGAGATCATAAATCTAAACTAAATCATCTCGAGCTTTTTATACCATAATATATCTTAAGTTAATTTTGAAAACTAATTTAAAACCTTTATCTAGTTCAACATTTAAAAACATTTTAATGCAAACTAGATTTTATAACTGAAGTCATACTTCAAAAACAATGCTGCCAACACTTAAATATATTCCAACTTGTAGCAATATCAACTCCAGCAAATATAGAAAAAAGCATTCTTTATCAGTTTCTTCCAATTTCTCCTCCCCATCAACCCCACTCCATTTGACAGTTTTGTTTCTAAGATCCGAAGAACAGCTACATAACCCAAGACATGGCATCATGACTTGGATCATGAAACAGAAGTTTATAAATGGTTTGGTACTTAGAAACATTAAACATGGCTTTCTGCTTCAAATTTATAATTCAAGATTGTCTAAAAAGTGAATTCCCTTTGTAAGAATCAAATGCATCATAACAAGTTATCACAAGAAGAACAAAGAGTTTCTCTTTTGTTAAGAGGAAAGGTAATTCCCTAAAACTCATTAAAATATTCTTAAAGCCATAGGAAAACTTCAAAGTTTATCTGAAATTGTAGCTGTGCCTGAATAATTCAGATTTAGGGGTATATTTTTATTTTTGATAAACATATTCAAAAGATAAACATATGAAGAGCTGGTATGTGAACTTTAAAAAACTGAGGAATGATTTTTCTTTCAAAATGGCTTTTAATGAAAATATTCCTGCAAAAGTAGAGAGGAATACATGTTTGAGAAAAATAGAAATGAGTATCATCCTTCAAAATCACTGGCACAGATGAGGACTCCAAAAACATAAGCCTTGGCTTCTACTATGACAAGAGTTTCTACCATGAATTAGAAACTAGTTAAGACTAAAAACCCCACAACCGTCTTACTTTGGAAATGTCACATGATTTCCTGCATCATTTTCATTCTTCAAGTCAAGAGTCATCCTCCCACTTAAGCGCCCCTTTGGCCGGGTGAAGGCTGACTGGTTTGATCTATGCCCCCATGAGGGAATGGGGCTTTTGAGGTTCCTGAGGACAAGCTGACCAGGATCTGATTTTTTTTCCTCACAGGTATTAGTGCTGGAAGCAAGTTTGCATTTTTCTGCAAATCCTTTCTTAGCCACCTCCTCCCCTATATCCACACTGCCATACTCAGCCTGGGCAATAACTGTTCCATCTTGATAGGTTGCTTTAATTCTCATTTTTATCTCCTTTTCAAAAATCAAGCTCCCCAAAAAGGTTCTGCCCTAAGAAAGATGGGGGAGGAAAAAAGATGTAAACCAACTACACCAACATGTTTTTCTTCATTTACTTTGTTTCTACCCAGTTTTTCAAAATCATAATTCTTCTTTCTGAAAACTCTATGAAAGTACTCTTACCTTGTTATTGGCTATATGCAAAACACACTTCTCCATTTGTATGAATACATTCTAATTACACATTTAGAGGAGAAATCTTCCTTTCCAGAAGTAGAGGTAATACCTGCATAGGCATCCATATTTATGAATTTTAAAATGTGTACCAATTAAATACCCTAGAATAATTGTTTTAAACCAAGCAGATGGTGTTGACCATTTTGGTCCCAATGACATGAAATGGTGTCCTGATGGGGTGCCTGGGTGGCGCAGTCGTTAAAGCGTCTGCCTTCGGCTCAGGGCGTGATCCTGGCGATCCGGGATCGAGTCCCACATCGGGCTCTTCCGCTATGAGCCTGCTTCTTCCTCTCCCACTCCCCCTGCTGTGTTCCCTCTCTCGCTGGCTGTCTCTCTGTCACATAAATAAATAAAATCTTTAAAAAAAAAAAAAGAAAGAAAAAAAGCAATGGTGTCCTGAGGAGTACAGCACATAAAAATGAATTCTGGTATCTAGAAAAGGCACTCAAATTCAACAAAACTTTAAAAATAGTTTTACAGGGGCACCGAGGTGGCTCAGTCTGTTAAGCATCTGCCTTAGGCTCAGGTCATGATGCCAGTGGGATCAGCCCCCGAGGCTTGATCCACTCCACGGGGAGCCTGCTTCTCCTTCTCTCTCTTCACCTCCCCACCCATGCTCAAGCTCTCTCTCTCAAATTAATATTTTTTTTAAAAAAGACCAAATTAAAAACTAGAAAATACAAGCTAGCCACATTTAAATATAAAAGGAGGAGGAAGAAGGGGAAGAGGGAGGAAAGAGGATAAAGAAAAAATGTCAAGATCCAAGGAGGAGGAGGAACAAGAAGAAAAAAAAAAATTTCAAGGTACAAGAAACTAAATAACATTGGTAAAGAGTAACTATATTCTCTTTTTTAACTATACAGTATTATAAAGTATTGAAATGAGACCTATGTAGGAGTTCTTAACCTTTTCTGTGCCATGGGCTCCTTATCAGCCTGGTGAAACCTTTGGAATCCTCAGAAAAATGTTTTTAAATGCATGAAACAGGGGTGCCTGGGAGGCTCAGTCTGTTAAGTGTCTGCCTTAGTTCGGCTCAGGTCATGATCATGGGGTCCTGAGATGGAGCCCCACATCAGCTCCTTGCCCAGTGGGGAGCCTGCTTTTCCCTCTCCTTCTGCCTCTCCACCCCCTGCTTGTGCTCTGTCTCTCAAAGAAATGAATAAAAAATCTTTAATAAATAAATAAAACACAATACACAGAATTACAAAGAAAATTATTTCACTGTAATACATTTTAACCCCAAGTTAAAAACCCCTGGACCTAAAAGGGTACAGAAAGGGCAGAAGAGGGCAAACTATAAATGCTCATCATTAACCACCCAAAAAAAAAAAAAAAAAAAAAAAACTTTTTTTAATCCACAAACCAAAATGACAAAATATTTTAAAAGTTTACAAAAACACAGGTTTTATAAATCTTTCAAATCATAAAATTTTAAAATATGCACATCCTGAGAGGCTTGAATTTACCAAGAATACCAATATAGATAGCAAAGATGGTTCAGAAGACATCACCAACAAATGAGATCAAGCAAGCAAAGCTAACAAATTCAAAATATAATTCATAGAAATATATCAGATAAGATTTCGATCAATCAGAAAGTGGTTTTGGGTTAACCTCTTTCATACAAAAACCCTTGGTTTCAACTAATGTGACAATGTTGGGGTTTGGGAGCAAACAGTCAAGAAAGAATTTTTGAGGTGTCTTTGGTGGAAAAAGGTGGTTTTATTAAAGCATGGGAACAAGATCTATGGGCAGAAAGAGCTGCGGTGGGGTCATGAGGAGTCGCCCATTATATACTTTCAAATTGGGAGGGGGGTCAGGGAGAGCATAAGTCTCTAAGCAAGGTTTCCAGGACCTTGAGGGGCTGGCTGTTGTTAGGAAAAAGTCATTTGCTACTGTCTGGTAAAACCTTAGTCAGGAGACCCTTCAGATGTCTATCAGTGGGCCATATGCTTAGAGGATGACTGCTAACAAGAGGGGTAGGTAGAGATAAAGGAAGTTTCCAAATGAATTTACGTGACAAAGGAGACCTTATTACATGATAAAGGAGACTTGCAGGATTTTGGAGGTCGGGCTAATGTTAAGCTAAGGTTGCCTTTTGCTTTTAGCAAAGTATTAACATCAAGGCTGCAGAGTTCTTGAGTTCCTACCGGAAGGACACTCTGCCTGACTCAATTTTTTTTTCTTTTGCCTTTGTTCACATCATTACCTTTAAGCTGAAAGTCTATCAAAAATCAAGTACAGGGGCGCCTGGGTGGCACAGCGGTTAAGCTGCCTTCAGCTCAGGGCGTGATCCCGGCGTTATGGGATCGAGCCCCACATCAGGCTCCTCTGCTATGAGCCCGCTTCTTCCTCTCCCACTCCCCCTGCTTGTGTTCCCTCTCTCGCTGGCTGTCTCTATCTCTGTCAAATAAATAAATAAAATCTTAAAAAAAAAAAAAAAATCAAGTACAACTTCTACTCCTAACTTCTACTCCTAAAATGTTAATGGAAGTGACAGTGTCTGAAAATTATTGCTGGAATATGTAAAATTCTTAATATTTCAAGAAACTCTGTCTTTGGGCAACATATGGATTTAAATGGAAATAATCTATTTTCTACAAGAGTACTGAATGCTCTAAAGGTATATTACTCCTTGCTTAAAATATGTTATGCAAAAATCTGATTTTTACACTTTTACCTGATGTCAAATTCCATTTAGTTATGGCCACCAATCACATTTAGTTGTTCAACAAAATTCTCCCTGAATTATACATAATCACAAAGACAGAACCCTAAACTTGGAATAAAATCTAGTTCTCCTAAATTCTAACTAACAAAAAGAATGACCAAATAGATGATACATGGGTTTTTTAATATTATACTTTACCATAATATTCTACACATTCTTTTTTAAATGTCAAATATTTAATTTTTATAGTGAGAAATATGTTATAGTTCCTCTTAAGTCTTGCATGCCAGAAAGAGATCTATTTATTTTTAAAACATAGTTATTTAAAAGATATAAATAAGATATTTCTTTTAAATAAATCTTGTCATTGTTTTAGAACACAGAGCTTTCAATGATTAAAAAAGGATGATGTCATTTTTCTAAGACATATCTCATTGTGTTTCCCAAACTGGTAAGCTTTATTCAAAACCAAGAAAGCATCACTTGCTTTCTATTTTAGTCTACCTAATCTTGTCTGGATAAATTAGAAAACAGGCTAAAAAGCCTTTAATCTGTTAAATCCAAATTCCAATCTCTAGCTCTCACTCCCTGATTCTACATAAAATTTTTAAAATAAGGAAGGCATTTAGGGCATAAATTATGTGATCTTCAGCATTTGTAACCACTATTCTGTGTATCAATTTCAACTGTGCTATAACATGGGTATGAAAATGTTGGTTTAAAACGTACTGAATGTATTTTAGTGCCTAGGTCACCTTCTGGAAGTGTCTCTCCACTCTCTCTCTTTTAAACTAAATCACTACTATTCATTCATTTGTTCAAATGCTGGATAAACTGGCTGCTCATCTAACACCTAACAGGCAAGATCAAGGAGATGAGGCATAGAAAAATGAATGAAATATTGTCTCCATTAAGACTGTCTTATCTCTACAAGCTCACTATCTTGTGTGGGCGGGGAAAAAATGCAACTCTACATGCCTTATACACTGAATGAATGAAACAGCTACAGGGGAATGGGTGGTGGATATTAGCAAAGACTTTATATAGGAAATTATATTTGAGCCTTGAGCTGAGAATTAATGGTTAAACATGGGCTTCTTAAGCAGAGACATTCAAGAGTAACTATTTTTTTCCAGAAAACATTCAGTTTGCTAAGAGTCTTTTACTGAACTTAAGCATGCAAATACAAATACCACCACCTGTAAAGAAGCTATGAAGCATACAAAACATTCCCAAAAACTAAAGTTTACTCCTCAGTTCCAAAACTAATTTTCATAAATGACCTTTTATTCTTGATTCATGTTTGTTTCAATCAACATACATTTTTTTATCATCTTACCATGAGAACAGCAACAGACTTGAGTTCCAGCCCTCACTCAACGTAATTAGCTTTATGACTATAAATAATTAGTCATCTAATTGTTCTAGACCCAATTTCTTCATTTATAAAATAACAAGGTGAGAGCAGAGGAATTCTAAGGTCTATAAATTTAAAATTCTAGGGTTCTAGGCATACAAGAAATTCAAAACAAGCCTCTACCTTGCTCAAAACATCTAGGTTAAAGGAAAACATAAAAAACTTCAGATTTTAAACCAAAATTTAGGGATGTAATTTTACAATAATATCTATGCTTTACTCTGAAAGTCTGAGTTCCAAGTACAGAAATATTTCTTATAAGTAACTATACTGCAGACAAAACTACACCCAACAACCTCCAAGATTCTCAAAATAAAACAAAACAAACAGAAAAAAAGAGGCAAATAAGTTTCTGAATTTTACTATCCCACAGTTATTGATTAAATCATTTTTTCATATAAGTCATTTGAGCTGCTAAATAAAAAAAATACAAATCTGATTACTTAGCAATAATATTTCAACAGCATTAACACCCACCAAAAGTACATCATTATTTCACAGGAGATTTAAAAGGAGGTAGAAGTCCCATAAGACTACCGCTGAAATTATCAGATGGCTGCCAGAATTAGGTTACTAACCCAAACTTTAATGGAAATGGATACAAACTAGAATCTATAGATACAAACTAGAATCTAGACAGAATATTATTGAAAACTACTACACCAAACAGTATGAACCCTTGCAAAAATGATATAAATCTGATTAATTCTCAACTCCAATGACTTCAGTTTTGTGATATTTATGCCCAGGGTTAGGTTAAAGATTACTTTTATTTAATAAATACTCTCTCAAGGGCACCTGGTGGCTCAGTCGGTTAAGCATCTGCCTTCGGCTCAGCCATGATCCAGGGGTCCTGGGATCGAGTCCTGCATCGGGCTCCCTGCTCAACGGGGAGTCGTCTTCTCCCTCTCTCCTACCCCCTGACTGTGCACACACTCTCTCAAATAAATAAATAAAATCTTAAAAAATAAATACTCTATCAAAAGCAAAAGATAACAATAATTATATTCATCATTTTCTCCATCATAAGAGACTCTTCTAAGCTTTCACATGAGAAGAAATTACTTATACTTATTCTGTAAATATATACACATATGCAACTCTGATCACTATGAATGTTTACCTAGCAAAGATGAGCACAAATAATTGCTTTTGAATCATATGATTCATATTTTAAAATTATTACATAATTACTTTTAATTATCCTATAATTAATATTTTCACTAATCTATACAGGCTTGTAATATATTAAAGAAAATCAGCAGAATTTTACTACATTTATATTTGGTTTCAAACACATAGCTTTACTTCCATTAACAAAAATATTTAAAATCTGTGACTTGCCTGATCAAACTGGGTAACTTCTTGGCCAGAAGGAATCTGTAGTCCCCAAAGTCTATATTTTTTGGCAACACTAGAAAATTGCAGATCCAAAGGAATCTCAACTATATCAGAGCGATTTAGAATTTCGGTATTTCCATAGTCAATGTATCTCACCAGACACTGGGAAAAAATGAGACAAACACTAACATGGAACTTAGATTAAACATCTCCAAAGAAACCATCAATTTGCTGCTTTCTGTTAATTACCTGTAATTACCTCAGGGCATTTTACCTCAAACTGACAAAATGTATTTAGAAACAAGACCTTCAACAATATCCTCAAAATTAAGAAAATCCATGGTCCAAGAGATCCCAGTAATCTCTGTTTGGTACTAGTGAACTAGTTACCAACAGTACTATTTCCAATAGTACCAAACAGTACTGTTTCCAAGACTACCATTTCTCATTACGTTTGTTTTTTTTTAACAGCTAGTATTCAAATAAACATAAATCTATGAAGCTTATGGCCTCTCCTATCTTGAATGCTAAAAATCAATCAACATTCCTAAATTCAAGTTGGAAACAGTAAAATCTGAAAAAAAAGGCAAAATTATCAAACTTCCTTGTTAGACCTAGGAAATCAATCAGTCCCCTCACCTCCAGCTCTGTATCTATTTAGAAAGTAAAAAAGAAAAGGAGTTTATCACAAGGTCAAAAGCCATCTTGCCCTTAATTTTAAGAAGTTAAAGCCAAGGCAAAAGCAAACACAATATACCATCTCCAGTTGTCAAACCGTGAGGAAAACGTCTAATTAGAAAGGTCTATTTCACTAAGATAAACCATAACCTCGGACAGTAATAAATCGTGAAATTTTTTTAAAAAAGTTATTCTGAGCATTACTCAAGTTGTTTCATCTTATCATCTCCTTATTACACAAAGAAAAATATCTATAAAATATATACGCATGAGAAAATATTTGAAGTCCAGTAAAGCAGATACAGGAAAAAAAAAAGCATTAAGGAGAGCCTACAGCGATGCTTTTACACAGCCTGCAATATGCAATTGCCACCAGTTATTCAGAATCTCATCTCCACAAATCCCCTTAAAATCTCCTTCAAGTTCATAACGTAAAAACTCAAATAGCTAAACACAAAGAAAATTCATCAAATTTAACCAAAGCATGAAAAAGCAGCAAGTCAGTCTTCATTAACAATATGCAAATCAACTAAGCAAAAGATAAAAAGAACTTCTTAAGAACTTCTTAAGGACAGATCAAATGTTCTTTTCCTACCCCATCTTAATAGAATGAACTTTTTAAAGTCACTTAGCAAGACCCAAACATGATGATTAAGAGCAACTGGTCAGCAAACATAATCTACAAATTATGTAATCTACTCTTGGACAATCTCTGGTAATTATGTGACAGCTTAAATTCAGAAGAATACTCCTGAATGTGACCTGGATTTTTTTAAGCAATTCATTTCTTTTCTGATCACTAGGGGGAAAAAAAATGTTTAATCAATTTATAAGTTCAAATGAACCAGATCTCTTTACTACTATGTATAAGCAATGAAGGGCTAAATAAGCATCAAATTTTGGAGCCAAAATAATCATTGCTCAGGGGAAAAAAAAATAAAAAACAACAACTAAACACTTGTTCCTGCCTTTTCATCACTGATGATTTTCAGTACTTTGCATCTGTACCAACATTTATCTTCAGAAAATAATCCGCCATAAATCTATAAAAAGAAAAAGAAAGTAAAATCATTTAGCATTTTAATGACTCAAAGCATGCTAAGTAAATCAGAATAATGGTTAGCATTTATTAAGCACTTACTATCTGGCAATAAGCACTTTATATATAACAACTTATTTTATTCTCACAACCATACGAGGCAGATACATTGTGTTCACCGTCATATGCCCAAAGTCATAAGCCAGTAAGTAACAGAACCAGGACTCAAAGTCAGGCAACCTGACTTCAGAGTCCATAGTGCAAGTCTGCTTCCAAAAAAGAAAAAGAGGAAAGACATAAAAACAAAATTCAAAAAAAAAGCATAAGCATCAAAGTCTTAAAATCATGCTCTTTTAATGTCTAAAGACATAAATGATACAATTAATTATTCTTAAAATAAAAACATGTCAAGAACATGCCACTTAAGTCTAATTCTCAACCATGTGGGATCCATGTGTCCTACCATCCAAGAAACATTTTTATACTTTTTACTTTATATATAAAGACTCTAATGCTATTAAATGGATAAAATTAAATTAGATAAAATCTTTAATACTGAATTTTCATTTAAGTTCATATTTTAATTTAATTATGTCTAATTTAAAAAACAAAGGAAAACTAACATACTTTATGTTAATCTCTCAACCTCAGCACTATTAACATTTTCAGACAGGATAATTCTTTGGCAGGGAAATGGGGCAGGGTCTCTCTGTCCTGTGAACTATAGGATAGTTAGCAGCATCCCCCTTGGCCCCTACCTACAAGACCCCAGTAGCACCCCCTCCAGTTGTGGCAATCAAAAATGTCTCCAGACATTGCCAAATATCACCTGGGGACAAGGCGCGGATACAAAATAGAGTGCTAGGTTGATAACCACCTTAAATCATACATTCTCAATGCGGGAAATCTCATTCCCAAGGAGTGAAAACTGGTTCGGGGAGGGGGGTATCTTCAATATTACAACAGTTTGTATCCCTTCAAAGTTCAAACCTACCTGACAACATAAACAGATTGAGTATCTATGGTGTTAATATGTCTTTAGGGGAGGAGAACCATTAGGGGAAAAATGCCTTAGAAGGGCATAATGAAACACCAAGAAACACTGCTTTAAGTGAAGTATAAAAATTACTTTTAGGTGTATCACTGTGAGGTAGGACAAATTCAGAGATTCTGAAGCAAAAGACATATACATATTAAATATAAAAATCCTTAGCTCCCAAAGCAATAAAGTACAAATCAATTCAGACACACAATGGATATCTAACAAAGCAAATGTTACAAAGGATAGGTGTGTTCAATTAGCACTTAACTCTGGTTCCCTCAGTTAACACTCAACAACTGGAGGTCAAAAGAGGGCAAAAATGGCACGGTACACTCTCCCAACCATCTAACTATATTTTTCAGCAAGCAAAAAGGTTTAGTAGCAAAACAGCTGATAATCAACAGCCCTAATCAATTTCAAACTCTGCAAGAGGTCATATTACCTTTAATTCAGACTTTGTAATAATACACCAATAAATTTAACAATCCAATATAAGACAAGTGACAGAAATGGGGTATAACTGCAACCCAGTCCAGGTAGGGGTGGGGATACTTAGAAATCGAGAAATAGAGCTGGGACTCAACAAAGTTGAAGAATCTGAAGTTCTTGATTCTGTTAGTGTGAATAATCACAAGCTTCATAAATACAAGTCTCTTGCAAAGAGATGTGTCTTTAAAACACAGTCAGAGGGGTGTCTGGGTGGCTCAGTCAGTTAAACATCTACCTTCAGCTCAGATCATGATCCCAGGGTCCTGAGATCAAGTCCCACATCGGGCTCCCTGATCAATGGGGAGTCTGCTTCTCCCTCTGTCTGTGCTCTCTCTAAGTAAATAAATAAAATCTTTAAAAAATAAAAAATAAAACACAGTCGTAACTATATATTCACTCCCATTGTCCATGGTCCCAAACTTTTCCTCTCACAGCTTCACTATTTATAGCCCATGACCTGACTACATGATGAGAGGAAGAGAACCCATCAATCACTATGGAAAATTTACAAAGTATAATCCATTCATAAGTAACCAAAGGATGCTGAATAATCATTTATAATAAGAAATCCATTATTGAAACTAGTTTTGAATTTTTTGTAAAGCAAGTATTTTGCATTCAAAAGAGGAAAAGTGGGAATGTCTTAATTTGTAACTCTACTAAAGTCTACAAAGATGCTTTAAAACCTAAAAATTTACAAATTACACTCCCTTATCCATTCTAATGTTCAGCTCCAAGCTACATTCTTTCCTTCTAATTTCTTCTTTTTACACATTGTCATATATGCCATTGGGGTTTAATTATTTTAAAATAAAACTAATAGAAGCACATTAAAAGAAAATCAAAGTACATCAAAATGGGTAAACAGTAAGACTTCCTTCCCAACACTCTTCAACTTGGACCACCTTAAAATAATTTTACATTTACACTAATTTTACATATATGCTAAAATACATTTGTTTTTTATTTACACAAATGGGCTCATCTTATGTACACTATTTTAACCACCTAATTCCATATCAAAATATAAGATCTAGTCCCCCCATTTAAATAACCAGAGCTGGGGCACCTGAGTGGGTTGAGCATCTGCCTTCTGCTCAGGTCATGATCCTGGGGTCCTAGGATAGAGCCCCACGTGGGGCTCTCCCTGCTCAGCTGGGGGTCTGTTTCTCCCTCTCCCTCTGCCCCTCCCCAGCTCATACTCGCAGGCTCTCTCTCTCCCTCACTCTAAAATAAATAAATAAACCTTTTTTAAAATAAATAAATAACCAGAGCTTTGAGCTGGGTAATGCAAACAAGGCATTCATGGCACAAAAGTTAAAGAGGCACTCACTCTGAGGTGTGCCTTAGAGTGTCTCCTTAAATTTTAATTTTAATTTAAATGCCTCCTCATCACTCTCATACTTTACTGGTAAGAATGAAAACTGGTTCAGTACTTTGCCAAACTATTTGGCCAGTATCTACCAGGGTAAAACATGCCTGCTGTATGACTTAGCAATTCTACTCCTAGATATATACTCAAAAGAATTAAGTTAATACATCCAATAAAAGGCTGTATAAGTATTTCATAGTAGCTAAATTCACAGCAGCCAAAAACTGCAAACAATCCAAATGCCCATCAAAGGACAATAAATTGTGGTGTATTTACACAATGAAATCTGCAGGGCTTCAAAAAGAACAAACTACCAATACACCAATATGCACAATAATATGAAAGAATCTCAGAAATTCTGTTGAACTAAAAACACCAGATACACACAAAAGAGTAAATACTGTATGATTTAAGAACAGGCAAGTGGTGACAGAGTCAGAATAATAATTAACTCTTGTTAGAAGGACTACTGACCAAGAATTGACTGAGAAAAGGCCTGCAGGAATTTTCCAGGAAGATGGAACTGTATCCTGATCTGGGTGGTGATTATATAGATGCATACATATGTAAAAATTCATGAAGCTGTACAGCTCAGACATGAACACATTACTACATTTAAGTTATACCTCAATTTTAAAAAAAGAGAAAAAGATCATCACTCTTCTCCATAAAGATTACTTCTACAGATTTTTTTTGTCCATCAGTATCAAAGGCAAGGACTCTATTTTGTTCACCACTGTATACTCAGTGCTTACCACAGTACCTGGTACATAGCACATAGTCCATAAGTATTTTTGAAAGAATAAATTTATATGACTACGGTTTACATAGTTCTAAAACTTTGCCTCTTCTTTTCAAATATATCAAAAATTCCAACAATTACAAAATCTAAGACATAAGAAAGCTATCAAGAGATGGAATAATTATATCCAAGAATATGGCTCACCTTCTTTGGATCAAGATTCCCAAAAACTGAATTGGCATGGGGACAAACTTCAGACAATGAGCAACCAATCTTCATAATATCCTTATTTCTATTAATACTCTAGAAGAAAGAATAGCTACATTATAAGATTCAGTAAATTATTATTTGACAGTGTTACATAATTGAGAGTTCTATTACCCTAATATTTAAAAGATTTTGAAGCATTAGAAATTAAATCAAATTCTTGCAGCAGTATTTTTCATAATTCAAATGAGTTCTTTATAAGAAATGGTTCTAGGTATAGAAAATTTTTACTTTGCAGTGAGTTCAGATTACTTGGAATTCAAACTAAGATATCAAATACTATTAAATCATAAGAGGAGGTAACTTTAAGCAATATCTCTGGATTGTACTTTAGATCAAATTCTAATTGCTCAAAATGGACAACATATTTTAGTCAAATGACATGTCTTCCCATATATTTGTTGTTGTAGAAAGGAAACAAGTAAAAAAATTCAAAATGTATATAATCCTCTATACACAAATACTGCAATCTAGTTAGTAAATTCATTTCTCATGGGTATAGGCTAACAGTTTTAAAACTCCTTTAGGTGTACACTAGGATTGAACAAATAAATCAATATACTACAGATAATTGGAGCAGGGAGGAAAAAATTACAAACAAGGTGAGAAGGCTAGTATGAGCCTACACTGTTAGATTAGAATTGGAAGTTATTCATATAAACTCATAGTATATGTCTGTGTGCACATATATGCATATATGAAAGAAAGACACACAGAAATATAGATGTGTATATGTGTAAGTTTTTATACATCTATACTTCCCAGCTCTGTCTGCTGAGAGGGCCCAAAAGCAATGATACTCCAGTAGCAGTAAGCACACCCAGTGTCAAGATCTTGATTTCTAAACACCATTCTCCAATAAAAGTAATCAGAGTTCCTTGGAGAATGGTAGATTTCAGGACTAGAACAGGGAAATAAAAGATGATCCTGGAACTTTTGATGGCATTCAATATATTTCAACTATAGGAAACAAACAGAGTTGCTGGAGGGGAGGAGGATGGGGTAATTGGGTGATGGGCATTAAGGAGGACACATGATGTAATGAGCACTGGGTATTATATAAGACTGATGAATCACTGAATTCTCCCTCTGAAACTAATAATACACTATATGTTAACTAAATTGAATTTAAATAAAAAAATTTTTTTAAAGACTACTAATTTTACAACCTTCCTGTAAGCCTAAAGTTATTCCAAAATAATTAAATATATATGTTCTAAAAAAATATATCAGCAAAATATTCAGTAAGGTTAGAAAGAACATGATTATCTCTGATGACTGAAAAGAAACTCAGAAAGAGCCGTTCCAAAGACATCATGATGAGTGTCAGTATCACTATACAGTAAAAAAGGGACCTGAATTGAAACTGATTCAAAACACATTACAAGCAGCCTTTGTGAATAAACCCTCAGAATTAACTCTCTAAAGTTCAGAATACACCAAAATATTCTGCATAATTAGACCATATAGCTATCTGGACTAAAATAAATGGAAGCTCTTTCTTTCAAACAAAAGTGAAGGTCAAACACTTAAAATTCCTTCATCTGCTACTCATCCCACTGGGGCTACCAAAAATAGTGTACTCATATAAGTGTAGTGTACTCATATAAGTGGCTTATAAGGCAGAAATCCATAGTGGCAGAAAAGCAGAGAATATACATGGGCAGATCTTCGTCTTGATCGGCCTCCACATATTTGTAAATCTCTACTCTTTATTTATATCCATTCCAACTCCTATCAAATTTTACAATTCGTGCATCTGACTTTGGCTCAGGTCATGATCCCAGGGTCCTGGGATGGAGCCCGACAATGGAGCCCGGCCTGCTCAGGGGGGAACCTGCTTCTCCCTCCGCTCCCCCAGCTTGTGCTCTCTCCCTCCCTCTCTCAAGTAAATAAAAAAATTTTTACAATTTGCTTCTTGATATAATCAATCAATTCATGTGACTGCCATTAGTAGTTTTAGCCCTTAATCTTTTCATCCATTTATGACATGTTTCCTAACTTCTTAAAACGTTTAAATTTTTACAAATCCTCAACTTTGTGGCTGAAATCAGAGGTTGGCAAATTTTGGCCTCCCCACTTGATTTGGTAAATAAAGCTTTAATGGATCACAGCTCCATCTATTTATGTACTATCTATGGATGCCTTTGCACTACAAGAGCAGAGCTGACAGAGTTGAATAGTTGCTATAGACTATATGGCCCATTATCCTTAAAATATTTACTATTTAATCTTTTACAGGAAAAGTTTGCTGACTCCTGGTTTAAATAGTAGCTCTGAATTCAATCAACAGCTTCACATTACAGTCAACTGAAATCAAAGCCTACAGCTGCACTGACCAAATACAACAGCCAATACCCACTATAAACAGCTGGTCTGATTTGCGATGTATCTAAAATACATACCAGATTTCAAAACTTAATATGAAAAAGGAAAATAAAACACCTATAAATATATCTGTGCTGACTGCATTTTGAAATATTCTAGATATACTGAATTAAATAAAATATATTTAATATAATTGATTTCACCTTTTTTTTTTTTTTTTTTTACTTTTTTACGTGTCTGCTAAATTTCAAATTACTTTTGTGGTTCACATATTTCTACTGAACAGTGATGATCTAGAAAAATCTTTTTTTTTTTTAAAGAGATGGGGGAGGGTTAGAGAATTTTTTTTTTTAACTTTAGTATTCTTTTTTTTTTTTTTAAGATTTTATTTACTTATTTAAGAGAGAGAGAGAGAAGCATCAGAGGGTAAAACAGATTCCCCACTGAGCCCAGAGCCTGATACGGGACTTGATCCTGGGACTCTGGGATCATGACGTGAGCAGAAGGCAGTCACTTAACCAACTGAGCCACCCAGGCACCCTTAGAGAGAGAATCTTAAGCAGACTCCACATCCAGCATGGAACCCAATACGGGGCTAGATCCCACAAGACCAAAATCAAGAGTCAACGCTAAACTGACTGAGCCACCTAGGTGTCCCTAGAAAATCTTATTTAAGCCATGAGCTTAAACATATCTATCACCTAACCTAGGACACAGTTGCTATTAATACAAAGACAACAGGCAGAGAATATGGCACCCTTTAGGAAATATCCAAATAAGCAGAGACACATATTTACCACAAGTTTTCTATGAGTATCACCCCTCTACAATGTTGTCTACATAGATGTCAAAACTCTGGGTTAATCATATTCTTCTACAAATTTTCTTCTCATAAATTCTGTTTTCCATACTGCCAATTCATTCCAACTGCAAAAGAGTTCTTATACTGCAGAAAGTATAGAAAAATGTCATTCCCTTCCCTCCCACATCATACGTAGTTCAAAAAATTAAAAATTAGTGAGTAATTGTATGCACTAGAGGGATTCACCTTCTTAAATTCTGGAACATAAGCATTTTGGCGCATTGATTTATATTTAAAACTAAGCAAAGTTATCTGACTTGAAGTCTGACAGTAGAAAATTATAGGGTTCCACTAGTGCTTCCAATTTTATGATGAAAAAGTTACTGTATCTCAAATTCAAAATTAAGCCATTAAAGAAAAATGACATTTTAAAAACACAGTATCTTTTTTTTTAATTTTTTAATTTTTTTTTTATGTAAAGTTCGATGATTCATTAGTTGCGTATAACACCCAGTGCACCATGCAATACGTGCCCTCCTTACTACCCATCACCAGCCTATTCCATTCCCCCACCCCTCTTCCCTCTGAAGCCCTCAGTTTGTTTCTCAATGTCCATAGTCTCTCATGCTTCATTCCCTAGTATCTTTTAAGAAACAATCTTATAAAAGACCCCTAGATGGGGCTGTAACTTCACAAATACAAGTATCTAGGCATATTCAGTAATTTATGCAGCCTAGATTATTGGTATTAAATTGAGTGTAATTCTGAAACCACAATTATAATCCTGCTTTCTTTTTTAAGTCAGTGTATTATGAGTATTCGTAACTCAGGTAGTAAGTCTCAGCTGTAGCCATTTGTCTTCTAATAATGTCTTGAGTTAAATAATGCTAAGAATAATTAGGCACTTTTGTACGGAACCAGAAAAGACCCCAAATAGCCAAAGGAATGTTGAAAAAGAAAACCAAAGCTGGTGGCATCACAATTCCAGACTATAAACTCTATTACAAAGCTGTAGTCATCAAGACAGTATGATACTGGCACAAAAACAGACATACAGATCAATGGAACAAAATAGAGAACCCAGAAATGGACCCTTAACTCTGTGGTCAACTAATCTTCAACAAAGCAGGAAAGAATGTCCAGTGGAAAAAAAGACAGTCTCTTCAACAAATGGTGTTGGGAAAACTGGACAGCCACATGCAGAAGAATGAAACTGTACCATTCCCTTACACCATACACAAAAATAGACTCAAAATGGATGAAAGACCTAAATGTGAGAGAGGAATCCATCAAAATCCTTAAGGAGAACACAGGCAGCAATCTCTTTGGCCTCAGCCACAGCAACTTCTTCCTAGACACATCTCCAAAGGCAAGGAAAACAAAGGCCAAAATGAACTATTGGGACTTAATCAAGATAAAAAGCTTTTGCACAGTAAAGGAAACAATCAACAAACCAACAGACAACTGACAGAATGGGAGAAGATGTTTGCAAATGACATATCAGACAAATTGTTAGTATCCAAAATCTATAAACAACTTAGCAAACTCAACAGCAAAGAATAAATACTCCCATCAAGAAACTGGCAGAAGACATGAACAGACATTTCTTCAAAGAAGACAACCAAATAGACACATGAAAAAGTGCTCCACATCACTCGGCATCAGGGAAATACGAATCAAAACCGCAATGAGATACCACCTGACACCAGTCAGAATGGTTAAAATTAACAAATCAGGAAATGACAGACGCTGGCGAGGATGCGGAGAAAGGGGAACCCTCCTATAATGCTGGTGGGAATGCAAGCTGGTGCAGCCACTCTGGAAAACAGTAGAGACCTTCCCCCAAAAAGTTGAAAATAGACCTACCCTATGACCCATCAATTGCACTACTGGCTATTTGCCCCAAAGATACAAATATAGTGATTGAAGGGGCACCTGCACCCCAATGTTTATAGCAGCAATGTCCACAATAGCCAAACTACAGAAAGAGCCCAAATGTCCATCGACAGAAAAATAGATAAAGAAGTTGTGGTATATATACACAAAGCAATACTACTCATCCATCAAAAAAAGGAAGGAAGGAAGGAAGGAAGGAAGGAAGGAAGGAAGGAAGGAAGGAAAGGAGGAAGGAGGGAAGGAAGGAGGGAAGGAATCTTGCCATTTGCGACAACGTGGATGGAACTAGAGGATATTATGCTAAGAGAAGTCAATCAGAGAAAGACAATTATCACATGATCTCACTGATGTGCGTAATTTAAGAAACAAGGCAGAGGATCATAGGGGAAGAGAGGAAAAAATGAAACAAGATGAAACCAGAGAGGGAGATAAACCATAAGAGACTCTTTTTTTTTTTTTAAGATTTTGTTTATTTATTTGACAGAGAGAGAGCCAGCTAGAGAGGGAACACAAGCAGGGGGAGTGGGAGAGGAAGAAGCAGGCTCCCAGGGGAGGAGCCTGACGTGGGGCTCGATCCCATAACGCCAGGATCACGCCCTGAGCCGAAGGCAGACACCCAACGACTGAGCCACCCAGGCACCCCTAAGAGACTCTTAATCTTAGGAAACAAACTGAGGGTTTCTGGAGAGGAGGGGGATGAGAGGGATGGAGTGGCTCAGTGATGGACACTGGGGAGCGTATGTGTTGTGGTGAGCCCTGGGTGTTGTGTAAGACTGATGAATCACAGACTTGTACCCCTGAAACAAATAATACATTAGATGTTAATTTAAAAACTTAAAAAAAAAAAAAGAATAATTAGGCACTGAGAATGACAAGGATATCTATATTCTTGGGGTTTTATGTTTGTTTTTACTGGGCAAGACCTGAGTTAGTGGAAGAAGGGGAGGGAGGAGAAAAATCAACCAGGCTCTTTACCTGGGCCCAAAACGTTACTGCATCTTCCACATGACTTCCAACCACATCTTCAACTAAAACCAAATCAAAATGCAATGAAAATTAGAAATTAATCAAGGTCATGTAGCTCTTACATCCAAAAATAATTTTGTGTCAGTACCTTTATTGTAATGCATATCTTCATCCATCTGGACAATCCCTGAAAAACTAAAACAATTCAATACCTTGAATTAAGTTCAATAATCTGTCCATTTACAGTGAATAAAGACTATATAATGTTCGAATTCCTACGAGTAAGTTTTGTCCCTAAATAATCAAAATTCAACTTTTTCAAAAATAAGCTCAGAGATCTTCTTCAATAATTAGTTATTTTATTTGAATATACTGTATTCTGCAATTTCTTCATATACAACCTTTGAAATTATCTCTTCAGCCAAGCTGTTACAAATTTACACTGTAGTGGATAACCAGAATATTTTGATCAGTTACATAAATCAATACTTCAGAGCAAAGTGCATGCTGCTTTCCATTTGGGAGGGCATCATAAACAAAAAGCACTACAAATATATAGAGAACACAGGATAATCAATTTTAAAAGGTACAGTGGTTTCTACTTTTGAAGATATCCTGCAATAGAAGACTGCAAAATGAATCAAATTTTGCCCATTACATCAAAACTAATTTTCATTACATAATATACTCTCCAACTCCAAAATGTT
This sequence comes from Ursus arctos, assembly GCF_023065955.2. Classification (NCBI taxonomy): domain Eukaryota; kingdom Metazoa; phylum Chordata; class Mammalia; order Carnivora; family Ursidae; genus Ursus; species Ursus arctos. The sequence continues at coordinate 52,296,101 of NW_026622985.1, read as the reverse complement.
TCAAAATAAATGTTGACTAGTTTATAATTTTATCATTAATACACTAGAATACTGCACTTTACGTGCCCAAATGTTAGTTCTCTGAAGGAAACTGAAAACATAGAGTTTTTAAGAGCTTTAAAAGTTAACTAAGAACAGTGCTACACCAAAGTTTCAAATGCTTTCTCAACTACGGAAAGAGAAAAATGAACTGTCACAGAAAAAAAAAAGTCAAAAAAAATTTTTTTAATTTATTCTTCTGATTTTTGTTACACCTTAAGTTTTTTCACATACATTAAGCAACATGAATATATCTTAAAAACAAGTATCGTTCTTCCACTAACGGTAAAAAATATATATATTTTTTTTAGTTGAGCAAAAAGTTGTAATACCAAATTGGAATCTGTTTAGAGAGACTACATTTCTCTGGAAGCCATTGCCTTAAATTTAGTAAAACTGAAAATGCCTGGAAATCCCAAGAAACAAACTATAGTTTCATCTTAAAACCTTATTTTAAAGGCGGTCAAAAAGCCTTTACCCACGATAATTATGAAGAAATTGATGCTGCACTCGCTTCCTGCAAAACTGGACTACCAGATGGCACTTCCAAAACTCCAATTCACGGCAAGAATTTGGAATGAGCGAGTCCTGGTCGCTCCTCGACACCCATTTTATGTGGGATTTTGAAGTTTAAATGGCACAGAATCTGCGGGAAGAGAGAATTCCACCCCACTACAGGCCTGAGAGACCCCATCTCCACTAAGAACACTCAGGCCTGAGTTATCTGCAAGCCGGTTTTGCCTCCCAGCACCGTAACTCAAAAGCTGGGGTGCCCGTCACCCTCAGAAGTAGGCAGGCGATTCCAAGGCTGAGGAAGGCCAGGAAATGGGCCTCGCCCCATACTTGGGAGACCTAACCGGCAACCACGGGTGAAAAGACGGTCCTGGAAGCGGCCGCCACCGAACCTACCAAAATGACTACTACTGACCTCACACTTTCCGCCATAGAAGTTCTAGAAAAGTGCCCTCAGCCCCAAACGCCGGGCCCTCAGTCCTCCGCCCACCACCGCAGCCAGCCTTCAGCCCCCAGTCGCGCACGTGCAGAGACTTACCGCGCGCTCGGAGGCCGCTCAGGCTTCTCGTTGCGCTTGCGCGCACGGCGCTGCGCCATCAACCGGGCTTGCTGGGAGCTGCTGCTTCCTTCACGTGGCCACAAATCCTGGGGCCTGGGGCGGGGCGCGCCGGGAGGGGCGCGCTGGGCGGGGCTGCGCACGTGGAGAGCTCCGCACAGAGTCTGCGCGCCAGGGACTTCTGGGCGTCTTCGCCCCACACTGGCTGGTTTGATGGTAGGTTCGTTTTACCAGGCTACAAATAATGACGGAAGGTAGTGGTTTGAATTTCATAGTCCTAATTTGCTCACGGTGATGTAGATTTTAAAAGAGCCAAATTAGAAGTATCCCCAACATTCGTCTTACAAGATGGAAAGTGAGTTCAGTAAAAAGGAAAATGTAATTTTTAGATTAGTAGCTTTACTATCATTTCTCAGCCCAACCTTGGAGTCAGAGCTTTCCCATGTTGCAGCTTTTTCACGACACTAAGGGACAAAAATTAATATAGCTTAGCTGTGCAGATATATGCAGATCTTATATTTTGTGGCAAACCTTGCATAACAGTTGAAAATTATCTCTGTTAATTTTTAACATCTTGATTGATGTATGATTGACTTGCAATAAACTGCAGGTATTAATGCAAAGTTTGATAAGTGAACATATGTATACACATACTCAGGAGGTAACAATCATTTCCTTCACTCACCCCCAAAAGTTTCCTCATGCCCCTGTAAAATACTTGGCTTCCCCCACCTACCCCATGTGACAGGTTCTGCTTTCTGTCACCCTACATTAGTGCCATGCCGCAAGTACATTCTATCGGATTTCTTTCAGCGTAATTATTTTGAGATTCATCCATTTTGTCAGGTATATCAACACTTTATTACTCATTACTATTGAGTACTATTCCATTGCATGAATATAACACAGTTTATCTACCTTTTGATTAGAATTTCTTTTCACTTTTTTTTCTAAGTAGGCTCCACCCCCAGCGTGGAGCCCAAAACCTGACTTGAACTCACGACCCTGAGATCAAGACTTGAGCTGGGATCAAGAGTTAGACAATTAAGGGATTGAGCCACCCAGGTGCCCCTTGATAGACACTTAGATTGTTTCCGGTTTAGGATTGTTTCAAATTAAGCTGCTATGAAGGATCATGTGCAAATCTTTGTATGGGCATATGCTTTCATTTCTCCTGGGTTAATACCTACCAGTAGAATCGTGGGGTGATATTGGTATGTGTGTTTAAATTTTTAAGAAACTGCTAGACAGGTTGGTGAGTTCAAGCCCGGCATTGGGTTCCACGCTGGGCATGGAGCCTACTTGAAAAAAGAAGAGGGGCGCCTGGGTGGCACAGCGGTTAAGCGTCTGCCTTCAGCTCAGGGCATGATCCCGGCTTTATGGGATCCAGCCCCACATCAGGCTCCTCTGCTATGAGCCTGCTTCTTCCTCTCCCACTCCCCCTGCTTGTGTTCCCTCTCTCACTGGCTGTCTCTATCTCTGCCAAATAAATAAATAAATAAAATCTTTAAAAAAAAAAAAAAAAGAAGAAAGAAAAAGAAACTGCTAGGCTGTTTTTGTAAAATAGATTTACTATTTTTTATTTGCACCAGCAGTGTTTAAGCAGTGTTTTCCAGTTGCTCCATATCCTCACCATCATTTTATGTGGTCAGTGTTTTTAAGTTCAGACATTTATGTACAATGGTATCTCCTTTAATTTGCATTTTAATTTGCATTTCTCTGTTGACTAAAAATGTTGACCATCTTTTCTTGTTTATTTTCCACCCATACAGCTTCTTAAAGTGTCTTTTCAAACTTGTTCCCATTTTTTAAATGAACTATTTTCTTACTGAGCTTCGCACTTCATTATGTACTGTGGCTGTAACTCCTTCAAATTTGCAAATATTTTCTCCCAGTTTGTAGCATATGTTTTCATTCTCTAAAAAGGATATTTCAAAGAGAAGTTCTTAATTTTGATGAAGTCCAAATCATAAGTCTTGTATTTTATGGATCATGTTTTCATGTTGTATTTAAGAAACTAACCCGGTTCACAAAACTTTTCTATATTACCAGAAGTTTTGTATGTTTAATTTAGGCTTTGTTTAGATCTATAATCCTTTTTGAGTTCATTTTTGTATAAGATGCAAAGCATGAATCGAAGTTGATAGTTTTGCATTTGGATGTCTAGTTTTTCCAGCACCATTTGTTGAAAATGCTATTATTTTTCCATTGAATTGCCTTGACATCAGTGTCAAAAATCATTTGACTGTATTTGTATAGGACTATTTCTGGATTCTCTGTTCTGTTACACTGATCTATTTGCTTTCTTTAGTCTAAAACCACACCCTCTTGATTACTGTAGTTTTATAATAAGTCTTAAAAACAGGTACTGAAAGCCTTCCAATCTTGTTCTTTTTCAAAGTTGTTTTAGCTTTGCAATTCTGTTTTAATTTTAGCATTGTCAATGTCTACATACACACACAAAGTCCGCTGAGATTTTTATTGGAATTACATTTAATCTATACATGTTTGAGAATTGACATCTTAACAATATTGAGTCTTATGATCTATGAACATTATATATATCCCCATTTATTTATTCCTTTATTTCTCTGAGCAATGTTTTATATCGTTCAATATAAAAGTTTTGTACATTTTTGTCTAATATATCCCTAAGAATTTTTTATGCTATTGTAAATGGTATTATTTTCTTAATTTCTAGTTTTTTTGTTGCTAGTATATAGAAATTTAATTTTTGTATATTGATCTTATTTTCTGCATCCTTGCTAAATTTATTTCTAGTGAGTTTCATTTTTTAATATATTTAATAGAATTATCTATATATATGATGTTATATTCAAATAAAGACCTTTCCTTTTTCCTTTCCAATCTGGATATCTTTTATTTCTTTTATCTTTCTTTATTGCAGTGGCTAGAACCTCCAGTATGTTGAATAGAAGCGCTGAGTGCAGTCATCCTTGCCAAGTTCCTAATTCTAGGAGGAAGGCATTTAGCTTTTGGCATCAGGTATGATGTTAACTGTGGGTTTTTAATAAATACCTTTTATCAGAGTAAAGAAATTACCTTAATTCTCGGTGTGCTGAGAGTTTTTATCTTGAATGTGTGTTGAATTTTGTCAAATACTCATACATATATTGAAGTGATCATGTGGTTCTTTAATTTGTTAATATGATAAATTACATTGATTAATTTTCAAATGTTAAGCCATTTGGATATTGGATATTGGATATTGGATAACACCCATTCGATCATGATGTATTCCCTTTTTACGTATTCTTGAATTATATTTGCTAAAATTAAGAATTTTTGCATCTATGTTTGAGAGGAAGTAGTCTGAAACTTTCTTTTCTTGCGATGTCTTTGGTTTTCATATCTGAATAATGCTGGCCACATAGAATAAGTTGTAAAGAATTTCCAACTTCAATTTTCTGGAAAAGGCTATATAGAATTAGTAATATTTAATCCTTAAAGATTTGGTAAAATTCACAGTGCAGCCATCTGGACCTGGAATTTTCTTCATGGGAGTTTTTAAGTACAAATTAATTTCTTTAATTGATATATGGGCTAATAGTATACAATATAAGGCTAATCAGGCTATCTATTTATTATTGAATGAGCTTCAGTTTTTGTATTTCAAGGAATTTATATCAATCTAAGTTGTCAAATTCATTGGCATAAAGTTGTTTATAACATTTCCTTATTATCCATCTAATATCTGTAGAATCTATAGTGATGTCATCACTCTCATCCTAACATTGATGTTTGTGTGTTCTTTCTATCCTTTGCTGATCAGTCTAGCTATATCAATTTTACTGGTCTTCTAAAAAAAAACTGTTTTGTTTTATTCATTTTCTCTATTGCATTTCCGTTTTCTATTTCTGCTCTGGTCTTTACTATTTCCTTTTTCCTATTTATTTTAGTTTTCATTTGCCCTTCTTTCTCTGGTTCCTTAAGGTGAAAAGTGAGGTCACTTATTTGAGATCTTTCTTCTTTTCTGATATAGGCATTTGGTGCTATAAATTTTCCTCTAAGTACTGTTTTAGCTGAATCCCACAAATATTGTTATGTTTTCATTTTCATTCTTTACAAGTACTCTGATTATTTTTTTTCTTTGACCCATGGATTATTTAGATATATGTATTATATAACTTTGAAATTTTTGGAGATTTTCCAGATATGTTATTAATTTCTAATTTAATCCCATCGTGGTCAGAGGACATCATAATCTGAATCATCTTAAAAGTATTGAGACTTGTTTTGTGACCTAGAATATGGTCAATCTTAGTAAACATTACCTGTGCATTAAAAAAAAAAGAATGGGTATCCTACAATTATTGGGTTGAGTGTTCTATAAATGTCAATTACATAAAGTTGGTTAATAGTTGTCCAAGTCCTCAGCCTCACTGACTTTGTGCCTACATAATGCTTTGGTCAAGGGAGGCCTCTGGGTCTGACCCAAGCCTGCAACATCTGAAAAATATCTAGGGCATGAAGAAAGAGCTATTAATGTAGGCCCAAGGATTCTATCAGCTTCTAAGTATATCTAGCCCAATTATGTATATTTAGCTGCTTCAGAAATAAAGAGTGGGGCCAGACCCATTACACCCATTGGGATGGACTTTGGTCAGGACTCCATTTATCACTGGGCTTGCATAAAACCAGAGTACCACAATTGTGTTTGGGGTACTTTCAGATCCAAATTAGCTCAGACCCTATATCCAAAAGTCCCTGGTTGAAAAATCTGAGTATTCTTCTTTCTCCACTGCATAGTTACCCTGGTAAATAGCTGCCTCTTTAGGGAAGGATTAAGGTGATATTTATCATATATACTTCAGGACCCCTTCTCAAGGGAATCTGGGCTTTCCCTTCCATTAGTGGGCTTTGTATCTGACCTGCCTGAGATCTGAAAACTAGTTCTAGTAGTTATATAAGTGGATATACCAGTCAAATAACATCCTAATCAGTTGTCCTTCTATCTTGCCCCTTGGAACATCATGATCTTAAACTCCTTCACAGATCCATACCTTGGTACCCATTAATTATGCCCATTGGGCATCTCACAGTTAGGTTCCACAACTTGGCCTTCAACCTTCAATCATCTACGCTGACATCAAGGAGCCCAGTATCATGGCAGTATCTTCTACCATCAATTCTAGCCTGTAGAGGTCAGCCACAGCCATGCTTCTCAAAGTTGCTGGTACACTCTTCATCATTACATTTTTTTTGCCTTAGTTATGAGTATCATCTGAGCCTTCCCAGGGAAAACACTCAAGTGGTAGCTTCTCAAGTTTCAAACAACAAATCCATTCTAACACTGCAACTCCCTGAGCTTTATGACCCCTTCCTCAATACCACACCAAATAAATTCTAGCATTCCCACCATATCTTCCAGATGCCATCCTAGCAGTATATTAGGACCAACTCCAGATATCTAAGGGATTAAAACCCAAGTCAGGAGTTTAAGTGCTACCATGTTACTCTTTCCTATCAGGCCTTATATTCCATTCCCCTCCAACAGCCTCGAGACCTACTCCCAGGCATGTTTCCTGGGTTCCTGCCTATACATTTTAAACAGAACCTGCAGTTCATTCAGATCGTAACCTATCCTCCTATAGAAAGGACTGTATTTCCCTACTTAGGGTATGCTGAGACCTGATGCTAGTTATCAGTATGGAGTTAAGGAGAAGTAGCAGGGGTGAGTCTTGAGGAGAACAAGTATCATCTTACAATGCAAGTGCCCCAGATAAATTCTTTGCAGGATCTCCAAGCAAGTGAAGGCTGCTCTCCATCAGCAGAGTGGAGGAGGGGAGGCCACTTCTGCGGCTCAGAGAATCAAGGAAACATGAAGGGTTCAAGATTCTCAGGTTCACCAACACAAACCTTCCCATCTTATGATTCAACATTCCAATCTTTTCCTGTCAGCATGCTGACTTTGTTGGAGGAGATAATCGAGGCTGTGTCTTCAATTTCTTTTGCAGCCTTGCCACCTTTACTATTTGGGCTGGATTGTCAGCACAGATTGCCAACTTCTATGGATGAGATTTTCCTTAAAGGGTGCTATAGAGGCACTCTGGCTTTCACAGCATGCCTTGACTTAAATAGCTAACATGAACCTATGTCATTTTCTTTTTTCAAGGTTGTTAAAGCAGTTAACAATAACTAACCAATACCTTCATCTTTATAATTTCCATTAGTCCCATTCCACTGTAATGCCACAGTTACTATATAACCTAATACTTCACCTTCCACCTGCACTCTATCCAAATCCAGTACGGTAACTGTGACCCATCGACATGACAGGAGTTATACCACTAGCTATGGGGTCTTTATTGTCATCTATCCAGTGAATGATCCGGCCACAGAATCCTATTCAGAGGATTTGCTTTCTAAGTCCATTCCTGGTAATCCGTCTTGGCCTGGGTTTACCCACCATCTAAAAGCAAAGCCTAGGACATACATACAAGTACTCACATACAGGTATTTATTTGAGAAGTAATCTGAGAGAACCAGAGAGAGGGATCAGAAAGGGAGAAGTTAGGGGCACCTGGGTGGCTCAGCTGTTAAGAGTCTGCCTTCGGCTCAGGTCATGATCCCAGGGTTCTGGGATTGAGCCCCGCATCGGGCTCCCTGCTCGGCAGGAAGACTACTTCTCCCTCTCACATTCCCCCCTTGCTTGTGTTCCCTCTCTCGCTGTCTGTCTCTGTCAAATAAATAAATAAAATCTTAAAAAAAAAAAAAAAAGAATTAAAAAAAAAAAAAGAAAGGGAGAAGTTAGAGAAAGCTAACGTAAGAATGTATTACAGAGTTGGTCACTGCTATGGGTGACTGGTACTCAATCGCACAGTATTTTCTGAGGAAGCTTATGAAAGGCATCTCAGAATTCTCTTCCCAGCAGGTGGAAGAGAAAACATTTATCCATAAATCAAGGGTGATCCCAAGGTCATTAACTCCCCCATATCTTTCATACATCTATAATGCAGAGGGGCTCCAGTAGGCAATCCCAAGCCACACTGTCAGAGGATCCCTGAAGAAAAAAGCAAGGGAATCACAAAATTTTCTCAAGATGAAATACCATCAAATGGCTTTCATGAGCAGCTGTCAGAAGCCTGCCTGGAAGTGTTTCACAGCAGTCCTGGAGTAAGAGGTGGGGCCAAGAGGATTTGAGGTGGCACACAAGTTCAATAAAGTTACATACAATGAATAATCAACAAAACAACTTAAAAATCACTAGACACCACTAGAAAACGATTATATACTTTTAAATAAAGTTTTTAATTTAAAAACATAAATCAAGATTACAAAGTTTGAAAACTAAAAAATAGGGATTTTAACTATATTTTTAAAGAGTGCTTCGTATATATTTGTTCAAAACCCAAAATAACATACTTAATTTTTTAAAATAGCCTCAAAAAGTTAAATTGTGACAGACTGAAAACAGTTATTGTATTTTCAGGTTTTGACTAATATGAAAATAACCTCATTTGTTAGGAGAGATAAAAAGTATATACAAAATATTAAATCATAAATTTCGATAAAAGTAATATAAAGTATTTTCACTTGTTTAAATAAGTTAAAGAAACAACCAAAATGACATTTTTACTTAGTAAAAGAAGTAAATAATTTGAAAGAAAATAAACTGTATTATTATATTTAAATAAACACAAACAAGACCTATTTGAATGATGGTTTTAATTTTCCCAGTAATCTTCATGAAGGTTTTGTACTTGATGGCAATGGTGCTCTTCCTTTCTGCTTAGCAGCCTTTTCCATTTTTATCTGTAAAGTTAAAATATTTGTTGATAAAATAATTTGTAAAACACTCTAAAGACAAAAAGGTTGTACACACCTTATTTGGATTCATGTCTCATTTATCACAGCCATTTCATCCAGTTATTTAGCAGTGATTAAGCTGCTAAATTCTAAAGCCAAAATCTAACAAAAGGACCTAATTACATTTTTAAAATATGCTATGATTTCAACTTTGCTGAAGCAGTTTAATAAAAATAACGTACAGTGAATATTGCTTTGGAGAAAATAAGTTAACTCTAACTGCCACTAAAAAAATTATTTTATAAAAGCTTAAATACCTAATCTTACTTCCACTCTATGCACATTCCCTGAAGAACACACCTAATACAGCTGGATTATCTCTGGAACATGGGCTGCTTTAAGGATAATTTCCTAGAATTCTGGTTTTTACATTTCCACAGTTACCCCCCTGAAGGTTGTCCTCTAGTGTAACTGAAGCAAAGAAGCAGCTTACATACCCTAAGTTGTGGCCTTCTGACCTTTAGAAACATTTAAAGCCTTTCTACGGGAAAAAAAAGACCCCGAGAACACAAAGCCTACTTGCTTCTTACAATTCCCAGAGGTAGCACCCACTGCCCTCTCTGTGTAAGAGAAACGGAAAGAAAGTATGGGGCATGGTAGGTGGAGGGCCTCTTACCTTCTAAGGTGATAGGAATAATATCAAGAAACCAGAGGCGACTTGGTAAAACCAGTCTACCCAATCTCCTCAAATTGTAAATAACAATTTCCCAATAATAAAATTTATATATCTCACCTGTCTCATCCCAACTTTTTTCCCCTCTCTCTCCTCTGATTGGTTGGGTGCCTCACTCAAAAACCATACATTCATATCACTCTTGTATACTATGTTAGTCAACAGGTCATCTGAAGGACCCCCAAAGGAATAACTTATACTTAGGCAACGATTATAGGCTTTGACGTCACATGGAAGAGTATTTGAATCCCAACTCAACCATTTATTAACTATTTGAGGAAAGTTTTTTAACCACCAACAGTTTTCTCATTTGTAAAAAAAAAAAAAAAAAAAGTCACAGTAATATGTACTTCTCAGGGTTATTCTAAAAGTATAAATGAGATCATATATATATAATCCAGGTACTTAATAAGCAATCACCAAATGCTAGTCCCTTTTCCTCTCTCATTTAGGGCCAAGTGTTATATTTATAGTGACATCAAAAAAGAGACAAGATGCTAAGCAACCAAACAAAGAAAAAGCAGGGCTTCCTCAGTTGAAATAGTACTTAGCAAATACATCCATCTAATCTAGTGTCTGAAAAGCAAAGATACCTCCTCCTGTTCCTTTGTTTCTTTTTCAATCTCCTGACACTAACAGCAATAGCACCTCTCACCTAGTTCACACTTGATAATTGTTTCCTTAATAAAATTCTCCTTTCTTAGAGATAAGAGACCAACGGTCATCCACAAGGAAGAAAATAACTTGACCTAATATGTAAAAGACAAAATGAAGCAATCCTTTAGTAATACCTAAAAGTAATTAGTAAACTACGTTACCACAAAGGCTTCAATTATCAAAGCCAACTCACACTTTTGATTCTTCTCCACACTAAATGTGACCATTGTACCCAGATACAAGCAAAACCAGATACAGACATCGCCTTGCTTTCTAAAGGGGCCGTGACCCATCAGATTTAGCTTCCTAATCATCCCTTTTCCCTCAACAGTGCACATCTTGGTTTTTTGGAGTAAAACTCAAGTACTCACAATGCATAGAGTACAGGGAGCTCAGAGGAAGTTGTTTAGGTTTGAGCTTCTTAGTTTTTATACGTCATTAATCACACAGGCTGGAAAGTTTACAAGCTGTGTCTCACAAATCCGTAAGTCACACAAGCTGGAGAGTTATAAACGACATCTTGTAAATCCATAAACTCTAGGTCTATTTATAATAAGCAGTCTGGATTGGCCAGGTATATCCTCTAAAACAATCACTCCCTCCATTATCTTCCCACAAGCAAATACCACTGGCATGTTTTCAAGGCAGTTAGCACAACCCAGGCTTCTGGAGGAGGGAAGGAAGGAGTTCTAGAACCCTGTCCCTCATAAGCCTATGAAGGAAAAACTAAAATTCAGTGTGAACTCATGTATTCCAGGAACGGAGATCAATGCGATTAAAAGTCTAGCCGTAATGATGCTGTAAAAAGAGCCTTCTTTTTCCTCACTCTGGCCATTTCATCTTCCTCCCCTGAGATCCTACTACCTCCTCTTTCTCTTAGATGAGAGCTCTCCAGTAAGGTAGCCACTAGCCACATGTGGCCTGCTGAGCTCTTGAAATGTGGCTGGTGTGACTGAGGGAAATAATTTTAAGTTTTACTTTGGCTGAAACCAGACTTCTCTAGCCACACATGACGAACAGCTGCAATACAGGTATAGAACATTTTCATCACTGCAAGGAGTTCTATTTCTAGCTCTGCCTTAAATCATATCCAGGACTCTCCCCCTCTACTTCAAAATTCTTCACCAGGAAAACCAAGCTGAGCTCTTTGTCCCCTACCCCCTTCTTCTCCCCTTGGAAGGTGAATTCATTTAATGGTCTCCTTTGTCCACACCTTCAGTTACTCGACAAGCTACAACAAAAAGTGACAAGAGTGTCATTACTTTCCTGGCACTTATTACCTAGCTGGAGAGATAATAAACACCCACATAACAACTATAAAATAATCCTAAGGAAAACACTTTGGGAATGTACCGTGGGGCTGGATACCATCCCCCACACCTTATCAAACCAACATACTTTCATCTGGCAACAAACAAAAACAAAACTCTCAAATACGAACACTGCCATGAAAAACATCAAATGTCTAACTATATGACATGTATGAGAGTGAATATCAATTAATACATGTTTCCTTTTTCAAGTCTCCACAAATATTTATTGAAAACTTATGTACAAGGCACTGTAGTTTGTTCTGGGGAAAATATAAAGAAGAATAAAATACTGTTTATCCCCTAGGAGTTTATAGTGTGGTAGAGAACTGATGCAAATTATCATTACTGGAAGCTGGGAACACATCAATACTATAGTTGTTGAGCTCTGGGAATTCCTTAAATACATTTATATTTAGTGTTCAGTTTCTTAAAGGCTAGTGGGTAATTTTAACTTGAGTTTAGATATACCCTAAATGCACTGAGAAGAAATATTACATATTAAGAATTCAAGATACGGGGGCACCTAGGTGGCTCAGTCAGTTGAGTGTCCAACTCTTGATTTCGGCTGGGGTCATGATCTCGAGGTCTTGAGATCTAGCCCCACATTGGGTTCCTCACTCAGCGGGGCCTCTGTTTGAGATTCTCTCCCTGTCCTTTTGCCCCTCCCCCAACTTGTGTGTGCACTCACTCTTTCTCTCTAAAATAAATAAATCTTTTTTAAAAAAAAGAATTCAAAGTACATATAATTTACAAGTCTGCTGATAGCTGATGTTTATATTATTCACAATTTTATCCATATAGTCAATCTTTATGACCTTCATAAATTAACTATTGTATATCATATTATTCATTCATCCTATTTCTCTCTGAATCATTCTAAATATGTCTCAAGGTCTAACACCAGCTATAAGTAAAGACTTTATAAGTTATTTTTAATGATGATCCACAATCAATATGTAATTCTACTGTGTCTTTGTCACAAATTACATGCTTAATATAAGCAGGTATCACCACAGACTTACCCTTTCTTGGTATCGTCTTTCAAAGAAAGCCATATCATCCTCTTCAGGTCTCTTTAAGGAAGAAACTTGACTACTTGTACCTACTAATATGGAAAAAAAATTCTAAGTAATATATTTATGGAATCATAAATTCTGCTGAAATTAGAAAAAAAAAACAGAAAGAAAACTTTCCTCTTACTGGTGATTAATTTTTTATTTTTCAAACCAGAATGGTCTAAATGGTAGTTGATCCTACTACCTAACTCTTTTTTTTTTAGAGGGAGGAAGGGGCAAAAGGACGGGAAGAGAGAGAATCTCAAGCAGATTCTGCACTGAGCATGGAGTCTGACACGGGCTTCAATCCCAGGACCCTGAGATCATGACCTGAGCCAAAAATCAAGAGTCAGAGGCTTAACTGACTGAGCCACCCAGGCACCCCTACCTAATTCTTTAGAAAGCAGAGCACTGCAAGACAAAGTAATTTTTTTGGCAAACATTTTCCTAATGTGCAACTGGTTTGTATTAAATAACAACATATAGCTATTTCACACAAGAGCACACTTAGCTTTGTCCGACTACATTTTAAATTTTATAGCAAAACTAGAAATTCGTGTAACACCGTAACAGATAATGCACAAAAGTAATTACAGAAGATTTGTGCCATGGTCTGAATGTTTGTGTTCCCCTCAAATTCGTATGTTGAAATCCCAATGCCCGATGTGATGGTGTTAGGAGGTGAGGTCTTTGGGAGGCGCTTAGGTTATGAGGGTGGAGTCCTCATGAATGGTATTCGTGCTCTTATAAAAGAGACCCTACAAAGATCCCTCAACTCTTCCACTCTATGAAGACATAATGAGAAGGGGCCAGCTGCGGATTAGGAAGAGGGCCTTCACCAGAACCCAACCACGCTGGCGCCCTGATCTTGGACTTCCAGACTCCAGAACTGTGAGAAATGAATTTCTGTTGTGTATAAGCTACTCGGTCTATGGTATTTCGTTATAGCACCTCCAAAATACTACCTCCTTTGAAATTTTTCAAAACTAAAATTATTTTAGCCATTTTCCATGGTATTCACTTTTTAAAACTGTTTAGTTTGAGTTGTGAAAGGAATTTAAAATTGATTCAGGAAAGAAAACCCAGTTTTCTTTGTAGGTGCACTAAGAGCCCAGTTCCATGGAAAAGTTCACCTTCATTTCAGGTGAATGTGTTTGTTGGGTGCCTTCGTATCCAAAACAGAATATCAACCTGAACACATGTTCTAGTTTTTAAAGCATATAAATTCGCCCTCAACCAGCAACACAAAAATCATGTAACTCCAGACAATCACCACAGAGTATAACCACACTCTGTCAACTATCTAACAAAAGCCTTGTTGAGAAAAATAAGAAAAAAATACTTAGGGGGCGCCTGGGTGGCACAGCGGTTAAGCATCTGCCTTCGGCTCAGGGCCGGGATCGAGCCCCACATCAGGCTCCTCCACTATGAGCCTGCTTCTTCCTCTCCCACTCCCCCTGCTTGTGTTCCCTCTCTCGCTGGCTGTCTCTATCTCTGTCGAATAAATAAATAAAATCTTTAAAAAATATATATATTTTTCCTTGCTAAAAGGCAACCCCTTCATCACAAGAGAAACAGGAAAACTGAGATTTAGTTGTAGAAAGTGATTTCCACCAGAAACAGTTCATAGTCCATAATCTTTTAGGGTTGTACTTTTACCTGGGGCCTCTTTTTGGGGGGAGGAGTTATTTCTCATAGATGTTTGCTTAAAACAGAGAATATTCCCTATTGTCTCATAGAAGGAAAATCAGGTCTAGTCCCTAGAGAACAGGCAGGTGGTCCTCCAGGAAAGGAACCCTAATGGCTACTAGGTGACAGAGTCATTCTGCCAAGGTCAGGGGACAGAGTCAGTGACCCTCCCGCCCTGACCAGTCCGTAGTAAAAAGGCCTAACCAGGTGGGTGGGAGAGGTAGTAACTAGCTTCCAGTTAGACTCCCTAGCTCAGGAACGTCTGTGGTCTGTGTTTGAGTACGCTGGAGCTGGAGGGAGATGTTACAGAGTCTGGAGAAAGCGACTAAGAATAGGCAAGTGTGTGGGGGCACCTGGGTGGCGCAGTCGTTAAGCGTCTGCCTTCGGCTCAGGGCGTGATCCTGGCGTTCTGGGATTGAGCCCCACATCAGGCTCCTCCGCTGGGAGCCTGCTTCTTCCTAACCCACTCCCCTTGCTTGTGTTCCCTCTCTCGCTGGCTGTCTCTTATCTCTGTCGAATAAATAAATAAAATCTTTAAAAAAAAAATAGGCAAGTGTGAAAAAGATACAGGTTTCCTCCCGGGGGACCCACAGAAAGGGGGCACCACCAGTCAAGGGCAGTCCTGCACTTTTCTTTGAGAAGAGAATACACTGTGTGGGTTCTGCAGTTTTCAGGTAACAACTGAAATGATACTGAACAAGTAGAAAGTTAATTCAGTTTCCGTCCATGGTTCAGAAAACACAGAACACCTGTGTGCAAGGCAAGGCGACAGGTGCTGAAAAACAGTCAAGCTAAGATGTGACCCTGACCGGAAGGAGCCATCTAGCAGTGGCCACCAGACCCCTGCACACCATGGAGTGCTGTGTCCTCCGGGCCACGCAGAGGGAAGGACGGCTTCTGGCTGGCACCGTCAGGGAAGGCATTCCTCCATCTCTCCTCTTGGTACTCAGCGTGTCCTCTGTGCCTCTAGGTTACTGCTCGGCCTGGCCCATTCCAGGCACTTGCTCATCTTCCTTACCTTTCTTCATGGTGTGAGGAATGGAAGTTTGAGAGGATAAGATCCTGTCTCACAGGTGCCTAGTGTGTGTGGAATTGTGCTGTGGAAATGTCACTCTGTCTTGGTTTCCAGAAAGGTGGAAAAAATTGGGGGAAAGGAGAGCTAAGATGGGGTGGTAAGGGTATGGTGTCTTAGTCAGAAGGTGGGAGCGAAGTTATACCAACAAGCAGTTTTAGTACGCAGCTTAATCCAGATGATAGGAAGAGTACCAACACTGCCAAGGACCTCGAGAAGGGAGCTGGAGGCCCTCAGCCACGTAGGTTAGTCAGCAGAATCGGGAAGCTCAAATCCTTTCCTATTATCTAGTCAAGCTCAACCAGAGCGTATGAAAAAATAATGAATAACTAGAGGGTCTTCAATTTCTGGAAAGTAGAAAGATCAAGTTAACTCAGCAGCCCCCAGCAGCCCCCTCCCCCACCACTAAAACACTGAAGTTGAATGTCAGAAGCACAGAGAAAGTTTTGGATATCTTCTTTAACTGTGTTTTTGGCCTTTTGGTCCGTAAGCGATCGCGATGGAGAGAGATGCTATCCCAAAGGGGAAAGTTTGTAGGAACCAGAGTAGTTGAGCCCGACCGTCCCTGATGCCTTTAGACTCGCACGAAATCGTGGCTACAAGGACTCTCCCGCGTGAGTCAGCCACGCAAGTCAGTGGCCACCATGTAGGACGGTCTGATGATGGTCCACCAGGTCCTGAGTGAAGAGGCCCCGTGGCCCAAGGCTCTGACAAGGGATACTCTGAGGCCAGAAGACAACCCACACGAAATAGTCCAGCACCAGGACGGTGACGAGAGAGAGCAAACGTCTGGCTGGACGGAAGCAGGCGAAAAAAGCCCTGCCAGCCTCAGACTTCATCACCACCATCTTGAAAGATCTACACCCTGAGCCTTGGGACGGGGAACCGTCTCCGTCTCCGTCTCCGTCCCCTCCCCCATACCGAGAAGGCCTGGGTAACCGGTTTTTCAGGACCGCGGGCAGACCACTGCGCCTGCGTCTTCTGAAAAAAAGTTCTTAAGGACCTTGCGTCACTGCATCATTGAGTGTCAAACTATAGAGACATCTTTAAAATCCAGCACTGGTATAACTTTCATTAGCACTGAGGAACCTGTAATAATACAATGAGTATCTTTCTAATAATGGAAAGTGTTTAACTGATCACACCTTCCCCTGTGCCTTGGCTGCCACTACGCTCAGTCAAAACTGAAGCTTAATTACGTGAGCAGCAATTACAACCACCTTGAAAGTTGACACAACGGTGTCCTTTTTCTTGGTTTTGATTTCTTCTATCTATATTTGAACATTACTTTGTTGAGTGTTGTTTGTGTAAGCAGCCCTAAAATCCCTTGTGGAGAAAGTCAGGGTACGTGAAAAGGTTGTATGAAAATACAAATAAAAAGAAAATTCTCATTTAAGAATATTTGTAAATATTAAATACCTAATGCATCATAAAAAATCCTTCTTCAATGTTTTTTTCTTGTTTTAATACAGGAAATAGAATACTAGTGCTTAAAAATGAATATAATTCATATATATGTATAATGCATATTTATAATTTATAAGTATATGTATAATTTATAAATGACAAAACCTTGCTAACCTATACTTATCACCAGATTACATCCTGCTTGGGAGAGCCACTAGAGGACTCTTATTCAGCCATCAAAGCAATAACGTGTAAGGTTTTAAAACTTTAAATTATTATGTTACTAGAATCCTCATAATACTCAGATTTAGCAATTTTCAAAAAAAAGATGTTTCTTGCTTTTTCTCAGTACAAGGCCAATATAAAAATAAAAGGATAACCAAATTGTGGTAATGTTGAGGGAAAAAATCTAGAAAAATGAATCAATCTACATTCTTATTTACTACATCCAAAAATATCTGTCAGTTTAATTTCATTACCATCTGTCAGTGTTTCTGGAGAAGAACTAGATGATGCCTGAAATGCTTTTAGAAATGGGTGGTCCATGGCTGTAACTGGAGAGTCTAAAAATTCAATTGAAGGTGCACCTAAGAAAAAAATATATGAAGAATGAAAATTAAATCTCCATTTGTTAGGATACAAAACAGCTATTTTAATGCAAAATAAATTAGAACCTCAGCAGAATAATTAGAAAAAAACTTTCTATAAAAAAGAAATTTTTATTTAGATTTTTATCTGTCATATAAAGTAAAGGGAATTAGGTAAAAAGTATGTTTGTGCTTCTCAGAGATCTTTTTTCACAGAAAAAAAATTATGCATGAATGTAACTATGACAAAGAGGTACAAAACCTTAATATAGTCACAAAAACATTCAAAAGCAAGACATTCATGACAAAGAACCTGTAGTTGAATAGGGCAGAATAACTGTATTTTTACTCTGTTCCTCACTGGGAAACCATCTCAAAACAAAGTATGAAAAATTCAATGAAATGAGGAAACATCCACATCCCCACACCACAAAGTTACAAAGACCAGCTGCTAAATACATTGACTTTTGGACCAAAAGGAAGGAAGCTGCGGAGAAAATTTATAAGTGCTCTGTCTTCTTCACAAACCACCACCTCTCCTACATCCCTCTCCCATACAGCGGATAGAGGAAGGAAATAAACTTTTAATCTTATTTGGTTTTTAAAATGAGTCCTTTCTTATAACCTAAACAGTGTGGGACAATTGCTCATTCTTTCAGCTTCCTGCCCACTCCTTCCCAGCTCCTCTCTCCTGGGGCTGTAGGGAATATAAGAGAAGGAGCTCAGGTCCACTGAGGTCCTTGTGCTGTGCTCTCAAATGCTCAAGGCTGGTAAGTGGTGATTTCATCTCGCAGTTTGGTAGGGCCTGACACTTGCTCTCACTGGAAGTACAGACCCCTCGATGCCTGCCACTTCCGCTACTGAATCCCCCAGAGCTCAGAGGACCCACCTCTAGCTCTGCTCAGGATCCCCTTGCTATGACAAATGTCATGGCAGGTCTACTGCCTTACCGCTCAGTTGCCTTCCAACCCACCCACTAGGAGCTGGGCATTATGGACTCCTTCTGCATCATAAAGGAACCAAATCAGCAAATTGTCATCTCTGTCCAGGACTCTACATGGCTAGTAGAGCAGATGTCCCTCGGCCCCAGGCTCCCCTACATCTGAAATCAAGACAAAGACATCTTGTTTCCTCTCCTCATGCTCACCTTTCCTCACCCCACCTTCCCTCAGGGGCCAAAAGAGGGAGGTTTTCTCTCTTTCTGTTATAAAGTGGTAAAATACTAGAAGGCACTAGAAGGCAAAGATGCGAGCTATTCCCACTGTTACTTAGCACTGTTCTGTAAGTACGAGCCCTTGTAATTAGTCAAGAGTAAGAGCCAGAAATACTGGAAAAGGCAAAAATACCACGATTTACAACATCAACCAAACATTTATTTTAAACTCTAAGATTGAGAAATAAATGACTGGTAACAAGAGCAACATAAGACATTAGCTTTTTTTTACAAACAAATAATAATGAGCTAGAAAATATAAAAGGAAAAAACCCTATGTATGATAGCTATAAAAAATGAAATATGCACAAATTAAGAAAATTAAGAAAAATGAAATACCCAGAAAAAAATTAAGAAAATTAAGAAATGGATTGAGGACTTTCATGAAGATAGCTTCAGAATTCCACTAAGCTACACAGAAGACAAAAGCAGAGACTTAACATTTTAAAATATCAATTCTTCCTACATTAATCTATACATTCAATATGATATCAACTAAATAAGAGAATGTTTTTATAAAAATAGAAGGTTTTGTAATGATAGAATGTTGTCAAAAACTAATGCCAAAGTTCTGAAAAAATCAGAGAGTAAGACTAAGTCAGGAAAATTCTTAAGTAATGAAATGAAGTCATAATTATTAATTTATTATAAAGTTGTAGTATTGAAAACAGCATGGTAGCTGCACAGAAATGGACAACAATGAGGCAGACCAATTGGCAGGGGACAATTTCAGGACAGAGCCCAACCCTATCACTTACTAGCTGAATAACAAAGAACAAGATGTTGTACTTCTCTGTGCTGAGTTTCCTTATCTGTAAAATAAGAGGAGTAAGAGCACCTAACTCAGTTATTGTGAGGGCTAAATGAGTTAACAGATGTAAACAGGCTGGAAAGACTCGTGGAAGCACAAAGCTGCAATCACCATCAGCATCATTATTATCATTATTTTTTGCCATTGGGAACTGGATTTTCTGAAACTGTTCCATGGGCTTAACACAATCATGCAGCCATAAAAATTTAAAAATGATCTATTTATGGAATTTAACAAGCTAGCTGTAAAATAACCTAGAAGAGAAAATACATAGATATACCAGAGGAATCTTGGGGGGAAAAAAAAAAACCACAAACAGGAGGCATTTACCGAAAGGTTAGTATACAGAATATATAAGACCTCCTACAAATAAATGAGAAAAGACAAAAACATGAAAGTGAACAAAGTCTATAACAGACAAGTCACCGAAAGTAAAACAGCCAATAAATACGAGAAGACTCTCATCTCACTAATAACAGGGAAATCAGACTGAAACAATAACACTTTCACAGGTCAAACTGACAAAAAATTGGGTTTGACGATATCAATGATCAGCATAAATGTGAGAAACAGGGAAGCTAAGAAATCTACAGGAAGTATGAACAAGTACAGCATTTTTGGAAGGCAATTATGATAGAATGTATTAACAAAATTTCACACACTTCAACCCAACAATCCTACTTCTCTGTATCTACCTTAGGGTCAGATTTCTGTAGCATATAAGGAAGCAAGTTCAAGGATGTTTTTGGCAGGACTAGTTGTAAAGGAAAAAAAAAAAAAAATTGGAAACAATCTAAATGCCATGAACGAGGTTTAGAAAAACTGACAGAATAGCTCAAAAAACCTGATAAATTGACAGCGTGGAATATTATGCAGGGGTTTAAAAGAATTAAATAGATTTGTGTGTTCTGATCTGGTATGACAGGACTTCAAATTTTTTCCAAGTTAAAAACTATACAAATATAAGCTAAAAAAGAAAAATGAATCATCAATTGATGACAGCAAATTACCCTCTGGGAAAGAATCTGGGGTAAAGAGAAGTGTTCAAGGGGCCTTACAATACTTCATTTCTATTGTTTGAATCTTTTACAAGAAAATATTCATTTATATGTATGTAATTTTTGTACTGAAAAAAATTGAATACAAAAAAATACATACACATAGAAGTATTTAAAGTGGATAGGAACCATATTCTTTTCCCCAATCCTATTCAACTTCAGAAGAACCCAAAAAGAAAAAAAAGAAAAAGAATCCAGCTACCTTCAATAGTTCAAGATACATCCAACTGAACTTTTTCCTATATTACTTAAAACTTTCATGTATGCAGGCAGTGTGTGCATACATTGTTATAAATGTGATAACACGTATACATGTGCACACACAGACATAAGCCTGTTTCTAAAATGAGATGGCTATAATGGCAAAAAAAAATTACATACAATAGGGCAACAGGTAAAGTGTATCATATCAAATCAAAGAAATACTCAGTTATTACAAACTACAAGGTTGTGGGTTGGGATTTGGGTGCAAGTATTGGGGTAGGAATGATCTTTTTCCTTATGTTTTCTAGAATGACCATATATTGTATAGTGGCAATGAAACCTTTATAAAAAAATAAAAATCAAATGAGAGAATGTTTTCTGGAAAAAACTAAAGAATATATAGTGTGAAACAAATATAGGGTTTCACTATCATCAGCACACATAAAAACAGTATGACAAGCTCGCATTGCATAGATCATCACTTACCAATCCCACTGTCATCTAATCGCATGTAGCCTTCCGCCAGTGAGCTGAAGCCTGTTAAGCCTCCCATTGCTGCACAGGGAACATCCTGTCCCACTGGCTTTCCCTGAGCCAGTCTTTCTTGCTTAGTTTCCACGACTGTGTCATGAGCATATGCAGGCTGACCACAAGCACAAGTGAAGCAGCTATGGAATCCTGAACACTTGGAACCTGAATCAAGATGTAAAGGGAGTTAAAGGTCTTTAAATATAGGCACTAAACTGTCTGCCCTAAAAATGCTCAGCTTGGCCACAATCACCTGAATCTGGATCCCTCCTTATATGCTGTCCTCTGGCCTCTAAAACTCTAGCCTCCAGCCCCTGAACTCCCTCCCAGCCACTGCTCTTACTTCTAGAAAATGCTGAAGTGTAAGGTAAGTGAAGGTAAGGTAAGGTATGTACCAGGAAAAAAGTATTGGAAAAACCAACAAGGACTGAAAGAAATTGGGTTAAGGCTGGAAAGCCAGGAAATGTAGGCCCTCTCCTCAAATACGGAGTTAAAAGCAGGCGTGGACAGCCCAGTGGTAGGACCAGGTGAAGAGATAAAGTGGAGGCCTCCCTGTGGATTAATGCCCCATAAAAGCCTTATAGGAAAGCCAACCCATGACACAGAAAGGACACAATGGAATATTGTTTAACAATAAAGAGCAAAGAAGTACTGATACATGCTACAACATGAATGACTCATAAACATTATGCACAGTGAAAGAAGCCAGTCACAAAAGGTTACATATTCTATGATTCCATTTATATGAAATGTCTAGAATAGGCAAGTCCATATAGATAGGAAGTAATTATTGGTTACCTAGGGCTGGGGGGGAAGAAGGAATAAGGAATGACTACTAATGGATATGGAGTTTCTTTCGGGCGTGATGAAAATGTTCTAAAATTGTGGTGATGGCTGTACAATTCTATGAGTATATTAAAAACCACTAAACTGAACCCTTGGAATGGATAAGTTCTACGGTATGTGAATTCTATCTTAATAAAAGTGTTATATATGAAAAAAAAAAAAAACATTGAAGAGGAGGCCAGAATACACCATTAACAAAATTTTACACTCACACTTCTAAAAAAATGTGTATGGGAACCAAGGCACATAATAAATAAGTTTTATCCAACTACTTCCACACTAAACCAGTGAAATACATTTATTCCTGCCACTGTCATTAAAAATATTTTATAACATATTTCAATTCCAATTACTATGAAAATTAGAATAACTATCTCCTGAAGAAAATACTGAACTAATGCCCTACCTATGTCAAGGGGTTTTTAAAAGGACGGTCAAGTGAAAGGGAATATAGGATGGGGGCTGGGATTTGGGTACAGGTATTGAGGTAAGGGGTGCTGTCACATAGAAAGTTAAAATTGTTATGTCACCTTTTGCTTGTCCCATCAGCCTATGTTTTAGGCAATAACATACGTAACCTACAAGCAAATTATAAAAATTTTTTTCAACTTATCAGATCCTTTTTTAACCTCTCCAAAGAATTCAGTTGATAAAATTCCCATTCAAAAATTTAAATCTGGTGGGGGGGGGGAATGGGATAGGCCGGTAATGGGTAGTAAGGAGGGCATGTATTGCATGGTGCACTGGGTGTTATACACAACTAATGAATCATCGAGCCTTACATCGGAAACCGGGGATGTACTGTATGGTGACTAACATAATATAATAAAAAATCATTATAAAAAAAAAATTTAAATCTGGGGCACCCTCAGTAGCGCACACAACTCTAAATCTCAGGGTTGTGAGTTCCAGCCCCCTGTTGGGCATAGAGCCTATTTAAAAAATAAATAAACTAAAATTTAAATCAAATCACATCTAGGTATTCTTTAAAATCTGTAACTATCATTTAACTTATTTGAATTCCATGAGATTAGGGCTTATGATTGCAAAACATACAAATAACTCAAAGTTATTCCATAAAATAACATTTTAGAGTAATTGTCCATCAAACTTTTCTGAGTTGTTTAATATTAACTATGCAGCTGAATAAAACTGGCACAAAGACGCATTAAATATTCA
This sequence comes from Ursus arctos, assembly GCF_023065955.2. Classification (NCBI taxonomy): domain Eukaryota; kingdom Metazoa; phylum Chordata; class Mammalia; order Carnivora; family Ursidae; genus Ursus; species Ursus arctos. The sequence goes on along the minus strand of NW_026622985.1, from coordinate 52,272,871 downwards.
ATAGAGAAAGACGAACATTCTGTCGGTGTGTTTATAATAATGTAACTCACAGGCATTGCATAGAAAGCCGGGCGCAGCGCTGTGCTGATCGGCAAAGTGCTTGCACCTGCAGCGAACGGGCCGCGCGCCGTTCAGAGGGACGTAAAGGTAAGCCCTGCACCGGCAGCCGCTCACTTGGCAAGGGAGACTAATGGGGCGCTGCTGGGGAATCGTTTCAAAGTCAGTTTTATGTTGTTTATACCTAAAAAATAAAATAAAAAGGGAAGAAATAAAAACAATGCAGGGATTGCTGGAAATTACAATCTCTATTCTGTTAAACGCAAAATTCTTCTTTTGTATTATTTTTCTGCTCTTCTTAGTAAGGCAAAAATAAACTCCCTTACAGTATTTCTGTCAGCCGGCCCACAAATTGCTTTGTAGGAAAAAAACCTTCATTCTTTTAGATTGTTATTTTTAGTTATTTAAGAAGAATTTTCACAGCAATATACAAAGAAATATAATTCCCTTAAAATACCACTAAAGATTCTTTAATATAGACGAACAACCTGAGAGTGTGGAAAAAGTTCTTTATAAAAATTCTTTTTATCAAAGCACATTACTTAAATTTATTTTCAGAGGTTTGCTATTTAAAATTGAAATGAGTTCAATAAACATATGAATGTAATTTATTTTAATATATTTAACTTTTAACTTCAAAATAAATTGTCAACATTTTTAAAGCCAAAGCTCTTTGTTAAAACACTGTAATTTTCTTAAATAGGCCACTCACTTCCTGCTCTACCCAATAAAATAATATTAAATTTATTATTCTTAATGTTAATCTAGGTAGTACAAGTTAAAATAGCAATGAGATACCATTTTTCACTTAGCAAAGAGAACCAATGTTTTTTTTAAACTATACATAATTCACAATGCTGTCAAGAGTATTATAGGAGAACCTTTTTCATTTAATGTGTCAAGAAACTTAAAAAGATCTATCCTTTCCATGGTTTGTATAATTTCACATACAGCATTTCCTAATGTATTTAATTGTCAAATCACTGTTACACACCTGAAACTAACATTATATATCAACTATACTTCAATAAAATAAAAATAAAATCATCAAATTTAATATTTTTAAAAAACCATCAAGTCAGAGTTCATTGTTCAAAGATACACCTCAAGAAAATAATTCTGTGTATAGAAAGAGTCGTGTGCATAAACATAGTACCAGCAACAGTACTTACAATAGCAATACACACACATACACACATACACAACATACTAATAAGGGAATGAATAAGTAAATCAGTAGACAACAGTTTTTAAAATTTTTAGCAGTGAAACCCCTCCTCTAAATAAAATCTCTTACAGAACCATAATATATAAAATAGATAAAAGCAGAATTGGTTAAAGCAAGGGAAAGAGCCAGAATTAAAGTCTGTCCTTCCTCTAACCTGCCCTTCCACGTGATATGCTGAGACTCACTCACAGCTCTGGGGAACACACAATGAGCACCACTGGACTAGGTAGAATATTGAACAGATATTTAAAAATCTTATTTGTGGGGGCGCCTGGGTGGCTCAGTCGGTTGAGTGTCTGCCTCTGGTTCAGGTCATGATCCCAGAGTCTAAGACCGAGCCCTTCATCAGCTCCCTGCCCAGCAGGAAGCCTGCTCCTCCCTCTCCTCCCAGCTTACACTTGCTTTCTCTCTCTCTCTCTCTCTCTCTCTCTCTCTCTAGCTCTGTCTCTCTCTCTCAAATAAATAAAATCTTTTTAAAAAATCTTATTTGTGATAACTACATAACAATGTGGAAACATATTTCTGTGACTCTGTCAAAACCTTGTTCAATATTTATATGCACATATCATTAACAACCAAATGAACTATGTAAAGAAAAAATACATGAATGTAGAAAAATGTATTGATAGCAGCTGGCTTTGGGGGGGGTGAGTTTTCTATTTTTCTCTATATTCTTCACTTACCTTAATAATAATTATAATATTTATAATAGGGAAAAATAATAGTTCAGACAGAGATCTCACTGAATGACCAGTACTGAAGAACTTTTCCACGGAAGATGCGTTGGGTTCATTTTGAAGGTTAATTCCATGCTACATAATTACACATATATGAGACTGGCATTAAAGTTGTACAAGAATAAATGATAAAACCAACACAAATTTACCAAACTCCTCTTGAACTCTGAAAGATAGCAACATAACCCTCACCCTCCATTCCTCCACAGTGTTTTCAGCTCGGGTTGCTAAATAAGTTTCAAGTCAATCTATACACGACATTACTCATCCTAGCAACTGCTTAACAACCTTTGGCAGATGGCAAGTCTGTATGTAAATAGCAACCATACAAAGTCTCTCGTGCGAGAGCCCCCAGAAACTATGAGAACAGGCCGGTTCTCCTTCCATGCTTTGCTTGGAACAGAAAGTTAAAAAGTTTGTTACCTGAAAACACATAATAGGTTCAGTGATTTTTCCAAGAAGCAGCTTTGTCCTTTTGAGCTTTACAACTGTGACCTGTGACAGCAGTAAAATGTAAAGTAGAACACAACAGACACAGCCAAATGCACCCCTCGGGTACAGGCTATACACACCGGTGACTGGAGCCTCCTGCATTTTCCTTCCTCCGTGTGCCTTACTTGGAAAAGGACCATTTGTAATAAAAAGCTGTGTGCTTGTATTTTTGTGTGTCTAAAGAAAGGTATCAACACAACACGTTTCTTAAAGTACAAAGGGAGATTAGGAAATCGAAGGAGAAATGCTTCTATTTGTAGGTCGGTAACCTGTTCAGTGTGGGTCAACTCAAGCAACTCTTAAAGCAATTTTGCATTCCGATGACCCATCCTTTACTAACTTATCCAGTCATGGGAGAAGTAGACCCCTGGCAAAGCGGCAGGGGCACCCATCTTTTTTACCAACTGCAAAAGAAGAGATGCTTAGGGTGATGGACTCCATAATGAGTTTTAATAGGATATAAGAGACATTTTTAATTATAGCAAAAAAATAAAAAAAAACCACTTTAGACAATTTCTAGGGTATTATATAAAAGCCCACTTTTAAATATTTCTCAATTATCACAAGAAATGTTCTTTATAAAAGGAAGATACGCTCTGCTACAGTTTTATATTTCCTAATCACCAGAAAACTTAGCAATATCTTACCTATGTGTACAAAAACACAGTGTCTCTGGACCCACAAGCTTACAATCCATTCCAGCTGGTGATCGCCAACTCACAAATAATCTGTTCTGTAAGCGCATAGGTAATACTTTTTTTTTGTATTCTTCATATTCTTCAGGAGTAAAAAGTTTCCCTCCATCGTCCTCACCGACAATTCTACAACAAAAAACTTCTCTTAAGCCTTGAATATTTATTTTCCAGGTCAAAAATACTAAACTCTAAAATTAAACTATACTTGCATAGCCAAAAGAAATGCTGCTTCAGATTTGATTTTTTCCCTCAGGCTTACGTTAATAGCAAAATTACACACAACAGGAATAAAGCTTTTGCTTCCCAAGTAAAAGATGATGATAAATAAAAGTCAATGAACGCATGACATCTGACTTTACTGATCCAGGTTTACCACCGGACAATCACCACAAATTCAATCTCGGTTTCACCTCTGATTCTGAAGCACACATGTTCATTCTTTAAAAGAGTCTAAACTGCTAAAAATTCTAATATTTTCCTCCTTTAAAAATAGTACTCCCCCCAAAAAACAATAATACAAAAAACATCATCACAGAAGACAACATGGGTAATGCGAACCCAACCCTGGCCAGGAGTTTAAACCCACAAATACCCTTGGATCTGCACAAGCTCAAACCCACATCTATCTTGAGTACTCATCATTCAATTCCAAAACTTCGACTTCAAAGTTTTATGGGAAGAATTAAGCCACCACTATTTCTTAATTTCTGAAGAAATTAAGAGTTAGCCTCCCTAGAGAAAAAGGAAACACAAGTAAAAGAATTTGTTCAGAATTTAAGAAATTTCTCCTTGAAAATATTGCCCCTTAAAAGTCATGAAAGATGTTGTTTGTAGAATGCTATTTAATTTTTTGTGCAATCCATACCTTTTTCCACACTTTCAAGCCTTTAGCTGAGGTAGATAAATAAAACCAACTGAGGAGCTATGAAACTATCACAACTGTCTTCCTTACTTAAATAATTTAGATACACAATAGTAAAAAAAAGAAAAAAGAAAACAAAAAACAAAGGGCATTTTATTTTTTATTTTTTTTTTAAAGATTTTATTTTTTTATTTATTTATTCGACAGAGATAGAGACAGCCAGCGAGAGAGGGAACACAAGCAGGGGGAGTGGGAGAGGAAGAAGCAGGCTCATAGGGGAAGAGCCTGATGTGGGGCTCGATCCCACAACGCCGGGATCACGCCCTGAGCCGAAGGCAGACGCTCAACCGCTGTGCCACCCAGGCGCACCCAAAGGGCATTTTATTCTGGGAAAAGTTTTGGATCATTTCACATTGTATGACATTATAACAGCTACCATGTACTGGGGGGGAAGATCAATACAGATCTTTAAAGATAGCGATTATTTGTATTTGACTGCTAAACCAGTACAGCTCAGAGTTACAGTAGTTACAGAATCCGCAAGGGATCTAGTTCAAATGCAGATTCAGGTTAATAGGTCTGGAGTGGGACTGAGAGCCTGCATTTCTAACAAGATCCCAGGTGATGCCTGCACGGCTGGTCCATGATTACTACAATTTGAGTAGCAAGGCTCTTTTACAGTGAACCGTTCCAGGTTATTTATGTTTGCAAAAATAATTTTCCACCAGATCCTAACATTTTCTGTACCAGGCAAGAGACCACAGGTGGAGGCCCACAATCCACATATCTAACATCTAAATATCTGTTATCGATCAACACCAAGGCCCAGCAACTTGCTCCCAGGGAAAAGCCCTGGGGACCTGTAGGCTAAAGAAGCCGGCCCAGCCCTCGGTGAGCGCTGGGTGGAAACTGTTCTAGGCCCAGGACTCCTGGCCTTACCTGGACCCACCTGACCCGGGGATGAGGCTCGACCCATCAAGCTCCTCATTCTTACTTGTCTGGCTCAGAATTACTAACCATTTCTAGGTGTTACCCAAAATTATACCACCGAGACAATCAGAAGGAGTGAAGGTCAGTGATGGAATCCGCTTGCCCTAACAACGGGTGATTTGGGGCGACCACCTTTAAGCAGAGCGGTCCCTCTCAAAGCCACTGGGATTTCCCAGGCGAAGCAGTGACTGCCTCACTTCCAGTGGATATACACACATTCTTCCCCCCCCTCCGCCCCCTCCCTCCGGCCAAACCGGCCCCCCACCTCCTCCCGGACCCCGCCACCCTTGGCGCCCTCAACCCCACATCCTCCTACTATAATCTCTTCAGCAATTCCCACTCACCCAATCTCCCAACTGCCAAAAACCTTTCTTGGGAGACCGGAAGAAATAACACGTCTTCGCAGGTGCATCAGCCTTTGTCAGGGCCCAGGGCAGCGAGCCGCGTCCTCAAGCCAAAGGGGCAGCTATGTTTCCACTTCCGTGAGAGGATTTTCTCCGGAACCACCGAAACTACATCAGTCTGTCTTTCTCCTAAAACCAGCACCTCGGGGTTGGAGCACGTTTGGAAGTTCAGGACACACCCTATTACTAAACTAACGTGCAAACGACGTCTGCTATTTCTTATAAGGCCCGAGGACTCCAGGTGTAACTCTTCAATGGCCATTTAGAAAAAACAGTTGGACCTCTGCATAAATCTAAGAGTTAATAATCCGTCTTGGAAGGGGTCGAACTGGGAGAGCTCTTAAACAGCCTCGGAAGAGACGTATTAGAACTACACGTCATTACAATATTTAATTACAAAAAGACGAAACTTAAATCAAGATAAGTAAGCCTCCCTCAGCAGCCGGGGAACGGATTCCGGGAGCCGCGGGGGGAGGGCGCCGGGCCCCTGTCCGCGCCCCCCCCCCCGCCCCCGCGTTCCTCCGGCGAGGGGAACGGGGCCGGCCTGGGTTCTCCGGGCCCCGCCGAGCCGCAGCCTCACCTCCGGTACTCCAGGTACTCGTCCACGGCCGCGGCGCCGCCGGAAGGCAAGGTCAGCCGCTCCATGGCCGCGGGAGGCGAGAGGAGCCCGCCCCGCGCGGGGGCTCCCGACCTCGGAGGAGCGAGACCCGCCCCGCCGCGGCCGGCCGCGCCCCCTCCCGCCCGCCTCCCGATTGGCCGGCCCGGGGACGGCGGCGGGGGCGCGGGGCGCGCGTTGCCACCTGGCCACCTGCTCTGGGCGGGAGAAACCTTCCGTCTCCCAGCGCAGCCCACCCCACTCCGGTTGCTGTTTACCGCGGGCGCAAACCTGATGCCTCTTGCCTTTCCCGGGCCTCGCAGGTCTCCTTGAAAGGTAACAAGTGACAAGGGAGTGCAATGCCTTGAATATCACGGACGCACAGAACATGGATTATTTCTTCGTACAGAGCTTTTCGCTGATTTTGTGGCCGGACTCCCCGAATTCCCCAGAAGTGTTTTCAGTATCGGCGTTTAAAAGACTGCGATGTAAAATCAATAGCCCGGGGTGTCTGCGTCCAGTTTGGGTGGCATGGAAGCACCGTGTTCTTCCAAGGAAGTGAACAGGGGGTTTAAGAGGAAACAAGGAGAAACAATTTTTTTTACACCTTTGAAAGTATTCGCCACAAAATCTTTTTTAAAAGATTTATTTATTTATTTATTTTAGAGATAGTGCTGGGGAAGGGGCAGAAGGAGAGAGAGAGAGTCTCAAGCAGGGTCCGCGCTGAAAGGCGGAGTCCCATCCCGCTGGATCTCAGGACCCTGAGATCAGGACTTGACCCGAAACCAACAGTGCAGGCTTAACCGACTGTACCAACCAGGTGTCCCAACATAAAATCTTTTTTAAAGCTGAATTACTATGCGATTGGCTTAGCAACCCGGAAAAGGAGTAGGAAATCCCTCACTACTCAAGGAGTCCTTAAACTCTGAGGCTCCCTACAGGTCACCTTGAGGGCTCTCTACAAATTATCTCTGAGTAATAATTGGCCAACAGTAAGAAAAATAATTCGTTGAACTACAATACTTAATTTCAAAAAGTACTTTCCTGAACACTGTTCTTTAGGTCCCAAAGACAAGATATTATGTAGACAAAGTGTTTACATGCCCCCTCTTTCTTTTCAGTGTTGTTTTCCTTCCTAAAGTCAGTCCTCCTTCTCAAGGAGGTCCCAGTCCCACTTTGACATCCTCACTACTTTTTGTTACTCTCCGCCAGAATATTATCTCATAACTTGGCTTAACCAATAAACTGAAGCCTCCCAAACACGTTAGCATTTTATAGAGACAAAGAGCTTTCAGCAGTCGGATAAAGGAGTGATCCTAAAGTAGGGTTATTTTAGGGGAAGGAGCCATACTCTCCCATCACATCTTGCGGGCTGCTGCTGCCAGTTTTCTCTCTTTATGAGCTCCTACCCCTGCTTCCCCCCCTTTACTTAAGTAATCTTTCTACCCCAGCTGGGGCTGGAACTCACAACCAGGAAACGAAGAGTCACATGCTCTGTCAACTGAGCCAGCCAGGCACCCCAGCAGTCCCTGCTTTTAAGCAGCAGCTAAGCTAACATATATAAACAGCAGAAAGTGCCACACTGTGTGAGCTTATAGAGAAGTGGCAGGGAGTGTCTATGTAGGCAAGTACAAGTTAATGAGTCCAGAGGGAAATCGTTAAAATAGACTTAGTGCACCTGTGGACTCTTCCAGGAAGATGCTGGAGCAGTAAACTCTGACCAAAGAAGTCAATGAAAATATGAGACACGACAAATAAGACTATGGAACAAAATAGAAAATGTTATTCTAACCTTTTATGAAATTGACACCTTTGCTAATTAAAATAATATAGATGGTTTTGACCTCTGCTTAAAAAAAAAAAAGTATCATAGGACTATAATTTCCTCCCTGTCTTAATTGATCTAGGAAATAGGAATGGACAGAGGGACATGAAATAGGGACAATTGCCTTGGTAAGTATTAGATATTTTACATATATAGTCCTCATAAAATAAGATAGGAATTATCAGCATTTTGCAGTGCTGTGTAAGTTAAGGATGTTTTCTTCTGCAAATAATAAAATAAACCAACTGACAGTGGCCTAATTAAACAGGGGTTTTGTCGTTCTTGCTGTTGTTACTCTAAAGAAATGTTGGGTATAGGCCGTTGAAGGCATTGGTTCAGGGCATTTTCCCCGTGGTTACAAGAGATCCTGAAATCATACCCAAATTCAAGAAAGAAAGAAGGGGGCAACCAACACCAGCTATTCCTTTTTATCAAGTAAGAAAGAGTTTTCCTAGAAGCCCCTCCAAAGCCTTTTCACTTACGTGTCATTGACCAGAACTATGTCACATGGCCACTCCTAGTTATACTAAAAGAGGCTGGGAAAATGAGTACAGTACTTCAGTTTCCCAGGCTTTAGGAGAGAGGAGGTCAAGGAGAGCGTTAAAAACATAAGTATTGGTTAGTCAGACCATAAGATCTGTCATAGCTCGCCCTTTGAATTGCTTCATATCCAAGCACGCCTTTCTTCCCATGCAGGCATTTTGCAGTGAATGCATTCACCAGACCCTAAAGGAAAGCAACCCGAAGTTTCAGCCACCGATTACATCCACCTTGAAGTTTGGAGTCTCTGCAGTCTGCTCTGCCATTCACTCTTAAATGGTTTGGCAATTGATAGCTGAAAGACAAGACAGTCGTTTGTCCCCTCACCTTCCCCAAATACCCAATATTACAGTAATAAGGGTAGACTAGGATAATTACAATAAAAACTCTCACTCAGATAAGGGGAGAATGGGAAATACACAGAAAACACTAGTCCATGGCAAATACCAAATCCTACCAGGCAGCAATAGTAATGACTCCAAGTTCAGCAATGAAGAAAGTTCCCTGCATGACCCATCAGATCGGGCAGACTGATTATGCTCTCTGGAAGGATTTCCCTTATCCATCCCCTCCCAAACCCCAGTGTACCTCTTTGGAAGATATTTTTATTCTACAGCCATCTATGGCAGCATCTGATGTGGGCACTGGGGAAAGTGACTTTTCTAGGGGAACTTTCACAGTCTACTCCCCACTGGTGCAAATGCAGGATCCAGAGTATGGTAAAGGTGGAAGAATCGTGAGTTTTCCAAACAAGCTTGAGATTTTCAGGGCTACATAGTTTCCTCAAAAATAAGCAGGCTTCAAGTATTTTTCTTTCTTTCTTTTTTTAAGATTTGTTTATTTTAGAGACAGAGAGAGAGCAGGTGGGTAGGGGCAGAGGGAGAGAGAGACTCAAGCAGACTCTGCACTGAGCACACAGAGCCCAGAGCGGGTCTCGATCCCGTGACTAGGAGATCACAACCTGAGCAGAAATCAAATCCGACACTCAACCAACTTGCCACCCAGACACCCGGTTTTTCTTTCTTTTGATCAACGGTATGTATGAGTGACCACAGCCAAATAACTGCTTAGACAAAATCAATTTTTCTCCTTTTTATTTGAACTCTATTATACATACGAAAGCACATATACAACATATATGCACAGTTTAAGTTTTCGATAATAATATGAAGATCCACATAGCCATCATTCAGCTTAAGAAATAACCAATACCATGGCACACGTGGGTGGCTCAATCGGTTAAGTGGTTGCCTTCGGCTCAGGTCATGATCCTGGAGTCCCGGGATTGAGCCCCACGTTGGGGAAGGTGGTTTCATTTGTTAAAAATATTTTAGCCAACATTTTGTTCTTTAATTTAAGTAGGAAGATTGGCCCAAATAACCAACCTGCCATACTACCAGAAATGGAACGTTTCTTTTATTTTGATTTTCTGTTGTTCTCTTACCTCTTACATTGAATGCTAAGCTCAATAGTTTCCAGCATTGATTCTTGTCCAATATATACACTGAAGGCTACAAGTTTCCACCTAATTATCGTTTCATCTGGGGATGCCTGGGTGCCGCAGTCGGTTAAGTGTCCAACTCTTGGTTTCCGTTCAGGGTTGTGATCTCAGTGTCATGAGATCAAGCCTCATGTTGGGCTCTGTGCTCAGTGCAGAGTCTGCTTAAGACTCTGTCTCCCTCGCTCTTTGCCTCTTCCCCCCAAAATAAATCTTTAAGAAAAAAAGAAGACAGATGGATTCTCATATCTGCTTCTGTTTAAAAAATGATTATTGTTTCATCCGTATCTCACAAGTTTTGTTACCTAGTACTTCCATTATCATATATTTTTGACTTGTACTTTCCATTATGAATTTTTTTTTTAAGATTTTTTTTTTTTTTTTAATGTGACAGAGAGACAGCCAGCGGGAGAGGGAACACAGCAGGGGAGTGGAAGAAGCAGGCTCCCAGGGGAGTAGCCCGATGTGGGACTCGATCCCGAAGCGCCGGGATCACGCCCTGAGCCGAAGGCAGACGCTTAACGACTGCGCTACCCAGGGGCCCCCCATTATGAATTTTTTTGATGTATGAGTTATATAGATGTTTTGGAATTTTCCGAATATATATATTTTTAAACTTATCTTTTGTTACTGACTTAATTGCACTGTGGTCAGAGAATGTGGTCTGAATGATTCCTGTTTGAAATGTGTTGAGATATGCATCAGAGCTTAGTACATAGTCAGTTTTTGGATATGTTCAATATGTGCTTGAGAAGAATACATGTCCTTCAAGTCGTTTAGGAAGTATTTTTATATGTCCATTAAAATAAGCTGATTACTGGTTCAAATCTCCTGTGTCACTGATTGTCGGATTCAGCAGCTGTTGAAAGAGAAATATTAAAAGCTTTCATTCTGATGATTTGGGCAATTTCTCCTTGTAGTTGTATCAATTTTTTCCATTAATATTTAATATTTGTGTTTTTTATAATACTTCAGTATGTACCTCTAAAAAATAAAGATACTTCCTTAAAATTCCACTATAACATTATAATATTTTAAAAAATAAAATAATGCCTAATGTCCTCAAGTATCCTGTGTTAAATTTCTCTAGTTGTCTCAAATACATTGTTTCATAATTGGTTACAATCAGAATCCAAACAAGGTCCACACATTACACTTTGATACATGTCCCTGTTTTGGATACATCTTGTGTACCGTTTCAGATCTTGTTATTTTAGACAGTGCTGCACTGGCCAGTTGTGTGGGGCCTTCAGCCTGCTTCACATAAGTACAACATGCCAGCCCTTAGCCCACACTTCATGCCTGTCTCTGCCTGTCCCTGGGGTTCTCTGCTCACAGCGCAGGAAACTGCTTACTCTTCACACATGTGCAAAAACCCAGACGGTCTTGTAAATGCCCTGGGGGCAAACTTCGACCCATGGGGAATGTGAGCCAATAAATATGTCTCTCTTTCTCCCCTATGGATGTTTCCGAGATGCGTTTCCTATGGCTTCTCGGAGAATCCCACAGAAGCGAGCAGTTTCCTGATCCATAACCTGCCCTACACTCTTTTTCCTTCTCTGTTTTACATCCTGTATCTCTGGATTCACAATCTCACATAAAATAGTTGCACTTTCAGGGGAACCCAGGCTAAGACAGTGTCCTCAATCTATTTTAATCTATAGATTTATCCTTCCCCCCAATTCCCCACTGTAAATGAGGACACTAGGCCTGTTTTCCTATAGCGGTTCCCACTTAAGTTTCACTAAGGGGAGCCTGGGTGGCTCAGTTGATTAAGCATCTGCCTTCAGCTCAGGTTACGATCCTGAGGTCCTGGGATTGAGCCCTGAGTGGGGCTCCCCACTCAGTGGGGAGCCTGCTTCTCCCTCTCCTTCTCCTGCTGTGCTCTCTCACTCTGTCAAGTAAACAAAATCTTTTTTTTTTAAGTTTCACTGATTATAATCCTTTGGTTATGCTTTATCTGTTCCTCTGTACTCTGTATTTCCTGTGAACTATCTAGGGCCTTGATCAGTTTAAGGTCCAAATTTTTGGCAAGAATACGTCATATAAGGAATATACATGTAAGGTTTGCTAGTTTCTTTTCATAATGCTAAGATTGATCACTGGGTTCTGTTGTTGGCAGCCTGATCATAATGTACCCTTTCCACTTCCATCAAATCACTTCCTTCACTTTTTGTTTTATACATTTTGAATACTAAGCCTGTCTTAGGCAATATAAGTTTAGAATTGGAATTGCTACCACTGTAACATGTTCTTGGTGCACTGAACTACATATCAATATGAAGTAATCCATTTCTAGTGCTGTTTTTGGTTTAAAGTCTATTTTATTTGAAATTAATAAAACTATACCAACTTTATATTAATGTGTATCTTTTCAATCCTCTTATTTTTGACAGTAACAATCAGACAACACATATCAAAAAGCTGAGATTTGTCCAAACATTTCTCCTCCTTGTTATTGTTACTTATTCTTGGTCCCAAGACATAGCTGATAATAATTTGACCAACCTCCCACTGTTATCACCAGCCTCGGTCCTCGCTGCCTGCTGTCCTAACCCCTCTACTCAGCCAAGTCTGTATTTTAGAATCTCTTACTTTAAGCACCCCACTTATGGAACTGAATTCTCTGGAGATAGGAATGCATTTTTCCAAAAATAATAGAAAAGTTAAGTGGCTTAAACAAAATCTAGCTGGTTCAGCAGCTAAATGATGTCATGGCTGACATCTCTGCCGTGTTCTTGGCCTTCACAAAATGGCTTACACGGCATCAGCCCTCCTCCCGGACATTTCTAGTTATCAAACTCCTGCCCCCAAAACTCAGCTCAAATTTCCCCAGCTCTGAAAAGGAGGGAACTCTGTTTCCCAGCCCTACAGTATTAGACCCTTTAAAAGCATTGAAATAGCTAATAGTATGAAAACTTTTCATGAATATTCAGATAATTTCAGATTTCTGGGTCTTATTGCTTATGATGGCAATATTTCTGGAATACCCACTGATAACCTCCCTTATCTGCTATGCAAACTCCTCACCTTTAAAACTCAGGATGAGCATCTAGTCTTCTATGAGGTCTTCTTTGATTCCCCCACTTCCCAAAGACTGTCCTTTCTGTGAACTTTCTATTACAGAACTTAGCACTTAAACTGTATGACTTGTCTCTTCCCTCTAGATGAGAGATAAAGTCCTTCAGAATCTCATAGGTAGCCCCAGTGTTCTTCATGAGAACACAAGAAGGTGAGCTTTGTATCCATGGCCACAGTAGAAGTCTCAGACTGGTCCACCCATGAGTTACTGGATCTCACTGATCTCGGATCTTCTGATCCAGCTCCCTGGAGCAAGGAGTCTTTACTAACTAAGAACTGCAGGGGCGCCTGGGTGGCTCAGTTGGTTGAGTGACCAACTCTTGGTTTCTGCTCGGGTCATGATCTCAGGGTTCTGGGATCAAGCCCCATGTTGGGCTCTGCGCATGGCATGGAACCTGTTTGAGATTCTTTCTCTGTCTGCCCCTCCCCTCTGCTCACAGGCATTCTCTCTCTCTCTCTCAAATAAATAAATAAAATCTTTAAAAAAAAAAAAAAGAACTCCATGGGGTGCCTGGGTGGCTTAGTCAGTTAAGTGTCCAACTCTTGGTCTCAGCTCAGGTCTTGATATCAAGGTTTTGAGTTCAAGTCCCACATTGGGCTCCACATTGGGTGTGGTACCTAGTCAAAAAAATAAAAAACCAAAAACAAAAACAAACTCCTGGGTGCCTATAACTTCACCTTCATTCTGGAAGGAGGCAAGTGGAAAATAGCCTCCAGACAAGCTTCAATCAGTATGAACATATTGGAATGTTATTTGGGTTGTAGAGTACCTTCACTTTAAGCATTTTATGGCCTGCAATTTGGAGAACTTCATACTGACATGGTTACTGGGTACCCGAACACTACACTGTTTTCAACCTGATATGTCATGAGTCTCTGTTGGCCTAAGGCAGCATCACTTCCAAACCAACTATGGAGAAACATGTCTTTGAGAGCTCCAAGTAAAGTTCCTGAGCCACTTCTACTCGGCTGAGGGTTCTAAGTTCTATAGTAAAGGCTTTCCTCTCTCCAGTCTATCAGGGACATATCATTTCCTATAATTCCTTGACTGTTATGGAGTTCTTCCAAGTTAGGGAAACCCCAGCCATATTCTACCCAGAGGACGAGGTAAAATAGAGATGAATGCCTCAAAGAGGTCAACAGAGGTGTCTTAATAAAAAAATCCTGGCTTGGGGTGCCTGGCTGGCGCAGTCAGTAAAGCGTGCAACTCTTGATCTCAGGGTTGTGAGTCTGAGCCCCACATTGGGTGTAGAGATTACTTTTAAAAAAATCAAAAAGATCCCACTTACCATCTAGCACTTCTGGGATTCCTTCCAAATTCTATTTCCATTCCACTCTGAACCCACTAGCTGTATCTGGCTGGGCAGACAGAAACACAGGAGGAGGATAATGATTCGGGGAGACAGAAGAAATCCAATGAATAGAGAATTTTTCTTGGTTATGGTGTGAGCATATCTCACTGGCCTTTACCAGTGCCTAGGATAAAAACTCTATACCAATTCCCACCAAACAACCTTCTGATTCAAAATTTAGCTTCCCAAGTATCTTAACACTGAAAAAGTAGGAGCTAGGAAGCTCTACCCTCATTAGATAGGAACGGAGTTTATTCTAAATGAACAAAGTAGCATTTCCGGGTAAGTACCAGTCTCAGGTAATGCTAGTATAATACTTACATATACCTTTCCGTGTGCCAGGCACTGGACCTTTATATGTATTAACGCCTTTTACCCTTACGACAATCCTATGATGAAGTTTTATTGCTGTTGTTCTCATTTTCTGAATGAAGATACCAAGGCATTAAAATGTTAGCTAACTGATCCAAGGTCAGATCTGTTGGTAAGAAGTGGCAGAGCTGAGATTTGAACCCAGGCAGTCTTGCACAAAGCTTGGAAGTTCTCTTAGCCACTCTGCTATTCAGTGCGGAATGAGCCCCCGAGAGACCGGCAACAGTAAAGCCCCAGCCGAGGACGTGGAGTTCTCACCAACATGCTGGTCCTAACAAACCCTGCCACCACTCCCAGGCCTTCATAACAACTCAGATGATCCTGCATTGTCCAAGCCCGATCTCTGTTTCAATAAGGAAATACAGGATGTGTGGTACATGATGAATACATCAAAGGCTTATTAGAAATTTTTCACTGATGCTCAAATCATTTCTGATTTGAGTCTTTCAATACACTAGCAATACTTCCCACTCTTCTTCACCATGCATGCTCCTCCCTGCCTCTCAAATTCAGAACAAGCTCCCTGTTCCCTACAAGGCCTTCCACACTGCCACCCCCCCACCAAGACAGCCCCGCTGTGCTGATTATGGCAGCAGACAGCACTTCATACTATGGCCACCCTTATTCTCATCTCTCTAGATGGTGAATTCTTTGAAAGCAGAACTCTTTGGAAAGCCTCCATTTCCCCATTTATACTGAGAGTATAATATTAACCACCACCCCCTCCATGGGAATTAACTAAAATAATCTCTGCAAAGCACTTACTTGACATGCAGTTCTCAGTGGAAGATAGCCACTATGAAAATACAGTTTTGTAACCTTGGGTAGTTGGCACAGTGTTGACACACAATATACCCTTAGTAGATGTTTGCTAAACAAGTACAAAACAATCCAAAAAATCACTAAGGATATACTTTTAAAGTCTTAGTTAAAGGTCTTTAATAGAGTGCTAGCCCTGATTTGCCAGTTTTGCCTATGAAAATTTCACAATCCAGATTGTCATATACCTTGTTGGTGTCATTTCACTTTTTCAGTTATAGTTGAAGGGATGCTGTGACCAAGACTGTTTGAAATTAAAATAGAGCAGCAAATATATTCAGATAAGGAAAAGATCCCCTTGCTTTTAAATTATTTCATTACTACACTTAGTCATCGTACATTTTAAGATAAAGACAATAGGCTAAAAATAGTCCTTTTGCATTTTTCCTTTTTTGGTTCCTTTCTCTGCTACATAGTTTTAGCTTTAAATAAAGAACAATGACTGCCTTCAAGTTATCTTATAAACAGATCAAGTTTTGTTATAATTACTAGCACAACAAAATTTCAATGTACCCAAAAAAATTTCTAAGCTCCTTGGCATGACCTACTTTATTGGATTACCATTAATTCAGTAAAAATTCCAGACTAATAAAATAATTTGGAAAATGCCTTTGAGAAATGGGATCTCTAGTGGATAAAAACCATTTCTGACACTAGGTAAGTTTTGGTCTGTCTTTTATTTACTTTATTGAATTCATCATAACTATCTCTAAAATCCCTATGTTACTAATCACACAAATATAGAGAAATTGATTAGTATTGGCTCTGAGAACAAACTGGTGATTGACAGAGGGGAGGGAGTTGGGGGGATGGGCAAAAAAGGTAAAGGGGATTAAGAGGTACAAACTTCCAGTTGTAAAATAAAATAAGTCAGGACGCCTGGGTGGCTCGGTCAGTTAAGTGTCCGACTTGATTTCAGCTCAGGTCATCATCCCAAAGTTGTGAGATTGAGTCCCGAGTGGGGCTTTGTGCAGGGCATGGAGCCTGATTAAAATTCCTTCTCTCACCTTCCCTCTGCCCCTCCCCCTTCTCTAAAAAAAATAAAAATTAAAAAATAAAATAAAATAAAAAGTCATGGGGATGAAAAGTACAGCACAGGGAATATAGTCAATAACATTGTAATAATGTTGTATGGTGACAAATAGTAACCACACTTACAGTAGTATTTAGTAATGAATACAATATCCAATCACTATGCTATACACCTGAAACGAATATAATATTTTATGTCCACATTTTAAAAAATTAATTCATATAAGGTAATTTATTTTATCTTAATTCTTTTGAAAGGAATAAAACAGCCATCTTATATATCATTTTATAAAGCATCTGTTTTCTTTTGCAGGGAATATCTTGTAGTTATAATTAAAGTTTATTTTAATAATTTTTATTCTTCATACATTTAGGAAACCTGAACCTTGTTTTTGCAGAACTGCAGAAAACAGTATTGAACTTGACATAATTATTTGCACAATCTATAGACATTCCTTCCAGAAAATGCTACCAAATACCTATGCTGTATAAGCATTATGCTGGATGCTCAGGATACAGGAAGACAAATGAACAAAACCCAAAAAGTAAGTAATGGTAAGTATTATAAAGAAAAAGCAAGCAGATTAAGAGGAATAGAGTGAAGGGGATAAGATGTTATATAGAGCAAATAAGTATCTCTGAAAACTTAGGTGACTTGATCAGAATCCTGAAAAAAATAAGAAAGTGAGCCACAGAGAAACTGAGAAAGAGTGCTCCAGGCAGATTAGCAAGTGCAAATGTCCTGGGGCAGAATGTATTCTGCTTGTTCTTAGCAAAGAGATCAATATGGGTGGAGTGGTGCAAGCAAGGAAGAGGGAGAAAAAGCAGGAGATGAGATCATAGAGAAAATAGGACCCAGATCTTAGAGGGCTTTATGGATTCAATGGAAAGATGACATGACCAACAACTGTAATTTTAAATTTTCTAGTAGCCATATTTTAAGAGGCAAAAGAAACAAATAAAATTAATTTTAGTAATATATTTTATTTGACTCAATATATGCAAAATATTGTCATCTCAACATGTAACTAATATAAGAAAATACTCATGAGTTATTTTACACTTTTTTTCTTTCTAAGTTTTTAAAATCCAGTGTGTATTGTATACTCACAGCACATCTAAATTCAGACCAGCACATTCCAAGTGCTCAATAGTCACACGTGGCTAGTGGCTACCAAATTTTATTTATCAAATATATACAGAAATAAAGAGAAGAGTATAATGAATTTCACGTCGTTATCACCCACTTTCAGTAATTAGCAATACATGGCCAGCCTTGTTTCACTAATGTCCATCCACTTTCCCCAAACGCAGATATTCAGGGAGGGGTCGGGGGAGAGGGGGGGACAGGAATACCAAGTTACTTTATTTGAAGGAATGGTACAAATGAAACAAGTTAAGTAGATGTTTTGGTACCCAAATCCAGGTATTTTTGAAGGAATATATTGCAGAGTTTTGAACACAGGGATGACTTTTAACAGCTCACTCTGACTGCCAAGTTGAGACGAGTTCGTGAAGGAGAGGCATGGGTGGAAATGGGAAGACCTGTTATGAGAGTATTATAATAAACCTGGTAAATTTATAGCAGCTGAGTCGGGGTGATGGTGGCAGGGGAGATGGTGAGGAATGGAGCATTGATTGGACCCTTACTATATTTCAAGGGTAGAAGCCGACAGGATATAGTGATGGAACAGTTATGGACAGAACAGTTACGGAATATGAGAGAGAGGGGTCAGGATGACTTCTAGGTATTTGGCCTGACCAACATGATAGAGCGGTCAGTTCCTGAAATATGGGAGGCTGTCAGAGGAACAGCTGGGTGGATATCGAGAGTTCATTTTTGGACATGTGAAATGTAAACTACCAGTTAGACCTGCAAGTACAGATGGTGAATGAGAAGCTGGAGGTCTAGATCTGCAACTCAGGAAAGAAGACGAGGCAGGAGATACAAATTTGAGAGTGATCGGAGAACAAATGATGTTAAAAGATGTGTTCACAAGGAAGTGAATATACGTAGAGGAGAGGGCCTAGTACACGCCAAGGTTTAAAGCAGGAAGGGGAGGAGGAACCAGGAAAGGAGCCTGCATAGAAGCCCCAAATGAGTCGGAAAAATAAATAAAACCAAAGAAAAAGTACTGTCCCAGAAGACAAGTAAAAGAAGTATTTCAAGAAGGAGGTAGGAAGCAAAACACAAAACTAAATTGAAAAAGAAAATAAAAACCAATACCGAGGATTCGAAAATAAACGGAAGCAAATGAACCTACTGGTGTATCCGTTTGGTGAAAAATCACACAGAGAAAAGAATTATTCCAACTGACCTTTGAACAAAATAGTTTGACTATACAGCTCTGAGTGGGATATATTCTTAGGGCAAAAAAATTAAAAAGGCAAACAATCTTAAATTATCTAGTTTCATTTAGTAGTTTTATTGTTAATAGCAACAATTATATTATTATTTGGAAGCCAACATATGCATATTTTAATATACTACTACTAAGAAACTTATGCTAAAGCTGTTCAGCATTGAAAGGTCGGTTGAAAAAAACAAACAAAACAAACAAACGAACCTTGTTGGGCGCCTGGGTGGCTCAGTCAGTTGAGTGCCCAGATCTTGATTTTTGGCTCAGGCCATGATCTCAGGGTCCTGGGATCCAGCCCCGCCTCGGGCTCTGTGCTCAGCCAGAAGTCTGCTTGAGATTCTTTATCTCCCTCTTCCTCTGCCCCTCCTCCCTGTACTCCCTGTCTCTCTCTCAAGTAAACAAATAAATCTTTAAAAACAAAAACAAAACAAACAAAAAAAAAACCTGGGGCAGCTGCGTGGCTCAGTCGGTTAAGCATCCAACTCTTGGTTCTGGCTCAGTCATGATCTCCCCTCCCCGTCATGGAATCAAGCCCCACATCGGGCTCTGCGCTCAGTGCAGAGTCCACTTCAGATTCTCTCTCCCTCTCTCCCCACCCCGCTCACTCTCTCTCTCAAATAAAGTCTTTTTTTAAAAAACTTGTAATTTTAAGTTACAGTTATAAATATCAGTATAAACTCATACTTCTAAAAATTTTCTATAGTTACTTATTCTGTCCACCGAAAAAAGCCAAGAAGCAACAATAATTCAGTAGCAAAAAGAATCCCGTATTGTGGTCTCAAAACACCATTTCACACTCAAAGGACTCGGGATTTTCCAGACAGTCACTTCCAAGAAATATGCCAGCTGAGCTTACAATATCTTATTTCACCAGAAAACAAAGAGGCTATCAAGAGCTAATATTGTCATATCAAACAAACACAGAAGCCTCAAAAGTTTCCCGCTTGTACCCAAAATAGAACAATTTGCGTGTCACAACTGCAATGGACAGAAACACACGGAATGTGTAAAGCCAGGAGTCCAGACTGCTAGTCAAAAAAGGAAAAAGAGAAAGACTGTGGACCTCATGGAGGTTGCTAGGTAACCAACACATTACTGTAAAATTGGATAATTAAAAGGAAATGATTAAAGATCTGTCCTGCCTTTCTGGTATGACAGTATTTCAGGATAACCAAACAACCCTTGTGGATGTAAGAAAGTTCTTCATACAGAAGAATTCTAGCTAATTGAATTGAATTAGAAAATCACCATCTTGCAACCCCTTTAAGTGAATCAAACAGTGTTCATCAATAGATACCAAAATCATGAAGTGAAAGATTGTTGGAAAATTTTAGTGAGGGAATCAGGCTGTCACCACATGAACAATTTAAGCATTACCTTTTTTTTTTTTTAAGATTTATTTATTTATTTGAGAGAGAGAGAGAGAGAGAGAGCACAAGCAGGGGGGAGCAGCAGAGGGAGGAAAAGCAGATTCTCTGCTGAGCAGAGAGCCCAATGCAGGACTCGATCCTAAGACCCAGGGATCATGACCCAAGCGGAAGGCAGACATTCAACTGACTGAGCCACCCAGGTGCCCCAACTTAGACATTACTAAGAGTGAAGCCATCTGACCTATGTGGCTCTTCAGGTGATGAAATAATATGGAGTCTGTAACATCACCTATAGCTTGTTCTTGTCAAGAATCTAAAATACAGGGGCGCCTGGGTGGCACAGCGGTTAAGCGTCTGCCTTCGGCTCAAGGCGTGATCCCGGCGTTATGGGATCGAGCCCCACATCAGGCTCCTCCGCTATGAGCCTGCTTCTTCCTCTCCCACTCCCCCTGCTTGTGTTCCCTCCCTCACTGGCTGTCTCTGTCTCTGTCAAATAAATAAATAAAATCTTTAAAAAAAAAAAAAAAAAGAATCTAAAATACAATTTAATCAAGTCTTTAGATCTGACTTCTAGACTGCAGGAAATACAGAGGATGGAAAAGCAAATTAAACACCACAGGATACAACAGAAACATTTTACAGGACTACTGACCCAGTTTCTTCAAGAAGTAAATCAAATAAGGGAGGGGGAAATGGAGCACTTCTGCAAATGAAACTGTAAGAATCAAATGTGGACCTTGTTTGGATTCTGGCTTGAAAAAATAATTGTAAAAAGACATTTTTTGAGGTGATAGGTATATCTGAATAGCTTGTACTATAACTTAAGAAATGGGTATTTTGTTTTGATAGATGTAAAAATGGCTTTATGGTTATATAAGAACATTTTTTGTCTTTTAAAGCATCATGAAGTAATCAGGATAAAGTATCATGTTTTGCCAGTCCACTGGCTACCAATAATCAGCTCGGGTTGGTCAGGACCAATCGGCACCAAGCTATCCACTAGCCTTAATGCCAGTCTGCATTGGTTCCTGCACAGAGATTGGAGGAATGATCCCAAGCGCTTTCAGGCCAACTTGGCTATGGTTTCGGAACCAATTACCAATGACACCTACTACATGACACAACAGGTTCTCACCAACTAAAATGTCCACAATGGCTCCTGTCCTCTTCACAATGTCTCCTTCTTTAATTAGTTTTCATTTCCAAACACAACACCACCAGCATTATCAGGTTCCAAGTTCAGACACATATGCTTCAAGCTTGGAAGAAAATTCTACCATTTCTTCTGCTTGAACATTCCTCAGCCCATGTACTTGAGCAATACCATCACCAATACTTAAGACACGTCCAGTCTCTTCAAGGTCAGCAGAGGTATTAGCTCCAAGAATACACTCTTCAAAAACAGAGGACACCCCAGCAGTGCCAGTCCTCTGAGGACAGGTGCTAAAGGCATGGAGGTTCCTTGTGACAATTAAGGATGATTGCCAAGCATTTTTGGAGAACAGACCAGCCTTCTGAGAGAGGATGAAAGCCACAGCCCAAGGTCACGTGCACAGACATCTTTTTTTTCTTAAAGTTTATTTTTTTTAGTGGGGCTAAAGCTCACAACCCCAAGATCAAGAGTCACCTGGACTTCCAACTGAGTCAGCCACATACCCCCAGATAGCATCTTTAGAGCTCTCCTTAGATGGTTCCTCTCCAGTTGCAGCCTCTGAACCGACTCCCAAACAAATATTAACCTAAAGAAATTATACTAGTATTCTGAGATAGTATATTAGTATAATGAGATAATTACATTAGTATCAGACAAAATACACTTTCAAGAAAAAATTCTTACTATGGATAAGGAAAGTCACAACATAAGAATAAAAACAACAATTCATTAGAAAGGTAAGACAATTTTATATATATATTTTTTAAAGATTTCTTTTATTTGAGAGAGAGAGAGTGCATGTGTACACATGCATGAGTAGGCGGAGGGGCAGAGGGAGAGAATCTTCAAGCAGACTTCCTGCCTTGATCTCATGCCCCATGAGACACTGACCTGAGCCAAAATCAAGAGTCGGATGCTCAACCAACTGAGCCACCCAGGTGCCCCCGTAATTTTTTAATTTTTAACTTTTTATTATGAAATTTTCAAACATTTACAAAGGTAGAAAAAAATGGTACAACGAACACCTATAAATCCATTACTTAGATTCAACCATTGTTAATATTTACATTTTGTCATATTAACTTTATTGCTTTATCTATCTATATTTTTTATTATTATGGTTGAACTGTTTCCAAGTGTCACGCACTGACATGTCATGCCAAAATACTTTACACATCTAAAAAAAAAGACATTCTTCTATCTAGCTACAAAGGTATTATCACAATAACACAAAAATAATTCCCTAAACTCATCCCACACCTATTCTATATTTAAGTTTACCAATGTCCTCAAAGTGTTACACATAGCTCATTTTTTCATAGCAGGATTCAATCAAAATTGTTTATTGTATTTGATTGTTATATCTCTTAAATTTCTTTTAATCTATAGCTATTACCTCTCCTCCATTTTTAAGAAATCCCATTTCTAAGAATCTACCCCAAAGATAACACCAGCAAAATGTTCTTAATTTATTTAATTGAAGTATAATTGACATACATTATACTAGTTTCAAGATTTCATATTTGTATATATTATGAAATGATTCCATATTTGTATATATTTTGAAATGATCACAATAGGTCTAGTTAACATCCATCACCATTCATAGTCACAGAATTTTTTTCTTGTGATTTACTCTCTTAGCAACTTTCATATCTGCAATATAGTATCATTAACTATAGTCACCATGACTTATTTACCCTATCACTGGAAGTTTGTACTTTTTGATTCCCTTTACCCATTTTGCCCACCCCTAAACCCTGCCTCTGGCAACCACTAGTCTGTTCTCTATATTTATGAGCTTGGTTTTGTGGTTTTTTTCTTTGTTTGTTTTGCTTTTTAAATTACACATGTGAATGAGATCATAACCAACAAAAACAACAAAATTTTAATACATATGTACAAAGTTATTCCCTTCAGCACTACTTGTTACAGCAGAAAGACTGGAAACAAACCAAACATCCATCTACAGGGGACTAGTTGCATGAACAGCCATATTATGAAGTCCTATGTAGCAGGAAAGAAAGAAAGAAAGAAAGAAAGAAAGGAAGGAAGGAAGGAAGGAAGGAAGGAAGGAAGGAAGGAAGGAAGGAAGGAAGGAAGAAAGGAAGAAAGAAAGAAAGAAAGAAGAAAAGAAAGAGTAAGAAAAAAATTAGGAAAATCTCTTAAATACTGCTATGAAATCATCAGAATATATCATTAAAATGCATAAATCAGGGGCACCTGGGTGGCTTAGTAGGTTAAGCGTCTGCCTTTGGCTCAGGTCATGATCCCAGGGTCCTGGAAACGAGCCCCGCGTCAGGGTCCCAGCTCAGCAGTTGAGTCTGTTTCTCCCTCTGCCCCTCCGCCTGCTTGTATGTGCTCTCTCTGCCAAATAATTAAATAGAATCTTTTTTTAAAAAAGCATAAATAATGTCACAATGTGTATAGAATCCTACCTTTTAACTAAGAAATAATCAAAGAACAAAGCATTAAAAAAGAGCAAAGCAAAAACAAAAATAAAAGGCAACATCATTACAAATCATACTGTAGATATTAAAAAAAATAAGATATTAACAACTTTATGTCAATAAACTTAAAATTTAAATGAACAAGAAAAATTAAAGGAAAGACCAACTTACTAAAACTAACACAAAAATAAAATCTAAATAGGGCACCTGGCTGGCTCAGTTGGTAGAGCATGTGGGTTGTAAGTTCAAGCCCCACACTGGGCATAGAGATTACTCAAAAATAAAATCTTTTAAAAAATAAATTAATTAAATAAAGTAAATAAAATCTAAATAGTTCTATACCTATTAAAGAAAATGAACCCATATTTAAAGACCCTCCCCAAAAGAAATCTCAAGGCCACACCCTTCACTAACAACTTCTTCAAAATTAACAAAGAAATAACATCAATCTTACACACTCTTATAGAGAATACGTCTCAATTTGTTTTATGACACCAGAATAAACTCAATGCCAAAACTAAAGGAGGAAAATTACAGACCAATTTTTCTCATAAATCTCATAAATCTATTGTTTTAAAAAACGTTAAATCAAAATAGTAGCAAACTGAATCTAATAACACATAAAAAGAATAATACATTACAACTTTGAAAGCAAAATTGGTTAATATTTGAAAATCAGTCAGTGCAATTCACCACGTTAACAGAATAAAAGGAAACCATACAAACAGACAGGAACATGAAGTAGAAATTAAAAACGAGTTCTAACCAGGTGGCTGAGAGTTGTATAATAAATCCACAATACAAGCAAAAAAATACACAATTATTCCCAAGGAACCAGTTAGCAACTTGGTTTAGAATACTGCCAAGGAACAACTCTCTCCTCTGGGCTAGTAGGCCTTACTTTCTTTAGAAGCAGCAATGAAATGACTTTTGGGACATCAAATGACAGAGACTACTGGTCAAGGATCATTCTAGGAGTCTCTTTATTCTCTGTCTCAAAGACAATGCTTTTACACCCCTCCGCTTTTGAGATAGTGTACGCATGAACAGTTCAGGACTCGTATTCTTTGACAAGTTTGCTCACAATCTACAGTTAAGCTCTCCCAGGAGCACAATGGGGGGAGCACAATGGGATGAATGTTTCAAAGGAATGAAGTACTATGACCCTTCTATTAGCTATTACTTACCCTGAGCATGAGGCAATGCGGAGACATCCAATCAAACCTCCATCACCAGTGAGCATGTAAAATGGCACAACCACTTTGGGGGGAAAAAAATGTATCTTAATATACTTACCATATGATCCAGTAATTTCACTCCTAGGTATATATCCAAAAGAAATGAAAACTTATGTTCACAAAAAGACTTCTATTAAGGAAGTTCAAAAAAAAAAAAAAACATTCATAGCAGCTTTATTTATAATAGCTAGAAACAGCCCAGATGTTCATCAATAGGAGAAAGAATATACAAACTGTGTTACATTCACACAATGAAATATTACTCAACAATAAATTACTGACACATGCAACAGCATAAATAAAAATCAAAAACAAAATGATGAGCGAAAGCAGATAGACACAAGAGTACATAACGTATCATATCATTTATATGAAATTCTCAAATAGGTGAAATTAATCTATGGTGGAAAAATTTCCCTTGGGGGTGGAGCAATATGGGAAGATTTGACAAGGAAAGGTATGTGAGGACTTTGGTGTGATGATAATGTTCTAATAGGAGTTTGGGGGGGGGGGAACGCCTGGATGGCTCAGTCAATTAAGCATCTGCCTTCGGCTCAGGTCATGATCTCAGGGTCCTGGGATTGAGCCCCACGTTGGGCTCCCCACTCAGCAGGGAGTCTGCTTGTCCCTCTCCCTCTGCTCCTCCCCCCAACCCTGCTCGTGCTCTCTCTCTCCCTCTCTCTTAAACAAATAAAATCTTTTAAAAAAAAATAGGAGTTTGGGTAGCGGGTTAATGCATTTGTTGAAACTCAGCTAATGTACACCTAACATCTGTGCATTATATTATATATAAATCTTACACCCAATGAAAAAACTTTAAATATTGAACTCTAGCTAATGATATGCATGTTAAAGTACCTCAGGGGAAGTGTGCTGATAACTGTAATTCGTTTCAAAAAGCATAAACAACATGGATTCATAGACAGATGTGGTAAAGTATAACAAAAAATGATAAAATCTAGACGCTGGACATATTATTTCAACCTTTCTGCAGGTTTGAAATGTTCACAATAAAATGTTAAAAACAAAGTTAAAACTCTGTTGCTTTTTTTGAAGCAGGTCCAGTGAGGACACTTTCTCCAAGTACATATATTAAGGAGCAAGCAAGCAAAATTTGTAGAAAGAAAGGGACTTGTCACAGGAAATTAACATAAAGTTTCATTCCTTTTAAGCGATACGTATAATTAGAGCTCGGGATAATGTGTACAGTTCTTAGCATGGCTTAAAAACATTAGTTGATAGTCATAATTTGATAGTGCCATTTGTTTTCTATAAAAAATGAGAAAATCATTAGTTTCATAGTAGCTGGTCTATAAAGAGAAATTTGACCGAGGATCTCCTAGAACATGACTTGAATTTATCAGTAAAGCAGGTGTATTTTAGTTTCTTCTAATTATCTCTCTAAGCTGGGGGTAAAAAAAAAAAAAAAATCCTATATGGCTTTTCCAGCATAGCATTTTATTTTTTTCCTTGCTGCTAGCAGCAAACACAGAATTCTGTACTAACTATTTTTCTTATTAAATCAAGCAAAATGAGAACAGCACCATTTAAATTATAATCTGCATGATTATGCTGTTTTGGTGGCTTTAAAATTTTTTTTAACCTCAACTTACCTAAGAAATACATTTTACAGCTTGATTCAGGAAACACACACTCACAAAAATCCGAATCAAAAGTTTCAACGAACATTTACCCTTATTACTTATTATAGAATCTGATATTTCAATTTTTTTATTCCATTACTTCAAAATGCTGGTCACAACCCACTGATTTGATATCATATCTTCCTAATGAATCATAACCTATCATTTGAAACATTGCACTACGTAGTCCTTACAGTTTTTTGGAAAGTAAGTCCTGGATAGAGACTGCATTGTGATATAGCCTAGGAATTGTAGAAATACGAAATATCTTTTTATTGCTTACTGGGTGCTAGTCCACCTACTCCTCTTCTCATGTTAAATTAACAAATACATACTGAACACCATTTTGTACAAGGCCTCAGGCTAGTAACTTGAGATGAACCACCTAATCATGCTTTTATATATTTTCTTCTTAAGAACTCACAGGGTTTGAGACACACTCTATTTATTGTACCAAAGCCCATGGGGTCACATAGGACAGCATCATCGATGTTTTGGAGTTAGATGCACTGAATCAGAAATTACATATTTGCCAAAAGTCATACTGTCAAAGCAATGGAAGATAAGAAGCAAGTTTTTTCAACTTCGACTTTAAAAAATCTAAAGTATTTTGGGGCGCCTGGGTGGCTCAGTCGCTAAGCGTCTGCCTTCGGCTCAGGGCATGATCCCGGCGTTATGGGATCGAGCCCCACATCAGGCTTCTCTGCTAGGAGCCTGCTTCTTCCTCTCCCACTCCCCCTGCGTGTGTTGTCTCTCTCTGTCAGATAAATAAATAAAATCTTTAAAAAAAAAGTCTAAAGTATTTTAAAACAGTCAACTTCAAAATAATATTTTCTTTATTAAAATACATAATGATTCTTTACACAGAAATAACTAGGATAAAAGGTTTGATAACATCCTACTTAAATTACGCCCATCTATCACAATATATTGTATATTTACTACATGCCAGATACTGTCCACTCAACACTTTTAGACTGAACCTCCCAGTTCGGATTTGAAGAAAAGAGCAAAAAGGGAGGTTTTCCCCCCTTTTCAAACTCATGAAGATGAAAACTTATCATTCTAGAAATAGGGGGCAGAGCAGCCAGGTGCTGGGGACCTGACAGTCTCTGAACGTAGAGAAAAGCCTCCTGCTTTAGAAGGAGTGGTGAGGGAAGGCTTCTGTGGAGGTGGTGTTTCAGCTTAGACTTAAAGACAGCCACTCATGCAAAGAGCTGAGAGACGAGCATTCCAGACAGAGGCAAGAGCATAAATGACTGACCGAATGCTGAAACAGAGCCCACAGGTGATATGAGATCCCACAGAAGAAGGATCAATCCTTTGAGGTTGGGAACCAGAAACCTGGAATCCTAAGGAGGTAAAACGAGAGAGCACATCAGAGAAAAGGACCAGGCATTCCAGGCAAGGAAATGGAAAGGAACAAATCTGGACTGTGTGATGGAAAACAGGGCAGTCACACCTGACAAGAGGAAACAATAGGACTGTTTCATGGCCGTGAACAGTTCTGGGCTGGGCTTCATCAGTTTGGAATTCCAACATTACCTTCTAAGATGGCAAGAGCGCTCCAGCTGCGCGTAGAGTGGGAACACCGTTCCCATGTGGCCAGCACTCGGGCAAGAAATACTAGTTATTTTGGCTTTGCAGAAGCAAAGCAAAATACTTTCCTTCTGGCCTGAGTTGTGAAGAAACGAATTCTCCCCACTTTGGCACCAGTGGCACAAGCGTAGACTCCCGGAAGACAGGGGTGGAAGGTGTAGCTTAAATCTTCCTGGGGGTAAAAGAAGGATCCAAGGCCGTCATTTCCCTGGTGAAGTTAACTGAGCCCTAATCAACAATAAGAACAATTGCCTCCTTTTAGAGTTGTGGCCTCGGCTTCCTTTTTAGCCTCAGGAAAACTTTATCATTCTAGAAACAGGGCAGAGCCGCTACTCCTGTGGTCTCTCAGCCCCTGAGCTGAGACTGTGTCAGAAAAGTCACTCATTTGAATCAGAGAAAGAGCTGCCTTTCATCTGCTCTTCACCATGGTTATTTAGCACTGTATTGAAACCCAATATTGTTTTTAGTACGTGATTTTAGGGAAGAAGATAAAAAGAACTAAGTCATGCAGAGAGACAGAAAGTGATTTTATCTTAAAATTCTCAAGAATCATACCACTTTCCCTAGGAGACTTTAATTCCAAATGCCACTTAGTTATTTTCCAAAGCAGAAAATGACAGCAGCCTGTCTGAGGAGAAAAAGAGAACAAACCACATTAATATATCAAAACCACCTCCCCAACCCCACCACCACCACCACCACCACCCCCTGCCAACTTATACCTGCCTTCCTCCTGCAACTGTTTCTTTGCCTGGAAGCTAAAAGGAGAAGGATATTTGTAGCTAAAAGGCACTCTTAACAGGTAGCAATAAGCAGTCTTTACATTCTTTACGTTTTTAAATACATCAGGTTCCGGGGAAGACCAAGCAGCTGCCCTTTTATTATATGGAGCAAGTAAATGCTAAAAACAAGGATTTCCAGGTCACTTTTTACCTCACTGGTCTATAGAGAGGTCGTTTCCAGTCTGATGACCAGTGTGTGGAGTGGACCAGAAAGAAAAGAGGTGGATCCAGAGCTTCTGCAATTTAAAATGCTCTCAAGGGGCGCCTGGGTGGCACAGCGGTTAAGCGTCTGCCTTCGGCTCAGGGCGTGATCCCGGCATTGCGGGATCGAGCCCCACATCAGGCTCCTCCACTATGAGCCTGCTTCTTCCTCTCCCACTCCCCCTGCTTGTGTTCCCTCTCTCGCTGGCTGTCTCTATCTCTAATAAATAAATAAAATCTTTAAAAATAAAAAAAAAATAAAATAAAATGCTCTCAAATCTTGGGGTGCCTGGGTGTGCAATAGATTGAGTGTCCGACTCTTGGTTTCGGCTCAGGTCATGACCTCAGGGTCTTGAGATCAAGCTTCACGGTGGGCTCCGTGCTCAGCACCGAGTTTGCTTAAGATTCTCTCTCCCTCTTCCTTGACCCCATTCCCACCAAATAAATAAATAAATATTTTTAAAATAAAATAAAATGCTCTCAAAGCAACAGGCAAGCTTCGGAGAAATGGCCAGATGTTTTTAAGGCTTTGTTAATATTTTAGAAAACTCAAGAGATACTATGTGAAACTCTTAAATCAGACACTATCATTATTGAGACAATCTTGGGCTTCCTCCAGAGTCATCAAATGGTCCATCTGTAAACCTAAGGAGTTTACAAAGAGGAAAACAGACCAAGAGAGTGGTGTTGAATCCCACTCTGTCTGGCCTCTAAGGAACTGGAAAATGATAGAAATATTTTGGCCCCACAAAAATCCCTAACCTAAGCCTTGTGAATAAAATCTTAGCGCTAGATTTTACGGTGACAGAGAACTGCTGTAGGTGAGTTGATGGTGCCCTGAATCCCACGCTGGGCTCAAGAAATGGCCCTGAGGGCAGACTGAGAAGATTCTGTTCGCCCTGGAAAAATCTGCATAAGCCAATCTTTCCCTTCCCTTTATTGCAAGATTGGATGTGAGAGACACTATCGTGGCAGGCTCATTTATAAACTCCCAAATACAATAGCCTGGTACTCCCAGCCAGTTCCCCAGGAATGGATTCACCTATGAATTCCAAGCCCTGGCCAACCTGGGCATCAGGATCCTGGGTGGTGGGCTACCATCAAGGCCAGGGCGCCAAATGCATATTGTGTGATGCCCTGCAGACTCTGCGCTCGCTGCTCACCCAGACCTTTAGGAGCAAAGTAAGGAGTGGCGAGAGAAGCAGATCTCTCTTTTGAATCAAAGAAGAGGAATTCCTACGTGCTAGGAACAAGATGGAGTGTACTTAAGCCAAGATTAGAAGAACAGAGGGTAAGACATGGCGGTCAAGAGCACAATCTCTGGAGACAGACCCTTTTGGGTTTGAATCTCTGTTGTATGGTCTGTAAGATCTGTGACCAGAGCCCCCATATCCAGTTTCTCTGCACCATAGTCCCTTATCTAGAAAACGAGGGTAATAGAACCTCACAAAGTTGTTTTGAAGATCAAACATGATACTGTACATGAAAAGCACTGTACAGGGCACAGTCCTTGGTAGATGCTCAATAATTATGACCATAATGATCCCATTAAATGGGGGCATTATTAAAAACAGATCTCCAAATCCTTCCTGCTATATAGCTTTCCTCCCAGAGCACATTCCAGTTTTGAATAGTTTTCTTTTTTTTCTTAAGATTTTATTTATTTATTTGAGAGAGAGAGCATGAGCTGGCAGGAGAAGCACAGAGAGAGGGAGAAGCAGGCTCCCCACTGAGCAGGGAGCCGGACATGGGGCTCGATCCCAGGACCCTGGGATCATGATCTGAGCTGAAGGCAGACACTTAACCGGCTGAGCCACCCAGACGCCCCTTGAATAGTTTTAATATAAGAGGTGTAGAGCTTCCACCAGGAGGCAGACCAGTGGCCCCTTACCTGGCAGAGGTCCCCTTTCTATGCTCTCCTGCTTCAATCATCCACTCAAGTCTTTTGGACTGAAACTCCCAATTGAGATTCAAAGAAAAGAGTAAAAGGGAATTTTTTCTCTCCTTTTCAAAGTCACGAAGATGAGAAACAAATAAGCCAACAAACAAAAACATTTATGTCAAAACTGAACATAACCTAATGTTATGTATAAATTCCCAAACACCAGTGGCTCGAAATGTTTTGTTCCCTGAAGCCTTGATACCATCTCTACCATGATACTCTCCCACCTAAAAAGACTCCTCAGAACCTTAGTTTATTTCTTTGCCTGAAAAATTGGTAAAGAAAGGGTGAGTAGGTGGATGAATTAAGCACCTGAGAAAGTGAAACGAAAAACGATTTACTCAAATGAACAATGCTGCTTATCAACAATTAGAAGCAATGTGAAGTTATCCTTGACCTAAGGAAGGACTCAAAGGAGGTCCTAAAGTCATTCTGGAAGTACATTTGGAAGATACAGACATTGGTAAGACCTAAAAACCATTAATTTTTAGAAAAATCTTCATAGCCTATCTTCCTTACTTAAATACAGACTAATATTACTGAGCCAAAGGTGCAAAATGACAAACTTGATCTGATTAAGCACAAGTCTGTCAACGGACCAATCACCTCCCAGCTCTCTTACCAAATTATGGATTGGTGACTCTACATTTTATTCCCCGTGTTTTTCCTACTCTGCAAAACGCTTCTAGCCTGCTGTGTATGATCTAAAACAAGGTCTGAGGATGATCAGCCATTTTGGTTTTCCATCCTTGTAATTCTATACAAGTGGAGCTATTTCACCACTTTATTTTGTCTCCCCCAAATGGCTATTAATCACACTTTACTGGATCCCCCACTACCACCTAAAACAATGACAGCATGGAATAATGGCAAGAGAACAACCTCTAGATGTGTCCCATACCTAGGTCTCAATCCTTCGCTTGCAAGCAAAATGTCTAATAATTAAGGGAAAGACGCATCAGCTGTGATAGAGCCACACAGCAGAAGAGCCATGAAAGTTATATACTTACTAACTTGGAAAGAAGTTCTTACATTATACAGAAAGAATGTCTGGTATAATTTTTAAAAATATAAATAAAGGTATAGATGCACAAAGCAAAAGGTGTAGAATGGCTTAGTAACTACTTTTAACAAATACTTCTCAGGCGCTTAGTATGTGCCAGACACCGTTGCACACGCCCAGACTGTATCAGTGAACAAAATGAAGTCCCCGTCTTCACAGCCTAGATTCTAAGACGCATCGGAAAAAACACAATACAGTAATATACGATTTAATGTTAGGTATATCACAACTATGAAGAAAAGTACAACAGTAATAAGAGTGCTAAAGACATGCTAATTTAGGTAGATGGTCAGAGACAACTTCCCTTAAAAAGTAACACCTGAATATGGGGGGGGGGGCATGAAAATGTCTGAGAATGAGAGTTGCAAATAGAGGAATATCAAGTTTCAAGTTGCTGAGGCAAAAGCATGTGTGTATGTCCTGAGAAGAGAAAGTCAATATGGCTGAAGAGGAATTAAGGAGGAGGGTAGTTAGAGATGAAGTTAGGAGGCAGACAGGAGCAAATTAGGGTTTTTCAGGCCACAGTGAAAATGCTCGATTTTATTTTAAGTAGAAATGGTAAGACAATAGAGAGTGTGGGCAGGAGAGAGGAGATTCACATTTATATATGAAAATGTCAACAGCAGTTATCTGTAGGCAGAAAAATTTCAGATTTGTCCCCCCACTTTGGTTTTCTGTATTTATTCTCATTTTCATATTCATTTCTTTCTCTCCTCTCTAGCTCATTAGCTCTCTCAAAAGATGAACTCTACCATTACCCCAACCAAAAGTTAAGAATCATTCAGGGACTTCCATTATTTAAAAAATGGTTTCAGGGGCACCTGGGTGGCTTGGGGCGCCTGGGTGGCTCAGTCAGTTAGGCATCTGCCTTCGGCTCAGGTCATGATCTCAGGATCCTGGATCGAGTCCTGCATAGGGCTCCCTGCTTGGCAGGGAGCCTGCTTCTCCCTCTGCCTCTGCCTACCTCTCCTCCTGCCTATGCTCTCTCTCTCTCTGTCAAATAAATAAATAAAATCTTTTTTAAAAAATGGTTTCAATTCACTCATTCATTCATTCATTCATGTCTCTTTCATTACATCATGTCCCTTTTCAAGTAAACACTTCTCTAAAAAAGGGGGGGGGAATATAACTGTATCAATAGCTATTCAGCTGAAAGTGTTCGGTTAAAAACATAACACTGTTTGTAATTAAACCAAACATACAAGTCAGAGGTTCCTATGTAAGCTATTAACACTTTAGCCTTTTGAGACAGAATTAAGTAAGATGAGGCAGATTCTATAAATTCAAAAGAAGGAAGAACGTGGTGTCACTAAAAAGGCAGATCCGAGGGGCGCTTAGGTGATGCAGACCACTGAGCGCCCAACTCTTGGTTTAGGCTCAGGTCATTATCTCACACCCCTCTCCCTCCCCACGTGCATGTATGTACACTCTCTCTTTCTCTCTCTCTCTCTCAAATAAATAAATAAATCTTTTTAAAGAAAAGGCAGACCTGAGCCTCTATACTCTACCCAACTCCACAGTCAAGGTCCTAAGTTATTTCTTGAAGATAAATGAGACTCAAGTTACCGTTAACTATGTGAAATAATATTTAAATTACTTTTTTTTTTTGCCAGTATACTGCTTAAAGATATTCTGAAATAACCCAAAGGAACTCTGAAATAAATTTGAAAGTTTTTAGTATGTTTAGTGATGCCCTCTGTGCTGAGGTCCTGATTAATTAAGATTAACTGAAAATATAAATACTATGATATGACTCTTAAAAACTCAACATTAGGGGCACCTGGGTGGCTCAGCAGGTTAAGTGTCTGACTCTTGTCCTGAGATCATGCCCCACGTCAGCCTCCGTACTCAGTGGGGAGTCTGCTTGAGGGTTCGCTCTCCCCCTCTCCCTCTGCCCCTCCCCTCCTCAAATAAACAAATAAATCTTAAAAAAAAAAAAAAGGAAAATTGCCTTGCTCATGACAAGAGAGTCTGAGTTCAGGAATTGATGGAACCAAGACTGGGGATTATGATCAGAGGTGGTTCTCACGTTTACACCCTCAAGTTGAAGTTTACTGTTGAGTTTTTTATCTTTTTAAAGATTTATTTATTTATTTTAGAGAGAAAGACAGCACAAGTAGGAGGCACAGAGGAAGAGACAGAATCTCAAGCAGACTCCACGCTGAGCGTGGAGCCAGATGCAGGGCCCAATTTCACAACCCTGAGGATCCCAGGACCCCAAGATCATGACCCAAGCCAAAACCAAGAGTTGGCCACCTAACAGACTGAGACACCCAGGCATCCCTTCGTTGTGTTCTTTCAAAAAAGGCATCTGCAGTTGATAGAACAAAACCCCAAATTATCTAAGATTCCTTTCAGTCATTTACCACTTATTAAATGTACAACCACTATTAAAGGGAAAAACTTATAACACTTTGTGAGTACAAATAATATATTTTATTTCATCCCTGAAAACAAAAACAAAAAACAAAAATGTCCACATCTAATAAGACTGAACAATTATTCCAAACTTCACCTGGCAATGGTATGTAATTAATTTCTTCACATAAAGATAGAGTATACAGAAAAGAGTTTAGAAAGCTACCTTTCATGAAACAATATTTTCTCATACTTATTTTAATAAAGCATTATAATTATTGCTACTATGTGTGGTAGCATATTATAATAACGAATACAATATCCAAAACTAAATTCAATATAGCCTAAATCTAGAAGCTAGCTGCACTTCAGCAGTTATTATAGAGAATAAATACTACGAAATATAGGGCACCATACGGCAATTAAATTTGCTACAAAGGAAATTTAAATAAAGGTGTACTTTGCTCTATCCTAGAATTACCCATGATTAGGATTTCTTGTGCTATATACAATAGCTGTTTTCCTGAAAAGAGAGTCAATCTTCATAACTTAAATTATATTTTAAATGTTCTTAATTGTTTTTAACTGGTCATTATATAAAATGAATACCTAATGTATCTGTTACACAAATCCACAATTCCATAAAGCCAGATACTCTCACATAATGTCAATATTTTCCAAGCAATTTAATGCAGCACAAATACCTTTATTATATACACCTGGCTAAAGACCTTAAGCACCCAGTCTCACAAACATCTTAGTCTCCCCTTACACTGCCAACAAAACAAAAGCAAAAATTACCCAAATAAGGAAATAATGTGCTTTCCACCTAACACACTCAAAGGATTTAACTTTCAAATTAATATTCATGTATGTGAAAAATCATGAATTAATACTTTACTTATTTTTAACCTCATCATAAAAATATCTTCTATTCTTCAGGATATATGTAAGAAAATGTTATGTATGAGACTAGAGATTATTATTTATGTTATTTAATTGTCTCGATGTTTAGAATAGGTTACGGACAGTGGCTATTAACCATTTCAAGATTACACCCTTACAAATGTAATTTTTCAAAATATACAATAATTAACCTCCAGTTATTCTGAAGGATAGTGCAAATGAAGACATTCTTTGGGTCATGATTTCAAAACCTTATTTTCAACATCATACTTCCTTTCCCTGCTCATAATCTGAGTAACAAAATATAGTACTGGAAGTAAGCACATTTACTAATAACATTAGTCTAACAGTTAAACCTACTGAGAACAAATGACAAAATGACTCAATAACAATATCCTCCACTTGTCTAAAAAACATGTGATATATTTAAATAAATAGTTTATAGAAATGAACCCATGTCTTTCAGTGTTTTTGTTCCACCTGGATCTCAAACACAAAAGATTTATAAAGATCACCTACCTGCTTACTACCATCAACCATGTCACCAAATTCCCTTTAAGGATATAGTACAGCATTGAGGAGACTTGCCTGAAAGCAAACAATAACTTTTAAAATTATGTACAGAATTAGAGTTCTGTGAATCCAGCATATTCCTCAGAAATGCGTGGGGCTTTTATTGTACAGTATTACTCTATCCTAGCCAGCAACTGAAAAGCTTTCTGCCATAGGACATGACCCACGGTGGATGTAGCCGCACAGGTGATCTTCAACTGCTATCTAATGCTGCCCGACGCGTTGATCCTCTTATTTGTGGTGACTGGCACCAGGTTTCCACCAGTGCCATTGGTAGTGTTGGTTGCCGAACCGTTCACAACAATATAGTCGACCTTGTTCTCCAGCTTTACCAAGCGTTGTAAAATGTCATCTAAAAGGACAGCAATTGTTCTTTTTAGATCCGCTAGGGGAAAAAATCAGAATAAACTGGGTTAAACACTGATAGAGCACTTCATATTTGTATTTTCCTAGTATGAGCAGGGGAGGGAAAGTGAAACATTACTGAGTCATCAGAGAGAAAATATACTAGAGACAAAGTGCTCATACTACACATAGGAAAAAACCTAAGTATTTTAATCAATAGCATCACATATAGAGCTTCCCAAAGGAATTTCAGAGTTATAAATATGAAACTCACTTTTCTAGTGCAATAAAACACATTTAAAGTCTGGTTCAAAACTGTATTCCCTTGTAAGGAACCCCATTTACCTTGAGTTTCTGAAGCAGTTTGTAAAGACACCTGTAAAAACCAGGTGAGCTAAGTAAGAAATTCAATGAAATGTCGAAACAAGAAACCTGGATCCCCCAGAGGCTGAAGTGTGTGTGTGAGTGCGGGAGCCTAGGATTCAGGGCAGATGCCAGGAAACTGATTAGTGCGACAGAGATCCTAGCAGTGGTACTGACTTAAATTTCTTCCAAAATGACAGGGGAGTTTCTATCTTTTTGGGAGGTTAAGGGGTTTCAATAGGATTTACCTGGAAAGAATGAAATTATGACTCTTCCTTAGAATTATGTTTTTCAAGCTTCCCAAAGATACCTAGTACATATGAGGTACTCAGTAAGTGGCAACTAATATTGTTATTTTTTGCTGGTCCCAAACCAAAAAAGCAACTCAAGCCCTAACAAACATCTAACAATTGTTAAGTTTGCTGACGGTTCTGTAACAAAGAGATCAGAAAAAGCACAAGCAAAATAAAAAACAGATAAATTGGACTTCATCAAAATTTAAAACTTTTGGCCATCAAAGAACATTATCCAGAAACTGAAAATAACAAGCAGAATGGAAGACAATATTTGCAAATTATGTATCTGACAAGGGCTTAATCTCAAACGCATATAAAGAACCCCTAAATTAAACAACAAAAGGATGAGCAACCCAATTTTTTAAGTGAGCAAAGAACTTGAAAAGACATTTCCCCAAATAAGATATGCAAATGGATAATAAGCACAAGAAGAGATACCCAACATCACAATGCGATACCACTTCAACCTACTAGGACGGCTAGAATCAAAGAAAGGGAAAAACAGTACAGGGTACTGGAACAAAAATAGAAACATGCTCAACGGAACAGAATGGAGACTCCAGAAACAAACCTGTGCTTATACTGTCAATTAATCCATGACAAAGAAGGCAAGAATACACAATAGGAAAAAGACAGTGTCTTCAACAAACGGTGCTAGGAAAACTGGACAGCTTCATGCAAAAGAATGAAATTGGACCATTTTCTAACATCATACACAAAAATAAACTCAACATGGATTAAAAACCTAAATGTGAGGGGCACCTCGGAGGCTCAGCCAGTTAAGCATCTGTCTTCAGCTCAGGTCATGATCCCAGGGTCGTGGGATCAAGCCCTGAATCAGGCTTCCTGCTCAGCGGGGAGCCTGTTTCTCCCTCTCCCTCTGCTCCCCCCCCCCCCAGTGCTCTCTCTCTCTCAAATAAATAAATAAAAATCTTAAAAAAAAAAAAAAACCCTAAATGTGAGACCTAAATTCCTACAAGAAAATATAAGCAGTACTTTCTTTGACATTGGCCATAGAAACATTTTTCTAGATAGGTCTTCTCTGGCAAGGGAAACAAAAGCAAAATTAAAGTATTGGGACTACAAAATAAAAAGCTTTTGCACAGGGAAGGAATCCATCAACAAAACAAAAAAGGCAACCTACTGAATGGGAAAAGATATGTGCAAATTATCCCAGAAGGGGTGAATATCCAAAATATATAAAGAACTTATACAACGCAACACCAAAAAAACAAATAATATGATTAAAAATGGGCAGAGGACCATTATAGACATTTTTTCCAAAGAAGACACAGATAGCCAACAGATACATGAAAAGATGCTCAACATCACTTATCATCAGGGAAATGAATGCAAATCAAAATCACAATGAGAGGGGTACCTGGGTGGCTCAGTCAGTTAGCATCTGCCTTCAGCTCAGGTCATGATCCTGGGGAACTGGGATTAAGCCCCAAGTCAGGATACCCTGCTCAGCGGGGAACCTGCTTCTCCCTCTCCCCACTGCTCATGCTATCTCTCTCTCTCTTTCCTTCAAATAAATAAAGTCTTAAAAAATTTAAATTTAAATTAAAAAAACACCCACAATGAGATATCACCTTACGCCATCAGGATAGCTAAAATCAAAATAAGAAATAACAAGTGTTAGTGAGGATGTGGAGAAAAAGGAACCCTCGTACACTATTAGTGGGAATGCAAATTGGTGCAACCACTGTGGAAAATAGTATGGAGATTCCTCAAAACATTAAAAATAGAATTACCATATAATTCAGTAATTCCACTACTGGGTATTTATCCAAAGAAAACAAAAACATTAATTTGAAAAGATACAAGCACCCCTATGTTTACTGCAACATTATTTACAACAGCCAAGATACGGAAGCAACTCAAGTGTCCATCCATAAATGAATGGATAAAGAAGATGTATTATACATACAATGGAATATTATTCAGCCATAAGAAGAATGAAATCTTGCCATCTGCAACAACATGGATGGAGCTAGAGAGTATAATGCTAAGTGAAATAAGTCAAACGGAAAAAGACAAATACTGTATGATTTCATTCATATGTAGAATTTAAGAAAAAAAACAAGTGAACAAACAAAGAAAAAAACAGATTTGCAAATACAGAGAACTGGTGGTTGCCAGAGGGGAGGTGTGTAGGGGAGACGGGTAAAATAGATAAAAGAGGATTAAGAGTACACTTATCTTGATGAGTGCTAAGTAACATACAGTCTGAATCATTCATTATATCGTACACTTGAAACTACTAATAACACTGCATGTTAATTATACTTCAATAAAAAAAAATTTTTAGAAGAAAATAAGCATTGGTAAGCATATGAAGAAACTGGAACTCTCATACACTGCTGGTGTGAATACCCAATGGTACAGCCATTGTAGAAACCAGTTTGGCAATTCCTCAAAAAGCTAAATATAAAATTACCACATGACCCTGGAATTCCACTCCTAGGCTTGTATATATTCTCCCAAATTGAAAAGAGACTCACCAATATTCATAAGGTGGAATACTGGTGTACAAGGTGGAAGCAACCCAAGTGTCCATGAATAGATGAAGAGATTGACAAAATGTGGTATATACATGCAATGGAATATTACTTAGCCATAAAAGGGATGATGTTCTTTTTTTTTTTTTTTTTTAGGGTGGGGGGTCAGAGGAAGAGGGAGAATCTTAAGCAGGCTCCAAACCCAGCTTGGAGCCCCACGCAGGGCTCCATCTCACGACCCTGAGATCATGACCTAAGCCAAAATTAAGAGTCGGACACTTAACTGACTGAGCCACCCAGGTGCCCCAAAAGGGCTGATGTTCTGAGACATGCTACATTACAACATGGATGGATTTAAAGACATTATACAAAGTAAAATAAGCCAGACAAAAAAGGGGATGAATATCATATGGTTCCACTTATGTGGACTATCTAGAATAGACAAATTAATAAAGACAAAAAGTAGATTAGGTTACCAAAGGCCAGGGAAATGGGGAAATGACAAGTTCTTGCTTAATGGTTAGTTTCTTGTTTAGAGTGATGCAAGTTTTAGAAAGTTAATAGTAATGGCTATACAACACTGTGACTATAACGCCACTGAACTGGATACTTTAAAAATGGCTAAAATTGCAAATTTTATGTTATATATATTTATCACAATGTTTAAAAAGTGAAAAAAAATATCAGAAAGGAGTAGTGAGAGTAGTGGTAGTGGGTGGTGGTAAAGGGTAATTAGAAAATGCTTATTAAAAATAAAATAAAAAATTAGAAAATACTAAAAAATAAAACAAAAAATCAATGTAATATAAAATGAGGGCAAAACTTTATTTGGAGGAAGACTAGGCATGGAAGAATGAGACTTTCCAAGAAATGTATCTTCTGGCATCATTCATCATGAGAACTTACATATTCTAATTTGGTGGAAATGTATAAGAAAAAAAAGTATAAGAAAAATCCTGCGACAAGAAGCATTTAGGGATGAAATGTCAAATTGTACCCCCAAAAGTATATACATTTGTATAGAGAAGGAAAGATAAAAATAAATGCAGAAAAGTTTTTAGCAAATGTTGAGCAGACATGAAAGATATAGGATGTTTATTATACAATTTTCCCTAATTTTCTGTAGATTGAAAATTTTCAAAATAAAAGATCAGGGAGAGGAGACATTTCTTTATTAAGATCTTCTCATCAAGAGTTACAATAGTATTAGGTAAATAGGAGAGAATTCAATCTTTTTTAAAAAATCCTTTAGCAACAAGACTAAAGGATCTGTTTTCCCTGGGGGTTACCTCCTGTATATTTGAAGACATAGCAACATAGGCTAGAGAGGTCTAGATAGAATAGACCGGAATTTGTCTACCAGCAAGTTAATATAAAATGAAGCTAAAGCTAGGATGTTTGACACCAATTATAAAGGTACAGGCTAATCATTGATTAGAATTATGGTTTAACAGCAATTAAAGGAAAAGGTGGAACTAATGAGAAACAACTATATGGTAATTTTACTTTAATAATGTCCTAAATTGTTAAATGTACCCTTCCAAATATTCTAAAATCAATTTGGTTTTGTTTTGTTTTGTTCGAGACAGAGAGAGAGAGAGAGCACGTGAGGGAGCAGGGAGGTCAGAGGGAGAATCTCAGGCAGGCTCCAGGCCCAGCACAGAGCCTGACACAGGGCTTAATCACACAACCCTGAGATTATAACCTGAGCTGAAATCAAGAGTCAGAGCTTAACCGACTGAGCCACCCAGGCACCCCTAAAATCAACTGTTTTAATAAAACATTACAAAAAACTCAGATTGTAACCATTTTGCTCCATGACATAAAATCAGTTAGTTGACAAAAATAAAACTACTGTTTCCTCAACTTGGGATTCTTTTGAATATACCAAAATTCCCTTTCTCTAAATTCACAATATAATTTTATGTTTACATCCAATGGGATTACATATTTATGGGAATCACATGTTTATATTATATGGGTACCCCACAGTACTTCTCCACAAAGCCCATCGTTGAAGGCGCTGGCAATAATAACTCCTTTCCTGTCCCTTTTCAGAACTCCTAAAAGCTACCTGAAAGCAGACACCATATCCTACCCATCCTTTTACTCTCAGCTCACCATTTTGATACTTACCACACAGTGAACACTCAACAAATGTTAGAAACAAAATTTGCTGAATGTCTGACTCATGTGTTTGATAGGTGATATCACTGTTGAGACTGATGTAAAGGATCAGATTTAGGAAATAAAGCCCTTTTTATTTATTTATTAGAGAGAGAGAGCATGGGCAGTGGAGGGGCAGAGGGCGATGGAGAAGCAGATTCCCCACTGAGCATGGAGCCCTATGTGGGACTCGATCCCAGGACCCTGAGATTGACCTGAAAGTCAGACGCTTAACCGACTGAGCCACCCAGCCACCCTGGAAATAAAGCCTTTTAAGGTTGTTCTATTCCT
Organism: Ursus arctos; assembly: GCF_023065955.2. NCBI lineage: Eukaryota > Metazoa > Chordata > Mammalia > Carnivora > Ursidae > Ursus > Ursus arctos. The sequence goes on along the minus strand of NW_026622985.1, from coordinate 52,230,689 downwards.
GCTTTAAGCTTCCCTCTTCTGGAAGAAATCAAATAGTTTAAAGGGGGGAAAAAAGGAAAAGAAAGAAAAAACATGAGCTATAACAAAGACATAGATACCGTCAAAATTGTACCTAGCCCAATTATTTCGCTATGCACAAAAACCAAAAGGAGGATATAACGCTATTAAATATACTAAAAATATTGCATATAAAAAGATTTTAACTACACTAAACATAATCAGGGACTGTGAGGCACAGCAGGGAGCAACTATCACACTAAGGCCTATGGAACACAGGGAAAAAGCAGTGATGTAACCAGAGCCCAAGTCCAAGGCCACCCAGGGGAAAACAAAACCTGAGGCAGAGAGGGAGGGAGAAAAATACCCTAGCCTTTCCCTTCCTCCTCCTTTCTAAACTCCTGCCAATGCTCCCCATTGGCTGAACCCAGGCAGAAGCTCGCTGATTTGGGAACTTGGGAAACACAACCTACTCAAATCACCCTCCCTTGAGATACAGAACAGAAGAGAGAAAGGATAAGTAACAAATCTGAAGGCAACCAGGCACAGGACCAGCATGAACAGCAAGTGTACATGCCTTCGCGAACCCAGTACTTATGTCTCTCTGCTTTGATTTATCTCTTGTTTGTACCTCAATAGGTTTTGCTGTTAGTATTCTTATGAGCTGCCTCAAATCTGCTATATAGAAGAGAGGCAGATATAAATACAGATAACCACGGGTGTAACAAAAAAAGAAATAAAATGTAGTAAAATGCAAAATGATTAATGAAAAGTATTTATTATATAAGTCAAAAACTTTGCCTTATTAATATTTTTCAAATTCAAATTGACCTTTTACCACCATTAACATCAGCTTAATGGTACAAGGAAGAAAGCTTAGAAGTCACTTCTTTTTTTTTTTTTTTTTTTAAGATTTTATTTATTTATTTGACAGAGAGACGGCCAGCGAGAGAGGGAACACAAGCAGGGGGAGTGGAAGAGGAAGAAGCAGGCTCCCAGTGGAGGAGCCTGACGTGGGGCTCGATCCCACAACGCCGGGATCACGCCCTGAGCCGAAGGCAGACGCCCAACCGCTGTGTAACCCAGGCGCCCCTAGAAGTCACTTCTTAATTGTCAAAGTGAATTACCTACTATAAAGTTTTATTATGAAGCGAGCAATAAAAAAAGAATGCTTCCTAAGAAACACGAACTAATTTAAATTGAACAAAGACAGCATTGTTGGGTGAAAGTGGTTTCAAAAACCTCATAAACTCTACAATTAAATGTACATTAACTGTTGAATCTTTTACATTTCTAATACAGCCACCTTCTCCCACTGAGTACTGAATAAATTGTGTCATTCAATGAATTTATTACTTCTTTACTTCAGAGCGCAAGATATACTGTGTAGACCTCATAAGTGGATCCAGATATGTTCCTGTCAAATTTTAAATACAAATTAAATGCCTAGGGACGTAAAATAAGCGTAATTTTTCTTAAATGAGTAAAGAAAAGCTACATTTTAAACAGCCACATCAAAATCACTTCTAATAGGAATTCTGAAATTAACTTTCCTTTAACATATTTAGAATATAAAACCTACTCATTTTATAGTTTGGTTTGCTTTTTTTTAAAATGGTAAATAACTTTCTGACTTTGAGATAATTGTAGATTTACATAGAGTTGTAAGAAGTAATAAATACAGAAATTCCTGTACCCTTACCCAGTTTCCCCCAATACTAACATCTTATAAACTATATACAATACTACAACCAGAATACTGACATTAATACAGACAAAACGCAGAATATTTCCATCACCTCAAAAATCTCTGTTACCCTTTCATAGTAATACCCACTTCCTTCTCATTAGGCTGTTAATATGATAAATTACTTTGATTGATTGTAAAAACTGAACCAGCCCTGAATCCTGGAATAAAAACCACTTAGTCTTGGTGTTAAATTCTGGGCACATGGGTGGCTCAGTCAATTAAGCGATGGCCTCTTTAATTTCAGCTCGGGTCATGATCTCAGGGTCCTGGGATCAAGCCCTGCATCCGACTCTGTGCTCAGCACAGAGTCTGCTTGTCCTACTTCCTCTCTCTCTCTCTCAAGTAAGTAAATAAAATCTTAAAAAATCTTATATGTTGCTGAATTCTGTTTGCTAATATTTTCCTAAGGATTTTCATATCTATATTCTTGAGAGATATTGGTCTATAGTTTTAGTTCTTAAACTATCTTTGTCTGATTATGATATAAAGATATTACTATCTTCCTAAAATGAACTGAGAAATGTTCTCTTCTATGGTCTGGAAAAGACTGTGTGGAATTGATATTCCTATTTAAACTTCTGAGAGAACTATCCAGTGAAGCCATCTGGGCCTAGAGATTTCTTTGCGGGGAGTTCTTAAACTATAAATTAATTGTCCTAATAGTTATAGAACTCCCACAATTTTTATATCGTATTTTCATTTAGTTCAAACTGTTTTTTAAATTTCCCTTCAGACTTCTTTGACCCATAGATTATTTAGAAATGTGTTGTTTAGTTTCCAAATACTTGGAGATTTTCCGTTACTGATTTCTAATTTGAGTTCATTGTGGTCAGAGAACACACTGTATGAGTTTAATTATTTTAAATGGATTGAGATTTGCTTTATGGCCTGTATGATCTATTTTGGTAACTATTCGATGGACTCAAAAAACAGGTATATTCTGCTGCTGTTGATGGAGCTTCTATATGTGTAAATAAGATCCCATTGGTTAGATTGTATTCTTCAGTTCTCCTATACCTTTGCAGATTTTCTAAGTAGTTCTATCAGTTCCTGAGAGGGGGGTGGTTAAGGTCTCAAATTATAATTGTGGATTTACCTGTTTCTCCTTTTAATTCTATCACTTTGTAGATACAAATTTAGAATTGTTATTTCTTCTTGGTGGTTTGACCCTTTTATGATTATACAATGTCCTTCCCTGACTTTGCTAGTTTTCTTTGCTCTGAAGTCTGCTTTATCTGATATTAATGGAGCCCCTACTGCTTTCCTTTGATTAATGTTTGCATGATATATCTTTTTCCATCCTTTTACTTTCAGCCAGCTAATATTAAATTTGAAATGAGTTTCTTGCAGAGAGCACATAGTTGGGTCACGTTTCCTAATCCAGTCTGCCAATGTCTTTTAACTGGTATATTTAGAACATTTATATTTAGGGACTGGGTGGCTCAGTTGGTTAAGTATCAAATTCTGTATTTTTAAAAAATATTTATTTATTTAAGTAATCCTTACACCCAACATGGGGCTCGAACTCATGACCCCAAAATCAAGAGCTGCGTGTTCTTCTGACTGAGCCAGCCTGGCGCCCCTAGAATTTTGTATTGATAGCTCTTTCCTTTCGGCACCTGAAGAATATTTTGTCACTTCATTCAGGCCTCAGTGCTTTCTAATGAGAAATACACTGTTATTTGAATTATTTTTCTACTATAAGGTGACATTTTTTTTTTCTCTAGTTGCATTTAAGATTTTTTTTCTACTTGCTCTTCAAGTTTTCAGAAGTTTAATTACGATAAATCTTGACATGGATTTTAGGGGGCTTACTCTACTTAGGGTTCACTCAGCTTCTTAAATCTGAAGTCTATGTCTCACCAAATTTAGGAAGTTTGCAACCATTATCTTTTTGAGTACTTTTCCAGCTCTGCCCTTATTCTCCTCTCCTTCCAAAACTCCAATGACACAAATGTTACATCTTTTGTTATAGTTCCACAGGTTTCTAAATCTCTGGGGGGGTTTCTAAATCTATTTTGTCTCTTGCTCAGATTGGGTAATTATATTGTTCTACATTCCAGTTCACTGATTTTTTCATTTCCATTCTTTTAAGTCAATCTGCTGAGCTTTTTATTTCAATTACTGTACTTTTCAGTTCAAAAGCTCCCGTTTTAAACTGAGGGCCTCAGAGGGGAGGGGGGCGGCGGAATGGGATAGACCGGTGATGGGTAGTAAGGAGGGCACGTGTTGCATGGTGCACTGGGTGTTATACACAACTAATGAATCATCGAACTTTACATCGGAAACCGGGGATGTACTGTATGGTGACTAACATAATATAATAAAAAATCATTAAAAAAAAAAAAAAGCTCCCGTTTTAAACTGAGGGCCTCAGAGGGGAGGGGTCGGGGGAATGGGATAGACCAGTGATGGGTAGTAAGGAGGGCACGTATTGCATGGTGCACTGGGTGTTATACGCAACTAATGAATCATCGAACTTTACATCGGAAACCAGGGATGTACTGTATGGTGACTAACATAATATACTAAAAAAAACATTAAAAAAAAAATTAGTTCCCGTTTTGTTTTTTCTTTATATGTTCTATTTATCTGCTGAGACTTTCTATTCCTTTGTTGAGGCTATTATTTTCATTTGCTCTGTGTTCATTAATTCCTCACTGAAGCATTTTTAATGACTGCTTTAAAATCTTTTTCAGATAATTCTAGCACCTGCCAATGATTGTCTTCTCTCATTCAGTTAGAGATTTTCCCAATTCTTGGTATGACAAGTGATTTATATTTGAAACCTGGATGCTTACATATTAGTTTATGAGATCCTGGATCTTATTTAAACCTCCTGTGTTAGATGGCTTTGTCTGATACCACTGTGGCAGGGCAGAGGAGTGCCTCCTTACTCTTGCCAGGTGGAACGAGAAGGCTAAGTTCCCTGTTTAGCCTCCACTGTCACCTGAAGGTGGTGAGCTCTTCATCACTGCTGAATGAAGGTAGGAGCTTCAAGTCCCCAAGTACTCTTCATTGATACTGTGATGGGGATGGCCTCCTTACTCCTGAGCAACAGTGAAAGTCCTGACTCTCCATTAAGACTCCTCCGACATCACCCCAGAGGGTGTGGGATGGGCACCTCATTACTGCCAGGTGGGCATGAAGTCCTAGTCTTCACTGGCACCATGAGGGAGGGGGATGTTGGATGCCTCATTCTAGCATCACCGGGGTGGAAATGTAGCCTCCCCATTTGGCCTTTGATCATGCAGGTGGTGGTGCAGCCACGGTATTTTTCTGTGATGTCGGGCTGGAGAATTGTTATTGTCTAAAAGTTTTCTGTCTTGCCAGGCTGCCCCTTTCTTGGCTACAAGAACAGGTTTCTGTTGGGGAGGTTACCAGCTTCTTCAGCTCTAAGTCTGGAATATATGAGGTTAAAACAAAACAAAACAGGAGCACCTGGGTGGCTCAGTTGGTTAAGCATCTTCCTTTGGCTCAGGTCATGATCCTGGGGTCCTGGGATCAAACCCTGCATCAGGGCTACCTGCTCAGGGGGGAGCCTGCTTCTTCCTCTCCCTTTACCCCTCCCCCCACCCGTTCTTGTGCTCTCTCATTCTGTTTCTCTAATAAATAAATAAAATCTTTAAAAAAACAAAAATTAAAAAACTGAGATCATACCACTCTGTCCTGAGGTCCCTAGCCAGTCTGACTTTTTCTCTTCTAGATCCTTATGTTTGTTTTATATAAAATGTCCAGAGTTTTCTGTTGTACTTCTCCCTCTCCCTCTGCCCCTACCCCTGTTTGTAAGCTTCCTCTCTCTCTCTCAAATAAATAAAATCTTAAAAAAAAAAAAAAAAGATATTCTGTAGCAGCTTTTTTCCTGAAAATGTTTATAGCACTGTTGGTATAGTGTGGAGAAACTGGCACTTTCACACTGGTGGCAAAGTGGTAGTAGGAATGTACTGGTGGAGTCATTCTGAAGGACAATCTCACAAATGTCTAATTTAACATGCATATCCTTGACCAAAAAATTCCACTTCTAGGAAATCTATCCCCTGGAAACATTCACACAAACATGAAATACCCACACACTTACACTCACACATATATTTCATACTGTACAAACATACATACATTGCAGCACTGAATTAAACACAAAAAAGGTCAGCCAACAAATTATCCATCATAAGGGCAGGGGTGGGGGCAGGTTAAGGAACAGTTATAAAATGAAACAATATTAAGTCGTTGTAAAGGATAATAGACCTATATGTAATAACATGGAAAGATATTCACAGTAATTAAGTGAAAACAGGTAAGCTGCAAACTAGTATGCACAGTACAATCTCATTTTTGTTCAAAATCAAACAATGTGCTAGATCATGTGTAGGCAAACTACAGCTGGTTGGGTGACTGTCTTGGTAAATAAGTTCCATGGCTGGAACACAGCCATGCTCATTTATTGCAATGGAGACCATATGACCCACAAATCTGAAAATATTTACTATTTAGCCCTCAAAGGAAAAGTATACTACCCCAATACGGGCCAAATTAACTGACATTCTCTCTGTCCTACTTCTACTTCTCTATGTTGTATATTTCTGCAATATTTGAATGTTTACAATAAACATTTATATTCAGAAATAAGAAAAGCAATATTTCAGGGGACTGGTTAAATACCAATGATGTAGGTATATATTCACTGACATAGAAGTATTTCCACCATATATTAAATTTTAAAACACAGTTTATCAAATACCATACATAGATACGTCTGATGGTTGCTTTCAAAACCAAGACGTTATGCACAGCTGGGGAGCATAGCACAGATGGCTGCTACCCTTTAAAATATCACAGTTATTTTGCTCAAGTAGAAGGAATTTATTTTCAAGTATTTCTCTTGTTCTAAAAGATTTGCTTCTTCGTTGTTTCTATCAGCATCCTCAGAGTAAGCCGAATGCAGAACAATGTAATTCCCGCATCTCTATCTGCCCCAAGTACCTCCATCTCAGTGTACACCGCTCCTTACCTCTAAGTCATCTAAATTTGATCCTCAGGAGCAAATGCAGGCTAACCCTCATCAATTCATAAGAATCGGCTTAAAGGGGAGAAGAAATAACAGAAAGTGTCCAGGGCACTCCCAGATAAAGAGGGTAAACTGAAAAAAGGCATCTAATCTCTGTTGACTCTGAATGAAAGAGGACTTCAACCACCTCCATTTTGACCTCAGTCTGTACTTTCTAATTAAGTTCTTCTTTCCAGCTTATCTCTTAACTCAGGCAAAAGATCTTGTGGACAAAGCGTCCCATGATGGGAACCCAAACTACCCCCTCAAGTATAAGGACTGCCCTGAGCCAGCAAGACCCTGCATGACTGACCCCAAGACAGTGATCAACTGAACCTTCACTGCCTACCTGCACGTACCCACCAACCTATGTCCCACATTTTCTTTATATAAGCCTGGAAGTATTTTTGGCATTTTGGAAGACAGGCTTAGGGACAGTAGTCCACTGTCTCCCAGTGGTGGCCTCACTGAAATAAATTCCTTTCTTGTTTCACCATTTCTCATATCTCTGCCTCTGCATTTTGTCAGGGCAAGTGGCAGAACCTGATCTGTTTCAGCCCCCCAAAGCCAGATGTTCTCACACCCCTGCATCTTGGCTACATGGATACTCCACCAAAACAGTAAGGGTGCTTTTTGATCTTTTCTTTCTTTCCTTTTTAAAGCATAAAACCACGAGACCAAAGATAGCAGAAGATGAGACAATAGCAAGACAACTCCAGAAGCTGGAAAGCAGAGGGATGAGTGTTAGCTGACTTAGCAGGCCTGAAGATGTTGGATCTTAGTAGAAAAACCAAGAAGCAATTCAATTATCTCCGAGGAACTGTGAGGTTCTTAAAAGACCCGGGAATTGTTATACTGGGTACAATGAAAATAGAGGTTGGAGGTGCACCTGGGTGGCTCAGCCGTTAAGCATCTGCCTTTGGCTCAGGTCGTGATCCCAGGGTCCTGGGATTGAGCCCCACATAGGGCTCCCTGCTCAGCGGGAAGCCTGCTTCTCCCTCTCCCACTCCCCCTGCTTGTGTTCCCTCTCTCGCTGTGTCTCTCTCTGTCAAATAAACAAAATCTTTAAAAAAAAAAAAAATAGGGGTTGGAGCACTTGGGTGGCTCAGTCGGTTAAGCATCTAACTCTTGATCTCACATCAGGTCTCAATCTCAGGGTCATGAGTTCAAGGCCCTCATTAGGCTCCACACTGGGTATTGAGCCTACTTTAAAAAAGAAAAGAAAATAGGGGTAAAGAAAGGACTAAAACAGAAGAACTGGGTGAAAACTTATGTATTTTGACATTTGATTCCTAAATTATCTAGGACACTCCCACACTGGGCAATAGCCCCTCACCCACTGCAGAAAATCTGAGATGCATTTTCTTTTTATTTTTTTTTAAGATTTTATTTATTTATTTGACAGAGAGAGACAGCCAGCGAGAGAGGGAACACAAGCAGGGGGAGTGAGAGAGGAAGAAGTAGGCTCCTAGCGGAGAAGCCTGATGTGGGGCTCGATCCCAGAACGCTGGGATCACGCCCTGAGCCGAAGGCAGACGCTTAATGACTGCACCACCCAGGAGCCCCTGAGATGCATTTTCTGAAGCCAGTAAAATAGTTGAGGGCCTGGGTACCACACTGAAAACTCAGAGAGTAAATGAAAATTTACATTCACATTTCACTCACTCAGTGAGGCTGAGACTACCTCTCCTCCCCCACCCCTTTTCCTCTCATTCAGATCCTAGAACACTTGGAGGCCTATACTCTCCAGCAAGAGACTAGAAGTCCTTCTCTAGGGAATCTGACCAGATCAAGAGGAAAGGCTGAAATACACTGATATTTGGGATACCACAAAGAAATAGACACTGATATTATATAAGAAAGTTTGGCTGGTCTTTGTCCCTAGTACCTGGAAGGTAGCCTCTAAATGTTTGGAAATTCTTGAGTGATAAGAGCTTCTGTTATTCACAGTGGGCCCCTGGGACCCCACCTGATAGTTTATATTAACAAGGTGACTGAGACTGGGCCCCTAGGTAGTTTGTGCTAATGAGAGACTCAGGATGGGGGCGGGGCATGCCAGAAAGACCAAACTATGTGATTAACAAGTCAGGACTTTTCAGTAATGTCAGAGAGAGAAGGGCTGGAAATCAAATTCAACCATCTGGCCAATAATCCAATCAATCACACCTGCACAGGGGTGCCTGGGTGACTCAGCTGGTTAAGTGTCTGCCTTTGGCTCAGGTCCTGATCATTCTGGGATCATGCCGCCCGTCCCACTCCCCGCTCAACAGGGAGTCTTCTTCTCCCTCTGCCCCTCCCCCTGCTTGTGCTCTCTCCCTCACTCTGCACACACTCTCTCTCTCTCTCTGAAATAAACAAATAAAATCTCTATATTTTTTAAATTTATTTGAGAGAGAGTGTGTGTACGAGTGGGGGGGAGGGGCAGAAGGAGAGGGAGAAGCATTCCTCACTGAGCAGGGAGCCCAACACAGGGCTTGACCCCAGGACCCTGGGATCATGACCTGAGCTGAAGACATACATTTAAACAACTGAGCCACCCAGGCATCCCTAAATGAAATCCTTAAAAAACAAAACAAAACAAAACAAAACAAAACAAAACCACACCTACACAATAAAACCCCATTAAAATTCTGGACACAAAACCCAGGTTAGCTTTCCTAGTTATATTCCCACTACTACCCAGGATCACTTGGGACTGGTATCAGAACCCTGGGACTAGCCACTGATATACAGCTGTACTAAAATCAACTTTTTGGATGACAGGAACCAGATGGTCCCTAGGGTACAGCAATATAACACTGGAAACTCCTTTTCCAACACATTGATTTTGCTGACACAAAAGATAAAGTGCTGGTGTTTTTCAAGCTGCAACCTGAAATAATTACCAATCAGAATCTACATAACACTCCTGTTTTATCAATGTTAGAATCACCTATAAATTCCCTTTATGCTGTCTGCAAGAGACTCATTTTAGGGGCACCTGGGTGGCTCAGTCAGTTAAGTGGCTGCCTTCGGCTCAGGTCATGATCCCAGGGTCCTGGGATCAAGCCCCACATCAGGTTCCCTGCTGCCGCTCCTCCTGCTTGTGCTTGCTCTCTCCCTCTCTCTCTGTGTCAAATAAATAAATAAAGAACCTTAAAAAAAAACTCATTTTAGACACAAAGACACCTCTAGATTAAAAGTGAGGGGGTAGAAAACGATTTATCATGCTAATGAACATCAAAAGAAAGCTGGGGTGGCAATCCTTATATCAGACGAATTAGATTTTAAACCAAAGACTGTAATAAAAGATGAGGAAGGACACTATATCATAATTAAAGGGTCTACCCAATAAGCAGATCTAACAACTATAAATATTTATGCCCCTAACATGGGAGAAACCAATTATATAAACCAATTAATAACAAATTAAAAAAACACATTGACAGTAATACAATAATAGTAGGGTAAACTTTAACACCCCACTCACTGCAATGGACAGATCATCTACGCAGAAGATCAACAAGAAAATAAGGGCTTTGAATGACACACTGGACCAGATGGACTTCACAGATACATACAGTGCATTCCATCCTAAAGCAAAAGAATACACATTCTTCTCAAGTGCACATGAAGCATTCTTCAGAATAGATCACATACATAGACACACAAATAAGGTCTCAACCAGCACCAAAAGATTGGATATTTTCTGCATATTTTCAGACCGCAATGCTTTAAAACTTGAACTCAATCACAAGAGGAAAGTTGGAAAGAACTCAAATACACGGAGGATAAAGAGCATCCTACTAAAGAATGAATGAGTCAACTAGGAAACTAAAGAAGAATTTTAAAAATTCATGGAAACAAATGAAAATGAAAACACGACTGTTCAAAACCTTTGGGATGCAGCAAAGGCAGTCCTAAGAAGAAAGTATATAGCAATACAAGCCTTTTGCAAGAAACAAGAAAGGTCCCAAATATAGAACCTAACCTTACACCTAAAGGAGCTGGAGAAAGAACAGCAAATAAAGTCTAAAAAAGCAGGAAAAGAGAATAAAGATCAGAGCAGAAATCAATGAAGTAGAAACCGAAAGAACAGAACAGACCAATGAAACTAAACCCTTGACCAGACTTATCAAAAAGAAAAGAGAAAGGACCCAAATAAATAAAATCATGAATGAAAGAGGAGCGGTCACAACCAACACTGAAGAAATACAAACAATTAAAAGAACATATTATGAGCAACTATATGCCAACAAGTTAGGCAATCTGGAAAAAATGGATGCATTCCTAGAGACACATTAACTACCAAAACTGAAACAGTAAGAAACAGAAAACCAGAACAGATGCATAACCAGCAAGGAAACTGAAGCAGTAATCAAAAATCTCCCAACAGGGGTGCCTGGGTAGCGCAGTCGTTAAGCGTCTGCCTTCGGCTCAGGGCATGATCCCGGCGTTCCGGGATCAAGTCCCACATCGGGCTCCTCAGCTAGGAGCCTGCTTCTTCCTCTCCCTCTCCCCTGCTGTGTTCCCTCTCTCGCTGGCTGTCTCTCTGTCACATAAATAAATAAAATCTTAAAAAAAAAAAAAATCTCCCAACAAACAAGAGCCCAGGTCCAGGGGAATTCTACCAAACATTTAAAGAGGAATGAATACCTATTCTTCTGACGCTACTTCAAAAAACAGAAATGGAAGGAAAATTTCCAAACTCTTTCTATGAGGCCAGCATTACCTTGATCCCAAAACCAAAGACCACATCAAAAAGGAGAATTACAAACCAACATCTCTGATGAATACGGATGCAAAAACTCTCACCAAGATATTAGCTAATAGGATCCAACAGTACATTAAAAGGATTATTCACCAGGACGAGGTGGGATTTATTCTTGGGCTGCCAGGGTGTTCAACATCCACAAATCAATCAATGTGATACACTACATTAATAAAAGAAAGGACAAGAATCATCTGAGCCTCTCAATAGATGCAGAAAAATCATTTGACAAAGTACAGCATCCTTTCTTGATTACAACTCTTCACAGTGCAGGGACAGAGGGAACATACCTCAATATCATAAAAGCCATCTATGAAAAACACACAGCAAATATAATTTTCAATGGGGAAAAATTGAGAGCTTTCCCCTAAGATCAGGAACGTGGCAGGGATGTCCACTCTCACCAACACTGTTCAACATAGTCCTAGAAGTCCTAGCCTCAGCAATCAGACAACAAAAAGAAATAAAATGCATCCAAATCGGCAAAGAAGAAGTTAAATTCTCACTCTGCAGATGATACGATACTTTATGTGGAAAACCCAAAAGACTCCACCCCAAAACTGCTAAAACTCATACAGGAATTCAGTAGAGTGGCAGGATATAAAATCAATGCACAGAAATCAGTTGCATTTCTATATACCAACAATGAGAGAAGAAAGAGAAATTAAGGAATGGATCCCATTTACAATTGTACCAAAAACTCTAAGATATCTAGGAATAAGAGACAAAGGATCTGTACTCAGAAAACTACAGAACACTCACAAAATTGAGAAAGACACAAAGAATGGGGAAAACGTTCCATGCTCATAGATTGGAAGAAAAAAATATTGTTAAAATGTCTATGCTATCTAGAGCAATCTACACATTCAATGCAATTCCTATCAAAATACCATCAACCTTTTTCACAGAGCTGGAACAAATAATCCTAAAATTTGTATGGAACCAGAAAAGACCCCAAATAGCCAAAGGAATGTTGAAAAAGAAAACCAAAGCTGGTGGCATCACAATCCTGGACTTCGAGCTATATTACAAAGCTATAATCAGGGGCGCCTGGGCAGCTCAGTCAGTTAAGCAGGCATCTGCCTTTGGCTCAGGTCATGATCCCAGGGTCCTGGGATCGAGCCCCACATGGAGCTCCGTGCTCTGCTTCTCCTTCTCCCTCTGCCCCTCCACACAACTTGAGCATGCACTCTCTCTCTCTCTCTTGCTCTCTCTCCTCCTTCCCTCAGTAAAATAAAATCTTAAAAAAAAAAAAAGTTGTAATCATCAAAACAGTATGGTACTGGCACAAAAACAGAAATAGACCAATGGAACAGAATAGATAACCCAGAAACGGACCCTCAACTCTATGGTCCACTAATCTTCAACAAAGCAAGAAAGAATATCCAATGGAAAAGTCTCTTCAACAAACGGTGTTGGGAAAATTGGACAGCCACATGCAGAATGAAACTGGATGTTTTCTTACACCATACACAAAAATAGACTCAAAATGGATGAAAGACCTAAACGTGAGACGGGAACCCATCAAAATCCTGGAGAACACAGGCAGCAACCTCTGTCACCTTGGCCACAGCAACTTCTTGTTGCTTTGAAGACACATCTTCAAAGGCAAACGCAAGGGAAACAAAAGCAAAAATGAACTACTGGGACTTTATCAAGACAAAAAGCTTTTGCGGGGCAAAGGAAATTGTTGACAAAACCAAAACAACCAACAGAATAAGAAAGGATATTTGCAAATGTCTTATCAGAAAAAAGGCTAGTAGCCAAAATCTATAAAGAACTTATCAAATTCAACACCCAAAGAACAAATAATCCAATCAAGAAATGGGCAGAAAACATGAACAGACATTTCTCCAAAGACATACAAATGGCCAATGGACACATGAAAAAATACTCAATATCACTAGGCATCAGGGAAATACAAATCAAAACCACAATAAGATGCCACCTCACACCAGTCAGAATGGCTAAAATTAACAAATCAGGAAATGACAGATGTTGGTAAGGATGCGGAAAAAGGGGAACCCTCCTACACTGTTGGTGGGAATGCAAGCTGATACAGCCACTCTGGAAAACAGTATGGAGGTTCCTCAAAAAGTTGAAAACAGAGCTACCCTGCAACCCAGCAATTACACTACTAGGGATTTAGCCCAAAGATACAAATGTAGCGATCCAAAGGGACACCTGCACCCCAATGTTTATAGCAGCAATATCCACAATAGCCAAACTATGGAAAGAGCGCAGATGTCCATCGACAGATGAATAAATAAAGAAGATGTGGTGTGTGTGTGTGTGTGTGTATATATATATATACACACACACACATACATACCATGGAATATTACCCAGCCATCAAAAAATCAAATCTTGCCATTTGCAACGACATGGATGGAACTAGAGGGGATTACACTAAGCAAAATAAGTCAATCAGAGAAAGACAATTATCATATGATCTCACTCATATGTGAAATTTAAGAAACAAAACAAAGGATCATCGGGGAAGGGAGGGAAAAATGAAACAAGACAAAATCAGAGAGGGAGACAAACCGAAAGAGACTCTTAATCACAGGAAACAAACTGAGGGTTGCTAGAGGGGAGACGGGTGGGAGGATGGGGTAACTGGATGACGGGCATTAAGGAGGACACATGATGTAATGAGCACTAGGTATTATATAAGACTGATGAAGCAATGACCTCTACCTCTGAAACTAATAATACACTGTATGTTAATTAATTTTAATTTTAAAATTTAATTTGAAAAAAATAAAATAAAATCATGATTTGATGGTTATAAACAAAATATATCCTTCATAAGTAGCAGGGTTTACTTAAGGTGCATATTTAACATGGATAAATGTAGAAATCCAAACTTTTAAGAAAGTTGAATTCCCATCTCCAGTAAATATTTTTCTCAAAACACTTTATTAGCCTTTTGCAGGTAGACAGGGAAAAAACAAAAGTCTAATACACTAACAGTTTGTCCATGTGTAAGTAGTATATTCTTCTGAAAGAATGTTCACTTTATTCAAATTAGCATATTGAAGTAATCTGAACTATAAAAAGTCTTAGTTTTATACCTGATTGATTTTTCCTTGATATATTTACAGAGAGGTAAAATAAGTGACCGTGTTTAGTGCAGTTACAAAAAAGTCTATTCTTTTTAAAATAAATATATAGTCATTTTCTATTTGTTCCCAATATTATTTCAATAATATCATTTTAATGAAGTGTTTGAAACGGTTTTAAAACTTTTTTGTTAACAATGATGAAACGTGGCGGGGAGGATTAAGATGGCGGAGGAGTAGGAAACCCCTTTTTCAGCTGGTCCCGAGTCGAGGTGGATAGGTACCAAACCAGCCTGAACATCCACGGAATCAGGCTGAGACGCAGGAAGACGCATCTGGATCTCTACAAATGAACATCTCCAGCGCTGAGTATTGAGGTACGAAGCGGGGAGCCCTGAAACCGCGCACAGATATCGGAAGATAAACGGAAGGGGGAGGGAGCTGCCGCGTTCGGGCGCCGGGAAGCGGTAGCCACTTGCACGGGAGGAGCGGGCGGACTCGCGGAGGGCACCCGGGAGAAAACAGACTGTGACCATGAGCGGGGAGCGCGCGACACCAGACTTCTCGGAACTCCGGTGTGCTCACTGGAACTAGACTGAGACCGGGAGCTCCGGGAACACGTGGGAACCAGGGGCGGCTGACGGTGTTAGAAACACAAAGGACAGAGACCCGCCAGCCCTGGAAGTGAGGGCTGGGACGCCGGGTGTGGGGCGCACATCCCGGGACGCTGCAGGGTTGAGCAGCACCAACAGAAACAGAGTTAAAGTTGCCAGAACATCAGTGGAGAACGGCCCACGATTACCTCTGTTCTGTGACAGAGGCTGAGATTCAGCCACTGCTGCTCTGACTCTCAGAAAAGGCACAGCAAACCTCCAGGGAAAGCCACCGGAGAACAAAAGCCTGGAAACACCTGCTCACAGGGTGCCCACCCCCAGGCCCCCTCGCAGGGGACACAGAAACTCTACCCAAACAGGGTTGTCTGAGTATCGGCGTGGTAGGCCCCTCCCCCTGAAGGCAGGCTGAAAAATCAAGAAGCCCACACCCCTAAGATCCCTATAAAACAAGGGCACACGGCCTGGATCCCGGTCAATAATTTGGGCTCTGGACAACCCCGCATCCTCTCCTCATCAGAATGATGAGAAGGAGAAATCCCCCCCAGCAAAGAAAAGACAATGAGTCTGTGGCCTCTGCCACAGAACTAATGGATATGGATATAACCAAATTATCAGAAATGGTGTTCAAGTAACAATGGTCAAGATGATGTGTAGACTTGAAAAAAGTATTAATGAAAATGTTAATGAGAATATAGAATCTCTAAGGGTGGAAATGAGAGCGAATCTGGCAGAAATTAAAAATTCTATGAGCCAAATGCAGTCAAAACTAGAGGCTCTGACGGCCAGGGTAAATGAGGCAGAGGAACGTATTAGCGAATTGGAGGATGGATTAGTAGAAGACAAAGCGAAAACAGAAGCTGGACTTAAGGGGCGCCTGGGTGGCACAGCGGTTAAGCGCCTGCCTTCGGCTCAGGGCGTGATCCCCGCGTTGTGGGATCGAGCCCCACATCAGGCTCCTCCACTGTGAGCCTGCTTCTTCCTCTCCCACTCCCCCTGCTTGTGTTCCCTCTCTCGCTGGCTAGCTCTGTTAAATAAATAAATAAAATCTTTAAAAAAAAAGAAGCTGGACTTAAAAAAAATCCACGCCCACGAATGTAGGTTACGGGAGATTACTGACTCAATGAAACGATGCAATGTCAGAATCATCGGCATCCCCGAGGGGGTGGAGAAAAACATTGGTCTAGAAGAGATATTTGAACAAATTGTAGCTGAAAACTTCTCTAATCTAGCAAGGGAAACAAACATTCGTGTCCAAGAGGCAAAGAGGACCCCTCCCAAGCTCAACCACGACAAACCTACGCCACGTCACATCATGGTGCAATTCGCAAATATTAGATCCAAGGATACAGTATTGAAAGCGGCCAGGGCAAAGAAATCTCTCACGTACCAAGGCAAAGGTATCAGAATTACGTCAGACCTGTCTACACAGACCTGGAATGAGAGAAAGGGTTGGCGGGGGGGCATTTTTAAAACTCTTTCAGAGAAAAACATGCAGCCAAGGATCCTTTATCCAGCAAGGCTATCGTTCAGAATTGATGGAGAAATAAAGACCTTCCAGAATCGCGAGTCATTAACCAATTTCGTAACACGAAACCAGCCCTACAGGAGATATTAAGGGGGGTTCTATAAAGGTAAAAAGGCCCCAAGAGGGATACAGAACAGAAAGTCACAACCGATACAAACAAAGACTTTACTGGCAACATGGCATCATTAAAATCATATCTCTCGTATTCAGTCTCAATGTGAATGGCCTAAATGCTCCCATAAAAAGCCACAGGGTTGCAGATTGGATAAAAAGAAATAACCCATCCATTTGCTATCGACAAGAGACTCATTTTGAACCCAAAGATACATTCAGACTGAAAGTAAAGGGATGGAGTACCAACTTTCATGCAAATGGACCTCAAAAGAAAGCTGGGGTAGCAATTCTCATATCAGATAGATTGGATTTTAAACTAAAGACTATAGTTAGAGAAGCAGAAGGGCACTATATTATTCTTAAAGGAGGTATCCAACAAGTGGATATGACAATTATAAATATATATGCCCTCAACAGGGGAGCAGCAAGATACACAAGCCAACTCTTAACCAGAATAAAGAGACATATATATAAAAATACATTAATAGTAGGGGACGTCAACACCCCACTATCAGAAATAGACAGAACACCCTTGTAAAAACTAAGCAAAGAATCAAAGGCTTTGAATGCCATACTCAACGAGTCGGACCTCATAGATATATATAGAACACTACACCCCAGAACCAAAGAATACTCATTCTATTCTAATGCCCATGGAACAGTCTCAAGAATAGACCATGTTCTGGGACACAAAACAGGTCTCAACCGATACCAAAAGACTGAAATTATTCCCTGCATATTCTCAGACCACAATGCTTTGAAAGTGGAACTCAACCACAAGGAAAAATTTGAAAGAAACTCAAACACTTGGAGACTAAGAACCATCCTGCTCAGGAATGACTCGATAAACCAGGAAATCAAAAATCAAATTAAACAATTTATGGAGACCAACGAGAATGAAAACACAACAGTCCAAAACCTATGGGGTACTGCAAAGGCAGTCCTAAGGGGGAAATACATAGCCATCCAAGCCTCACTCAAAAGAATAGAAAAATCTAAAATGCAGTTTTTATATTCTCACCGCAAGAAGCTGGAACAGCAACAGAGGGACAGGCCTAATCCACGCACGAGAAAGCAGTTGATCAGGATTAGAGCAGATATCAATGAATTAGAAACAAGGAGTACAGTAGAGCAGATCAACAGAACTAGAAGCTGGTTCTTTGAGAGAATTAATAAAGTTGACAGACCTCTGGCAAGACTTATCCAAAAGAATAGAGAAAGGACCCAAATTAATAAAATTATGAATGAAAAAGGAGAGGTCACAACCAACAACAATGAAATTGGAAGGATTATTAGAAACTTTCATCAACAGCTTTACGCCAATAAATTAAGCAATCTGGAAGAGATGGAGGCCTTCCTGGAAATCCATAAACTACCAAGACTGAAACAGGAAGAAATTGATTTTTTAAACAGGCCAATAAATTTTGAAGAGATTGAGTCAGTGATAAACAATCTTCCAAAAAATAAAACCCCAGGCCCGGACGGTTTTCCTGGGGAATTCTACCAAACAGTCAAAGAAGAAATAATACCTATTCTCCTAAAGCTATTTCAAAAAATAGAAACAGAAGGAAAGCTACCAAACTCATTCTATGAGGCCAATATTACCTTGATCCCCAAACCAGGCAAAGACCCCAACAAAAAGGGTAATTACAGACCGATTTCCCTAATGAATATGGACGCCAAAATTCTCAACAAGATCCTGGCAAATAGAATCCAACTGTACATTAAAAGGATTATCCATCATGACCAAGTGGGATTCATCCCTGGGATGCAGGGGTGGTACAACATTCGCAAATCTATCAGTGTCTTAGATTTTATTCAGAAACAAAAATTCAGAAATCATATGATTCTCTCAATAGATGCAGAAAAAGCATTTGACAAAATACAGCACCCTTTTCTGATTAAAACCCTTCAGAGTATAGGAATAGAGGGTTCATTTCTCAAGCTCATAAAAGCCATCTATGAAAAGCCTACTGCAAATATTATTCTCAACGGGGAAGAGCTGGAAGCCTTTCCCTTACGATCAGGAACTCGACAAGGATGCCCACTCTCGCCACTATTATTCAACATAGTACTAGAAGTCCTTGCAACAGCAATCAGACAACAAAAAGGGATAAAAGGTATCCAAATCGGCAAAGAAGAATTCAAACCGTCTCTCTTCGCAGATGACATGATACTCTATATGGAAAACCCAAAAGAAGCCACTCCCAAACTATTAGAAGTTATAGAGCAATTCAGTAATATGGCGGGATACAAAATCAATGCTCAGAAATCAGTTGCATTTCTATACACGAATAATGAGACTGAAGAAAGAGAAATTAGGGAAGCCATCCCATTTACAATAGCACCAAAAACCATACGTTACCTTGGAATTAACCAGAGACGTAAAGGATCTATATTCTAGAAACTATAAATCACTCTTGAAAGACAATGAGGAAGACACAAAAAGATGGAAAAATATTCCACGTTCATGGATCGGAAGAATTAACATAGTTAAAATGTCCATGCTACCCAGAGCAATCTACACTTTCAATGCTATCCCGATCAAAATACCAATGACTTTTTTCAAGGAACTGGAACAAATAGTCCTTAAATTTGTACGGAACCAGAAGAGGCCCCGAATCGCCAAGGAACTGTTGAAAAGGAAAAACAAAGCTGGGGGCATCACAATGCTGGATTTCGAGCTGTACTACAAAGCTGTGATCACAAAGACAGCATGGTACTGGCACAAAAACAGACACATAGATCAGTGGAACAGAATAGAGAACCCAGAAATGGACCCTCGGCTCTTTGGGCAACTAATCTTTGATAAAGCAGGAAAAAACATCCAGTGGAAAAAAGACAGTCTCTTCAATAAACGGTGCTGGGAAAATTGGACAGCTACATGCAAAAGAATGAAACTTGACCACTCTCTCACACCATACACAAAAATAAACTCCAAATGGATGAAAGACCTCGATGTGAGACAGAAATCCATTAAAAATCCTGGAGGACAACATAGGCAACAACCTCTATGACACCGGCCAAAGCAATCTTTTTATGACACATCTCCAAAGGCAAGAGAAACAAAAGATAAAATGAACATGTGAGACTTCACAAAATAAAAAGCTTCTGCACAGCCAAGGAAACAATCAAAAAAACTAAGAGGCAGCCCACGGAATGGGAGAATATATTTGCAAATGATGCTACAAATAAAAGACTGGTATCCAAGATCTACAAAGAACTTCTCAAACTCAATACGTGAGAAACGAATAAACAAATCAAAAAATGGGCAGAAGATATGAACAGACACTTTTCCAATGAAGACATACAAACGGCTAACAGACACATGAAAAAATGTTCAAAATCATTAGCCATCAGGGAAATTCAAATCAAAACCACACTAAGATACCACCTTACGCCAGTTAGAATGGCAAAAATCAACAAGGCAGGAAACAGCAATTGCTGGAGAGGATGTGGAGAAAGGGGATCCCTCCTACATTGTTGATGGGAATGCAGGTTGGTGCAGCCACTCTGGAAAACAGTGTGGAGGTCCCTTAAAAAGTTAAAAATTGAGCTACCCTATGACCCAGCCATCGCAATACTGGGTATTTACCCCAAAGATACAGATGTAGTGAAGAGAAGGGCCATATGCACCCCAATGTTCATAGCAGCATTGTCCACAATAGCTAAATCGTGGAAGGAACCGAGATGCCCTTCAACAGATGACTGGATTAAGAAGCTGTCTTCCATATATACAATGGAATATTACTCAGCTATCAGAAAGAACAAGTTCTCAACATTTGCTGCAACATGGACGGCACTGGAGAAGATAATGCTAAGTGAAATAAGTCAAGCAGAGAAAGACAATTATCATATGATTTCTCTCATCTATGGAACATAAGAACTAGGAAGATCGGTAGGGGAAGAAAGGGATAAAGAAAGGGGGTAATCAGAAGGGGGAGTGAAGCATGGGAGACTATGGACTCTGAGAAACAAACTGAGGGCTTCAGAGGGGAGGGGGTGGGGGAATGGGATAGACTGGTGATGGGTAGTAAGGAGGGCATGTATTGCATGGTGCACTGGGTGTTATACGCAACTAATGAATCATCAAACCTTGCATCAGAAACCAGGGATGTACTGAATGGAGACTAACATAATGTAACAAAAAAACCATTAAAAAACAAACAAACAAACAATGATGAAACGTAAAATAAACTTTGTACTATGACTGCATCACTGGTAACATCATGCAACACAGTAAATCAGTGAATAGATAAGAGAACTATAATGGATAATACCTATGTGGCATTAAAGCCACCTCCATTAGGTAAATAAAAGAAATGAATCCAATTTAAAGACAATTAAGCCAAAGGTAAAAATAAATGAATAGACTTCCTGCAATTCTTACTTTTTCTTCTGATTTTCATGAAATTTGTATTTGTGAAGGAACTTGCAAGGTATTTGCATAAAGAAGTAATATATCATCTGGTAGGAAAAGGAAAAAATGATATGGCAGGTATAGAGTTGTAGCAGCTGAAAAATCTGAAAACATTTTGACTATATTGCTTAGGTACAATTACAATTATGTTTAAAAATGAATACATTTTGGAATTTCATAACTTGAACAGTACATCCTTATTGAGGTGGTTGACTTGGTGGAGACCACTCAGGATGTTGTAGATGATGTGTGGAGACAAACAGAACGTGATCATTAGCCTAAGTCATGAATGTTACATCTCTTAGATATCATAGGTACTGGTAAAGAAATAAACTTTTAAAATTTGGGGGAAAATAGAGTGCCCACAGAGGTCCTGGCACATGTATGAAAGAAATCCATACCCAGAGACATCGTTTTGAAAAATTTCAGAACAGTATTATGGGACAAAGATCTCACAAACTTCCAAAAAAATAAGTTACATATAAAGAATGAAGGATCAGAATAGCATTAGATTCTCAAAAAGAACACTGGAAGCCAAGGAGGGGGAAAAAAAAGAAAAAACCTTTAAAAATCCAAGGGAAAACTATTTCCAAACTAGGATTCTATATTCAGTCAAATTTTCAATTACGCATGAGGGTGGGGGATAAAAAGATCTTTCCAGGTATGCAAGGAATCAAAACTTTGACCTCCCTTATACCTTTCTGAGGAAACTACAAGGATCTGTTCCCCTAAAATGTGGGGTCACCAATAAAGAGGAAGCCACAGGATTCTAGGGAATAGGAGATCCAAAACAAGAGAGAGGTAAAGGGAGTCCCAGGATGCTTGTGGAGTAAGAGCCCAAATAATTCATCACCACAAGCCTAGAGAAGAAATTGTCCAAACCAGAGCAGATCAGGAAAGATTTCAAGATGAAGAATGTGAAGAAATAGCTAATGTGTCTGAATATCCTGGGAGGAGACTTAAACAACTGTGGGGAGTTAGAGTAGAAAACTAGGCCAAGAAACAAAAATCAGTGTTTACGGATTCTAGAGGGGAAAATAAAGTTGTACATGAAAGGAAAAGTAAAAATGTACTACAAGGCTCAGTAATGAATACCACTAACACAGTCATAACAACACAAACAGTGAATATTGTTCTAACAAAATTATGTCAGGAAAATGGCAGACTAGAAGGACATGTGTGTGTGAAAGCAGCCTGGGGTGGGTGGGATGCAATTTTGGGTTAAAAAGGAAAGCTGAGCCCTCACCCTACAGAGTGGGAAGCTAACAGATAACTCTTATAATCGAAAAATCAAGAAGAAGCTCATAGAGCATAGTATTTAGAGATATGTAGGTAATCATCAAGTAAATCAGATTAAATAATTTTAAATGGCTGGCTCTAAGGATTAAATGGCTGGCTCTAAGGAATGGGAAATTTAAGGACTGCTGGGGGTGGGAAGAACTGCCCTTTTTTATTACCAGACTCATAACACATTTTGATTCTTTAAATACATACATGTATAACTAAAAAAAAAAAAAAAAAACCACTGAAATAGAGAAAATGCCCACACACTCATATACAAAGTGTTCCATCTCTCTTTTCTCTCTTTTTTTTAAGTCTTAAAGGCAAGAGAGAACATGGCATGCATATAGAACTTAAAACACAGCAAGAAGGGGCGCCTAGGTGGCTCAGCTGGTTAAGCATCTGCCTTCGGCTCAGGGTCCTGGGATCAAGCCCTGTATCAGGGTCCCTGCAAATCGGGGAGTCTGCTTCTCCCTCTCCCTTTGCCCCTCCCCCCACTCATGCATGTGATCTCTCTCTGTCTCTCTCAAATAAATAAGATCTAAAAAAATAAAAAAAACAAAAAAAACCCACAGCAGAAACCCATGATGTGAAAGGGAGAATGGCAATAAACAATACTGGAGATATGAGCAAATGCTGCTTCTTAGGCACTGATAGATGTATATAACTGATGGTCTATATTGGCACAATCAGATAAATGTAAATATGAACAATGTATTATTATAATACTATTATAATTGTGTATAAAAAGGTCATTTGTTTAGAAATACACACAGAAATATCTAGCAGTGAAATGTCACAATTGCTACAATCTGCTACAATTTAACTGGTCTTCAAAAATTAGACAAAACAAATGCTTTAATGTGTTAATAATTGTTAAATCTAGGCATTAGCTACATGGGTATTTACCATATTGTTTCTATTTTTCAGTACATTTGAAATTTTTCATACTAAAAAGTCAAGAAAAATTTGCTTTGGAAAGACCTACACATGAAGTAATGAGTTGGATTTCCTTCCATAACTATCTTTAAATGGGGATAGGTTGAAGAGGAGAAAACCAGGAAGAGTCTATGGTTATCTTACCATATCCTGCCATAGAAGCGCCATTTTCAACATCCGAGTTCTTATTTTCCTCTGCTAGAGCTTTAACATATCTTTTGCTTAAGTCTAGTATTTGTTCACGTAACTTGACACTGCTTTGATGTCTTGGTTGTTGAAAAGTATAGTGCAGTAACATCAATCCCCAAATGAGTCCAAATACAAGCAACAGTAAACTCAATTTCTGGGACATGGTTTTTCTTGAGATTGTAAAAATCATTTCTGATGAAGCAAACACAGTCAGTTGAAGAGTGGTGACTAGATGTAAGCTGCCAAACCACCAAGACTTGTGAAAGAAAAAGAAATCTCCTCTAATACTGTATATTCTTCATCTTCAGCAAAGTTGCCTCCAACTCTCGATTCACTCTGTAAAATTGAGAAGAGAAAAGGTAATTAGTCTTAACCTATACCAGTAACAGAATAGACAATGACAAACTTAAGAAGAGATTCTATAAATTGTTGTGACTTGAAACTGTATCAACTTCTTTGACAACCTTCTCTCCACCATGAAGCAAGCTTGGAGGTCGTCTATTAGTTTCATTTATATTGCCCTTCAAAAATTTAAACTGGACATAAATGTCAATTAATTGAAATGCCACCATGGTCACAAAATTCTTTGAATGACTTCTTGTCATTAGTAACTAAAACTATGGACATATAAGATTTATAGGAGTCTATTCAAATATAGGTTTCCAAACTAAATGTCTAAAACCTATTCCTTCTCTTCCATTAAAAAAAAAAAAAAAAGGCAGATGCCAAAGTGAAAGTGAGAAAATGAGGAAAGGTGAAACAAACTAGAAAATCAAAATGCCTGACCAAAAAAAAAAAAAAAAATAAGTGTGACAATATTTGAAAATATCACTAGAAAATATTATTAATGGCAACAAGATCATCTTAAGCATCCAACCTAAGATGAAAAATAAGTTACAATCTCTTAAGTTTATACTTCTAAATTTATGCCAGACATAATGAGAAGTGCTAAAACAGTTTAGAAAATTTTCCTCTATTTCCAAATCTGCAGTTCTAAATTTTAAATGACACAGGAATGTACTTTAATAACTTAAGGGAAAACTGTATAAGGGAAAAAAGGTTATACTTCAATTTTTTTTTAAAGATTTTATTTTTATTTATTCGACAGAGATAGAGACAGCCAGCGAGAGAGGGAACACAAGCAGGGGGAGTGGGAGAGGAAGCGGGGGAGGAGCCTGATGTGGGGCTCGATCCCACAACGCCGGGATCACGCCCTGAGCCAAAGGCAGATGCTTAACCGCTGTGCCACCCAGGCGCCCCATACTTCAATTCTTTTAAAAAAGGATAAAGATGATGACAATCATGGAATCTAGAAAGACCTGGAGAGTAATAATGTATATGAATCACCAAAGTGTTCAGTGGAGAAAACTCTTCAATTATACCTAGTGGAGTAAAATTCTTTACATAGATATACATCTAGAGTCAAAAAGTGTATTTCACAGCTTAATGAAAATAATCCTTAAGAACTTTTTAACTTCCTGTAGTATGGGCAAATAAAACATACTGATTTTAATCTGCTTACTAGGGTATAATCACATAGCCCAACTAATAAAATCTAGTTTGAGGATAAGACTAGAAATGAATACAGTAAAGGTTAACTCTGCAGAGCGTTTAATCACCTAATCACCTTCGACAGATGTTTACTGAGCCAATGTATACGCTAGGCACTAGGGAAACTACGGTTCTGCCCTAAAAGTTTGCTTTCTAGCACAGGTGCTTTTAAATCTTTTTTCAAATAACAAAAGAATAAAGAGTATCTTTTATAATCGTGTGTAAAAAATCAAAATACAAAACTTTATAATCAAAACTTCTCCAGATGTGTGTGTGTTGAGATATGCGTAAGCAGGGGATCTTCTACCCTGGCAATTCACCTGTCCAATTCAGAAAATTCCCACTCTTTCTTCCTCCTACCTGGCCCCCCAGTCCCTGATACACTGCTAATAAATTCTGGGCCTCCAAGGTTTGAAGAACACCCATCTGCTCTTGTTGAAATGTACCCATCCTGCCAAACCTCACTACAAGCATGATTACCCCAATAACTGGGCATATTAATTAGTATAACAAAGTAATAACTGCATTAAAAATTAAGAATTAACTCCTTTTCAAATTTTCCTCTACTTCTGCTTATTTAGTTACCATACAAAGAATAAATCTCTTCAGATCTTATTGAAACTCTACTATTAATATCAATACTGGATTACTAAACTTTACTTAACAAAGTCAAATAAATGTAACCTAATATTTTTTCTAGAGTTTGCATTTGAGTTCAGAAAGTGGAAGTTCTGGATGCCACCGAAAATTTTAAAAGAATTTCTTTACACATGTATGTTAAATATATTCTTCCTTTAGAGATCTTTCTTTACTGGCTCTTTTGCCTTTTCAAGTCTGACCTGCGTGCAACATGATCTGACCCAGCACCCAGGAGAAGCACCAACCGGTATGCACCCTGAAGCAGTCACAACAAGATTCTAAAGCTGGCATGACAACAAAACCAGAAAAGTGACATCACTGGAGAATTAAGAATATAGACTCTTAGGTATTTTGGCCAATAAAGGTTAAAATGATGGCCTGGAAAGTTTTAGGTCACTATACACAAAGTCAAAACCAGAGGCAAAGAGGGTACTTTAGTGAAATAACAGCCTCACTACAATCCCTTACTTCGTACCAGCTTCTGCTCTAAGCTCCTTATATGAATTAACTCATTAAATCTTCACAACTCCCACATTAATAATATTCTCACTTAACAGGTGAAAAAAACTGAGGCAAAGAGAAGTTAAAATTTGTCCAAGGTCTTAAAATGGATAGTGGTAGAAACAGGATTCAGAGCTCAGGCCCTGAACCCCTGCCCCTCTTTTACAGCAATGGCAATAAAATCAGAACAGCAGAAACTGCAGCCATGAACAACTACTGAGTTATGGTATGAAGGAAACACTTCACAACAGCTATTCCGTTCATTTTTTACAATGACCTCAAAAAGAAAGATGTTGTTATTATTCTCACGTTAAAGACGATCACATTAAAGCTGAGAGAGGTGGTTAACCTGCCTAAGATTCTTACCTAGGCCACAGACCTCACTTGCCTGAAATTTGGTAAGAGTACAAGCCCCAAGTTCAGAATCTATATCTCCATTCAGGATCTGTCCTTTCTTTTAAAAAAGGTCCTTAAACCCAGCCCTACTAGAGCTCATGGGTTTTACAGAACTCCACCAAAGTGACAAATCCCAAGACAGTAAGGCATTAAGCAGAGAATGGGAGATCCAGGGAGGGAGGTGGGGTTGAGAGTCAAACACGGGGAGTCTAATGTTTAAGAGGTAAAGTCCTTCCAATCAGGTACAAGCTGTACAAGTCTTTCCAACCAGGTACAAGTCCCTCCAACTAGGTACAAGCTTAACCATAAACTTTGCTTAAAGAGTGAGTGGTAGTACCAACACCAGACATGGAGAGAAAACACACTGATAGTGGACAGCGCAGAAACTTAGCTAAGGAGGATATGCCCCCAAAGTAATAAATCCCAAGGAACAAGAAAGCCTAGTTTAAACCTAGTGTTTCTCAGGGTGGGGGGCCCAAAGATAAATAAAGAGCCCCTTATTGCTCTATACTGACTGTATATGAGCTATTAAATTCAGATAACAGGCCTATATGAAAGGTCTTCATGGGGTGCCTGGGTGGCTGAGTTGGTTAAGTGTCTGCCTTCCACTCAGGTCATGATCCCAGGGTCCTGGGATCAAGCCCCACATTGGGTTCCCTGATCAGCTTTGAACCTGCTTCATCCTCTCCCTCTGCCACTCCCCCTGCTTGTATGCTCTCACTCTCTCACTCTCAAATAAATAAAATCTTTAAAAAAAAAAAAAATGAAAAGTCTTCGTAGCCTTGACTCTCCACAGAATGTGTCTGGCTCACCACTGCCCTCAACAAAATTAAAGCAGCCCATCTCAGAGAGAAGTCAGGAAGCTTTATAGGGACTGTTATAGTAAAATACTCATATCCTTTATAATTTGCTTGTGTTTGCTACCCATTTTTCTATAGTGGTCAGAAGTTAAACATTTTCTTAAGATTAATTTATTTATGTTGAGAGTGTACACATACACGCATACCATCAAGGGGGAAGGGGCAGAGGGAGAGGGAAAGAATCCTCAAGCAGACTCCCCACTGAGCATGGAGCCTGACGTGGGGCTCGATCTCAAAACCCTCAGATCATGACCTGGGCTGAAATAAAGAGTCAGATGTTTAACCAACTGAGCCACCCAGGTGCCCCAAGAAGTTAAACATTTAACATGAAAAGGGTGTCTTTGAGAATAGCAAAAAGGTGAGAAGTTGGGGGCCATTATCCCACTCTACACTAGGGAACTACAAAAGAACACCAAGGAATAAAGTGAGCTACTAAGGAGAAAAGACACCCTGGAGCCTTCTCCAAGTTAAAAAGATGGCCTGGAGCCAGCTAATACCTGCATAGGGCTGAGCAGTTCAAAAGCCCATAAGGGTTCTCTGAAGCAACCCAAGAAGGCCTGAAAACTTTTCTAAGGGTTCATTTCCACAAGTAATTCCAAGCAAGCCCAGCAGAGGTGACTAAGGTTCCCAAAAGGATACATTTATGCCTTCGGTCTCTTCTCAGAATGCTTCACATTAAAAACACCTGGAGAGTTTTCTAAAAATCCCCATGCCAGGTCACACCCCATACCAATTAAATTAGAATGTCTAGGGGGAGGGAGACAGGCATCCGTTTTGTTTTGTTTTGTTTTGTTTTGTTTTGTTTTGTTTTGTTTTGTCTTTAGGAGCCCTAGGTTAGGGCCACCTGGATGGCCCAGTCTGTTAAGCCTCTGCCTTCAGCTCAGGTCATGATCCCAGGGTCCTGGGATCACCCTGCTTCACCCTCTCCCTCTGCTCGTCTCTCATGGTCTCTCATGTTCTCTTTCTCTCTCTCTCTCTCTCTCTCTCTCAAATAAATAAATAAAAACCTTAAAAAAAAAAAAAAGAGCCCTAGGTTATTCCAATGTGCAGCAAAGAATGGGAATCACTCTCCAGATCTCAAATTTCTTCATAAAGTCACAATGAGAGCTACAGGTAGGACCACTAAATTCAACATTACAAGTCAGTGCATCAGATGTGACAGAGGCTTCTTACTTGGACATACCTATAATGACTCTGAAGGGGAAGGTGGAAGAGGGAGGAAAAAACAGGTATCTTTGCTATAACCCAAGTCATTCCTGCCAGGGTAAGCTAAGCCCTATACTTACAAGACAGAGGTGAAGGCAGAGTGACGAGAAAGCAATTTCTACCGGTACCACTTCAGTCCCTGTGTCAATATGAATACACTGTTCTGTTCCCTGAACGATACTCTCATGATGCCATATAGAAAGAAAAAAGCAGACAAGAAGATGTTAATTGTTTAGCAACTAAAGGCAATTTATTTTAGCACTTTTAAAGAGAAATTATTCTTAGACTCAATCTTTAGGAAAGAAACAAAAAGGGAGGGTTTAATATCTCCTTTCTGTGCAATGTTCAAAGCTGCAAGTGACAGAGGAACCTGCACTGTGAACCTCCCCACTTTTTCTTTAGGTTTCAAGTACTGGTTCAGCACCGGAAAGGCCACCTAGGTCATGAGGGAAAAATAACAACTAGACCTAAAAGGTCTACATTGGCACTAAGGGTTTATGGCTACAATCGAGCACAGTATTTATTAGAATCCCTTCTCCACCAAAATAGTATGTGATCCAAAAACTTTTTCATCCCAACTTCTAGGCCACCATATTAATTGTCTACTAATGACTAAAAAGTCAAACTTCAAATTTGGCCCAAGTAGTTTTTAAAAGCAAAAACAAGGGGCATCTGGGTGGCTCAGTCAGTTAAGTATCTGCCTTTGGCTCAGGTCATGATCCCAGGGTCCTGGGATTGAGCCCCACATCAGGCTCCCTGCTCAGAAGGGAGTATGCTTCTCCCTCTCCCAATGCCCCCCCCCCCCAGCTTGTGCTCTCTCTCTCTCACCCGCTCTCTCTCAAATAAATAAATCAAATCTCTTAAAAATAAATAAATAAATGCAAAAACAAAATCATCATCACCTTCATCATCATTATTTTAACCTAAGATAGACTCACAAATATTTTTAGGATTCCCAGGGGAAAGCTATTGGGCAACTGCAGAAATTACAAAAGGAATTAGAGTGCATATGGCCCAAAAGCAGAAGAATGAAGGAGAGGAGACACATCTAAAATGAAGTTATCTGTACAGCACTAGATCTGAAGAGGCAAAGGAGTGTGGCCCAAGTATCATCATCTCCAATTGGATTCCTACAGCTGTTTCTCAAGTGGTTTCCCAGATTCCTTTCCAACCTCACTTCAAGCCACTGTCCTCAGAGCAGCCAAAATGTTCTTTTAAAAACAAGTCACAATTTGAATAGTCACAATTCCAATGGTTCTCAAAGGAGATATGTAAATGAACAATAAGCACATGAAAAGATGCTCAAATTACTAATCACTAGGGAAATGCAAATTAAAACCACAATGAGATACCACTTCATACCCATTATTAGGATGATAGGAAGGGCATCAGAGTATGTCACCCCAAAGTATGCCACTGTGGTATAAGGATTATTTGGAAGTGAAGATGACTAAGAAACAGCAGATGCTGGAAGTGTTCCCTGCCTTGCTTTCCCCCCTTCTACCTAAAAGCAAGACAAGAATTTCCCATCAGAAATGTAACAATATCCTCATCATGGGAGACAGGGAATTGACACTGAGACAAATCTGTACAAATACATCCTAAACAACCCTTACCTTCCATTAATTTCCCCCATAGAATACCTGCGCACAAGTTACTGCCTCTAGAAGCTAAAATTCCTTTTCCTTTGTCTTATCAGATCTTCACAATTTATGGCTCTTTGTCTAAATGATATATAAGCTCTCAGGCCTACCTGCTTCTTTGGTTTTCATTTCATTTCTGTAATGCTCCTCAATTGCATATGAAATCAACCTTTTCCTCCTATTTATTTGGCTTCTGTCAGTTTAATTTGCAGTGCCCCAGATACTGAACCTAAGAAGATAAAGAAAAAAGATTTTTCTTCCCCTATAACACTTATCAAAACAAAACAAAACAAAAAAACAAGTGTTGGTAGATGTGGAGACGCTGAAACTCTTGTGCACTGCTGATATGAATGAGAAATGGCGCAGCCACTGTGGAAAACAGTACATCAGTTCCTCAAAAAATTAAACACAAAATTACAGTATGATCCAATAATTCCACTTCTGGATATAATCACTAAAGAATTGAAAGCACGGACCCAGAGATACTTGTGCACCTATGTTCACTGCAGCATTATTCAACAATAGTCAAAGGGTGGAAATAACCCGTGTCCAAAAAATGAACAGATAAACTAAATGTAGTATATACATACAATGGAATATTATTAAATGGGAATAAAATTCTGATACAAGCTACAACATGGATGAACCTTAAAGATACCATACTAAGGGGTGCCTGGCTGGCTCAGTCAGTGGAGCACTAGACTCTTAATCTCAGGGTCATGAGTTCAAGCCCTATGTTGGGCATGGAGCCTACCTTAAAAATGTATATATATCACACTAAGTTAATCAACCAGACACAGAAAGACAAATATTGTATGATTCCACTTAATATAGGTACTTACGATAGTCAGACACATCGAGACAGAAAGTACAATGGTAGTTACCAGGACTGGGGCTGAGGATAGAAGAATGGAGAGTTACGGTTTAAAGTTTAGGGTACAGCGTTACTCTAGGATGATGAAAAAGTTCTGGAGATGTATAATGGTGATGGTTGCACAACAATGTGAACGTACTTAATGTCACTGAATGTGCGCTTGAATATGGTTCAAATGGTACATTTTATGTTATGCATTTTTTACCACACACACACAAAGTCGTATCACGTCACTCCCCTGCTTAAAAACCCAACAGTTTCCCACTGCACTTAAAATTAAAACTCTTTACCTCAGGCCACAGGGCCCTGCAAAACCTGACTTCTGCCCTTACCTCTTGTCCTAATCTCACACCACTTCCACTTGCTCACTGTGCTACAGACACACCTGGCAAGACAAATCAAATTCTTTCTGACCTCAGGGTCTATGTACAACTGCTATTCGTCTCCCCGGAATGCTTTCCCCGCAGCTTGTTCCTTTTCATTTTTTAGTATTATTTATCTCAAATGTCTCCTCTTCAAAAAGGCACACTCCCACTCCAGCCTCACCTCCAGCCTCAAGGTACTCCATATGAACTTTCATACTCTATCTTTAAAACCTTGAGCAAGTTACTTTATCTCCCTAGACCCTGATGTCCTCATTTATATAATGGGGACAACAGCAGCTACCTAATACCGGTAAAGATAAATGACACCTCATACTACTCAATATACACTAACTTTTATTATTAGAGTCAGGCACTAATGCAGCAACGCCAGAATTCCTAATAATCTGAGTGATCTGAGTTAATACAGGGGAGGTTTTACCAGACCCAAATAAAACTCCTCTGATTAGCTCCCATGGTCCTCCGTAATCCAGTCCCCAAAGGCAAATTTATATCCCATTAGTCACAAAAATACCTCCCCCAATCAAGCCGGTCTTCTCACTGTCTCATACAATAGTAATAATAACACCTTACATTTATATGTATTTTTATTTATGAAGCATGTTTCCTTACAACCTCTCATTCAGTTAGTTAACAGCTATCAGAGAGGCTGCAGGCTTCAGGTTTCCACTCAGAACCTGTGGACAGCATGAAATATTTCATTGGTACTAGTCACTGAAGAATTACCCAGTCCTAAAAAATGATCCAATGGTTTACTGTTGATGAGAAGACTTCATCTTCCAAATAGCCTAAAATGAGACTACAATATCTCTTTAAATGCCACCTTAACCAAGATTTCAAAACTTCATCACCTTACCCAAGTCCATGCTGATTTTCTCTCACAGCACATTATATCAGCTGATTCCACACATCACATCCTCTTATCAAGTCATGAGCCTAGTCCCCACAATCCATGTTCCTAAGGCCAAGAGTAACCTGCCCTACACAGCTGCCACAACTCCCACAGAGCCCAGTGAACAATAGACATACTTACAGCTTACTTTAAGCACATCCCTGGGTCTAACCCCACCTTCTCCCAAGCAGCAATGACTTGCCTGCAATGTTTTTTTTTGGGGGGGGTGGTAAAAGGGCAGAAGAGATAGAAGTTTCAAGATAAAATTAAAGTATCTTCCATTATCCATTTTGGGGCTAGGTGAACCTGAGCAGAAATCTAATACAATCCCCTGACATTTCAGATGAAATAAAATGCAGGGTATCTTGCCTAAAATGAGACATTTAATGGCAGAAACTATATTGATCTAGAAGACAGATCCTGACTCACTATTTAGGTTTTTCTCTATGCCATCCTACTTTCTTTACCTCCACTAAAAAGGCTAGGTTTGTGAATACTGAACAAACTGTAACATTAAATGA
Source organism: Ursus arctos (assembly GCF_023065955.2). Lineage (NCBI taxonomy): Eukaryota > Metazoa > Chordata > Mammalia > Carnivora > Ursidae > Ursus > Ursus arctos. The sequence continues at coordinate 52,197,535 of NW_026622985.1, read as the reverse complement.
AGCTTATTCTCTTTTGCTTTAAAAAAACATAACCAGAAGGCGCCTGGGTAGCTCAGTTAAGCATCTACCTGCAGCTCAGGTAGTGATCCCAGGGTCCTGGGATCTAGCCCCCACCTCCCTGTTCAGCAGGAGTCTGCTTCCCCCTCCCTCTCTCACTCTGCTCCTCCCCCCAGTCTGTGCGCACAAGCACACATGCACGCATGCTCTCTCTCAATCTCTATCTCACTCTCAAATAAATGAATAAAATTTTTAAAAAAGAAGAATATAACCAGAAAACAATAATGGCAGTTTAGAAAATATATGCTCGGACTATTCATTAAATTATCAAGTAGGCACATTAAAGTTTCAAATACACTTTATTCCCATAAATCAAACTATTACAAAGTTGCTACAAGAAGGATTTAAGAAATCTTTGAGCTCAGCTTTTTTTTTTAACATAAGCAAAAAAACAACAGAAAAAATATGAAGTAAAAAGCACAAATAAATACAAGATCTTCTGGATGGAGACACCTTCACATGACCAGAAGACATTGATAAGAAAAAACATATTTCCAGAAAAAATAATTTGGGGGTGGGGGAGGGCTGCACAAAGGCCTAAGCTCAACAATCTTTACTATATGAAGTTTCATTTAAAGCATGAAAGAACTTGGTTTATTCATTCATTTGCTAACTTACTCACAATATTTACCGCAGTACCTACTATGTGCCAGAAGGTGAAAAGGTGAAACAAGACAGGATTCTTCTTGTGCAGATTAGGTTTTAGTTGGAGATAATAAACAAGCAAACACAGAAACAAGTTAATTTCAGCTTGTCATAAACTGCTATGGAGAAAATAAACAGGGTGACGTGAGGATATCTGAGGAGTCTACATGAAGTATCAGGTCAAGGAAGGCCCTCTAGGGAGGTCTGATCTGAAAAAGAAAAGGAAGTCAAGTCTGGTTCCAATTTCCTTCCAACTAAAACCTTTAGAATTCTTTTCTGACCAGAATCTTGGGAGCAGGCAGTAAATTCCTTATTCCTAGTCTCCTCAGTACAAACAAATGAGAATGGGAGGGATCCCAATCCCCAGCATGGAATGGCCTAGTTTGGAGAAATCATCCAAAGTGAACAGAAGGAAACCCACAAGCAAAGAAAGTTTTGTGTTCCCTTTTCTTAGAAGAATGGCAGTTTCACTGTTCAGTAATATACAGGAATAGTAATAATCTGATATAGTGATTTTGCACAGAAAAATATATAAATATATTCCTATTAGCATTTTCTAATATGAAGGGGGCAGTGTGGTAAGATGGGGTATGGAATAAAATCTAGGCAGCAATCTGCCAGCATGTTAACTTAAAATCGTTATAAAGCAATTTTTTTTTAAGTAGGCTCCACACCCAGAGTGAACCCCAGCACGGGGCTTGAACTCACAATCCTGGGATCAAGACCTGAGCTGATATCAAGAGTCAGACACTTAACGGACTGAGCCACCCAGCTGCCTGGTTACTAAAAACATTTTAAATAGAAATTTTCAAACTCTTAAAGATTCCTTGTCAAAGGACACAAAGAAAAAGAAAAAAAGGGGGGAAGATTTTTCTTAGTTTTCACATTTATTAAAGGCCTTAACATCTCCATTTCAATAATCTCCAAAGATCTGTTCCAAGTTCATCTATGCCACTTACCAAATAGCAAACATGCAAACAAACAACTAGACATTTAAACAATTTTTCAGTTGTTTCTCCCCAGCCAGGGACCTAAAGACAAATATATTAGTTCAGCATTATTACTACAGTCAAGACAGAGGATCACCCTTATTTTAAAGAAAAGGAAAGTGAAGCGCAAAGAGGATTAATGACACCCATGGGCAAACAAATGGGGGGAAATTAGGTATACAAACTCTCAGCACAGGATCTTCGTGTTTTTCAAAAGCAGGGAACAAAAATCAACCTAACAGTTTGCAAATGGCACTTTTTAAAAAAACAAGATAAAATAGAAACTATCAAAGTAGACAGACTGTACACACTACAGATTTTGTTTTCTGTCCGTTTTCTTTCAGTTAAAAACCTAATATTTTTTTTCTTACACAGACACACGCATGCACACACACACTTGTGTATCTATAGAGTCTTGACATAAAAAGATCTCTTGCTATGGGTTCCAGTCAAAAATTTTAAAAACACTTGATTTCACACTGCCTGTCTTGAAATACTTGCTTGTATTTTTTATGGAAACAGTCCAATAGCAACATTAAAAACATTAATAGATGATAATCCTCCCTAAAAAAAAAAAAAAAAAACTCCGCTTCAAATCCCATTTTTGCATTTATTCAGCGCTCTTTTTGTGCTTCTTTATGACTATAGGTAAATTCACTGTAACAGCAATAGCAGCAACTAGCAAGGAGAGAAGCTGTCGCTCAGCCAAAGGTGCTACAAGAATCAGGGCCTATTAGTCTCCCAAGGAATTTGCAGTTAGAGAAGCAGATATGCTTTACAAAAAGACACAGTATGTTCACCAGAGCGCAGAAGTTCAGTCAGTTCTCTCTAAAAAAGACTCAGAAATGAGTCCTCCACAGACTTGACCTCGGAATGTAATTTCAGGGGGAAAGGCCCATTCTTAAAATACTTTTTCTACACAATATTGCCCAAGGCTAATATCTAAGAAAAAAATTAACAGAAAACACAGCCATCCACTCCTAATGAGGTCTAAAATTTTAAATGTGAACTGCTTTGAGAGAAGCTACACGAATATTCCAGCCAAGATACAGAAATACGTCTCAAGATATCAGATCATTTTTAGATGGCATATTTGGGAGAAAAGAGAGAAGATAATAGCTCTGAAGAGTACAAAGATAAAGGAAAATGGGTAAAGTAATTCAGGGTTAAGAATAGAAAATGTTAGGACAAAAGGGAAACTACTCAATCACTACGCCACAGTAAAAGTTTAATCTAAAATATATTAGGTTGGGACATCTGGGTGGCTCAGTCAGGTAAGCATCTGCCTTCCGCTCAGGTCATGATCCCACGGTCCTGGGATCAAGCCCCCAAGTGGGCTCTCTATTCAGCAGGGAACCTGCTTCTCCCTCTCCCTCTGTCTGTCGCTCCCCCTGCTCGTGCTTCCTCGCGCTCTCTTTCTCTGGCAAATAAATAAATAAATAATCTTTAAAAAAATAAATAAAATAAAATATATTAGGCTGTACCAGCTATTTCAATCACCTGTCCACGACCTCAGCCAATTATGTTTTGAGCCGCATGAGCCCACCTCCGCTTCTACAGCTAACTAGACTAGCACTAGGCACCTTTGCCTGAGGCCTTGGGGAAAAAAGAGCCCCTAAGAACACCAGGATGTTGGGAATAGGAGCAAAAAGGGAAAGAATTCACAAAAAGAAACAATGAAGTTTGGATTAGGGGACTGACAAACTAGATTTACAAAGAAACAGGCACAATAGGTAAGCAGAGGCTTTAAATAAAATAAAAGAGATCCACAGTAGAGAGAAAGTGAACTAAGCATCTCAAAAATGTAGAAAAAAACATGTGCAGTTCATGAAAGAGGAATGAACTGGTCAGTAGAAATTCTTATTTGTGGCAGCTTTCTGTTCCTGTATGTGCCTCCCCTTCCTCGAGGTGGAGAATAAAAAACCCCTAAGACACAAATAAATGACTAAAAGGGCTTTAGAAAGAACATCTAAAAACCTGTATCATTGAAAGTCTGAACTAGAAGTGTCCTTGAAACCAGACCAATTCACTATGTTAGGCATGAGGAAAATGAGGACCACAAAGGAGCACAAGGGATAGTGACGGAGCTAGGACAACAACCAAGGTCTTCTTTTTCCATAGTCCATTACTCTCTGTCCTGTACTGCACTAACACCAACATAAGCACTTTTTTTTTCAAAATATTTTTGTCACATATTTTTAAGAGAATCAGAAATCTTTATATGCATTGATCAGCTACCACAGTTTAAATAAGTTTTCCCCTTACTTACTTCCTTGCTCTCTATTATCCTTATGAAACACATTCATCAGATTTCTCCTTTTCTTCCTAAATTTTTTTAAATGCATCAGTCACTGAAGACATGACATAGAAAATTCATCAGGCCCTACTGGCTTTTCTTCCACTATAACTGTACATTCAAAAACAACGTTACTCGGGACATGTTATTTCACATATTACACAATAGTGTTTGAACCTAAAGTAGCACAGAACAGACATTTTCAAAGAAAAAAAAAATCGACAAAGGTCTATAAAGATTTCCTTAAAGAAAAACTCATCACCAATGTCAGTAAATATCAGAACAGTGCAAGAACCAAAACTATAGAGGAACTAATGTGAAATGTTTCAAATCACTCCTTATAAATTTTGTTGCATTCATTCAACTTGTTCTGGGTACAAAACTACCACTGGCAAACAAAAATCCCAAAGGGGTAAAATTATTAACCAGTGAGAAAGTGTAGAGAGCGGTGAAAAAAAGTTGACATGAGGTAAAGATGGCGAAGCCCCAGGTCAGAACTGCACAACACCTAGATGCTTACTCTGCCAAAACAAACACTTAAGCTCCTCTAAAGATTCTCCCAAAGGACACAGCTGGGGGGGAGGGGGCGGTGAATAAGTCCTTGTATCTCCAGAGCTGATCCACAGAAAAGCAGAGTCATCAATTTCCTAAGAACATTCTCAGCCATCTTAAAACAGTGGAAATTAAGAAGACAGCATACTTTAAAGGAATTCCTTCCTTACGTTTAAGGTGAACAAGTTATTAAATGAAGAACACACAACCTAGGGTGCTAATCATTAAACAAAGAAAAGCACAAAACTCAAATCAGAGGCCACTTCAGTATAACTAATAAAAGTATCATATTCAAAGGATTTTTGTCATCAAAGGAATTAATGGCGTTGCAAGCACATTATTTTTTATTCCAACAACTTAAAGGTGTGTACTGTTATCTCCATTTGATTGATGAGAAAACTCAGGCTTAGAACCTTTAATTAACCAAGGTCACAAAGCCAGGCAGTGACTCGATCAGGATGGGGGAACCCAAACTGCCTGAGCCACTCTTAGTACCGTTTTCGAGAGTGTAAGTCATAGTCGACACAGCAGTTTAAGTTCATCCTTACCAGTCGCCCAGGAGCTGAGTTTGAAGAGGGGGTAAAAAAGGGGATTTGACTTTCTGCCTCAAAGTAGAACAGAGCTGAGCTGTCAAAAGCAGAAAAAGAAGTGAGTGCGGCTGCCGCGCGGGCGCTCCTCCATCCCTGCACCAGGTCAGTAGCTCCCCCGCGCCAGTGGCCACGGGACCGAGCCCGCCCCGCTCGGGTCAAGCAGCCCGAGCTTGGCTCGGTTCTCCGCCCGGGGCCCACGGGGTCACGGCTGTCAGACCAGGAGGGGCAGGGACAAAGAGCCTCCTCGGCCGCGGGCTACCGGCCGATCCCGAGCCGGTTCTCTGCGGACACCTGGGGGCAGCGGCCCGGGTGGGGCGGAGGGCACGAGCGGGACACGGCGGAGGAAGGGCGGCCGCCGGGCCTGAGGGGAATACCGGAGAGGCGCGGGGCGGGCGGGCGGAGTCGCCTCCACCCCCCCGCTTCCTACTCGCCCCCTCCCCATTACCTTGCCTGTGGGCTTCTTGTCACTGCCGCCGCCGCCAACGGGCTCCCGAGCTGGGGCGGCGCAGCGAAAGTCGATTAGCAGGCGTCAGTTGCGTCCTGCGCTCGCGAAGCAGCCTCCAGGTCGGGACGGAGAAAGGCCAAGATTGAGAATCACGGACGAGGTGGTTTCCAGCTCGTGGAGATTCTACTCTTCTCGTCCCTCACAGTCCGCTTCCGCTCCGCCTCCCGGCCAGTCCTGGCCCTTCCCCCACTTCGGAGACCAGCCGATCGCGGCGCTCGGCATTATGGGGGATGTAGTCCAGGAATACGGAAGAGGCGGCACGTGCTTTTAGCCCGGCTGATCCTACTCCTGGGGCAGGACGCCGCCGTTGCGTAGCAACCAGAGGAAGCTGCCGGCTTCTCCTGGATTGGAAAATGAGTTTACGGCAGGCCGACACTCTGTCTTAACTCCTTGCAGTAACTGAAAGGAGAGTATGAGCGTCTTACTCCTGACCCTCCAGCCGGCGAACAATTCCAACCCTGTGAGCTGGAGGCAAAGGGACTTAATAGTGATTAAAAGTGTGCTGCAGACAAGTATGTACGTTATTGCCCCTGAATGCCCTTAGCGGAGTAAAGCAAGAAAAATAAAAGGACTAACGATTATATAAGGAGGAACAAATTGTTATTTTTCACAGATGATGTCATTATTATGTATGTGGCAAATCCAAAAGAATCTACAGATAAATTGTTACAATTAATAAAAGTTAAACGGGTTAATTTAAAAGTTGCATTTTTTAAAAAAATCAATATATATTTCTATATTCCAGGGGAAAAGAGACTATTTTAAGATACCACTTACAATAGCTTCAAATTAAATATCAAGTACCTAGGAATAAATCAATCAAAGAAAGGCAAGACCTACATGAAGAAAACATTTTTTAAAAAACATTGAAGAGGGGGCGCCTGGGTGGCACAGCGGTTAAGCGTCTGCCTTCGGCTCAGGGCGTGATCCCGGCGTTATGGGATCGAGCCCCACATCAGGCTCCTCCGCTATGAGCCTGCTTCTTCCTCTCCCACTCCCCCTGCTTGTGTTCCCTCTCTCGCTGGCTGTCTCTATCTCTGTCCAATAAATAAATAAAAAATCTTTAAAAAAAAAAAATTGAAGAGGTGGTGACAGTTGAGCATCCAACTCTTGATTTCAGCTCTGGTGGTGCTCTCTGGGTGGTGGGATTGCGCCCCAATGGGCATGGAGTCTACTTGAGATTCTCTCCTTCACCCTCTCCCCCGCCCCCAAAAGTCATTGAAGAAGTGCCTGTCTGGTTCAGTTGCTAGAGCATGCAGCTCTTGATCTCAGGGTCATGAGTTCAAGCCCCATGTTCGTCATGGAGCTTACTTAAAAAAGAAATTTAAAAACAAACATTGAAGAAGACTTAAACGAGAGATAATATGTTCGGGGCACCTGGGTGGCTCAGTTGGTTGAGTGTCACCTTCAGCTCAGGTCATGATCCCAGAGTCCTGGGATTGAGACCGGCATCAGGCTCCACACTCAGGGAGGAGCTTGCTTCTTCCTCTCCCCATCTCCTGCTCCCTCTACTTGTGCACTCTCTCTCTCTCTGTCAAATAAATAAATAAAATCTTTTTTAAAAATTAAAAAAAGAGATAATATGTTTATAGAAGTTTCAATACTGAATGAAGTCTCCCCAAATTTATCTGTAGATACAATGCAATTCCAGATTAAATTTCAATAGATGTGTCTCTGTGTGTGTGTGAAACTTAAGCCAATTAGACGTTTTATGGAAGAGCAAAGGCAAGCATTCATGAGGAAGAGAAGAAAGTGAAAGGAAGAGGAGGTAGAGGAAGACTTGTGCTACCAGACAGTAAGTTTTATTACAAAGCCATAGTGATTAAGGCAACATGGTATTGGATCAAGAATAGACAAATATACCAATGGAACAGAATAAAGAACCCAGGAAGTCTCACCCATACATGGGAATTTATATTGTCATGGTGATGATGCGTAGCAATATCTAAAAAATAGTTTTTGATAATTGGCGCTAAGATGAATAGATTCCCATTTGGAAGAAAAAAAATGAAATTGGGCCTTTCACATCACACACAAAAATCAATTCCAGGTGGATAATAGACATAAATTTGAATGGCAAAACAATAAAGCTTTTAGAAGGTAAAACAGAAGCATATATCCATGACCTGGAGAGTAGAGGACAGGCTTTGAAGTGCCTGGCCGGCTCAGTTGGTAGAGCAGGAGACTCTTGATCTTGGGATTGTGAGTTTGAGCCCCATGTTGGGGGTAAAATTTACTTAAAAAAAAGTAAGGGACAAACTTTTTAAACTAATCCAAAAAATACTGACTATAATAGAAAAACTGATCAATTTGACTACATTAATATTTAAGATTCAGTTTCATCAAATGACACCATTAAGGAGTTAAAAAGCAAGCCTCAGAGTCTAATAAACTTACAGCATTATACTATACATCTTAAACTTATACAGAGCTGAATGTCAATCATAGCTCAATAAACCTGAAAAAAATGTATAACACGTATAACGAAGAAAAATCTTGTGTCCAGAATATATAAAGAACTTCAATCATAAGAAAAAGATTTGAACAGGCACATCACTAAGTAAATCCAAATAATCAATAAACATGTGAAAAATGTCAACTTTTTTTTATGAAAACAGGGAAATTGAAACCACATTAAGAGACTACTACACCACCCACCAGAATGGCTAAAATGAAAAAGAATGAATATGACAACTGTTGACTGGGAGTGGAGCAATGGGAATTTTCACTTCACTATAGGGAGAGTAAATTAACAGACCAGTTTGGAAAAATCATCTGGCCCCATCTACTAAAGTTGAACACAGGCCCATATGTGAGCCAGCATGTCACTTCCAGGTATATACTCCAAGAAAGTCATGCTCATGGGCACCGGGATGCATGTCAGAGAATGTTAATAGCAGTACTATTATTATAGCTAAAAATGATAAATGATCCAATGTCCTCTATCAATAACATAATGGATAAATATATTATGGCATAGTTGTACTAATGTAATATAATACAACAGAAAAATTAGCAAACTATATGCAATGATATATATGAATCTTAAAAATATAATGTTAAGGGATGCCTGGCTAGCTCAGTTGGCAGAACATGTGACTCTTGATCTCGGTGTTGTGAGTTCAAGCTCCAAGTTGGGTGTAGAGATTACTTAAAAGTAAATCTATGAAAAATAAATATATATATATACATAATGTCAAAAAAAAGAAACCACTCACAAAAGAATATACACTGTATTATTCCATTTTTATAAAGTTCAAAAATATGAATAAAGAATGCATACTTAAGGGGAGCCTGGGTGGCTCAGTAGTTGAATATCTGACTCTTGGTTTTAGCTGGTCTCATGATCTCATGTTCCTGTTGGGCTATACACTCAGCAGGGGTTCTGCTTGTCTCCCTCTCTCCCTCCCCCCACTTGTGTGTTCTCTCTCTCTCAAATGAATAAATAAATCTCAAAAAAAAATGCTTACTAGGTGTTAAAACTGTAAAGAAGAGCAAGGAAATAGGTTAATGGCTACCTCTAACAAGAAACTTTACGGAGAGGGTTTGAGACTGGGAAGAAGCAATGGGTTGGAATTCTACAAATCTTCTGTTTCTTTTCTTTATTATAATTATTTTTTATTTTAGAGATGGAGGGTGGTGGGGCACAGGGAGAGGGAGAGAGAGAATCTTAAGCAGGATCCACACCCAGGGCAGAGCCTGACATAGGGCTCAATTTCACAACCCTGAGATCATGACCTGAGCCGAAATCAAGAGTTGGACACAAACAATTGAGCCACTCGGGCACCCTCAAATCTTCTGTTTCTTGATATGGGTAGTGGTTACACTGTTGTGGGCTTTATAATAATTAGTTAGACTATATATTTATTTTTATTATGTATACATTTTTCCACATATGTATTATGTTTCCCAATTTAAAAATAAAAGAGCATAAGTCTGGAGTCAGATTGCATTCTTTCAATTCTAAGCCCTACAGCTGTCTGATCTTGGGCAAGCTCCATAACCTTTCTAAGCTTTGGTTTCCCCGCCTGCAAAATGGCAGTAGTAAAGGTACAACACAAATATGTTATGAGAATTAAAATGAGAAAATGAGTTAATGTGTCTAACACAGATTGCGTAGTGCTTAGCACATGGCAAGCCTTCAGGAAATGTTGTTTGCTATCATTGTGATCACGTTAAAGTATTAAAGACCTGAGGCACCCTGATCTGCCTTTCTTCTTTGGGGTTTGGGAAGGTGAGAAGAGCCTGCTAACCGTAGGAAAAGCTCCTAATCAAAAGTATAAGAAAGAAGACATACAGATGGCCAACAGACACATGAAAAGATACTCAGCATCACCCACCATCAGTGAAATGCAAATCAAAATCACAATGAGGGGGCGCCTGGGTGGCACAGCGGTTAAGCGTCTGCCTTCGGCTCAGGGCGTGATCCCGGAGTCCTGGGATCGAGCCCCACATCAGGCTCCTCTGCTATGAGCCTGCTTCTTCCTCTCCTACTCCCCCTGCTTGTGTTCCCTCTCTCGCTGGCTGTCTCTATCTCTGTTAAATAAATAAAATAAAAAATCTTTTAAAAAAAATCACAATGAGATATCACCTTATACCTGTCAGATGGCTAAAATCAACAACTCAGTAAACAAGAGATATTGGTGAGGACGTGGAAGAAGAGGAACCCTCTTGCACTGTTGGTGGGAAAGCAAACTGGTACAGCCACTCTAGGAAACAGTATGGAGGGTCCTCAAAAAATTAAAAAATAGAACTATCCCATGATCCAGTATTCATACTATTGGGTATTTACCAAAGAATAAAAAATAAAAATAAAAAACCACACTAATTTGAAAGTATATATGCACCACCCATGTTTATTGCAGCACTATTTAAAATAGACAAATTATGGAAGCAGCCCAAGTGTTCACCGATGGATGAATGGATAAAGAAAATATGGTACACACACACACACACACACACACCCTGGAATATTATTCAGCCATAAAAAAAGAATGAAATCTTGCCATTTGCAACAACATGGATGGACCTAGAGAATATAGTGCTAAGCAAAACAAGCCAGTCAGAGAAGGACAAATACCATACATTTTCATTCATACGTGAAATTTAAAGAAACAAAACAAATGAACAAACGGAAAAAAAGAGAGAGAGACAAACCAAGAAACAGACTCCTAATTATAGAGAACAAACTGATGGTTACCAGAGGAGAGGTGGGTAGGCGGATGGGTGAAATAGGTGATGGGGATTAAAGAGCACACTTATCATGATGAGCACTGAGTAATGTATAGAATTGTTGAATCACTTATTGCACACCTGAAACTAATATAATACTGTATGTTAACTATACTGGAATTAAAACTTAATAAAACAAACAAACAAACAAAAAGAGTGTAAGAAAGAGTTTTGGCCAAAATAGTTATGTCCCCTCTGCCCCTTATGCTCAGAACTCATCATACCTCACCCAGTTGAAATGCAGCCTACCTTATAGAAAAGAAGATCTTATTCATTTAAACTCCCAGATATAAATTGCAAAAAAAGGCAAAGATGAACAACCAATTATCAGGATCATAATGACCACTATATTTCCCAGCCATCTCACGTTCATGCTCACATACACTCAGTGGGTTAGATTTTAACCAAACAAAAGATGCGAACATTTATCTTTTTTTGCTAACTTGCCTAACCACAAAATTACCTACATTTTGTTCATTATTTTAAAATTCAGAATGATTACCCATGTAAGGTAAAGGAGTTGATGAATGTTACTACATTCAAAACTCATTATTATACATTTTTCCCACATTCTAGACTTAGAAATTAAATCCTCCAAATATTCTAAATTATATAAAAAGGATTCAACTTTCAAAAACTGTGTTTGATAAACCCCAAAGATTAAGCTACTTTCCTTGGCTATGTCTTAGTTTACCCATTCGTTAAAAAAAGTATAGGTATCAGGTGGGTGGATGGGTGAAATAGGTGATGAGGATTAAAGAGGGCACTTATTGTGATGAGCACAGGGTGTTGTATGGAAGTGTTGAATATTACACTGTATGTTAACTAAGTGGACTTAAAATTAAAACTTAAAAGAAAAAATTTTTTTTAATTTTTAATGTATAGGTATCTGTACTTTTTCTCAAGTAGATTATGAGATTTAGTCAATCAAGATGTATGACACTGAATTTAGAAAAAAGATGTTACATAGTGCAGAGTTGTATTAATATTTTGGTCTAAGCATTATCCAACTTCATTGTATCTAATTTGTGTAATCCCAAGAGCTTTGTCTGTCATACATTCCACTTTAACATGTTCTATAAAATTCACACATTCCAATACATTCCCCATTGCACACATCTCAGATCAATCCTTTAGCAAAACAGATAGATGCAGCCTTGAAACTCAGTCCCTGTCGGATCCGTCTATGCCCACCCACAACCTGTCAGCCGTCTCGCTCAGATTCCACAAAAAATGAGAGGGAGGGAATGAAGAGAAAAACTGGCAGGTATTAACTATATTCTCTCCTCACTCCCTGCTTGCCTGCTCTTATGGCTGATGGTAACAAGCAGGGCATATATTCACAGTTATCATACAAATAATTATCAATCCAATCGCTCTACCAACAAGTATTTATGGAGCACCAACTGCCCAGCTTTATGCCTAGTGCCTTGGAGAACATGTGGCAAGCACGAAACAGGCTTGATGATTTTACAAGGAGGTTGGGGAAACAAGCCCAACAAGGAAAGTAATTAAAGAACAATACAGATATTACTAAATCATATAATTCCGGTGATAAGTATTATAGAAATACAAGAAAAAAATAATGTTTACGATGTGCTTAACTCAGACCAACTGGTAGATAAGTAAAGTTCCATCATGAAAGGATGCTGTTAACTTTGAAACCCTATTCTTCTGTTACCGGGACTGTTGGGAACTCATAACCAAAATGTTCTTTACAACGTATAGAGACAATAGCATCTGTGAGGAAAAACTTAGTGTCTGACATTTGTATAATTTTCAAAGCATTGTTGCATTGTGTCATCTAATTGTTATAACACTTTGAGAAGTACTCAACGAGATATTATCTCAGTTTCTTTGTCAGGCAAGCTAAGGCTCAGGAGAGAGACATGACTTGCCCAAAAAGACATGGACAGTTGGTGGCAGAGGCAAGATTAGAAATTAGATCTTTTGACATCCCATCTAGGACTCTACTCTTTCAATAATAGTAGTAATCCGCTTTCTGAATACTTGTGTGATAAGATAAAATATAAAAGCATTTCCCACCCTTTTCCTATATATGGGATCAACCATAAGAATGTTGAAGACTTTAGTTTTCTTTCCTACAGTTTCCTAACACCTACACCAATACCTGGCTCATATTAGGTGTTCTCAATAACCATTTGTTAAAATCAACCCTATATAGGGGCGCCTGGGTGGCTCAGTCGTTAAGCGTCTGCCTTCGGCTCAGGGCGTGATCCCGGCGTTATGGGATCGAGCCCCACATCAGGCTCCTCTGCTGGGAGCCTGCTTCTTCCTCTCCCACTCCCCCTGCTTGTGTTCCCTCTCTCGCTGGCTGTCTCTCTCTGTTAAATAAATAAATAAAGTCTTTTAAAAATAAAATAAAATGAAATAAAATAAAATAAAATAAACCCTATATAATATTTTGGAGAAAGATTGATTTGCTTAGGGCAGAGATGGTTCTCAGAGATGGTTAAATATGGCTCATTAAATATGGATTTTGAAACTATTCCAGGGAAGCCTGGGTGGCTCAGTTGGTTAAGCATCTGCCTTCAGCTCAGGTCATGATCTCAGGGTCCAGGGACTGAGTCCCGCATCAGGCTCCCTGCTCAGTGGGGAGTCTGCTTCTCCCTCTCCCTCTGCCCCTGCGCTCTCTCTCTCTCTTCCATGAATAAATAAGATCTTTAAAAAATAGTATTTAACTTCCGCAGTCAGGTAATGATGTTCTGGGTAAACAGGTCCTGTAGCCCCTGCAGCAGCAGAAGCCCCTGGCGAGGCACCCGCGGCCGCTGACCAGGGAGAGAAAGCTTCTGCCTGCCACAATCAGCCCCAGCGGCAGCGCGCCGCCCCTACAGGGTTGGCAGCTATGGCCAAGGACATTCTGGGTGAAGCTGGGCTGCACTTTGATGAGCTGAGCAAGCTGCGAGTGCTGGACCCTGAGGTTACCCAGCAGACCATAGAGCTAAAGATAGAGTGAAAGGACTTGTGGACAAAATTGGTCAGTTTCAGAAAATAGTTGGTGGTTTGACTGAGCTTGTTGACCAACTTGCAAAAGCAGCAGAAAATGAGAAGATGAAGGCCATTGGTGCTCGGAACTCGCTCAGATCTACAGCAAAACAGAGAGCAGCCCAACAGCAGCAGCAACTCTAAGCACTAACAGCAGAAAAGAAAATGCAGCTTGAAAGGTATCGGGTTGAATAGGAAGCTCTGTGTAAAGTAGAAGCAGAACTAAATGAATTTATAGACCAATTTATTTTTCAGAAATGAACTGGAAATGTCATTTTATAGCAGGAGGGCAGAAAACAAAATAAAACCCTCAAAAAACCCCTGTACCGTTCCAGTGACTTGACTAATGACCCATGTATGTCCTAAGCGATGGTGTGTAAGGGACGCAGCCTCTCTGAAGGCAGTAAATTATCTGGGGAGCTTGTTGCAGATGTCCGTGCACAGCGGCTGGTGAACACCCCGTGGCCACAGTGGTCCAGGCTCTCACCTCTTGGCATTCTTAGCCTGACTTGAGCAATATGTAAACTCTGATCCTTTTTTTTTTTTTTTTGTAAATTCACAAAGCTTTTGAAAAGAAGAGCAATGAATTACTGTTTTCAAATAGAAAAAATAAAAAATAGTATTAAAAAAAAAACTATTCCAGAGGTCCACTCGTGGAAATTTTTACTCAGGGGCTCTTGAATGAGGCCCAATGAGTGTTTTTAAGATGATCCTTCAACAATTCTAATGAGCCACCAGGATTGGAAACCTCTGGTTTAAAGCATCTTGTTTCTCTTTATTCCTTCCTTCCCTCAGATTAGTCAGTAAAGAGAAGCAAAAAGGTAGATGGGAAGAGGGGTACCTGGCTGGCTCAGTTGGTAGAGCATGCCACATGTAACTCTTGATCTTGGGTCCTGAGTTCAAGCCCCACACTGGGCGTAGAGTTTACTTTAAAAAAAAAAAAAAAGACAAATGGGAAGAGAAATAGGTAGAGATAAACACAGGCCTAAAGATTAATCCTTGGGAGAGAACCTTGCCCCAGTCTTGATGGTTTTCCTGTTTTCAATTCTAGTCCCTTATGAACCTTGATTCTGTGTCCACATTTGGATTCACGTATTTAAGCATTCCTTCAGCGCTGAGCCACATGCTGGGGAAATAGCAGTCCCTGCTGTCCTGGAGTGACAGTGCTGCAAAGGCAATACACAAAGGGAGGCTAAGTCAGAAGATGAGAAATGCTAGAAGGAACAGCAAAGCAAGATAAGATGGAGAACAGCGAGGGGCATGGAGCTACTTTATGCAGGGAGGCCTATTGAAAATGAGTTCCATGAGAATCCTCTGTATCCCTATAATACATGTGCCCTTCTCTGAAGCCTTCTTGACTGAAGGGATCGGCAGGATTTCCTGATTACAGGCAACCGAAACTGAGTCTAATGATCTTTTTTTGTTCGTTTGTTTAGATCTGATTTATTTATTTTTCAGGAGAGAGAGAGCACAAGCCGGAGGAGCTGCAGGCAGAAGGAGAGGAAGAAGCAGGCTCCCTGGGATCATGAATTCTGAGCCGAAGGCAGACGCTTAACCGACTGAGCCACCCAAGCATCCCTGATTCTAATTATCTTAAGAAAAAAAAAAGGAAGTATGTCAGGGGTTCGGTGAATCAATAAGACACTCTAGAACCAAAGTGAGAAGATGGATAGGAATGGAGGCCTCACTGGCGTGTCCAGCAGTCCAATGACTGTCTTTTAACAAGGATAACCTGGTCAGAACACCTCTGCCATTGTTATGTGACACTGCTGGCTTCACAGGTATACTTCATAAATCCTAACAGTCTCTTCACCTATGCACTGTTCGCTCCAGAGTTAAAGCCCCAGCTGCGAGAGGCTGAAAGGTCAGGCCTAAGGCCACCTGCCAGTGTTCCAGCTGCAATGAGTAGGAGAGAAAGTAACTCCCTTCTGGGGCAACCAAGGAGGGGAGCACAGCATAGTCTCCCCAAAAGCTTCCATCTTAATAAGATATTCCCCAAGCAGGAAGGCCTTGAATATTGGACTACCAAAAAAGGCAAAAATTCTACTATAGTTTCAGTTTCTTGCAACTAAATTAGCCCTGACATAGCCCCCAGAGGAAGGCTATAACCTAAGAACAAGTCAGAACACAGAATGTAAAATTCTGCTCTGTCTCGGGACATTAAATAAGCATTAACTGGGCACAATGCCAGGATGTTGAAGACCCAAATGTGAGGCCCCAAAAAAAAAATTTTTTTTTCTTGGCTTAATGATCCTTATGGTCTAGGTGGGGAGACAAAAAATATAAAAAAGAATTTTCAAAATAAGAGAGCATACGCCATGGGCCCAAAAGTGCTCATGGGAAACAATTCAATATAGTGCTTAAAACACTTGCTCTAGAACTAGACTGCCTAAATCTCAATATTGCCTCCATCCCTTACTAGGGGCAAAACCCCAGGAACATTAATTTCTCTGGGCCTCAATGTCCTCATTTGTAAAAATGTGGATAATAAACATAGCTACCTTGTAGATTTCCAGTGAAGACTAAACTAAGATAATCCATGTAAACCCTTCCTACTATGCCTGGCCAACACGTAGTAAGCACTAACACCAGTTAGCTAAGCTAAGCGCTTCTGTATTTTATCAGTTGATGCCACCACTTGTAAAATACGTCATTATTTTATGAATTATAATGAAAGAAAATCACTTCTAATCAAACTCTGATACAATGCTTTTCTCTAACTTAGACTTTTTCTGTACAATCTCATCCTCCACTCCATCAGGAATGTTGGTGATATAGCCTTGCTCGAAAGAATGCTCCCTGGGGCACCTATTAGCTCAGTCAGGAGAGCATGCCGCTCTTGATCTCGGGGTCATGAGGTCAGGCCCCTTGTTGGGTGCAGAGATTACCTAAAAAAATAAAATCTTTTGGGGAACCTGGGTGGTGGAGTCGGTCAAGCATCGGATTCTTGGTTTCAGCTCAGGAAGTGATCTCAGGGACGTGAGTTTAAGCCCCACATGGGACTCCACTAGAAGTCTGCTTGAGACTCTCTGTCTCCTTCTCCTTCTGCCCCTCCTATGCCGCCCCCCCAAAATACATAAATAAATCTTTGAAAAAATAAAATACAATCTTAAAAAAAAAAAGAGCGCTACCAATTATCTCTGGGATTATCTACCAAATTACTGGCATCCATTTTGTAAGTCATTCTGAACATCAATTACATTCAACATATGTGGTACCAATAATGCATTTAACTCAGCTGAACAGCTATGGCCATAATTACGGTTACAGTTATAGACAATTATATCTATGTCATAACTGCCACCTGACTGATGGTGATTGCAGATACAGCCTGATTTCACAGATGTTAACATGTGAAAAAATGTGTCTTATAATGTATAAAATTATTAGAATTTATAAAATTTTAAGGAAATCAGAAGACTATAGGAGCCCAAACTGCGATTTTATAAAACGAAGGGACAAAAAGGAATAGCTTTGACAGATGTTTGCAATGAATCATCTTTGTTACTGTAAACTTGTAGAAAACTGTTAAAATTGTTACTATAGTGAATACTAAAAGGAGAGTATTTTCAGAACTGCCAGGCCAAACCTATCTGCAAAGTTTTCTCAGAATCCAAGAACTGTAACAGTGGAAGGGAATCACACAAGACTTGAATCCGTCCATTCCACATCATCCCTGCCATCTAAAGGTCACCCAGCTCTTTTTTTTTTAATTTCTGCAGTGATAGTAAACTCCCAACTTTCAAATGAAGTTTATCTCTGGGAAATTCTGCTTAAATTTCTTCCATATATTTAAAAACAACAACAACAAAAAAACGTACTTCCTGTGTCATCCACCTCTTGGCCTAAGTCCTATCGTTTAGGACTATACTTTCAAACATACTCACTCTTCATTCCACCTGTGGCCTGCCCCACCCACACCCCCCACATTGTGCCTTCTCTTTTCCAAGGTCCATCAATTTTGAGGGTCAACAACTTGAGCTGAGCTCAGCTGTATGGCTCTTCTACTGGTCCTACCTGCAATCAGCTTGCATCATCTGGCAGCTTGACTGCTGCTGGGTGGCCTAAGATGTTCCCACGCACATGCCTAGAGTTTGTCCTGGCTGTCAGCTCCATGTCTCTCCACATGGGCTCTTGTCCCCAAGGGGTCTAGACTACTTTACCACTAGTGTCAGGACAACAATAGAGTGAGAGCAGAGATTGCGCAGCCTCTTAAGGCCCAGCCTAAAAACTCCCACAATGTTGTTCTGCCACATTCTATCGGCCAAAATGAAAAACAGACCAGTTCAGATTAGAGGTAGATAAATAGACTCCACTTCTTGTTGGGAATCATAATACAAAGTCACATATACAAAGGGGTGTGCATACCAGGAGGTGCTTAGCATTTGACTTGCATTATCTCACCTACTTTCTTCAACAACCTGTTGAGTAGGCACTATTATTATGTCGTATGAGATATGAGTATGGCTGATACACTGAACAGGTGGGATTCACAAGTTATAATTGGGGAAAAAAAAAAAAAAACTGTCTTTCTTTTCTCCCCTTTCCATTCAAACCAGTTCTTTGGGGATGAAATCTAAGGCAAGTCGTGTGACTTTTCTGGTCACTCAGATAATTAAAAGTCTGTTTCTAGGCTTCTAAAACAGTCTTAGTTCAATAATTAAAATGTCCAGTCCCATCTAATGGGTTGACTTGCAACTTCTCATTCTGTAATTGTCATAGCACTAATTGATTCAAGCAAGAATCATCAATGGGTACTAAACATAGTTGGTGGAAGTTTGATGAGGAAAAAGGAAATTTTGCTGTCTCAATCTATCTTCCTTCAAAATAGTTATTTATTACAAATGGGAAAATTATAACTTTATGGTGGAGAAATCTGGCAGACACCATATTATCCAAGCAATCAAAGTTAACATGAGAGGCCGCTGGTTGACTTAGTGGAGCATTCAACTCTTGCTCTTCGGGTCGTGAGTTCAAGCCCCACATTTGGCTTGGAAGGTATTTAAAAAGAAGGAAAATAAAGTTAAAGGGAATAATGGAGCAAACTCCATGTGCCTCTTGATGTAAAGTGTTAAGAAGAACACAGAGTCAATTATGAAATATTCCCACTAAAAATGCAAAATTCCAATCCAATCATAGGGAACATCTAATAAACTCAAAGTGAGAGATGTTCTACAAAATAAATGGCCTATAATCTTAAAAATGTCAAGGTCGTAAAGGACAAAAATGGCTGAAGAACTGTCCAGATTAAACGAGAATAAAGACACATGACACTAAATGTAATGCATGAGGGGACCCCACTTTAGGGTCAGGAACTCATAGGACACCTAGAGCGACAGTTCTCTCCAAGTATGCTATTCTAATTTCCAGCCTTCCCCTCAGGATAGGGGTGGTCAGCTAAGAGTTAGGAAATCAGTGTTCAACCACCTCCTCTTCAATTTCTGATTTGGTGATCTTACCCATCACTTTGGAATTCGGGATAGTTTATAATAATCATTTTAGGGGGACTCATTCACAACGGGAACAAGAAGAGTCCTATCTTAACATTTTATTCCATGAGGAAACTAAGGCTCTAAAAGTTTAAATAACTTGTCTTAGGTCATAGATAATAAAAAAGAGAGTTGAAATTCCAAATTAGTGTCTTAAATGTATGCTTAAAAATTTCACATTGGTAGATTTAGCCTGTTGCTCTGGGCAGTTGTGTTTTCTTAGATCCTGATTAGGTTACTTCAGGAACTTGTTCTACTCCTTGTTTATCAAGTATTGACTGCGATGTGCCTTACATACATTGCCTCAGTTTACTTTTTATAATTGTATCATTTAACAGATGAGAAAATTGAGAAAATTGATGTTCAGAGAAGTTAAATGGCACGCCCAAGATCTGACAGCTAGTAAGGTATTAAGCCAAGATTGAAAGCCACCTGTATCCAAACTCCAAGCTCATGCTCATAGCCACAATGCTTAAGGATTTGAAACAATAGTTAGTTCAATGCAAGGACGCATATCAGCCACAAAGTGCAAAGGAGAGAAACACTCAACTCAGAAATGGGAGGGGCAGTGGCTAATTGAGATGATGGAGGTTAAGGAGAGGATGATTACACGAAAACTAAACAAAAAACAAAACAAAACTTAACGAAAGGAAGAAATTCAAAATGAGTACAAAAGGGTTCTGAGTTTCCTGGAAGTGAAGGCAGGAAGGAAAATCTCCATGAATCACACAGTTCTCAAGGAAAAGAAGAAATGTCAACATTCTCACCAGATCATGAGGAAGTATGTCTATTACTGCATAACAAACCGCCCTAAAACTTAGTGGTTTTAAACAAACACCAGCTAATTATGGCCCACTTATGGTCCCGTGGGTCAACCGGGCTCATCAGCTGGATGGTTCCGGTGTTCCACATCTGTGAGCAAACAGCCTGGAGAGGTTCTAGATGACACTCACAATTGTGGCACGCTGGTGGACAGCTGGGAGGATTGCTCAGCTGGGACACTAGGAGGGCTGGGCCTCTCTATCCATGTGGTTTCTGGGCCTCTGTCTCTTCTTTTCCATGTAGCTTTCTTCACTTGATCTCTTCATATTGCCTCTTCAGCAGGGTCGCTGGACTTCTGACATGGGCTCAGAGCTCCCAAAAGTGAGCATTCCAAGAAAGCAGAAGCGGAAACTACCAGGCTTTTTAAACAGTAGGCCTAGAATTGACACAGTGTCACTTTTGCTGCATTTTACTTATTAAAACAAGTCACAGGCCAGCTGGATTCCTTGTAGGAGGGACTAATACACAAGGGTCTGAATATCAGGAAGCATGATTTATTAGTCTTCTTTGGAGAACAGCTACCACAAAAAGAAATCAACTTTTTTTCCTAGCACTTTACTATGAAATTATTACATATATTTTTATAATAATTGTACAGGAAATACAAAGGTATGCTACCTTTGACCATGACTTTTTATGTGACTCTTTTTTTTTTATAATGTGACTCTTGAAGTCAAAAATACTGTAAAATGAGAGAAAAGGTATTTCTGAGGAAACCCAGGATAATATATTGTAAACATATTGCTTAATAATAACTTGAATTGAAATAGGGGTAGAAGAGAATTTATAGAAATGGATGGTTAACATTTCTCTTGGGTTATTCCACTTGCATACCTATTGCTTTAGCAGGGAATATTTTTTGCAGGTACAATATAGCTAATAATTCAAAACCTAGGATGACTATACCAATGTTCTCCTGCCAAAAGAGCATTAGAAACATACCCAGTGCTGAACAATATTAGATGATATCAGGAAACAGAGATGATTAAATGATTTGTTATCTTAATAAGCCTTACCTAGATGTAGGAAAGAGGCTAAAGCTAAAATGAGGCTAAAGCTAAAATTGCTAAAGAAGCAGCTCATATTTTTCCAGGACAGGGACACATTTGGTCATTTTCGTGATTCTGGACAATGTACTGTGTTTTGTCTGTGTTCAAACAGGTGTCCATCATAATCACAGAGCAGCCTTGTCTGATGTTGGTGTTCTGTGAAGTTATTTACGTTAACAGAAGAACATCAAGGCACACCTAGCGCCAGCCTAGGTCATAATAACACCAGCTGATAGTACTAACATCCCCAGCTGCTAGTACCAAACCAGCACCCAGATATTAGGGGCTCTTTTCCTCTGTCTCAAGTGTAATGGCAAGGAAAAAGAAGGAGGAAATAATCTTAATGTTTAGTTGTAGGGGGCCACTAGAATAAATTAGGGTATTATGCATCCATATGATAGAATACTATGCAACCAGTAAAATGATGCAATGGAAGAATGTTTAATCACATAGAAAGCTGTTCTCATTATATTGTTAGGTGAAAGGACTGCTTAGAAACCAGTATTTATGGGGCGCCTGGGTGGCACAGTGGTTAAGCGTCTGCCTTCGGCTCAGGGCGTGATCCCAGCGTTACGGGATCGAGCCCCACGTCAGGCTTCTCCACTATGAGCCTGCTTCTTCCCCTCCCACTCCCCCTGCTTGTGTTCCCTCTCTCGCTGGCTGTCTCTATCTCTGTCAAATAAATAAATAAAATCTTTAAAAAAAAAAAATCTTCCATTAAAAAAAAAAAAGAAACCAGTATTTATGGTGTAATTACAGTTCGGTAAGCTATATATACACCTGCATAGAAAAAATACTAAGAGAATACAAACGACAATATTAAAACTGGCATATCTTGGATCATCTGGTTGGTTCAGTTGGAGGAGCATGAAACTCTTGATCTTGGGGTGGTGGGTTTGAGCCCCATGTTGGATGTAAAGAATAAATAAATAAAATTGGCATATCTGATTGCTGAGATTATGGGCAATTTTTTTGCCTGCTAATCTATATCTCCCAAAGTTTCTCAATACTGATGTATTACTTTTACAATGAGAAAGGACAGTGTTGTTGTTTTTTTTAAGTAGGCTCCACACCCAGCATGGAGCCCAATGCAGGCCTTGAACTCATGACCCTAAGATCAAGACCTGAGCTGAGATGAAGAGTTGGATGCTTAGCCAACTGAGCCACCCAAGTGCCCCTGTTGCTGTCGTTGTTTTAACAAGGCTCACAACATGAATGAAAACCCAGAAGCAGAGATTCATAGGGAGACCAAAAGGACATTCAAGGGCTTAAGCCACTAGCATGTATGAAGCGAGGTTTACATTCCAATGTGCAAATTAAGGATACGGACTTGCATTTCTCTGCAGAAAAGGGTAAAAAAAAATGAAATATCTTTGGATTAACTCAAAAGGATTGGCTCGAAGTCCTAGACTTCTGCATCAATAAGCAAAGAATAAGTGATAAATTACTGTCTGCCAAATACTGTTCAAAGTATTTTGCACGTATTAAATCAACCAATCTTCACAATAACCCAAAACATAAATACTGTTATGATTCCCATTTTACAGAAGAGAAAACTCAAACAAAGATATCAGTCAAGTAATTTTCCCAATGTGCTGTAGCTAACAAGCAGTAGAGAGGAATTTGAATCCAGACCCATTTCTAGAGTCTGTGCTCTTAACTTTTATTTGAAAAATGAAGGCAGACATTTTCAATGACGTGGATGGAACTAGAAGGTATTATGCTGAGCGAAATAAGTCAATCAGAGAAAGACAATTATATGCTCTCACTGATACGAGGAATTTAAGAAACAAGGCAGAAGATCACAGGGGAAGAGAGGAAAAAATGAAACAAGATGAAACCAGAGAGGGAGACAAACCATAAGAGACTCTTAATCGTAGGAAACAAACTGAGGGTTGCTGGAGTGGAGGGGGGTAGGAGGGATGGGGTGGCTGGGTGATGGACATTGGGGAAGTTATGTGTTGTGGTGAGCGCTGGGTGTTGTGTAAGACTGATGAATCACAGACCTGTACCCCTGAAACAAATAATACATTGTATGTTAATTTTTTTAAATCATGAAAAAAAAAAGAAAAATGAAGGCAGAATTTAAACATACTTGTCATAAAATCATATAAATATTTCTATACTCTCCTTAGACTTTTAAAATCTGTATGTTGGGGTGCCTGGGTGGCACAGCGGTTAAGCGTCTGCCTTCGGCTCAGGGCGTGATCCCGGCGTTATGGGATCGAGCCCCACATCAGGCTCCTCTGCTGGGAGACTGCTTCTTCCCCTTCCACTCCCCCTGCTTGTGTTCCCTCTCTCGCTGGCTGTCTCTATCTCTGTCGAATAAATAAATAAAATCTTTTAAAAAATAAAAAATAAATAAATAAATAAATAAAAATCTGTATGTCATCTCAGTGGGCCAGCCCCAAATTTCTTAAGCCAAGTAACTGATGAAAATGTTAAGCAGCCTCAAGGATCGAGCCTGGTGGATTTAGAGTCAGAAACCTCACTTCAGCTCAGTAGTTTCATAAATACTACACATATGTATGCAGTTTTTTATTACAAATGTAATACCCATTGATTGGGGAGAAAATCAAAATAGAAAAATAGGAAATTAAAATAGGAAAAATAGAGTATGGGAACTGAAAATCAGTACCATAGATTTGAATGTTTGTTTGTCCCCCTCACCCAACTGCCTCAAATTCGTATGTTGAAACCTAATCCCCAGTGTGATGGAATTTGGAAGTGAGGCCTTTGGGAGGTGATTAGTGACGTGGGAAACAAAGGCAGAAGAAAAATTATTAAATTTCCTTACTACCTACAGCCCACTGACAAGTCCTTGAAACAGGCAGGGTGACATTCCTCTAGGGACTCAACTGCCAATGTCAATACTTTGCTAAGGGCAAAAGACAATCCGAGACCAGCTCCCCCCACCCCCAAGACCCTGTACGTCTACTTTAACATATAAAAATTCCTTTAATGTTTCCTTTATCTCTAAACCCCCCAAGACACATGTTGGCAATCACCTCCCCCAGGCATATTGTCCGCCGATATCCATCTGAAGGGTCTCATGCCTAAGGTTTTACTAGACACTAATAAATGACTTTTTCCCAACAATAGCTATCCCCCTCAAGGTCCTGGAAAAGCGGCTTCCAAAATACCTGGGAGGCTTATGCTATCCCTAACACCCTCAGAACTTGAAAGTATATAATCAGCCACTCCTCATGACCCCGGTGCAGCTCTTTCTGCCCACGGGTCCTGTCTCCATGCTTTAATAAAACCATCTTTTTGCACCAAAGATGTCTCAAGAATTCTTTCTTGGCCATTGGCTTCGAACCCCAACATTCTTTCCTACGTCAATTAGGTCACGAATGGTATTCGTAGCCTTACGAAAAGACCCCAGAAAACTCCTTTGCCCCTTCTGTCAAAGGACAACACAGGGAGAAAGTGGCCGTCTGTGAACCGCCAGGAAGCAGGCTCTCACCAGGCACCAAATCTGCTGCTGCCTTGCTCAGACTTCCCTCCTCCCAGAACCGTGAGAAATAAATTTCTGTTGTTTACAAGCTGCCCGGTCTACCGTATTTTGTTCTGGCAGTCCTAACATCCCATAATCACATTGGTCAGCACAAGGCTCTTCTTTTGTTAGTGGTTTTACCCCTTCTTTCACTTCCAATCCTCTTCTCCTCCCCCGACAGGAACCCACTCCACTGTAATTCACCAGAGGTTCTTCTCATATACTTCCTTACATTTATTTAGGTAAAAAGTGCAGAGTACTGGTTAAGACTCTGGAGTCAGACTTCCTGAGTACAATCCCAGCTCCGCCACTACCAGCTGTGTGACCGTCGCAAGTTACCTAGCCCAGGTTATGTATCTCAGTTTTGTCATCTAAAAAATGAAGAAAAAATAGTACTTATGTCATGGGGTTGTTATGAAGACAAATGAGCTGATATTTATTAAGTACTGAGAACAGTGTCTAGCACATAGTAGGTGCTGTGTAGGTGCTAAATGAATGTCAAATAAATGTGCATCATTGAAAAACATAACTGGTATTCAGTTTATTTCTCTCAATGTTATTTTTTTTTAGATCAACCATATCATGATATATAAGTCTAACTGCATGCCACATTTTACGTGCCCATCCTTAACAATTGTCGGACCTAAGGCAAAAGACCCAGGAGGCCTATACACCATATGTCTAAATATTTTAAAAAGCGTAAGTGAAGATAACACTGTAAAATTATTTTTTTTCTGACAAATATTCCTTCATAAGCACAAAATAGAAACATAGCTGTACAACTCTGATTTTTACATGACTTACAATTGGCAAAAACACCCAAAAGGACTAAATTTAATTCTTTTTGCATATGCCTGGTTATTCTGTTGACAGACTGGTGACATCTGAATGAGTAATAATGACATATGTAATTTTAACATTACCTATTTATTCCAAAACTTTTTCTTGCCTTTATTTCATGAAAATCATTATATTATAATAATCAAAATTTCCCCCTATTTTGTTTCCTACTGGCAGTAATGCCAACTTAAACTTTCTTGAGTGCTTATAGTTTTTATAGTTTTTTATTAATTTGGAGAAATCTCACTCAGCTGAGGCCATACTTAGATTCAAAAATAAACCATGAGGGGTGTCCGGGCGGCTCAGTTGGGTAAGCATCTGACTCTTGATTTCGGCTCAGGTCATGATCTCAGGGTCATGAAATCAAGCCCCATACTGGGCTCCACACTGGGCATGGAGCTTGCTTGAGATTCTGTGCCTCTCCCTCTGCCTCTCCCAAGCCCCCTGCTCATGCTTGTTCGCTTGCGCTCTCTCTTTAAAAAAAAAAAAAAAATGAACCATGAATTTTTAAACTTTTATGTTGAGATACAACTTGCATACAATAAAGTGCACAAACCTTAAGCGTGTAACTCAAAACCTTTTTATGTGCTTATACTCGTGTAACCACCACCCTGATCAAGAAATAGATCAACTTCTCAGAAGGCTCCCTGGTGCCCCTTTCAGTCTGTACCCCCACAAAGTGACCACTATTCTTATTGATGTCAGAAACAAAGGAAAAAGAAAAAATTAAAATTTCATTACAGCTCACAGCCCATTGTCAAGTCCTTGAAACAGGGAGAGTGACCTTCCTCTGGGAGCTCAGCTGCCTCAATGATAATATTTTGCTGAGGGCAAAGGGCAATCTTTGTTTAACCCCCCAGGATCCTGTAAGTCTACTTTAACATATAAAAATTCCTTCGGAAATTTTCTTTATCTCTGTCCCCCAAGACACATGTCGGCGATCATCCCCCAAACATAAGGTCCACCAGTATACATCCAGAAGGGTCTCATGACTAAGGTTTTATTAGACGGTAATAAATGACCTTTTCCCAATAATAGCCAGTGCCCTCAAGGTCCTAGAAACCTTGCTTCCAAAATTCCTTAGAGACTTATGCTATCCCTAACCCACTCCCAACTTGAAAGTGTATAATGGGCCACTCCTCTGACCCCAGTGCAGCTCTTTCTGCCCAAAGGTCCTGTTCCTGTGCTTTAATAAAACCACCTTTTTGCACCAAGGATGTCTCAGGAATTTTTTCACCAAAAGAATTTGCTCCAAACCCCAACATTTTTCTACATATTATCTCTATCATTATATACCGTGATAATAAAATGATACCATCATATTGCAATATTGTAATGCATATGATAAATTATTGATATAACAGAAAATATTACAAATATTTTCATTTTACTAGTTTTCAGTTATATTGCCACTTCATCATCTCTTAAAACCATGTAGATCTTTAGAATATTTCAAAGTTCCTCTTTTAAAATTTTCAATGTTATATCACAAAATAAACCAAAACAAGTATACTAATCAATTTGTTCTAAATCTCTTCATTTGATTTTATATCTGAAACTATCATGGCCAGAAAACACGCTCCATGGAAATTAGTTTGAAGGTTATTTATACGTGTCTTATTTGTGAAATTTATATAAAACCTTTTTGTTTCTTTGCTCTAATTTCCTTATATTTTATTTGAATGGCATTGTTGTTGAATATCTTTTGATTTTGAAAAACCATTTTCTCTAAAATTAAAAAATTTATTATTTTCAAAAACGAAACAGCTTTGTAAGTTTTTTTTTTTTTTTTTGGTAAATTTTTGCTAACTTTAGTAATAACAATGAACAGTTTAGGGGCGCCTGGGTGGCACAGCAGTTAAAGCGTCTGCCTTCGGCTCAGGGCGTGATCCCGGCGTTATGGGATCGAGCCCCACGTCAGGCTCCTCTGCTATGAGCCTGTTTCTTCTTCTCCCACTCCCCCTGCTTGTGTTCCCTCTCTCGCTGGCTGTCTCTATCTCTGTCAAATAAATAAATAAAATCTAAAAAAATAAAATAAAATAAAAAAAACAATGAACAGTTTATACCAAATAATTGTGACCAGTGCAACTTCAAAATAAATTTCATTTTCCTGCAAAGGCCACATATTGCTCTTGGCTTGAAATCTTCTATTTTTTTTTTTAACTTTTCTAATGCATCTTATATCTTGTCTAAATTAAATCCAATTATTTTGACAAAATCTAATATTTTGACAAAATATTTTCCTCATGTACTTCAAGAATTATTTTATATATGCTTCATCAAGATGTTCAATGTTTGGGCAGATCCAGAATGTTGCATGCAATCTTTGGTTTGTTCCAAAGAATATCATTACTATTAACATGATTAAGAACAAAAGATTCAAAGCTCATAAATGATTTCAGGAATGTTTCTGGATTGGGCTAAATTATGATATAAGCTCCTTATTTTAGCAAGACCTTTACCATAGGCTTCATCATACATAGACCAGATCACCGAAACAGACACACCACTCGTGCCACGTGGCCCATCTATTACATGGGATTTACTGGTAGAGCAGACACACAGTCCCCTGAATTCTCATTACCCTATGACATAGCCCTGGCATAGATATTCGCAATGCATCTTGGTCAAAGTCCCTGGGCCTGCCTAAGGCAATGAACTAGCCTTCCACAAACACTCAACAAGAAAGGACTCTGCCCAGTCCTTGTGTTACATATTTATTAACTGGACTAAGAGAGTGTAGGGAAGATCTAGTTTCTCCAAGAAACAAGAATATATCAAGGCATCTCAGAACACTAGAAGTGTGTAAACCCAAGGCTGAGTTCTTACACTCAGGGCCTTGGGAACAGTCTTGAAGAGTCTCTACCTGCCAGGATCCCTGGCATTAACCAACAGCTTAGTTTTCCATTGCAGACAGGGTCAGTCCCGCTGAGCCAGCTCTCTAGTAAGCCACTGAACCAGAAAATGTGCCTCCAGGGCCATCCACATTTGTTTCTTTTTTTTTTTTTTTAAGATTTATTTATTTATTTTCAGAGAGAGAGACGGAGACAGAGAGTGAGAGAGGGGAAGGGCAGAGGGAGATGGAAAGACAGAATTTCAAGTAGACTCCACGCTGAGCACAGAGCCTGATGGCGGTTTGAACCCACAACCCTGAGATCACGACCTGAGCCGAAACCAAGAGTTGGATGCTTAATGGACTGAGCCACCCAGGTGCCCCTCCACATTTGTTTCTTTTTTTCTTTTTTTTTTTTTTAATTTTATTTATTTATTTGACAGAGAGAGACAGCCAGCGAGAGAGGGAACACAAGCAGGGGGAGTGGGAGAGGAAGAAGCAGGCTCCTAGCGGAGGAGCCTGATGTGGGGCTCGATCCCATAACGCCGGGATCACGCCCTGAGCCGAAGGCAGACGCTTAACGACTGCGCCACCCAGGCGCCCCTCCACATTTGTTTCTTTAGCAGACTTACTTTCAGCAATCTTTTGAGTCGATGCTTAAAATTAACAAATATTTTCTCAGTTCTTCTCTTTAGCCAAAAGCCTGTCCTTTTTTTTTTTTTTTTTTTACAACAGGGGTAATACCAATGAAACATTCCTTAATTTTTCACTTTGGTTTCTTATGGTAGTTCAAAGTAAGTGTGTGTGTATACGTGTGTATAATTATTCGACATGACTTTACAATTGAATTGAAATTGATAATGTAAATATTTAAGTTTTATTTTGTATATGATTTTTTCTCTCACTTTACTAGCCATTAAATTAATAATCTTGTACTTAATTTTCCATACTAGATAGTGTCTTAAATGTTAGGCATTCTAGCTTCAACTTTCAAAATCATTTATTCTGAATCTAGAAATGTTCTGCTGCTTTCTGTAAATGTGCTGTTAAAATAAAATTACTTTAAGAGTATTACAATAGGGGCGCCTGGATGGCTCAGTCCATTAAGCGTCTGCCTTCAGCTCAGGTCATGATCTCAGGGTCCTAGGATCGAGCCCCGAGCTGGGCTCTGCGCTCAGCAGGGAGTCTGCTTCTCCCTCTCCCTTCCCTCTGTGCTCGCTCGCGCTCTCTCTCTGTCTTAAATAAATAAATAAAATCTTCCAAAAAAAAGAGTATTACAATAATGTCCTATGTCAGTGTTTATTTGTGTTGATAAATGCTATCATTGTCTGCTGATTACTCAGTCTTGTCTTTTCCCAGCTCCGTAATAGCATGTGTGTGCCAGTGACATTTCTGTTCTTTTAATCAGAACCCTAAATATTTCTAGTCAACAAATACTTTTTTTGGCCAAAGCTGACCTTGAAAATTGGTTGTGAGATGTGTAACAGCATAACAAAATACATAGCCTTTAAACTTAAAATATAAAATACAAATTCTATAGTTTTTTATTTTGAAAGCATTTTGGTGTAAAGGAAATTACTAAATTTTTCCTGCATGAAAATAAAATTAAAATTACAATCATTCAGTTGAAAGAGAAGAATGTGACGGTCATTGCCCAGGATTATTGCCCAACAAACATTGAAAACCTCAGGGTTTCTCTTCTTCATTCATTGCTGATTTCACATATAATTCTCAATTAATTCTAATTGCTTCAGTCAGTTGCTAAACCTTAATTAGTAAAGAATGTGAAATTACAGAGATTTCATTTGACCCACTCAAGTTGTGTATTTGAAGAGAATAATTTTCTTCCTGCTTTCATTGTATTGATCAGTTATTAAATCTCCATTAAATAAATAATCTGTAATCTATTCAAGAATCTTAAGTGAACCATTCTCAACAGATGTCTGCTTGTTATCTATCATTGTTTCCAACTTCTAAAAATTTAAGCAGACTGCTTCTTTTAAAGACTTCCTATTTTAGTGAGCCTGGCTGGCTCTGTCAGGAGAGCATGCTACTCTCAATCTCAGGGGGTTGTGGGTTCAAACCCCACAATGGGCGTATAACTTACTTTAAAAAAAAAAAAAGCACTTTCTATTTCATTTCTTTTCAGCTTTTTTTTCCTTTTGAGCTCCACTTTTGTATTTTCTATATCTGTGATGACCTTGATTTGTATTTATTCTCAATAATCCAAATTAAAAAATAATCTGTAATATATTCAGATTTTATACAATTTAATTATATTTTCATTTTAAAAGTTAAAAATACAGGAGTGCCTGGGTGGCTCAGTCAGTTAAGTGTCTGACTTCAGCTCAGGTCATGATCTTAGGATCCTGGGATAGAGCCTCAAACCCCACATCGTAGTTGAGCCCAGCCATTGACTCCTTGCTCAGCAGGGAGTCTGCTTCTCCCTCTTCCTCTACCCATCCCCTCCAACTTGTGCTCTCTCTCAAATAAATAAATAAAATCTTTTTTAAAAAGTTAAAATACATGTAAAAGTAAAAATTAAAATGAAATCTCATATACTATTTTCAAAAAAGTATTTTTCTTCTAAAGTATCCAAAATTATTTATTATATTACAATGCAGCATAAATTATAATTAATAGATATTAGAGTATTCAGCAAAAATTGTTTAAATAAAGCTGAATTTTAAATTCAGTTTTCTGAAAATTTAACTAAACCTTTTAACATATTTTTATGAAAGTAAAAGTATTCATAATTCTATCTTTCAGTGTACAATTTAAAGCATCAGTGTTCCATTTTAAGCACGTATGTCTAAACCACAATACACATTTAGTAATATGAATTGTTCGTTATTGCAAAAGTTCCTCAGTTGCTATATTTATCTGTCGAAAACCTCTTACCCAGGTCTAAGGTACTGCCCCATGTTGCTTTCTGTCCTTTGTTACAAACAAAATTTTAAAAATTATGGGGGCACCTGGGTGGCACAGTCGTTAAGCGTCTGCCTTTGGCTCAGGGTGTGATCCTGGCGTTCTGGGATCGAGCCCCACAACAGGCTTCTCCGCTAGGAGCCTGCCTCTTCCTCTCCCACTCCCCCTGCTTGTGTTCCTTCTCTCGCTGGCTGTCTCTCTCTGTCAAATAAATAAATAAAATCTTTAAAAAAAAATTTTTTTAATTATAATAAACATTCGCATTTCTGTCTCCTTAAGGATCTGTGAAGAGTATCTCTGAGATACATACTCAGGAGTCAAATTTTTAATTTCACTGAATATTGATTGCTCATTAGAACAGCATACTAGCCACACACTCCCTTCTGAAACACACAAAGATTTTTTTCTATTATTCCACGCAAATATATCATTTTCAAAACCAAATTGGTATTGTGCTTTACCTACTATTTCACAGTTTGAACTTCTCATTTGTCTAGTTTGGTATCTATCCATTGGCTGGATCTTTTAGGCAAGATTGTCTAACCAGTAACCACTCAATTGTACCAGCATCTGAGCCATACTTCTGCATCCTTCATTCAATTAATATACTTACTTATGCAGAGCACAAACTATAGCAAACTATTAAGAACTGTTCCAGGCATGGGGGACCCAAAGACAAATGAAGCATAATCCCTTGCACTCAAGGACCTTGCAGTATGGAAGATGTTAACAAGAAAACTATTCCAAAACCTTGCAGAAGTCAGAATTTACTGTCATTTTCACTTTTTCACAAATGCATTAATCCTATCAAAAGAAAGAAAGATTAATCTGAAAATACATGTCCTTAGCAAACTCTCATTTATAATATAGTGTTTACTTGGTAAGAGCACATAAGTGGTACTTTGAATAATCCTTTATTAAATCTTGCCCAGGAGCAAAATCAGATTTGAGTCCTCAACCTTTTTCTTTTCTTTTAATGGATCAATTATTTAATTAGTTTCTTTGTAAGAAATTTTATTTATTTATTTTTTAATTTTATTTATTTATTAGAGAGAGTGCGGGGCGGGGCGTGCGGGGCAAAAGGAGAGGGAGAAGCAGACTCCCCTCTGAGCACAGAGCCCAACAGGGAGCTCCACCCCAGGATCCTGAGATCATGACCTGAGCGGAAGACAGACACTTAACAGACTGAGCCATCTAGGCGCCCTCTTTGTGAAAATTTAGAACACCAATTTGAGAGGGTAATTCTATTTGTGGGAGAAAACACAGAGCAGAGGTAGCCCTGAAGCTGAGGAACAGCTTTGCTTTTTTGGCAGAATTTGTGAGCCCACAGCTTTCTGACCAACTTGCTCTGCTCTGTGATCATTTCTCTTTCTCCATGTTGACGATCTCACCTTCCTGGTGTCTGGGTTTATGCAGCTTCCTCTTCTTGAAGCAAGCATCAGTGAGGTGTTTTGGGATTTGCACACTGCTGATATCAATTTTGGTGGAGGAGGCAATGACAAATTTCTGGTGTTCTACACAGAGGAACCCAACTGAGGGCCAGAGGTCCGGTCACAAGTAGCAAGCCACTTCTCAGTAGCTTCAGGAAAACGACCCTCTTGCCTCTATGACGCCCAGGGAGAATGATCAAAATGGTAGCAGGAGTGATGCTCGCTCTGGAAGTTTTTTGCCCTGGCTCAACAGCTTTCGAGGCACATCTTCAGTAGGATAATACCTAGACATGCTGCAAAGTTTAGCCACTCGGGTACCACCATTCTTGTCACCACCAACTGGTTTTGTGACAGTAGCAAGAACATTTTTCTTTTTCTTTTCCACCCTAGATTTAGCTGCAGAATACTTCCTGTCGTACATGGCCTTTCTGGAATACATAGCCGATAGGGAACATCCTCCAATTCCTCTGACTAAGACAGGGTTGCGGCTGCAGTGTGGCTTCCAATTCTTTGGCATTTTAACCTTAAGTTTACCCTTCTTGACCTTGCCACCAGCATCAGCCTTCTTGGCTCCAGGTTTCTTCTCCTTAGTATCAGCTTTTTCGCCTGCCATCTTGCAAGATGAGAAAGAGCTCCATCTTCTTCTTTTGGAAAGTTGCCACTACCATTTGGGTAGTCCCTAAAACTGAGCATTTACAAAATATTAAGGCAAGTGTGTTTTTCCCATCCTGTATAAACTGTGATATTTTAGACGGAACCTAGCCTTATTTTGGCACCATAGATAAATCTTGCCATTAAAAGTATGTGCTACACCCAATGTTCATAGCAGCAATGTCCACAATAGCTAAATTGTGGAAGGAGCCGAGATGCCCTTCAACAGATGACTGGATTAAGAAGTTGTGGTCCATATATACAATGGAATATTACTCAGCTATCAGAAAGAACGAGTTCTCAACATTTGCTACAACATGGACGGCACTGGAGGAGATAATGCTAAGTGAAATAAGTCAAGCAGAGAAAGACAACTATCATATGATTTCTCTCATCTATGGAACATAAGAACTAGGATGATCGGTAGGGGAAGAAAGGGATAAAGAAGGGGGGGTAATCAGAAGGGGGAATGAAACATGAGAGACTATGGACTATGAGAAACAAACTGAGGACTTCAGAGGGGAGGGGGGTGGGGGAATGGGATAGACCGGTGATGGGTAGTAAGGAGGGCACGTATTGCATGGTGCACTGGGTGTTATACACAACTAATGAATCATCAAGCCTTACATCGGAAACCGGGGATGTACTGTATGGTGACTAACATAATATAATAAAAAATCATTTAAAAAAAAAAAAAAAAGTATGTGCTACAGAGGCAATGCCTGGCTCAATCAGTAGAGCATGCAACCCTTGATCTCAGGGTTGTGAGTCTAAGCCCCATGTTCGGCGCGGAGCCTACTTAATTAAAAAAAAAAAATGTGTTGCATATTGTATAATTCTATTTATATGCAATGTGTAGTGTAGGCAAGTCCAGGGAGGTTGTTAGAGGATGGAGGGAAGGGAGTATAAGGAGTGACTACATAATTGGTACAGGGTTTCTATTTGGAGTAATACAAATATTCTGGAATTCATAGTAATAATGGTTGTAGAACATTGTAAATATACTAAAACTCACTCAATCATGCAGTTTAAAAGAGTTTAAATGGTAATTTTTAGGTTATATGAATTCTATCTCAATAAAAAAATTTTGGAGGGGGCACCTGGCTGGCTCAGTCAGACGAGCATGCAACTCTCGATCTCAGGGTTGTGAGTTCAAGCCCCATGTTGGGTTCAGAGATTACTTGAAAAATGAATAAATTAATTAAAACTTTAAAAAAATTAAATCTGGTTTCTTCTGCTCCAATATTTTAAATTTAGTATTGTCAAATGTAAGGGGACATATAAAGCAACAACTTATATAAAGCTGCAAAAGACTAATGTTAAAAAAGATGAGTTGGCCAAAGGAAAAAAAGAAGGAAATGTGTATCTTTGAGTCACCTACCTGCATTCAAGGGCCCTTGTGGCCGGGATCCCTGCCTTGGCTTTCTAGCATGCTCATACTGCCACCTGGTGGCATTGACTCCCCAAAGCAGTCTGCTGTCCTACCACCCTGAACGCTGCTAGATCTCCTCGGAATCCCCAAACCAGGTAGAGCTCCCCACACTTATGATTGGCCATCTCTTACCTATTCTTCCCTGCAAGCTTGCCCTCTTCTGATTGTAAAGGACATGCAAAATGAATTCCTTGATAAGGTTTGAAAACCCAAGTGGGTCAGCATATTAAAATCTACTAAACTCTGGGGCGCCTGGCTGGCCCAGTCCATAGGGCATGCAACTCTTTTTTTTTTTTTAAAGATTGTATTTATTTATTTATTTGATAGAGATAGAGACAGCCAGCGAGAGAGGGAACACAAGTAGCAGGAGTGGGAGAGGAAGATGCAGGCTCACAGCGGAGGAGCCTGATGTGGGGCTCGATCCCACAACGCCAGGATCACACCCTGAGCCAAAGGCAGACGCTTAACCACTGCACTACCCAGGCGCCCAAGGGCATGCAACTCTTGATCTCTGGGTCATGAGTTCAAGCCCCACACTGGGCACAGAGTTTACTAAAAAATAATAATAATAAAAAGATCTATTAAATTCCCAAATAACTGATTAACATATTAACTCAGAGAAGTAGCAGAGGTAGAATTTCAGACACAACCCATTTGTTCCACCAAATAAATATGTATTGAGCCTGCTTTGTGCTAGGTAATGCTCTAAGCCCTAGGAATGTAGCAGAGAATATAACTGATGAAAATGGAGCTCATGCTCATGTGGAGTGGGGCAGGACAGTAAAAATGAATGAACTAGAATTATACATATCAACATGAATGTATCTCATAAACACAAATGTGTGTGTGTATAACTTAAGGTACGTTACATGAATAGGCAAAGAGTACATGTTAACCACTGGTTAACATGAGAAAAATACCAAGTTGTAGCATTTGCTGATGTCTGTAATATAAATACTCCTGTTGTAGCTAATTCTGAACTATTGGTGGTTTAATAACCAGCTCACGATAGTCCTACAATGTTAACAGTCAGCCCTTGTGAGCTGGTATGAGCAGGCTCCAGCACCCACTGCTGGGTTAGTTGACCCTGGCTAAGAGCATGGATGAGGCATTCGTAGTAACAAAAGGGAAGAAACAGCAGTTGGTAGAGCGCTGTTGGGTGAGTAGATAGGGTAGTGGGAGCTTACAGAAATTCTCGTTTTCCTAGTGACATAGGAAGCAAGTGAGTTGGAGAGGGAAAAATTTTGAAAATAAAGAAAAAGGAAAGAGGAGCGAGGGACCAAGACGGTGACGTCAGAGGCTCCCGAACTTCCCTCCTCCCATGGATAC
The DNA here is from genome assembly GCF_023065955.2 of Ursus arctos. Taxonomy (NCBI): domain Eukaryota; kingdom Metazoa; phylum Chordata; class Mammalia; order Carnivora; family Ursidae; genus Ursus; species Ursus arctos. The sequence goes on along the minus strand of NW_026622985.1, from coordinate 52,161,364 downwards.
ATCAGATATACAGCTACACATGGAGCAATTCCTTCTGAGAGAAATCCAGAAATTAGCGGAGCGACCTTTACACATCAGGCAAATGAGAAATAGACATCAATACAATAACAGCAGGGAACTTCAATACTGCACTTTCAACAAAGGATAGATGATTCGAACAAAAAACAAGAAGGAAACATTGGGCTTAGACTGCAGGGTTGTTTCCACAAAGTAGCAGAAAGGAACACCAGCAAAGAACGGACTCATCCCAGATAGAATTGCTCACCTGGGAGAGCTAATCAGTCAACCACTGCAGGTAAAAGACGTTCCCTGCGGTCGACTGCAAGCGTAGCTCTACCATCCTGTTCGTGATACCAATTCTTATGATTTTGTTAAATTGATATTTGCTAAGAAAAGCCCTGGTGAGCCATGGTTCAGTAAAATACCCTAAGAAAAATTGAGATACAGGGGCACCTGGGTGGTTCAGATGGTTGAGCATCTGCCTTTGGCTCAGGTCATGATCTCAGGGTCCTGGGATGAAGCCCCGCGTCTGGCTCCCTGCCCAGCAGGGAGTCTGCTTGTCCCTCTCCCTCTGTCTGCCACTCCCCCTGCTTGCTCTCTCTCTCTCTCTTTCATTCTCTCTCTGTCAAATAAATAAATAAAACCTTTTTAAAAAAAGAAAAGAAAGAAAGAAAAATTGAGATACAGAAGATCCTCACAGGTCCTGGAGAATGTCCAAGCACACTTTGGACCACACGTTTTCTGCTACTTTCCCTTACGCTGCAGCATACTGCCTATGCAGAATGCTGCTCAGGCTTCCCATCCCAAAGTGCAAGCTCCAAAAGAAACAACCGGTTTTCCCGAACCTCAGAGCGCTGCTCATTAAAGCTAGTTTGAGGTGCCGCAGATGTTTTTTCAGTTTTTTAATTGCCCCACAGAGAGTAAATCCCCCAGTGGGTGTTAGACCAGATATATTTCCTGACCCTAAGCACTGACCCAGGTAGTGGCTATTAAGACAATTGGCTAGGATTTTCATAAGTCCCATGCATTAATGGTACCTCCCACCTAGTGTGGGTTCCCAAGGTGCCAGGCACTGCCTTTAGAAGGAGACTCTGCTTCTCTGACCCCTGTGTTTGTGGATGGGCACAGAACTCAGAGTCCTAACCAGTATGAAAGGGGCACCTTCACTCAGGAAGTCATGGCTTCTTGCAAAGGCAAGTAGGACTGGCGCCATGGTCCTTCTGTCATTGCATACCCTGCTGCTGTCACACTGCATTCCCTGACCTTCTGGGATATCACGAGTCTCATACTTGGCACATGGCACAAGTTCTAATTGCCTGATAGAAACACTCCTGGCTCTATTAGACACAGGAGTCCAGGTTACAGTAATTCCAGGTAACCCCCTGGAATTAAAATTCCCCCTGGAATATAAATTCCCCAAGGGAACCTCATACAGCCTTTAAGGCATAGCAGGTAAAACTGTAAAGAGAGTACAAACTAAGCTACATGTGTCTGTTAGCACCATATTTCTAAAATGATTACCAACAACCATGGCCCCTAGCTCACTTTCCCTACTGTAGGTATGGATGCCCTCACCCAGCCACAAACCTGGTGGGGTAAACCTAACTTTCTGGCCTTTCTTATGGGAGCTGCCAAACAGGAACATATCCAAATGCTTCCTCCACTGAAAACAGCAAATACATCACAATATTGCCTGAAGCAAGATACAAGGGGTTTTTAGCTCATCATTAAAGATATGCTTGACACCAGGGTCATTAGGCCCACCATCTCCCTCTTTAATAGCTCTATCTGGCCAGTTTTAAGTCCAGTCACCAATGAATGAAGATTAACAATTCACTATGAAAAATTGACTAGTGGCAGACAGCCTCTCCTTTGCAGTCCTGCACACCACTCCCTTGCAGTATATTCAATAAGCTTCTATCTCCTTAAAAAAAAATTTTTGACTATTAACAATTGACTATTAAAAGCCCAGGTTCTGACCACTATAGCTCCCATTCCCAGTATTATAAAGATGACAGATGACATCCAAAGGACTCAGGGCCCCTATTTTACTGTCCAAGATTTAGCCAACTTGTTTTACCTGACCCCAATAACTGAAGACCCACACCTCAATTTGTTTTCAGTTTTGAGGGCACCCAGTATACCTTTACTAAGAGCTCCCTAGGAATTACCTAAACAGCCCTGCAAACACACATACCCTAGGCAGACAAGATCTAAATTCACTCAAACTAGCGCACTGCTGCCTTTAACAACATATAGAATGTCATCTATAATGGTCCTGGGATCGAGTCCCACATCAGGCTCCCTGCTGGGTGGGGAGTCTGCTTCTCCCTCTCCCTCTGCTGCTCCCCTGCTTGTGCTCGCTCACTCTCTCTGTCAAATAAATGAATAAAATCTTTTAAAGAAAACAACTCCTCACAATTAAGCCTCCCACTACCCTATGGCAGGCACAGCACATATGAGGTCTTTTCATCTTTGCACATGTTCCACACTTATCCATATTACTTAGGCCTATTTATGCCATTACATGCAAATAGCTTTTTTTTTCCTTTTTTTTTTTTTTTTTTTGTTAAAGATTTCATGTATTTATTTGAGAGAAGGAGAGAGCGCATACCCCCCACAAGCATGGCACAGGAGCAGGGGGCGGGGGAGGGGGATAACGGGGGGGAGGAGCAGGGAGGAGGGAGAGCGACAGGCAGACTCTCTGCTGAGCGCAGAGCCCAACACGGGGCTCGATCCAAGGACCCCGAGATCATGACCTGAGCTAAAGGCAGACACTTAACCAACTGAGCCACCCAGGTGCCCCTAAATCAGCTTTTCTCTACTGGGGAGTACCTCAAGAAACTGCATCATGGCTGGCCCAACGAGACACGCAGCAGGCCTTGCCTTAGTCCCTCGAGGCTCAGACTTGTGAACTGAATCACTGGCAATGCTTCATTACACCTCATGGAGTCTCTGGACTAAACGTGGCTCTACCTGGCTCCCCATGGGGTTCTGGACCAAACACCTGCCCCACATAGCAGTCAGACACATGACACTTAAGCACCAAATTTTGGTAGCCTACCGGACCCTTTTAGAGAAACACATATTAACAGGCTCCCAGCTTCACACACAAAGTTCCCATCTTGCCTTGGTTTAGGGTTTCGATGCAAAAGAGACTTAGCAGGGCCACTGAGGCCTCACTGTTAAAGAGGAAACTGTACCTTTAGGAAAGGGTTAAACCTGCTATCAGGGTTTTTCCAAATTACAGGAGGATGTGGCTTTCCCCATGCTCAGCCCCTTGTCCACTGACATTGAGGTGCAGCTAGAGGCACCTTCACTGCCAGTCCCTCTCATAGTTTGGGGAGCCCTTTGGGAGCAACTGCCTGACATGGAAAGGGAGTGGGCAGCAACACATCGTCCACGATGCTACCTGCCGAAAGGCTGCAGCAGATCATCTTGCTAGCTGCATACCCCAAGTCCAGGGGAGCCCTCCTGGCTCAGCCCAACCGGCAGAGCTGGTGACAGTCTGCCTGACTCTACGCCAGGCCATAAAAATGACACTCCCAAGGGCACACATTTTTACTGACTCCTGGACGGTAGCCAATAGGCCCACAGTCTGGTCTGGACAATAACAAAGGGGTGATTTCATGATTCAGGGAAAGCCTATCTGGGTTATCTCCACTTGGAAAGAGAGAGCCAACTCACATATGCCAGTTACGGTCAGTCTCTGCACACATGCCAACAAACACAAGGAACACACTATAATAACATCGCAGACTCCTTATCCAAATTACACACCTGTTCCAAGGCCCTGCATGAGCCACCTCCCAAACTATCAGACACAGTTCTGGACACAACTATTCTTCCAGAGATGTCATACCCACTAGCAGAGTGCACCCATATTCCATCAGGCCATAGGGGCCATAGGGGAGTGACAGCACTCATTGATTTATCCTATTGTCATTGCGCCTCCCTCACAATGACAATAGGCCCAATCAGTGAATACCCCTCTTTGCTCCCAAAGAAAACTCTGGAAGGCTCTGGCAGACATGTAATCTCCTGGGGTAACAGACCCTACTCACAATGGCAAAGTGATTTTTTTCGGGCTGCTGCCACCCTCTGCTGAAGCTGGTAAGTACGTAACCACCATCACTGATAACTTCACTAGACTCCTGCTGACCACTTCCCAGCATGTCATCTCCTTCTTAACCAGGTATACGATCATCTCCTTTGGCTCACCAGATATCGTAGGTTCAGATCAAGGAACCCAGTTCGCCTCCCACGCTGTTTGGTCACAGGCTTTAGAACATGGAATCTTGTGGAATTTCAACCTAATTTACTGGCCCCAAGAGGCTAGACTTACAGGGACAGGCACAGTGACCTACTTCCTTCTTAACCTTTTAAACAATAAGTGGTCCCCAAGTGGATAGAAATTTTGCCCCAGGCTCCAATACTGCTTAATTCCCAGACCTCATGTCTCCAAATTTCCCACATCAAATATCGGTCTTCTCCAAGGAGTCCCCTGATAGCATTTCCAAGGAACCTCCATATCAGAAAGGACACCACCCATCTGCTCACCAGATGAATACTCCCTGTGCCATGCTGACTTTTCTACCATGTCACCATCTTACACATGCTGCCAGCCTGATCAAGGGCAGATTGTGCAATATGACCCTCTTATAATACAGAGCCCAAGGAGACAAACCTTTACCAAATTGTTTAGCAATCACAATTATATAAATATCATTGGCCCAGTCTGGTTGGCTCAGTCAGTAGAGTGTGCTACTCTCAATCCCAACATCATGAGTTCAAGCCACATGTTGGGCATGGAGCCTACTCTATAAATAAATGAATATATAAACAAACAAACAAACAACTATCATTGGCCCAGACAATGACCCAGTACCAGCAGTGAAGCTAAGACCAGCTTTGCCCTGCTATTTGGGTTATAAAGGCTCCCTGCTTAAACCAAATTCATCAAAAATTTTACAGAGATTGAAATTATAAGCTCCAGGACCCACCAGCAGAACTGTGTAGATCTCAGAGAAAGGAAAAGAGGCCTTCTGCCTAGTGGATTCCAGTCACATTAGGAAATGAAATCCAAACAGAAATCCTGGGGTCTATAGCTGCTATCAGTAGACTGAGACAAGGCCCCTACCTGACCTTAGGGGAAGAGGGAAATGACCTCTTGTTCCAAAGCAAGTACACTCATCCTTTGGTCAGTATCCAGATTGCTCAACCCCACAAGCTAGTCAAATGCAAATGTTCTCTGTTGTGGCTATTACTGCTATTGGGCACAGCCTGGATAATAGGGTTGCTAGTAGACCCCTGGGGCCTCGGGGCGCCTGGGTGGCACAGCGGTTAAGCATCTGCCTTCGGCTCAGGGCGTGATCCCGGCGTTGTGGGATCGAGCCCCACATCAGGCTCCTCCGCTACGAGCCTGCTTCTTCCTCTCCCACTCCCCTGCTTGTATTCCCTCTCTCACTGGCTGTCTCTATCTCTGTCGAATAAATAAATAAAATCTTTAAAAAAAAAAAAAAAAAGACCCCTGGGTCCTCACCTTGTTTCAGATGTGAGGGAACAAAATCAGCCAGGTGTACAATTGGGTGCCAGATGCTGGTGGGCCCTGTTAGAAGGGCTTTAGCCAGCATGTCGTGGAGCACAGATCCCGACCCAAAGCTCACCTCCATCCACATTAAATGGTGCCAATGAAAGTGATTCTAAAATGAGTTACTCCCTCCTTACACCACGTATCAAATTATTTCCCAGGCAGAATGGCCTTGCCAATGTAGCCAAATCAGACTCATCTGAATGGCAGGTTTGTGCCCTGATGAATTTCCTATAGTTGTAATGGGCTAATCTCTAGACTGTAAAGCTGCTATCCACAAAATGTCCCTACAATTAATACATTAATATGCCCATTATCTATATAAATTGTGGGTGGAGTCTCCAAAAATCTTGGTCATGGACATTGCTATGCTCCTTGCAAGGTGCACCCTTAATGATCTGACAGAGTTCACTGAGATCTGCTCACCTAACAGCAGAGCCCATACTTGTATTTCCATCTTGAGTCAGGCCTCCAGCATATACACTCAGAATTTTTAAAAAATATTTTGAAAGTTTATTTATTTAAATGACTTCTACACCCAACATGGGGCTTGAACTCAGGACCCAGAGATCAAGAGCTGCATGTTCTACTGACTGAGCCAGCCATGCACCCCTAAAATTTTTTTAAAGATTTTATTTATTTATTTATGTATTTGATCGAGAGAGAGAGAACACAAGCAGGGGGAGCAGGAGAGAGAGAAGCAGGCTCCCCGCTGAGCAGGGAGCCCAAAGTGGGGTTTGACCTCAGGACCCTGGGATCATGACCTGAGCTGAAGGCAGACACTTAACCGACTGAAACACCCAGGTGCCCCTAAAATTTTTGTTATTAAGTAATCTCTACACCCAACACGAGTCTTGAACTTACAACCTTAATATCAAGAGTCACATGCTCTTCTGACTGAGCCAGCCAGGCACCCCAAAATAAGAGTCTAAACTTGGAATTTAACACCAGCCAGCTACTCCTGCCCTTCATGGATCTCCACCTGGGGAGGCCATCCTTCCCTGGGGTTTGCCTCCACCACCCCCAAGCACACCAACCCCTCAGAGGACATGGCCCCAGACGGAGTGAGAGCTCACTGTTGGAGACAACTGTAGCTCAGATTGCAATGCCACAACCCAAGAGACAGATGAGGGAGACAAAACTTCCCAGCCTTGCTGGGCCTGGGGACTTTCCCATCCCGGATTGCCTCCACACCAGGAGAGAAGTGACTGTGATGACTATTAGCTTCAAGACCAAGTTGCAAAAATACCTCGTTCGACCAACCCTGAGAATCCCACAGAGTTCTATTTTTCTGGAATAGTTAAATACTTGCCTCATGAATTTTGCATCTATCAAAATGCTTGCAAAACAGTAAGTGCCCCTGGCAACACCAGCCATCCCTTCATCCTTCTGGCAGGCCAGACTTTCTAAACAGCACTAGCCAAAGTAAGACACTTGGTTGCAACATCTCTAACTTGACTTGCTTAGATCCCACGGTTAGGGACCTCCCGCTGCTGTGTTCACTGCTCAATGTACTAGATTACAGCTTTTGTTTTTTGTTTTTTTTTTAAGATTTTATTTATTTTTTTGACAGAGAGAGAGAATCAGCCAGCGAGAGAGGGAGCACAAGCAGGGGGAGTGGGAGAGGAAGAAGCAGGCTCCCAGCGGAGGAGCCTGATGTGGGGCTCGATCCCATAACGCCAGGATCACGCCCTGAGCCAAAGGCAGACGCTTAATGACTGCACCACCCAGGCGCCCCTACAGCTTTTGTTTCCCACCCCATGCATCCATGACAGACCCTACTCCTCTTATCATTCCCACCACAACCACCAGCACCTTCTCGACATCTGAAATTGCTACACTCCTCTTCACATCCTATCCATAAGCCTTTCCCTGTTGTGTGCCACAACCCTGCCCCACACCACAACAAAGTGAGCCAGATCTGACATGATTATATTCATACGAACCTCCAACATAGCAACCCAGGCCTTGTAAGTAAAATGATATTGGATCTGGGGGTGCATGGGTGGCTTAGCTGGTTGAGCGTCTGACTCTTGGTTTCGGCCAAGGTCATGATCTCAGGGTCATGAGATCAAGCTCTGCATTGGGCTCCATGCTCAGCTCAGAGTTTGTTTGGGATTCTTTCCCTCTTCCTCTCCCTTTCCCTTGGCCTCGTCCCCACCCCCACTCACGTGCGCACACACTCTCTCTCTAAAACAAAATAAACACATAAAATCTTTTTTTAAAAATGATATTGGATCTGTTACCATTCAGGGTCAGACCTACAGCCCCATTTCATTATCTATCCCACCATTCCTCCTAGCGATCAGCTCCTTGTCCTAAACCCCACCCTCCCAAACATCACAAACCTCATTTAGGCTAAACCAAACCCTTAATCTAGACCCCAAACAGGGCACTCTGTGGGTAAGCATCAAAATAATTAACTCCCCACAGTGGTACTTTCTAAAGGGTCCCAAATATAGTGAAACACAAAAGGCTGGACCTCACCCCATATAGTCAGAGCCCCTTCATAATAAATAATATCCCATTCAAATTCAAATTCTACTGTGTACCTAATCCAAGGGGCCAGGAGCAAGTCCACTTGACCCTTCCCAGGCTACGAGCAGTCCACAGAGATGACCCTTATTACTGCAACATTATTACCTTCAGTATTTCAGCTACCCTTTATTCTCCTGGCACCTCTCCACTACAGATGTCCTGCTAGTAAGACCAAGAAAGCCATTCTTATCCCTATCCTGTTGGGACTGGCTATTACCACTGGATGAGAGACAGAGGAACAGTGCTTCCACCCTAGCCAAACAGGATCGAATATTAAAAACCACTCGGCAATTATCAGCTACCCTAGCCAACCACATGCAGACACTCCATCATACTCCGAGTCTGACGCAGCAGTAATGCTCACTAGTACAAAATGGTGATGGATAATCAACTGGCATTAGATTTCCTATTGGCTGAGTGGTGTGGAAGCTGTTCTTTACAGGGAGCTCTTTGCTGCATGTACTTTAACAAGTCAGGACAGGTACGGGACAACCTCCAGAAGATGTGTCAAGATTTACATATCACTCATCATATATGCAAAATATTTCAACAAATTCCCACACTCCTCGAGTTCCCTGGTTTGTTCTCATGGCTTTCACCATACACCTGGGAGAATAACTAAGAACTGGATTTCAAACAGTAGCAAGTCTATTAACCATGGGTTTCATCATTCTTGCCTTCGTTAAATGTGCTTTATAAGGGCCTCAGAAAACAATACCTATTCTTTGAATGTATCTGCTATACACGTGATTGTTATTCCTGATGCTGAGGCATCACAGGATGGATTACTGAGAGTTTAGCTAAGCTACTGCATGGCATTGCTGCCTTGGCATCCATTTTGTTTGGCCGACTGCCTTGTGGGGACTTCAAACTGACACTAGCCCATCATGCAGGCAGGTCTCCCGGATAACAAACAGCCCTCAGGAACACAAGCAAATGTAAATTCCTGATGTGACTCTTCCAGTAGCCTCTGACGTAAACATTTTCCCCAACCTCCCCCTTGTGCACACTGGATGAGACCCACCCCTCCCCCACAGAGTTTACCAAAACTCCACTCTTTTTTCTTTGAATTGACAAATCCAGCCTCAGCCCAGGAAGCACTCCACTCTCAGACCCTAATAAAGGCATGTGCCCCAGATCCTGTCACTCTCTCTGCCTGTACCCTGCATTGACCGCCATGTAGCCCTGTGAGGCATCATGCGATGTATTCTCTCCAGGATTGTGAGTAATAAGCTTCTGTATCTCAATTTCTCTTGTGGTCTTTTATTGAAGCATAGGCACCCCAGGGCTCTACTTAACAAATGTTGTTTTAATAAAAGCATACCAAAGCACTGCACAGCAAAGAAAACCATCAACCAAATTAAAAGGCACCCTATGGAATGGGAGAGAAATTGCAAACCATGTTGTATCTGATAGGTTAATATCTAAAATACAGGATTTCATGCAAAAAAACCAAATAACCCAAGTTAAAAATGGGCAAAGAACCACAACAGACATTTTTCCAAAGAAGAACTACGAATGGCCAACAGTTACATGAAAAGATGCTCCACGTTACTAATCATCAAGGAGGCATAATTTATGCAAATCAAAACCACAATGAGATATTACCTCAAATGTGTTAGGATGTCTATTATCAAAAAGATAAGAAATAACAAACACTGGCAAGAATGTAGAAAAATGGAAACCCTTGTACACTGTTGGTGGGAAATAAACTGGTACAGCCACTACAGAAAACAGTAAGGAGGTTCCTCAAAAAATTAAAATTAGGGCGGGGCACCTGGGTAGCGCAGTGGTTAAGCGTCTGCCTTCAGCTCAGGGCGTGATCCCAGCATTCTGGGTTCGAGCCCCACATCAGGCTCCTCCACTAAGAGCCCGCTTCTTCCTCTCCCACTCCCCCTGCTTGTGTTCCCTCTCTCGCTGGCTGTCTCTCTCTCTGTCAAATAAATAAATAAAATCTTTTTTAAAAAAAATTAAAATTAGAGCTACTATATGATCTAGCAACCCCACCTCCAGGTATATATTCCATGTTCATTGCAGCACTATTCACAGTAGTCAAGGTATGGAAACAACCTAAGTCTCCATTGACAGATGAACGGATAAAGAAAATGTGACGTAATTACATAATAGAATACTATTCGGCCCTGGGCTCCTGGGTGGCTCAGTTGTTCAGCATCTGCCTTTGGCTTAGGGCGTGATCCCAGGGTCGTGGGATCAAGCCCCGCATCAGGCTCCCTGCTCCACTGGGAGCCTGCTTCTTCCTCTCCCACTCCCCCTGCTTGTGTTCCCTCTCATTCTGTCAAATAAATGAATAAAAAAATCTTTTAAAAAAAAAGAATATTATTTGGCCTTGAAAAAAAAGGAAATCTTGCCATTTGTGACAACATGGATGAAATTCGAGGATATCATGCTAAGTGAAATATGCCAGACAAAGAAAGACAAATACTACACAGTATCACATTTATGGAAACTTAAAAAAAAGTCGAACTCAGAGAAACAGGGTAGAATGGGGTGGGGAAAATAGGGAGAGGCTAATAAAAGGGTAGAAACTTTCAGTTCTGAGTAAGATCTGAAAGTATAACATGGAAACTACCATTAATAACACTGTGTTATATAACTGAAATTTGCTGAGAGAACTTAAGTATTCTCACCAAAAATCAATCAATCAGATGGACTGCTTGAATTGAGATGATGAGAGGTTGCAATTAGAGTCAATGCCAAACTTTATAATCAGTGAGTGAGCGACTGAGGTAGGGTGGAGAGCCAGAGTCTTGCAGGAAAGGAACACAAGGAACAGAGGGTCTAGGATGTTGGAAGGTGCATCCCCATGGGTAGTGAAAGCACCCGGATTTAAGACTGGTGTAATGTTGAAGAGAAGGACAGAAAAAGGAGCTAAGTAGGTAAATGCAGGAAGGGGAGGCAGTGAGTGATAGAGTCTGATATGGAACTCAGAACTATTCTAAAAGATAATTTAGGGAAGGAGAACAGTTTGGAAGCAGTGATAAGGAGGAAGGAAGTTCAACCCCACCTGCAAGTTCACTTATGAGACAACACAGACACTATTTGAGAAGGCTCCAGGAAAAGCAGTTCCCTCAGGGTAGCACCGGTGTTTCTCAACCTAGCACTACTGAGGTTTGAGGCCTGGGAATTCTTTACTGTGGGGGCTGCCCTGGGCATTGCAGGATCTTTAGCAGCATCCCTGGCTTCCATCCACTAGTTGCTAGTAGCACCACCTTCCATCATGACATTCAAAAACATTTCCTCTGAGGAACAGGGCAAATTACCCCGTTGACAAGCAAGGGGCTAGAGCAAGAAGGTGAAGGAAGTATTCAAAGGAGAGATTTAGGACATAGAGGGTTTTGCAGATGATTAACCATGAGCCCCAGAATGCATAGTGCAAAAGGTGCAGATAAATTTCAGCTGAAAGTTCTTCTGTGCACCACTCAAGTTATATCACTTTGGCAGCTGACAGGTCAAGTTCGGTCCTATTGAGGTGTGTATCCAGGCAATGAATTTTCTGTTTTCTGCAAGGGTGTCTCTCTGCTTCTGAAGTTGTTCTCCTTGATATCATCATCATCCTATGAAGGTTGGGTTGATGCTCGCATGTAACAGGGACAAAAAGCTAACAGACTTGGCTAATCTTGCAGCTCTTAAGATACAAGCTCCACATCAATGCAGGTCCAACCAACAGTGACCAAATTCCATGGTACCATGAGGTTGACATATCCAAGAATGTAATCACAGGAAGTTCTGAAAACTGGAACAGAGTCCATAAATTGGAATTAAGTTTAATCTGATGATCCTGCATAAGTAATGTTAGTGGTTTAAGATGTGTGAGTAATCAATACAGTCGCATGGTTCAAAATTCAGAAAGTACTGAAAAGTTTACAGTAAAAAATACTCCCTTCACCTAAGCCTTTCAGTTTCCCTCCCCCCAGATAAAGAATACTGGGGTTGTTTATATCCTTTCAGAGATACTCTGTATGTACAAGCTAATATGGATACTAGATATATTTTTTAATGTGTTATATTCTTAGGCAAGACCACACCATCATATTCAATTATAAATGATACTGTTACATATTGCACAGTTTAAAACTTCTTATACTTTACCTGAAACTAATATAACATTGTATGTCACTTATACTTCAACAATAAAAATTAAAAATTGAAATTAAAAACTTCTTATATTTTATCTAACTGTATTATCAGTTTGTATAATCAAGTATCATTTAATGCATTATACAGCATCATAACTTTTCTATAGGGTCCTTCTATTACTTTATCATAACATCTGACTCCTTTTTACTGCTGCAATAAATTGGAAAGAAAAAAAATCATCATCATCATGGATTCACTGTTGCTTAATGCATGATGGATTCACTGTTGGGGCAATTTTGTTTGGCATTATTTTGGAATCATTTAAAGTAACTAAGAGTCAACATAATGTTTTAATATGGTTTTATATTCCAGGTAGATTATTTAGATGTTTTTCTCTGTTGATTTTTCCTTTTTTACTTATAGCATTCTAAAATTTGAGATATACTTTATAGAGCATAAAATTCACTATTTGAAAGTACACATTTCAGTGGGTTTTGGTATATTCACGACATTGTGCAACAACTATTACTGCTATCTAATTTCAGACCATTTCCATCACCCCCACAAAAGAAACCCTGTACTATTAGCAGTTAGTCCCTATCCCTCCCCTCCTCACCTCCTGGATGATCACTAAGCTATTTTCTGCCTCCATTGATTTGCCTAAACGTGACATTTCACACTAATATAATCATATAATATGTGGCTTTTTGTGTCTGGCTTCTTTCACTTACCATGTTTTCGAGTTTCATCCACATTGTAGCATGTAACGGTATTTCTTTTCTTTTCTTTTTTAAAGTAGGCTCCACAACCAGTGTGAAGCCCAAAACCAGGCTTGAACTTGACCCTGAGATCAAGACCTGAGCTGAGATCAAGAGTTGGACCCTTAACCAAATGAGCCACCCAGGAACCCTAGTATTTCTTTTTTTATATACCAAGTAGTGTTCTAACATAGGGATATACCACATTTTGTTTATCTACTTATCAGCTAATGGACATTTGGGTTGTTTCCACCTTTTAACTATTAGGAACAGTGCTGCTATAAATGTATGTATACAAGTTTTTATGCAAACATGTTTTCAGTTCTCTTGGATATACACCTAGAAATGGAATTGCTGAATAATATAGCAACTCTGTGTTTAACTTTTTGAACTGCCAAACTGTTTTCCACATCAGCTGCACTATTGTACATTCCCATCGCCAATGTATGAGAGTTTCAATATCCTATTTTCCACACTCTTGTCAACAATTATTATTGTCTGGTGTTGTGTGTTTTTTTAAGATTTTATTTATTTTTTTGACAGAGAGAGAGAGAGACAGCAAGAGAGAGTATAAGCAGGGGGAATGGCAGGCAGAGGGAGAGGGAACAAGCAGGCCAGGACCCTGGGATCATGACCTGAGCCAAAAACAGATGCTTAACCAACTGAGCCACCCAGGCGCCCCTATTATTGTCTGGTTTTAAAAAAAAATTGTTATTATAGCCATCCCAGGAGGTGTGAAGTGGTATCTCATTGTGGTTTTGATTTGCATTTCCCTCATGACTCATGATGTTGGACATCTTTTCATGTGCATTGAAGAAATATGTATTCAAGTCCTTTCCCCATCTTCAAATAGAGTCGTTTGGGTTTTCTATTATTGAAATGTAAGAGTTATTTATATATTGTAGATATTAGAGTCTTATCAAATATGTAATCTGCAATATTTTCTCCTATTATGTGTTTTTTTCATGGTCGGTGGTGTCCTTTGACGCACAAAAGTTTTAAATTTTGATGAAGTCTGATTTATCTATTTTTTTCTTTGATTGATATCGATCTCTCTTTTACTTGTCAGTGTTGAATTTACAGGTTACAGGTGAATTTGGCAGTGACCTGCTATGAGTGCTCTAGGTGATACAACGTATCTAAGTGGAAAAGCACTATAAGTGGGAATCCCTTTCAGTTCTATCACTGAAAAACTTCATATTCCACCTCTGGAAGTCACTATTATATAAACACCTTACTTTGAAATTGACAATTAAAGGGAAAGAATTAAGCGTTTATCCTTTCTAAAAGGAACTATATTTCAGAGTAGTCAATTTCTGGTTGATTTAGAAACGTCTTTCAAAGTATCTATTATTTTGACAGAAGACTGCCAGCTGGTGAATATAGGGTTAAGACAGAGGTAGAAAATCACCATTTTGAACAGAATGGTTGATTCCAACAAGGATTTTCAATCAGTACTGAAATAATAAAGAGTTGATGGGAAACTGCATATTCAGATGGTGTGGAAACATTGACCCCTGATTGCTTGCTGGTGGAATGTGACTTAACAGAGGAGGGACCTGGATATTGCAATCTTGACCCAGTGAGTTTTCTTGGCATCACTGCTAGTGTGGTCACCTGACATCATGCAGCTTCTGGTATATAATGTACACCATCACCCATGAAGTATTCTTGCCAAAAAATATTTTTTTTAAAGATTTTATTTATCTATTTGACAGAGAGAGAGACAGCCAGCTAAAGAGGGAACACAAACAGGGGAGTGGGAGAGGAAGAAGCAGGCTCATAGCGGAGGAGCCTGATGTGGGGCTTGATCCCATAACGCCGGGATCACTCCCTGAGCCGAAGGCAGACGCTTAACCGCTGTGCCACCCAGGCGCCCCCCAAAAATATTTAACTTGAATCTAATCAAGCCCTTAAAATATAGGAAATACAGAGAATACAGGAGCAAATAAAATGACATAATGAGGAAATAATCAAATATATCTAGAAAGAGGGATGTAATACGCCTCTGTTGCCAGGTTTCTCTAACAAGCGAATGTCACTTAAAAATAAAAAAGAAAGGAGGAAAGAAAGAAAAAAAGAAAAAGGGAGAGAAGAAGAAAGAAAGGAAGAAAGAAAGGAGAGAGGCACCTGGGTGGCTCAATTGGTTAAGCAACTAACTCTTAATTTTGGCTCAGGTCTTGATCTCACTGTGGTGAGCTTAGCGTGGAGTCTGCTTGGGATTTTCTTTCTCCCTCTCCCTTTGCCCCTCCCACACCCCAGCTTACTCATGCATGCATGCACACTCTCTCAAATAACTAAATAAATCTTTAAAAAAGAAAGAGGGGAGAAAGCAGAAGGGAAAGAGAAAACTGGAAATATTCTAGATTAAAAGAGATTTAAGAAGCAAAACAAGCAAAAATAATCATGATGCTTGATTAGATCCAGATTTCAACAAAAAAATTTAAAAAGTTTGGGACAGTGGTGGAAATCTGAATATGGACTATTAGGTAGTACTAGGGAATTATTGTTAAATTTCTGGTGTGATGGGGCGCCTGGGTGGCTCAGTTGTTAAGCGTCTGCCTTTGGCTCAGGGCGTTCTGGGATCGAGCCCCACATCAGGCTCCTCTGCTGGGAGCCGCCTTCTTCCTCTCCCACTCCCTCTGCTTGTGTTCCCTCTCTCGCTGGCTGTCTCTCTCTCTATCAAATAAATAAATAAAATCTTAAAAAAAAATTTTGGTGTGATAATGGTATTGTAGGAAACAATGTTGCAGTTATGTAAGAAAAGTCATTTTTTAAGAGATGTATATTGAAAGTCATGCAATATGAGGATATTTCAATTTAATTAAAACACATACATTATGATAGTCTTTTTTGTATATATATTTAAAGCAAACACTCAAATTTTTCTAAAAACTATCACTGCAAGATAATGCCTTCTTTGGCCAGTCTTGCCGTACTGTCAAATAATTTATGTAAACTCTTCTGTGTATTTGCTTTTACTTTACTTTTATGAAAGTGTATGATTTCATCACCTCAGTTCCTGATTAACAAGCAAGACTTGAATGATTGATATTAATCTTGGGTCTGCTCATCTGAGCTCTGTATCAACAGTGCTAGAGCTTGCTGGGAACACTGGAGCCTAGTGTTTAGCAATATAAATCTGCCTGATTTTATTTATTTTTATTATTATTTTCAAGTAAACTCTACCCCAATCTGGAGCTCAAACTCATGATCCCAAGATCAAGACTTGCATGCTCTTCTGACTGATAGCCAGACACCCCTATATCTGCCCAATTTTAAATCCCAACTCTGCCTTGCACCAGCTGTCTGACTCCCCTTGGACAAGCTACTCTACCACTTTCCGCCTCAGTTTTCCTACCTATACAATAGAGGCAATAATATTTTTAACTTTTCTTTAGGTGACCGCGGTAATAAGATAAACTATGCAGAATTCTAAACACAGTGCCTGACACAGGCTGAGGACTCAAAGGTGTTTTAATTACTATATGATCTTGGGTGGGTCACTAAATTTCTTTTCCAAACTATCTCTCTATTGATGTAAGGGACTTCCCCTCCCTGAGCTTCCATTTCTGCATTTGAAATGAGAGGACTGGAGATACCATCTATTTCTAATATCTCTGATCATGAAGGATCCTAGCAAACTTTCACTAACATAGACTTGAACAGGGGAGTAAGCCTCAAATAACCAAAACCTCCTCATGTGCCAGGAGTGAGAAGTTGAGCTTGGGAAAACGAAACATCACATATTCATATTTTCAACTTCTCTCAAGGTATGTCTGGATATTGATGCTTTATTGAATAAGAAAATGCATATAAAATGATTCATAATAGATGGTATAGAGAGGGCAGATGACGTCATGATGGTTGAAATGTTATTATGATGATGACAATGAGGAGAGAATTAGGAAGATTGTTCTCTTCCTTTGTCAGGAAGTCCATAATAACAAGGCACTATTTTTTCCATAAAATGGGTTGTGGCTAATAAGTAATGATATATAGAAGTGGGGGGAGAACCTGAGTAGTTCGGTCGGTTAAGCATCTGACTCTTGGTTTCAGTTCAGATCATGATCTTGGGGTCATGGGATCAAGTCCCGCATGGGGCTCCGCACTCAGCTTGAGCCTGCTTGAGGTTCTCTCTGCTTCTCCCTCTGCTGTTCCTGCACCTGCGTGCTCTCGCTCTCTCTCTCTCTCTCTCTCTCTCTCAAATAAAGAGAATGAGAGAGAGAAATCATTTGAGTGGGGGGTGGAACAGAGGGAGGGGGACAAACAGACTCCGTGCTGAACATAGAACCCAACGCAGGGCTCAATCCCAGGACCCTGAGATCATGACTGGAGCTGAAGTCAAAGAGTCAAATACCCAACTGACTGAGCCACCCAGGCTCCCCAACAAACAAATCTTTTAAAAAAACACAATATATAGAAAGGGGATTTGCCCTATCAGACATTAAAACTTAAAAGCCTTTATAATTAAGACAGTTTAGGGTTGCCTGGGTGGCACAGTTGGTTAAGTGTCCAACTTGATTTAGGCTCAGGTGGTGATCTCAGGGTGGTGAGATCAAGCCCTGCCTCAGGCTTGGCAAGGGGCTTCACGCCCAGATTCTCTCTCTCCCTCTCCTTCTGCCCCTCCCGTTCATGCTCTCTCTCTCTCTAAAATAAGTAAATAAATCTTTTAAAAAAAGAAAAGACAGTATAGTACTGGTGCATGAACAAACAGACCAGGGGAATACACAAAAAAACCCAGAAACAGATTCAAGTGCATAAGGAAATTTAGTATATGATAAAGGTGGCATTTATCTTACTGGAGCACAGATGAGTTTTTTAAATAAATGGTACTGTGACAAATGGGTAGCCATTTAGTAAAAGATAAAATTAGGTCCATACTCCACAACATGCATAAGAATAAACTCCAAATGGATGAGGAATCTAAATGTAAAATATAAAACTATACATTGATTGGAAGAAAACATGAGTGAACACCTCTTTAACTTCACTATAGAGAAAGATTTTCTAACTTTGACTCAAAATCCCAAAACAATAAAATAATAAATTTGACTACATTTTAAAAAGTATGCAAAAATACCATAAATAAAATAAAAAGACAATTGGTAATTGGCAAATCAGGAGAAAATATTTGCAACATACATCACAAATAAAATTCTAATATTCCTCGTACATAAAGAACTATTGAAAATTGGGGACAAATTCAAAAGAAAAATGGAAAAAAGACATGAATAAACAATATACAAGCAAGACATAAATATATACGCTTAAACATATAAAAAGATTCAGAGGCGCCTGGCAAGTTCAGTTGGTACAGCATGTGACTCTTGATCTCAGGGCTGTAAGTTCAAGACTCACACTGAGTGTAGAGATTACTGAAAAATAAAATATTAAAAAAAAAGATTCAACCAACTCATAGAGAGATCACTTAGAGACTCTTTACAGCCAAATCTGAGACAATCTGAGCAACAAAATAATAATAGCAATAGACTCTAACCCACAGAATAAAACAAATATCTATGAGCCCATACTGATAGAAATAAATGACTGAAT
The DNA here is from genome assembly GCF_023065955.2 of Ursus arctos. Lineage (NCBI taxonomy): Eukaryota > Metazoa > Chordata > Mammalia > Carnivora > Ursidae > Ursus > Ursus arctos. The sequence continues at coordinate 52,142,824 of NW_026622985.1, read as the reverse complement.
AAATAAATTGAATGAATGAAAGAATGGGAGAAGAGAGAGCTTTTCCTTAGAGTAGAATACCAATTAATAAATGAGGAAGGAATGATGGAAATAGAAAACCACTACTTGACAAATACTGTGGTAACAATTGTTGCAAGCAAGAAAATCTTATGAGAAGCAAAATATTTACGTAGTCTCAAAGAACCACCCCACAAGATACTCTTTTATTACAAAGACAAAGAAAGCAATTTTACACTGGAGAAATTCAGCAAAGACAGCTTGATAAACAGCGATTGAGGTTAATATCACGAGTAATAAAACGTGGAGATCACATACCTGCAGATATAGTGCATCGAGAAGAATACAACATCGCTTCTGTGACAGTCTTGCCAAGACACACAACCTGAATTTAATCGGGAGAAACATCAGACAAACCCAAATTGAAGTAGGTCTACAAAAGGCTGGCCAGTACTCTTCAAAAGTTTCAAGGTCATAAAAGACAAAGACTGAAGATGAAAGACAACGACTGAGGAACTATTCAGATGAAAGGGAGAGGGTAATTAAATACACCACGCCTGGGTGGTGCAGTCGTTAAGCGTCTGCCTTCGGCTCAGGGTGGGATCCCAGCCTTCCAAGATCGAGCCCTACATCAGGCTCCCTGCTCTGCTGCGAGCCTGCTTCTTCCTCTCCCACTGCCCCTGCTTGTGTTCCCTCTCTCACTGGCTGTCTCTCTCTGTCAAATAAATAAATAAAATCTTTTTAAATAAATAAATAAATAAATAAAAATAAATGCAGTGTGTAATCCTGGATTATATCCTAGCGCAGAAAGGGGATATTAGTGGAACAATTGATGAAATTGAATAGTCCACAGATTAGTCAATACTATGTCAATTTCCTGGTTTTGACCATTGTACTGAGGTTTTGTAAGATATTAACATTTGGGGAAGCTGAATGAAGAGAATTCTTTGAACTGTTTTTATAATTTTTTAAATGAGCTCTAAATGATTTCAAAATGAGGAGAAAAAAATAGAACTTGTCTATTCAAATAATTATTGTCCTTCAAAATACTGTCTCTGAGAAGTTATTTATTGTAAAGTTGTGATAAAGTTTTTGACCTTTTGAAAGTGTTTTCATTAGCTGTTTAACAGGACACAAGAAAAGTAGTTTCTTGCAATGAATTTTTTAAAAAACTTTTGGGGGATGCCTGGGTGGCTCAGCGGGTTAAGCATCTGCCTTTAGCTCAGGTCATGATCCCAGGGTCCTGCTAGGCAACCCCCCCCATTACCTAATTTTAACAAATAGTTTCTTCCCTATATGTACAGTATTTATTAACTTGGGTTTTTTTTCTGGAATAATTTAAAGCAAATCCCAGGGCCACCTGGGTCTCTCGGTTAAGTATCGGACTCTTGATTTCAGCTTAGGTCATAATCTCAGGGTCATGAGATACAGCCCTGAGTCGGGTTCTGCATTGGGTATGGAGCCTGCTTAGGTTGTCTCTCTCCCTCTCCCTCTGCCCCTCCCACCTCCCTCTCTAAAAACAACAAAAAACCCCAGCAAATCCCAGATAGGGGTGCCTGGCTGTTTCAGTTAGTAGAGTATTTGACTCTTGATCACAGAGCTGTGAATTTGAGCCCCACATTGGGTGTAGCAATTATTTAGAAAAAAAATCTTTAGGGGCGCCTGGGTGGCACAGCAGTTAAGCATCTGCCTTCGGCTCAGGGCGTGATCCCGGCGTTATGGGATCGAGCCCCACATCAGGCTCCTCCACTATGAGCCTGCTTCTTCCTCTCCCACTCCCCCTGCTCGTGTTCCCTCTCTCGCTGGCTGTCTCTATCTCTGTCGAATAAATAAATAAAATCTTTAAAAAATAAATAAATAAATAAATAAAATCTTTAAAAATAAAAAAATAAAAATAGGGGCACCTGGGTAGTAAAGTCAAACCGACCGTTGGTTTTGGCTCAGGTCCTGATCTTGGGGTCATGGGATCCAGCCCCACGTTGGCTGCAGGCACAGCATGGGGTCTGCTTGGGTTTCTCTCTCCCTCTCCCTCTGCCCACCCCTACTCCCCCTTCGAGGGCACATACAGGTGCACAGACACACTTTCTCGCTCCCAAATAAATCTTTAAGAAAATAAAAATAACCAAAAATAAAGCAAATCCCAGATATGTCATTTCACGGTAAAAACTTTTTTTCTTTAAATATATTGACTATACCGTTATCACACCTGATAAAATTAATTTCTCAGTATCATCAAATTTCTAGTCCTTATTCAAATCTTGCTGTCTCAAAACAGGTTTGTTTTTTTTTTTAAATCAAAATTATGAGGTACTTATTTATGTCTCTTAAAAATCTTTTAGTCTTTAATAGTCCACCTTCCTCCCCCCACAGCCATGTTTCTAATTTTATTTACTCTGTTGGGGAAATTAGGTTATTTGCTCTGTGGAAAGAGACTACTTCCTTCCTACTGATTTTTTTAAAACTTATGTTTCTATTCCTTGTATTTCCTGTAAATTGTTGGTTAGAACTAAGGTAAGGTTTAATTAGATTTGAGTTCAATTTGGAGGAATCACAGATACTTTATAGAAAGCACTGTGTACTCACTATTGCCTCACATCAAGAGGTACATCAGTGTTGGTTGTCTCTTTATTAATGCTGCTAAGATGGATTGGGAGGTTCAAATAGTATCTGTCTGATTCCTCATTATAAAGTTCAACATCTTTTTAATTTAAAAAAAAATTTTAAAGATTTTATTTGTTTGTCAGAGAGAGCAGAAGCAGGAGGAGCGGCAGGCGGAGGGAGAAGTAGGCTCCCCACTGAGCAGGGAGCCCGATGCCGGGCTGGATTCCAGGACTGGGATCATCACCTGAGCCAAGGCAGACATTTAACCTATTGAGCTACCCAGGCGTCCCATCAACACCTTTTTTAAAGGTAGGTGTTATATATGTTTAGCTTTATCAATAACAGAATCACATCCTGAAATCTTGCTCAGGAATAGCAATCTCCATATGTTCAGTTAACTTTCCTAACAGAACTGTGGTTGAAGGTCCATGTCAACTCTTTTATCACAAAGTATTACGGGGGGAAATTTTTTATGAGGAAACTAATTCTTAAAATTGTGAAAACAGATAAAGTTCAAAATCACCTCACATATTATTACCAGGACTGAGAACAAAATGGATAGATTTGGGAGGTCTTGGCTAAAACGCTGTAAAGAAATGTCTCAAAGAGTACTAGGGAGCTAAGCATTTTTTTAAAAATGAAATTGATACAGTTGATTCTGGGTGGAGGGACAGGAGACAGGAGTGAGGCAAGGAACTGTGACTTTTCATTATAAACCCACCTGTGCATGTATTATGTTGATAGTATTACAAAGGGCAAAGGTTGAAGAAAAGTAATAGAGTGCTGAAAATACCCAAAAATAAGAACATATTAATTTTATACTGTATTTGCTTCCAGTTTTTTCTGTTCCATCAAAATTAATTTGGAAATATTTAAAGGAGCCAAGGTCAATAAAAGCACATCTGGTTATTGAAGATCTTCAAAGAACTGACGTGTTAGAAAGGGGTCCTAAGTTTGGAGGTCACTGATTCTGTTCCAACGCCAGGAGACTCCCAACACAGGGCATTCACCCCCTCCTCCGCGCACCCCCGCCCCAGGTCGGGACTGCCACAAAGCCTCGCGGGAGGCGGGGCTAGTGACGTCGCAGAGACGACCCGCCCCCTTACGTCGCGCACTAGGAGGCCAGAAGGTTTCTGGCGGGGCCGGCGCCATTTTGCCGGAGCCTGCGACCGAGTGGGAGTGGAGTGGAGCGGCCGTTGTTGCCGACTCTTTCCTCCTCCCCACGGTCCGGTCAGCGGTTGATTAGGCCATCGGCCCTCAAGCCGAGACTTGTCTCTTATTTAGTTCTGGGGAGCGCCTGGCCGACATGAGTGATGTAGAGGAGAACAACTTCGAGGGCAGAGTGAGTACAAAGCCGCGGGAGCCGTCTTCGGCGGCGGCCCGATGCTCGGGGTTTCACGGGAACGAGCGCGGTCGGGCGGGGTTGCGGGGAGTCCTGCGGGTCCCGCGGGGAGCAGCCTCTGGAGCCATCGCGGTTGTTTCCTCACATACCAAGATGGCTTCTGGGTTCCACTCTTTCCCCAAACACCACGGATAACCCCTCTCCCCCGTTTTTGGAGACTGACTGATACCTGGACTCCTGGGTCCGATTTTCCCCCCGCAGTGCGCCCTCCCTTCTCCCCACCCCTGAGGCTTCCTTATCTGTGTTCCGAGGAGTGGGTCCCCGTCGCGGTGGGGCGGGAGGAGACGGCAGGGAGTTCCCCTCCGGCCGGATAGTGGTAGGTGCTTCCTGCGGTGGCATTTCTGGCGACCCCGAGCATCGTAGAGGGTCTCGGGGTCGAAACTGCGCGGGGCTGTTGTCCGGGCGGGGAGAAGCTGGCGTGGGACTAGCTGGGGCCTGTGTCTCCTTGGCTCTCTATTGCAGTGAGCGGCCGCGTCTCTGTTGGAACCGGCGGCGTTGCGTCTATAAAGGCGAAAGCCTTGAGGTTGAAGGTGGGACGAGCCTAATGAAGTGGTTAGTCAACGACCGCACCGACCCTTAAGCGTTCTTAAGACGAGAGCTGTGAGGGGAAAACTACGCAAGGAGCCCTTTTCCCTTAATGTCCCTTTTACTTTCTTTTCACTTCAAAATGAATGTGGAAATGCTATAACGCCTGATTTTTCTAATTCCTTGATGTTGGGTTTTTTTTCTCTCTTCTTCATATCTCAACTTCTAATGCTTTTCCTTCCTATGATCTTTCATCTAAAAACCACTTCTTTACAGGTTTTTACGGTAAACGAAAAAAATCTTACATAACTGAACAAATTTGGTGGCTCAGTATTTTAAAAATAGCTAGTCAGTTTTTCACTATTCTGTAACGCAAAACGCTACCTGGAAATTACAGACCCCCCTCCCATTTCTCTTCTCTCCCCATCCCCCTACAAAGAGGGCTCAAGGATTTCCATTATTTGGGGTCAGTGAATAGAAAGATCACAAAGATACGTTATCCTCAGCCTACATGTAGTAGAACATTTATAGTTTGAGTTCTACTTCCGAAGTTACCCTCGTAGTGGTAATTGGTGGAAGTGGGTTAGTGTGAAAACCCTGAGAAGAAAATCACCAGGCAGCATGTTCTTGCTGTTATGTTGGTATTCTGGTCACTAGGGAGAACACATAAATAAAACAATTAAGGTGTGTGCTGGATGGAATGAATTTTGTCTTTTTTAGAAGTTCATAATATAAGTACTTGGAACCAGACAGTTAAATCAGAAGGTCGGTTTAGGCTTTTGTTCTTCGTGAGGAAAAAGATTTAAATAGGTCAGAAACAAAACTTTTTATTAATGCCTTTAAGATGGGATTTTTAAAATAAAATCTCAATCGCAGATACAAGTGAGTAGTTGAAACTGATTTTTTCTTAGGATGAGATATTGTCCCAACAAAACTTTTTCAAAATCTTGCAATAAAAATATTTGGTGATAATTGTAAGCTGCTTGTTTTGATCATGTTAGGTAGTTATGGGAAGAAATTTTGCTATCCATTAATCTTTCCTTCCATAAACTGCAGTACAGAAATTTATTATTTTGCTGATGTTTGTTTTGATTTGGTTTGTGGGAAAGTGAAGAGGACTACTATTGGGGACATTTTCCTTTTTAAGTTTTTACCTCTTAGTCATCAAGTGGAGGAATGGAACAAGTTCTAGATAACTGTCACCTTACCCACCTAAGAAAGCAATGTATGTAAGATTCCTACCCAGTTTTATGCTAAAATTTATTTAGACATTAACATTCTATGTTAATGTGTTCTCCATCCCCCCCACAATGTTTACGGTCATGACAATATTTTTTGACACGTGATACCTAAGTGTATTTTAGTGTAAATAAACTCAGCAGATTGAATAATGAATATGCCTACCCTTACCTGTTACATCTTTTTTTTTTTTCTTTTGTAGGTTGAGGTAATTGTCTGTATTTGTAACTGGTTAAAGAATTAGAAGAATGCCAGAAGCTTTTCTGAGGGTGTATACTTTTTCTTTTTTTGAATTGTTTCTTAACAACAATATTCAGTAGTGCTTTTGGTTTTTAAACTGTGATTTCTTATCTGCTAGCTTTTAAACCAGCAGCTTTTAAAAAATTTTATAGAATACAGTTGTGTTATCTCTGTATCTAAATGTAATGACCATTTAGAGAGCCTCAAAACAGGATTTTCAAATGATGTTTTTGAAAGTTTTTTCAAGTAGTTACACTTCAAATTTTATAACTAAAAGTAGAGGAAACAGTGACAGGTCAGATTTCATTTGCTTTATGTATGGAATAAATAGTACATATTAACCCCATCTTACTGAAGAGATACCTAGAATTAGAGGGTAATTTTCTAAAGACTGCAGAACACATTAAAGAAACAGGACTACTACTAATAGTTCTTATATTTGTAGCATTTTAGAATCTTATCACCCCACTACCAGATCTTTGACATATTTTCAAATGTATTACTTAAAATCATTTTGCAAGGATTGGTGTACTCATACCTTTTTAGAAATTAAAAACCAAGGCCTAGAAGATCATGTAGCCAGGAATCAGATTTACAGGTCCCGGTCCATTACTCATTGCATACATATACTATGCTTTATACATTTTGATTTACTTTTTAAAAAGAAGCACACTGTACTTCAGTGTTAATAGTGTTTGCTAAAAACAGTTTATAGCAGCTTAATTTTCCACTATAGATTATCTCTTCCATTGTAGAGGACTGGAGTAAAAGAACTTTAGGAAAGAAAAAATAATTGGCTGAATTTTGTTATAAGTAACCCTAATAGTTAACCCAACCAAAATTCCCTCTGCCTGAGGTAAAACTGTTAAGCATCTGCCGCCTTTTTAGTAAAGGTCGGGTGTTCTTGAGGGAAAAAGAACTCGGAGTCTAATTTGAGATGACTGACAGCTCAAATCTTGGTAAAAGTAAGTATATAATCAAGTGTCCTGTGATAGAATTAATAAGGAATTCAGAAAATGGAGCTGAGTAGTTTTGTGAGCTAGGGGAAAGGGGAAGCTTTACCTAATGTGTAAAACTCACCTTGGGTTTTATAGTTAGGGAATAGATTGATTGTATGGATATGACAATGAGGAGGTTGCTGGGGGTAGCGAGAGAATAGATTTGGCTAGATAGGCAGTCAGATAGTGGAGGTTTTTAATTCTAGATACAGGGATTTGGACTTAATCCGATATGCAGTAAGAAGGCATGTATGGATTGTTAATTCTGAGAGTGGCATAATGAAAGGAATTTTAGCAAAGAACAGAAGAGCAGCAAGGGACACTTGAACTATTTAAGGGAGGAAATTATGAAAACTCTATTCTAAATGGGACAGCAGTGGGATGTGAAGAATGAGTGAGACATTTTCAAGGGATCCAGGAGGAAAGGAGTGCCTTTAAAATAAATAGTTTCATTAAAGCAGTTTGTGGAGGACATGTATATCAACTTAACAAATATTTTAAGTGGAAATGTCTTTTGGAGCTGAGTGAGGCTGCCACTTGAGCTATGAATTTGTTTGTTATCTTCATAAAAAGAGTTGTTTGCTTCACACAGCTTCAACTAAAATTAGGATTTAGGCCTCAAAAAAAATTGTAGTCTCCTTCATAGAAATTAAGGGAAATGGAAATTAAGCTTTTCTTATTTTACTCATTTTATTCACCCTTTACCCCTAATTTGTTTTTTTAACCAACTTTAGAAAAATGTTAAGCCCAATTTTTTTTCCTCATACAGTGGCCCATTGTTTTTAATAGAGGTCATTGATTCTCATGTAGGGGTCCATCTTATAATTCCATAATTGTCTATGCTTTGTAGTACAGTTGAAGAGGAAGGAGAATACTTGTCTCCTCCTTTTTAGAGTTAGCTAGAATCTTGAGTAGCTAGAATATTTTAAGTGATTCCTAGTGTTCCCCTTCTTAATAGATGGTTTGACTGGATGACAGAAGTGAATAGCAAAATACAAATTCCTCTGTACCTGTCTGGAATTAAAATGTGTGCTAAGATATTTTGTTAAAGAATAGCAGAAATATGGGAAACTTTTTCTTCCCTGTAGCCTGATTTGTAATGATTGGGGTAATGATGGTGCCATTCAAAACCCATCTTGGTGACTGGCTTTAAAAAAAAAAGAAGAAGAACCTTAAGCTAGGCTTTAATAGATGTAAGAGTACAAGTGAGGTTTACCCTCTCCCTTCCTTAAAAAAAAAAAAAAAATAGAATCTCTTACAGATAAGAATGTCAGGTCAGCAATTTAGCTTTTAAAAATACTTAGTTTCTTCACAGTTTAATTTCATATATCTCATCAACCTATTACAAAAGGGTAAGACTTCCTTTCTCATGATACTGACAGTATTAAACCCAAGACAAACCTGCCTTGGGTTTAATTTATTAAAGTTAAGTGCTGTCATTTATCCAATTTTAATGCTTTTTTATTCCTCCCGTAATTTTTTTAAGCAAAGAATTTGTAAACTTAAGCAAACATTGTATTGCTCAAATTAAGTAGGAGGTGGGATTTTTAGAAGGAGCGGTGTAACTAATTGTACCCACAGTGCACAGATTTGTCATAGATGCTTAATGGTTTGTGCCATTCCTAAAATGAGAATAAAAAGTTCTGATACCTGAAAGAATTCGAAGGAATTAAAAATTTAGGAATGAGAGTCATAAAAAAAAATACAGATGAGCTTTGTTTATGGATTGATTTTTGTGAATGAACTGAAGTTATTAACCTGTGGTTTTGTGTAGTGTAACAAGCATGAAATGGCCATGGATAATCAACATAATAATGTCCTAGAATCTTCCCGACAGCGTGGAAACCTTTTCTTTGGTACTATCAGTGGGTACTCAGGCATCAAATAACTAACCCTGGGACCTTTGTAAAAGGTATATATTTGCATGCTAAATGAGTTAATACCAATTGTTACTCACCTGTGTAAGATTTAGGAGGACTGAAGTGCAGGTGAGAAAGTGATAATGATCAGATGGGGAAAAGAATCAGTAAACACTGTTTAAAAAAAAAGTTGAGAGGGCAATAATGAAAAGAAATGTGGTTTCCCCTCCCTCCTTTAGGTTACTGTCAATATGTAGTTGTGAATAATCAATATCGTCTCATGATTTTCACCAAAAGTGTGACCAGGGCTGCCTGACCAATCTGAGGTAGAAGTTGTTTGTTTTTAACTAAGGCCCTTTTAGTCTTTCTTACTCAAGATTCATAAATCGTCCCATGATACTAGAAGATGAGGACCTAAGTAGAAAGTTCTGTAACAGGTTCTTAGTAAACAATTTGCTTTTACTTGTTATTTATTGGCTTTTAATATAGCTAAATTTTTGGGACATTACAGTTGATCATGACTTACAAGCTGGCTGGTTTATGAACCATATTTAAAACTTGTAAAAAAGATTATATAAATTTTACAGGTAATTTCACAGTTATGAATAGTTTAAATTTGATAATTATGCTTAAGTGCCAATTCCTACATAGTTTCTTTAAGCATTTCCAAAATTATTCCAAACTTTAGAGAATGTAAAGACACAATGTTAAGAGTATCTGTGAGCCTTTGCAGATGGAAAGACTGTTTTAACCTCACTTAGAATGCAGCATATAGGTATTTTCTTTTTAAGGAATTGCTTTAATAGCAGTTATGGGTTAAGAAGAGAGTGGACTATTTCTTTTATAAGCTTAAGAGTCCAAGAGAAGCAGCCTATCATAAGAACTGATATTTATGTAGACTGAAATTAAAGAATTGGATAAACAAGAGTTTCCCTTAAGCCCCAAAGAATGAAGTTCTTCGTACAATAAATATTACAGGCTATTGGAGTGATTTAAGTACCCCTCCCCCCTTGGGACATAAAATTTACCTAAATGCACTAATGTATTTTTATGGAAATAGACCTCCAGTTTCATAAAGTAGTGGGAATATACATTTTGAGAATGTTTGTTTTAAAAGTTTATGCTATTATAGACTTGATTTTGTATAAACTTGGCACTATGACTTGGCATAGAATTTGCATTGCCATAATAGAATGGGTTATAGTTTAGCATTTATATGTTATGTGTTTTAATGGGCTTTCAGTACTAAACATATATGTTGTTGGAATTTTTTTGTTCCACCTATCATATGATACTAGCTGAATTAAAAGATAAAAGACTGCAATTATTGCTTACTGTAGGAATTGTTCATGTTCTGCAACAATGTGTACTTATATTTAATAACCCTTCTCCTTGATTGAAGGAGTGGTACATGGTTGTTGTGGTTATTTACAGTATGTAAAATGCAGCTGTATTTTAACACAGATTGCTTAAATTGGATATACTGTGGTACTTTCTTAGTATTCATGGTTAGGTCTCTCTTTTTTATTTTTGGCTATGTCCTTCAGCTTCCACCCAAGGTACCTTGATAATAAAGAATAGTTAAAAGAACAAACACACACCGTTTAAGCAGGTTGCACTGTGAGAACTTTCTGCCTGGCTTCTGGTTTATAATAGGTAAGGTAGGCTGGAAGCCTCTTTGATTGCTATTTAAAATGTGGATATGATTTGGTTGAGTCAGTCTGCCCATTTCAACTAGACAGCATATTTTTTTAAGTCGTTGTTGGATCCACACGCAGGTTACTTGAGGAATCTGCAGAATTTCTTGACAGGACAGCTTTAAGAGTAGGTTAAGTATAAGGTAGTGAAACAGGACAGATAACTTCTCAGTATTTTATTTTTTCTGTTTGCAATTTCAATTCAGTTTCCAAATTCTGAATAGTTTTATGTATTTCTTTGAAGAAAAGTTGAAATTATTTCGTAATGAGGACAAGTCAAAGGTAGAAAAGGATAATCTAGCATTTGTCCATAAAGGGCTTATTGTACCTTGGTTTCTAATGCATAGTGTAGTGAAAATGGTACTTACTTGGTACTAGGTTTTGAAAAATAAAGTTACTTAAAAATGGCAAATATTCATATGACCATTTTTGTGTGCATGAAGACTTAACTACCAGTTCTTAGAATGATGAGCCTTTTTTTTTTTTTTTGGTATTACAGTAAAAATAATTCTGAAGAATTAAAAGTTTATTTTATGCTTTGTAGTTAATTCTTCAGGTTAAGTTTACTGACAGTTATTGATTTACTTTTTTAGATAAGTCTGTAAATTGTTTTTGGAGGTTAAAATGGTAGTAACTTTATAAATAGGTGTTACAAGGGAGTTGAGAGGACTGTTTCTTAACCTTGAATGATTCCATGAAGAAATTTATGCATATTCAGGTTTCTCTGGTAAAAACAAAACAAAACAAAAACTGAAGGATGGCAACAAAGGTGTGACAGCTTAGATAATTAAAAAGCAAGACTTTTTAAAAAAAGTATTCTAATGTCTTTTGAAAAGATACTCTGTTGTATCTTAATGTTTTGTTACCAAACCAAAAGGAAATTTTCGTTTTTTCCAATGAGTTGCTATGCCAGAGCTGAAATTTAAACTTTAAAATTTAAGATATTACTAAGTTGCCTTGTTTATTGTAATTCCTAAGAAGTGGCAATTTTCAGCACTGGTGAATAATTTTCAACTGTTTATGAGGAAAGACTTGGACATCGAATGTACACATATTTGAACCGTAATATTTTTATCATGTACTAGAAAGCTTCACATAAGCATTTAAGAATAAATCTTGGGTTTTAATATAAGACTTTTATTTCTCTACTTGTAAAATTAAAGGTTTTATAGTTACAGAACGCAGAACATTCTGAAATGTATGTATAATGTGAGCTGTGGTAGTGTTCATAGATACTATTCCATCAGCTGCTGTTCAACAGTAGCATAAATGTTAAACCACAGGATCAGTTTTATAGAAGGAAAAGCTGAGAGAGAGGGGAAGATATTCTTTCCAGCTTAATGAACCAGCCTGTATGATTCTTCAATTACAAGCAAATTAACTATTCCTTTTTTTTTTTTTTTTTTTTAAGTACTGAATATGCTGCTTTTATAGTTTCGGTGAATGAAAAAGCCTAAATTGCCGTGCCTGCTCCAGGCATTTGTCCAGAAATTTAGAGTATCAGAGATGTGGTGAAAGACTTATTGTAGGTAGCTAAATGGAAAAGGTTGATATTTAACTGAAAGGTAGCTAGCTATATTTTTCAGTTTTGTTTGCATCTGAAAAATAGACCTAGCAGCATTAGTACAGTTCTTGATAAATAAGTCTTTTGACATTAAACTCAAAGTAAAGGGAAAATCTTAAGGAAGCTGTGTGGTAGGTAGTCTTGTGGCATAAATGAAAATTGGTGTGAGGTTGGGGTGATTATTCACACTAATAATCAAGGCTCAAATGGACAGAAACAGAATTGTCTGTCCTACTTTGGTCATAAGTGCCTCATATATCTGTCAAATTTTAAAAGTCTCTTAATCAGTTTTAAATCATTTATATCCAACTTTTTCAGAAGCCCATCAGTTTTCTGATATAAGATACAGTCATTGAAGGGAGTGGATGTATGCATAACTGCATAAAATATGCAAAACTATGAATAAAATTGGTGGGATCAAAAAGTAAAGACCATGATACTAATTTTGTAACTTTTTGTACATTACAATATTTCATGGATAATATAGAATATTAAAATGGCACAGTTGCAAAATTACATGTACTTAGAAATTTACAAGCCAAAGGGGGAAATTTTAAGAATTTCGTACCTTCTTTTCCCCTTAGTTTTTTCTTTATGCTGCTTTTACATTAGAACATATGTTTCTGATTAAGTTGGAGTTAGTGGTCAAACATACTTGGAAGAAGATGTTAGTAATTTCATTAATTTAAATTTTTTATTTCTTTGAACCTCAGCATGTGTCCTGTAATATGTGAGTTTAGGTAGGTGTACACAATTTTCAGCCTAGAATGCTTTGCTTTTAACTGTACCTTGGTATCTTAGTATGGCTTAGTGAAAGCTTATTTTAAGATGACTAAGAATCTTTAAGTTGTAAGCTAGTAAAAACTTAAGACATAGGTGGGGGGATTACAGTTAATGTTAGATTTATGCTTGGGTTAAGTGTTTATATTAAAATTGTTCACATTTTTAGGAACTAAGATGAAACATGAAAGGGGAGGAGGGTGAAGAATATGGTAAAAACATTTAGAGAAATTCAGTAAATTCTCTTTAATTGTTAGAAACTAGACTTTGGACAATTTTAAAGATTATAAAATTGTTTTTTAATAAACTAGTTGTTTGCACTTTACCTGCTGGCTTTTCCATTTGGTAGATAACATTCTGAACTCCAGCAGAGTTTTATAATCCCCACGTGCTTAAATATACTAAATGTTCTTTTTCCATTAAGGTTAATGTTCGTGAAGAAATTGAAGAGTTTTTTCCAAGAATGTGGAAGATAAATCAAGATAAAAGAAGGCTAATGAAAAGTATTAAAGATCAGAAAATTAAAATTGAATGGGGGAAAAAATTGAACAGAAGATTGGTCAGATAGAAGCCCTTGAATATTTTTTTAAGGCTATTTTGAATTGTTTGAATTGGGGAAGAATACACGAAGTATGAAAAATGAAAAACTCAATGAAGAATGAAGAGAAGTAGAAAGCAAGAGTGAAGTAGAATTAAAAGAATCTGGAAGAATGAATGGGTCCTAGGTTAAGTAAATGTATGGTTTATGTTCCAGTGTCTGTATGATCAAGTTGTAGATGAATTTGCATGATTTCTTAGTTAATAGAGAATTGGTGATCTGGTTCAAGTAGGGAATTATTGAGGACAGTTAGCAGTATTAACAATGGGTTGTTAATGAGCTGAAATTTTTTCTGGAGGGTGTTGCCTAACCATTTGTTTTTCAGGAGCAATCAATATAAATAATTACGGTACTTTAAATGTTAGGTGTTAGGCATCTACGTGACCAGTGCCATTTGTAATACTGTCTTCTTTGTTAGGAGTCTCGCTCTCAGTCAAAATCTCCAACGGGAACTCCTGCTCGTGTAAAATCGGAGAGCAGGTCAGGATCTCGTAGTCCATCAAGGGTTTCCAAACATTCAGAATCTCATTCTCGATCAAGATCAAAATCCAGGTAAGTGTGCTTAAAATAATACTTAAGATGCTTTCCTTAGATTTTTCAGAGCAAGGTGATTTTTAGCAGGTCCCTCACTTTTCCTGCATTTTGTGTAGAAGTTTCACAAAATCATGAAGTAGTTTTTCTCAAACTGTGGGGTTTAAAAATGAATGTTCTGGGGGCAGCTGGGTGGCTCAGTCAGTTAAGCATCCAACTCCTGATTTCAGCTCAGGTCATGATCTCAGAGTCTTGAGATTGAGCCCTGCATCAGGCTCCGCCCACAGCAGGGAGTCCACTTCTCTTCCTCTGCGTCTTCCGCTTATGCTCTCATGCACATGCACACACTCCCCCCCCCCCCCCGCCAAGTAAATAAATCTTTAAAAAAAATTTTAATGCTCTAGATAAAGATTTAGATAAAGCAGAGTCAAGTCATCTCTTAGCCCAGTTAACCTATCAGATATTAGCTATTAATATAAATAAAATGTGTTGCTTGATTTAAATGTACTTGGCAATAAGAATTGGAGTTTGGTTTTATTTCAACAGTATTTGTGTAACAAAAATGTAATTTTCTCCGTTGGAGACTTGGCATGTAATTTAGTGCAGAGAAGGTTGATGTAGCTATGTTGTACTAATTACCGGAATGATTTGAGAAGCTTTTTCAAGATTCACATTCCAGCTACATCCTTTACCTGAAGATTGTGACTTAATAGGTCCAGGGTAGAATCTAGCCAGATACAGTTGGGGCAGGGAGTGGGGGGAGTCTCTGGGTGGGTGATTCAGAAGCTCCTACCACTATCATCTCCACTGACAACAAAAACTGTAGTGAACCACTGCAAAGTTCACTGTATCAGATGTCCCAGGTGTACAGAGGTGGGTGAAAGAAAGTTTAAAAACAACCTGGACAGTTCATTTAATAAGTCATAATTTCTTGATTAGAGACATAATTTGTCTTTTGTATAGAGTTTCCTTGCCAGTGGAGCATGAGATAGAAGAATTGGTTAAAGGGCTGGACTTTTCTTGAGTCCACAGCTATGTCTTTATCGTATCCAGGATCCAACTTGATTTACTAGCCACTCTAACAAAATCTACATGTGCATGAGTATGCAAACAGAAATGAGCATATTTTCATTTTAGGACCTTTGCATTTGCTGCTCTCAGCCTAGAATTCTCTTCCCTCAGGTATTCAGCCATTTGATTTATTCTCTGCCCAAGCGTTAACTGAGAACATTAAAGATCATGCATGCTCTTTATTCCCTTACTCTTAGTTTTTTTCTTAGTACTTACCAATATCTGATTTAGAGGAAAGTTAGGCACTCCTGAAGTGTTTTTAATGTCTCCTTTTTTCATTACTATTTAAGAATAACTTGATGGGGTGCCTGGGTGGCACAGTTAAGTGTCTGCCTTCAGCTCAGGTCATGATCTCATGGTTTTGGAATCCAGCCCCGGGTCATGCTCCCTGCTCAGCGGGGAGCCTGCATCTCCCTCTCCTTCTGCCCATCTCCTTGCTTGTGTGCTCTCTCTCTCTCATAAATAAATAAAATCTTTTTAAAAAAAAAAATAGGTATGTTAAAAGACATAATTCTTATTAATGTTTATCTTACATTGAGGCTATAAATTACTGCTAAAGAAAATTGATGGTATCTAAAAGTAGCCTAAATCTGCTAGGAACACATCTCCATGTCTTACCAAGGAACCATTACTCTTGCTATTCCTAGAACACTTTTCGCCTGTCTACCTAGTCAAATTTATGTCTCCCAGCTTTATTATTAGCCTTCTTTGTTTTGAATAATCTTTCCTCATTAGTTTTATTCCCATCACCCATGTGCTTTCTTTTTTTAACTTTCTGGCCCTTAGCATGTATAACATTTATTGAACATCTTAAACAAGTTATTTTGTAAGGCTGTGATCACTAGTAAGGCGCCTGGGTGGCTCGGTTGGTTAAGCATCCAACTCTTGATCTCAGTTCAGGTCTTACTCTCAGGGTTGTGAGTTCAAGCCCCATGTTAAAAGGGGGGGGGGGGCTATGATGACTTCTAGTCTGGGTGTTTATTAAGGATGGGTCAGATGAATAGTAAATAAATTGTTGCATTAAGGGGTGCCTGGGTGGCTCAGTCTGCCACTGCATTTGCCTTGGTCTCAGGGTCCTGGGATCAAGCCACGCATCGGGCTCCCCGCTCAGAGAGCCGATTTCTACCTCTCCCCACCTTGTGCGTTCTTTCTCTCTCTCAAATAAAGTCTTTAAAAAAAAATTATTGCATTAAGAAGCAAAAAGAGTCAGTGACTGAAGTAGAGATAGGAGATGAACTAGGGAATCAGCAGTGGAGGATGGGTGAGGTACTGTGGAAAGCTTGAAGAAATGAAGACTTACATGGGCATTTAGGTTGTTGAATTAATTTAGCAGATGCTAGATTGCAGTGGGCTAAAGAAAGAAAGGAAATGGTGTTTAACAGTGAAGGGAATATAGAACTATATTGAGAAGATGATAAGAATCAAAGGATTTTACTGTGGTGGTAATGATATTTGGTGGTTTGTGTTGTCTTTGTTGTGGTAAGATACACATAACAAAATTTATAGTCTTAATCATTTTTAAGTGTATAGTTCAGTGGTAGTAAATACATTCACATTGTGCAACCATTACTACCATCTGTCCCCAGAGCTCTTTTCATCTTGTAAAACTGAAACTCTGTAACCATTAAACAAGGGCTCCTTGTTTTCCCCTCCTCCTAGCCCTTGGCAACCACCATTTTACTTTCTGTCTGTATGACTTTGACTACCTTAAGAACCTTATATAAGTGTAATCATGGTATTTGTCTTTTGGTGACTGACTTGTTTCACTTAACATAATGTCCTCAAGTTTCATCCATGTTGCAGGATATTGCAGGATTTCTTTAGTGCTAGTTTGTTTTTTCTTTTTAAAGAAGGTAGAGTTGTAACATGCTTGTATTGTAAAGTGAAAAGAGTGTAGAAGGGATAGACTGAGAACATGATTGAGTGATAAAAAGAACAAGAGGAAGAATATTCTTTCCTCAGAAGGGAACTGGGATACATGTAGAGATCCTTGGCATTAGCCATCTTGTTTCAGTATTTTTACCTAAATGTATTTCTCTCAAAGGTCGAGGTCAAGGAGGCATTCTCATAGACGTTACACTCGATCCAGATCCCATTCTCACTCTCATAGGAGACGATCTCGAAGTAGGTCATATACACCAGAATACCGGCGTCGAAGAAGCCGAAGTCATTCTCCAATGTCTAACCGGAGAAGACATACAGGCAGCAGGGTATGTGGTTTTTAAAAATTAATGAAAATTTATTTTGTCTTTATGTGTTTAGTCATAGCATAATATCTTGTTTTCATGAGATGCGACCATTATTTTATTTTATTTATTTATTTTTAAAGATTTTATTTATTTATTTGACAGAGACAGTGAGAAAGGGAACACAAGCGGGGGAGTGGGAGAAGGAGACGCAGGCTCCCCACTGAGCAGGAAGCCTGATGCAGGGCTCAGTCCCAGGACCCTGGGATCATGACCTGAGCTGAAGGCAGATGCTTAATGACTGAGCACCCAGGGCACCCCTTAGACCATTATTTTAAAGTGGTACTCCAGGGCACCTGGCTGGTTCAGTCAGTGGAAATGTGACTCTTGATCTCAGGGTTGTGTGTTCGAGCCCTTCATTGGTTGTAGAGATTACTTAGGAAATAAAGAATAAATAAAGTGGTACTCCAGAAACATCCTTAAGCGTATGAATATTGTTTATATACATTTAAATATATTTTCTTGACTTTGAGTAGTTAAAAGATGAAATTTGGGGAAAAAATACATGTTCTAAGAATTAAAATGAAAAGCATGAGTTGAGAATATTGAGGTGAAAAAGTTTGGTGGGGATTGGGGGGAGCTGGCAAAGAAATACATGTAGTCATAATAACACTTAACATTGAGCACTGTGCAGTTTTTCAATACATTTAATGGATAAGAGTCTTGGATATGTGACACTGAGGTTTGGTTTTTGGCTAACTGGCAGAGCCCAGGTTTCAGCCAGTCTGCTTGACTCTTAAAGTTCCCATGCCTAACTGCTGTGCTGTGCTTTTCCTCCATGTGATACTGAATTATTTAACTGTGATGATGTTTTAAAATCTGTACATAGATTTTTCAAAATCTGGATAGTGGGAAGTTTGAAGGAATACCCTTGGTAAGAATGAAAATGGAGGAAAGTCTAATCAGCAATTACAAATAGAGTCATATTAAGTACAAATCTGTAAGCTAGAAAATATTTGAGTAAACCACAAATATGGCTTTAAACTACGGTGGATTCATAGGATACATTCTGAAAATTGCTGGACTGAAAAATAAGGATATTTTTATTCAGGCTACAGTGGAAGTATACTCCAAAGAAGGTCTGAGTGTACTGTGAACTGTAAAATACAGTTCATCTGGTTTTTTTCCTCTTAAAGTCTTCTTTCCCAAGTGACTTGAAACAGTATAGTCTTTATGTATTAGGTGAGGTGTTTTAAGCAAAGTCTTTCTTTCTTTCTTTCTCTTTCTTTCTTTCTTTCTTTCTTTCTTTCTTTCTTTCTTTCAAGATTTTATTTATTCGAGAGAGAGAGAGCGGGAGCGGGGTGCAGGGAGAAGAAGCAGGAAATTCCTCACTGAGCAGGGAGCCCGACTCAGGACTCCATCCCAGGCCCCTGGGGTCATGACCTGAGCCAAAGGCAGATGCTCAACTGATTGAGCCACCCAGGCGCCCCAAAGCAAAGTATTTCTGTGCGTGTTAATTTTTATTTCCATTTGGAGCTTGAAATTAAATCACATTTTTATTCAACAGGCAAATCCAGATCCCAACACTTGTCTTGGAGTGTTTGGCCTCAGTTTATACACAACAGAGAGAGATCTTCGTGAAGTATTTTCTCGATATGGACCATTGAGTGGTGTCAATGTGGTTTATGATCAGCGAACTGGCCGATCACGAGGATTTGCTTTTGTTTATTTTGAAAGAATAGATGACTCAAAGGAGGTAATTTTGTTTTTATAATTACTTTTCAATTTGAAATTTTTCTGATGTGCATAATTATATTGTTAAAAGTTGACTAATGGTCTCCCAGTTCCATAACTTGTTTTCTTTCATTCCCTAACCTGAGTTTGTTTCAAACTCTTCCTTTCAGGACATCTGGGCAGCTCAGTGGCTAAGTGTCTGCCTTCGGCTCAGGTCATGATCCCAGGGTCCTGGGATTAAGCCCCACATCAGGCTCCTTGCCCAGTGGGGAACCTGCTTCTCCCTCTCCCTGTCATTCCCCTGGCTTGTGTGTGCACGCACTCGCGCGCTGTCTCTCTGTTAAATAAAATTTTTTTTTAAAGATTTTATTTATTTATTTATGTGAGGGGGGGAGGAGAACAAGAGAAACCAGGAGCAGGAAGGAGAGGGAGAAGCAGGCTCCCTGACGCAGGGCTCGATTCCAGGACCCTGAGATCATGATCTGAGCTAAAGGCAGACACTTAACTGACTGAGCCACCCAGGCACCCCTAAATAAAATCTTTTAAAAATAATAATAATAACTCTTCCTTTCATTGTTACAATTGGAAATTGCCAGTTTCACTTCCCAGCTAATATTTTCTGGTATAAGCATATCCTGATTGAAATCTGACTTTGTAAAGTAGGGTATATATGTTTGAGTTAATGAAAAAGTAAAGTATATAAATGTTCTCTTTTGACTAAATCTTATATTCCAAGCAGATGATTAAACTAACTTTTTAGAAATTACATGATATTTTGGGAGGCCTGGATGGCTCAGTTGGTGGAGTGTGTGACTCTTGATCTCAGGGTTATGAGTTCAAGCCCCTTGTAGAGATTACTTAAAATTAAAATCTTTTTTAAATTAAAAAGAAATTATGTTACTTGTTTAATCTGTTTAATTTTATGTAGAATTAGATCCCCAGGTATAGATAAAGAGCTTTGTTTTTCTGTTTTCATATTCATCTGTCATTCTGTGGTATAATTAAAATATACATAGAAAGAATTGGTTCTCTTTAAGATTTTATTTGAGAGAGAGCATGGGGAGTAAAGGGAGTAGGAAAGAGAATCTCAAGCAGACTCTGTGCTGACCCCCACGTGTGACTCCATATCGTGACCCTGAGATCATGACCTGAGCCAAAATCAGGAGTTGGATACTTAACCGACTGAGCCACCCAAGCTCCCCTGAAGCTGTGCTACTCCAGTGTATTAGATATTGGATTATAAAGGGAGCAGTAGGCTTGCTTTCTCTATACTAAAAGTTCATAGTGATTCGGTTAGAAAATACCATTTTAAGGAATTTGAAGCCCACTGTTAAAGTTTTATCAAACCCTTTTTGGGGCACCTGGGTGGTTGAGTTGGTTAAATATCCGAGTCTTGATATCAGGTCTTGATCTCAGGGTTGTGAATTCAAGCCCCATATTGGGCTCCACTACTTTAAAAAAGTAAGTGTTGTTGTTGTTTTGATCAAACCTTAATAGGGACTCCTGAGTGGCTCAGTTGGTTAAGCATCTGCCTTCGGCTCAGGTCATGATCCCAGGATCCTGGGATCGAGTCCCACATCAGGCGCCTTGTTCAGTGGGGAGCCTCCTTCTCCCTCTGCCTGCTCTGCATACTGCTTCCCCTGCTTGTGCTCTCTGACAAATAAATGAATAAAATCTTTTTTAAAAACTCCTTATCTTTAAAAAAATAAAATAATAATCAAACCTTAATAAATGGCGGGGTACCTGGCTGGCTCAGTTGGTAGAGCATTCAACTCTTGATTTCAGGGTCATAAGTTTGAGCCCCACATGGGCATAGAGCTTACTTTAAAAAATAAATAAATAAATGTCAAATGTACCATTTTACATGTGATAGTAATTGGACATAGGTCACTGCTGTATGCATCAACAGCATTTGATTGCAACATAAATAGTCATAATAAAAATTAGCATATCTGGGGTGCCTGGGTGGCTCAATCGTTACGCTTCTACCCTTGGCTCAGGTCATGATCCCAGGGTGCTGGGATCAAGCCCCAAGTCGGGCTCCCTGCTCAGCAGGGGAATCTGCTTCTCCCTCTCCCTCTGCCCCTGCTCATGTGCTCTATCTCTCTTGCTCACTCTCTCTGTCAAATAAAATCTTAAAAAAAAAAAAAAAAAAAGAAAGAAGAAATAAATAGATAAATAATAAAAGCCTGTCTTTCAAAAATAGTAGATGCTAGTGGCATCTAGTGGATGGAGGCCAGGAATGATGCCAGACCTCTTACAGTGCACAGGACAGCCACCCACAATATAGAAAAGCAGTCCAAAAATGCCAGTAGTGTGGAGGTTTAACACCCCAGATAATTCTAACAAAATAACACACCAGGTTGTAAGTCATTTATGTAGTAGACATTCTAATCAGCATTCTCTTATTTATTTATTTGAGAGCGAGCGTGTGCACACATGAGCTGGGGGCCGGCAGAGGGAGAGAGAAAATCTTAAGCAGGCTCCATGAAATCAAGAGTTGGGACACGCAACCCACTGAGCCACCCAGGCGCCCCTCTAATGTTTTAATTTGTCAAATATAATGACCTTTTTTTGGTTATATATTTGTGATTTGTTTATTTCTCTTCTCAATTAAGAGGTAAAAGTATAGGGGTGCCTGGATGGCACAGCGGTTAAGCGTCTGCCTTCGGCTCAGGGTGTGATCCTGGAGTTATGGGATCGAGCCCCACATCAGGCTCCTCCGCTATGAGCCTGCTTCTTCCTCTCCCACTCCCCCTGTTTGTGTTCCCTCTCTCGCTGGCTGTCTCTATCTCTGTCAAATAAATAAATAAAATCTTTAAAAAAAAAAAGAGAGAGATAAAAGTATAAGTTTAAAAAATCCTAAGGTATCTGACCTGAAGTAAAAGTTGTGAAGTATAAAATAATACCACAATTAAGATTTTTTTAAAATATGAAATTTGCTGTAGCTCTTGATTCCTCCCATAACCACCCTGCCAGGTTTATTTCTTTATAAAATAAAATGAAAATGGCAACTTTACTGTAGTTCCAAGGAACTTGCAAATTTGGTTAAGTAGTTGAAATTACTATCCTATTTATTGGTATTAGTGCTGAAGGGCAGAGTGATAGGGAATGTGAGTGCATATATAAAGACCAGGAGCATGTTGGCAGGCTTAGAAGTTCTTTTATATTTGGAGTTCACTAGGTGGCGGTGTGTTACCTAAGAAATGGTTTTTGGCTAACCTGGACTTGTCAGCTGAATTGCAGTTTCTGCTTGGAGTTGCCTAGACTTGAGTTGCCCAACTTGTATGGTTCTTTCTCAGTAGCTACCCCCAGTCTTTCAGCAGTGGCCTGTTTAAGTGTCTGTGTGTATGTAAGAAAACTCAATGCTGTTGACATGCATATATCAAGGATTCGTATGTAAAATCCTGGCCCCTGTTTGGGAAAAGTTTAGAGAATTTTAATTTTTTAAATTTCAAATGGAAAACATGTTAAATTTGTTGTAGTTTTAGTAGTTTCTCATTAGTGAATTATGCATGACTTCTGTGCCTGTTCTCCTTTAAAGGCTATGGAAAGGGCAAATGGAATGGAGCTGGACGGTAGAAGAATTCGAGTGGATTATTCTATTACGAAGAGAGCGCACACACCTACACCTGGCATCTACATGGGCAGACCAACTCAGTAAGATTGCAAGTTTTTTAAGCTAAACTAAGAGCCAGAAATTCATCAGAAATGTATGCAAACTTGATTAATCAAAAGATAAAATGATTTTTTTTTACTGTAATTAGAATTGAAAGTTACTTAATTTGTGTATGTTCTTACATCTGTTTGAGGAGAGGGACAAATTAAAACCATTAGAGTTGTTACTGGCTCTTTCCTTGGTGCTGTACAAATAGAAAAATTATTAAAAACTAGAAAAATAGTGTATGCTTTTAAGTATTCTCTTTCTCTTCTTATGTGACTTTGGAAGCCTTGTGGATAGGGAAGACTTTTACTGATAGTGGTGTGTATTTTTTTTTAAGCCAGTTTTCACATCGTGCAGAAAATAGAGGCTTTTATAAATGTTTTTTTAATATTAAACAACTGAAGAGAATATTTCTTAAAAGTGAAAGAAGGAATATAGGCTTTCATTTACTTTGAATCCTTACTGGGGAAAATGGAGGGTTTGGTAAGGAGAGCCTACAAAAACTGAAGTGAAAATAGTGTCCCTGTGATTAGAAGTTGGGAAGAACTACAAGAGAAAGTGCTTAGAGTTTAAATTTGCTGCCAAAGATTTAAAAGCCAGACCTTGAAATAGTTTTAGTGCCAGGCCTCAGTGTAGGGTAGTTAATTCTTTTTGCTATTCAGGTTCGTTTAACCTTTTTAAATTCTTGATGTTTATTAATTGTTTTTTAATTAGTCATAAGGACTCACATCTTCGCATTTTAGTACTGTTTCCCAGCACAGTACTTCATTGCAGCTTGTTGAAAAGGTCCTGCAGATTTGGATAGTGCATTAATAAAAGAACAGTTTATAGTTTGGGAGTTTTGTGAAATCATTCCTGGTTATTTATGTTGTGAATAGGAATCCAAATAGAATAATACCATGGAAGTCAGCAAAGTGAGACACATGGGGGTCACTGACATAAAAAAGGTTGTTCTTTCTCTTAATCTTCCTGCCTCCCTCCATTTTAGTTAAGTACCGGTTGGTATTAAATGATACTGCAAAATAATCACATTGATGTAAAATCTTTACATTTTTCTGTAGTAGTGGCGGTGGCGGTGGCGGTGGTGGAGGTGGTGGTGGAGGTGGAGGAGGTGGCAGGCGTCGAGATTCTTACTATGATAGAGGATATGATCGTGGGTATGACAGATATGAAGACTATGATTACCGGTACAGGTAATGTTTTATTGTAATTTCTGTTCTAAATTAGATGATAGTTGTATTATTTGGCACTTTTAATTTGTGTTTCATACACATTAATAAAAATACTTAAAATAGATGTTGGTTTCTTGAGAAAGTAGAGAGGATTTTCTCAAGATTGAGAACATAGGTTAATTATCTGTATTTGCCAGTATTTTCTTGTACCATATGCTTGCTCCTGTCGTATTTGTAATAGTACTTGAATGATGGGGAATTTTTATTTTCACTTGCCTCGATGGAGTAATTATGTGGTATGCTAAGTAATCTTTTATTTCCTACAGAAGAAGATCACCTTCTCCTTACTATAGTCGGTACAGATCACGATCGAGATCTCGTTCCTACAGCCCAAGTACGTATATTTTTACTTTTGTGGCATTAAGAACCATTCCTAATTAATGGTTTGTTTTAGAAAATTAGGGTATATGGAGATTGTTGATAGATGGACAAATAATAGGCAAGTCAAACTATAACTGTCATTTTGACTTTTGTTTTTTGCTCTCTTTCAGGACGCTATTGATAAACAGAATGGTTGCAGATGAGGACATCTTTTTCTTTTTTTTTTTTCGTGTGTGTGTGTGTGTGTGTGTGTGTGTGTGTGTGTGTGGGTTTGATTTGGTTTTGGGTTTTTTGTTTGTTTTGGTTTTGGGTTTTGGTTTTTGTTAAATTCTGGATTTCCCCAAGCTTCTAATCCTTCTTACTTCTTAAAAAGAATCCTTAAAAAAAACAACAGCTTTGGTTTATTCACCATCTACACTTTGTCGGTTGTATTGCTGTTTCCACCCCTTTTAGTATACTCTTAAAGATGTAATTGTCATTTTGAGCAGTTAAACATCTTAAGTAAAAAAAGGAACCCCCAGTGTTATGCTTTGTAAATGATTTTTTCTTTTTTTTTCTTTTTCTTTCTTTTTTCTTTTTCTTTTTTCTTTTTTTCTTTTTTTTTTCTTTTACTTTGCTTTCACAGAAAATTAACTCCTGGCTAATCAAATGAGGAAAGAAATGATCTTTTTAAAGCTTCTTTTGTGTTAGTTATTGTTAGACGTTGTATTAGAGACCTCCATTTACAACGAACTCCTTTTTTAACTTTCTTTTGGGGAAGGTAGTAAGTAACACATAAAGTAGTTCAGTCATGTCAAGTTTGTCTGGGGTGGCATGGAGCAGTCAAATAGTTGAGTGTAGAAAGTTTGAAGCTATAGAAGAAAACTCTTGGTCATTTCTTTTGAAGAACGAAATTTTTGAACCCTAAAAATTACATCTTTTTTTTTTTAGAGATGAAAAAGCTTGTGGACTCCTACAAAACATGTTGTATTTAAAATACATCTGTTAAATCTTAGTGTGATTTTTGTGTTGAATTTATTGAAATTTAAGTATTCCCTTAATCAGTGAAGGACAACTCATTATTTATTACTTAGAGCAATTGTATACTTTGTTGTTAGAAATTTTGGTATTGGGACAATGGTTAAGCAGGCTGTTATTGTATAGTATAGAGTCTTTAGAAGATACGTGTGAGGAAAAGTAGTCTCCTTTCAAATAAAAATTTCTTTGAAAATGGGACTGTTTCTTTATTGTGGTAGAATGGGGAAAGAATATAACTGCGTAGATTTGGGAACCAGTCCTTTTCCTGACATTTTGCTTATACCCAATGGTATAATTCTTTCTCTTCCTCGGTCTTTAAAAATCCTTAGTTTGGGTGGCTTTTTCTGTTAAGCATCTGCCTTTGGCTTGGGCCCTGATCTCAGGGTGCTGGGATCGAGCCCCGACCGCATGGGCTCCCTGCTCAATGGGGAGTTGTCTTCACTCTCCCCTGCTCATGCCCACACTCTCTGTCTCAAATAAGTAAGATCTATTTTAAAAAAATAAATAAAAATCTTTGTTTTTCTTCCCTCCCCCCCCCCTTTTTTTTAAAGATTTTATTTATTCATTTGAGAGAGAGCACAAGCAGGGGGAGTAATGGCAGGGAGAGGGAGAAGCAGGCTCCCAGCTGAGCAGGGAACCCGATGTGGGACTAGATCCCAGGACCATGAGATCATGACCTGAGCTGAAGGCAGATGCTCAACTGATTGAGCCACCCAGGCGCCCCTTTTCCTCCCTTTTTCTATCAGCCTAGTTGTTGATATTGAGAATGTTCAGCATCAAACACGTGGGGAAGGAAAGATAATACAGTTTATGGCTTTAAGAAGCCTATACTCTACGGGGCGCCTGGGTGGCACAGCGGTTAGGCGTCTGCCTTTGGCTCAGGGCGTGATCCCAGCGTTATAGGATCGAGCCCCACATCAGGCTCCTCTGCTATGAGCCTGCTTCTTCCTCTCCCACTCCCCCTGCTTGTGTTCCCTCTCTCGCTGGCTGTCTCTATCTCTGTCGAATAAATAAAAATAAATCTTTAAAAAAAAAAAAAGAAGCCTGTACTCTAATAGGAAGCATACTTAGACAACTCTAATGTAATGTAAGGTGAGGGTGTTTTAGTAAAGAGGTAGATTATGTTTCAGGTGACTTTTATAAAAAGGTGTAAGAGCATGAGCCCCTTTCTTTTCTTCCTCAAAACAGTGAGGATAGAATTAAATTATAATAATCTGTATAAACTGATGGGATCTATGAGATTGAAGTGCCTCGGGTATCTTTGTTTTTTATTTATTTATTTTTAAAGATACTTAGCAGGGAGAGGGAGAGAGAATCTCAAGCAGACTCCTCACTGTGGAGCCTGATGCTTTACTCAGTTTCACGACCCTGAGATCATGACCTGAGCCGAAATCAAGAGTCGGATGCTTAACTGACTGAGCTACCCAGGTGACCCATAATTTTTATTTTTTAAAGATTTTATTTCTGGGGCACCTGGGTGGCTCAGCCAGTTAAGTGTCTGCCTTCGGCTCAGGTCATGATCCCAGGGTCTTGGGATCAGGGCTCGGGCTCCTTGCTCAGTGGAGAACATGCTTCTCCATCTTCCTGTCACTCCCCCTGCTTGTGCACACTCTCTCTCTGTCGAATAAAATCTTAAAATAAAAACCTTAATGATCTATATCAATAAATAGAAAATATGGAACAAATTAAGATCATCTGAATCATCCTAATTGAAAAAAAAAGGGAGGGAGCCTTGTAGATATCTGGAGGAACATGTTAAGTACAGGGAATAGCAAATATAATGGCCTTAAGGCACTAAAATACCTGAACTGTTGGAGAAGAAAAGGAGGCCCAAGAGGACAAAGATAATAACCAAGGGCTGGATGTTGCTGGGGCGAGGAAGAGGTTGGGAGGAGTGGCTTCAACAGTCCAGAGGTAAATTCCTTTATAGAAAGGGGAACTGCTATCAGAAGTAGCTGCATAGGTGTAATATTACTTATTAGATGCTAGGATAGATATTAGGCTTAAGGACTTTGTCCACACTAGGCGGGGAGCCTATTTAAATTTAAAAAAAGAAAATGTCATTCCTTTCAGTGTATGAATTTTCTTTTTCCCACCCAAGTAATTTAAAATTAAGTGGATTGAATGGTCAAAACCAGTGCATTTTTGTATTATGAAGTACACATTAAAGGTAAGATGAGAAATATACCATCGATGAGAGTCTTGACAAGAAAACTCTTAACTTCCAAGAAAGCAAACATGCACAAGTGCGGTAACAAGCTTTGCCAATTTAACCTCCCACCAACAGTATAAGAGAGGGAGGTCTTTTCTTGAAACAAAAAGTGTTGAGAGCATACTAAAGGAAAATAAGCTATATTTTTAATTATTTACAGCACAGAATTGTTTCAAAATGAAATTAAGGTAACACTTTACAAAAACAATCTGACAAGATAAAAAACTAATGGAGGAACTCCTGGCTGACTCATTTGGTAGAATATGTGACTAGATCCCAGGGCCGAGTTCAAGCCCGATGCTGGATGTAGAGTTTACTTTAAAAAAGCTAATGGAACTAAAGGGTAAAGACTACAAGGTGTTAGTACAAAGATGGATACTGTGGAATCCTGTATACTTGAAATGATTCGCTAATTCTGTGTACACTTGTAACTGATCCCCAGAAGCCTATCCACTCAAACCCACATGTGGTGTTCATAAAAAGAAAGCTGCTGGGGCGCCTGGGTGGCGCAGTCGTTGGGCATCTGCCTTCGGCTCAGGGCGTGATCCCGGTGCTCTGGGATCGAGCCCCACATCAGGCTCCTCCGCTAGGAGCCTGCTTCTTCCTCTCCCACTCCCCCTGCTTGTGTTCCCTCTCTCGCTGGCTGTCTCTCTCTGTCAAATAAATAAAATCTTTAAAAAAAAAAAAAAAAAAAAAAGAAAGCTGTTGCTTAACACAGTCATGAGTCCCCATGGTAAGTCGTGCTGTGCAATCTAACTTAATCCAATTTTCATGGCATAATTTTCAGACTTTACAAATAGTTGTTTGTAAATCAGGATATTCCCTTGATGCGGGAAGTACAATTGGCATAATTTTAATGAGTTGAGAGTAAAATTGACAGATTTGGGGAAAATGAGACTATCAAAAAGAGGGCTTAGGGGCACCTGGCAGGCTCAGTTGGTGGAGCATGTGATTCTTGATCTTGGGATTGTGAGTTCAAGCCCCATGTTGGGCATGGAGCCTACTTCTAAAAAAATTGTATAGAAAGAGGCCCCAAGTAAGCTATTATACTTTCCCCTCAGAGGTGAGTAATGAGCATATGGGTACAGGTGCCACAATTTTGTAAAAAACAGTGGGTCCCTGTTCACTTTTTTTAAGATTTTGAGAGAGAAGGAGGAGGAGGAGAAACACTCCCTCCTGAGCCAGGAACCCGCCACAGGGCTCCATCCCAGTACCCCGAGATCATGACCTGAGCGGAAGGTAGACGCTTAACTGACTGAGCCCCTCTGGTCACCCTCAATTTGAGAAAATTCAGAGGAGAGAATGAGGTGTTTGTTGGAGATGGGTGGTAGTGAAGTTTGCACAATGTGAATGTACTTAATGCCACAGATCTGTGCACTGTTACAAATGGTAAGTATGTGTAGTTTACCACACACAGACATAGTAAAAAAAACTCCCTAAAATAAAGATCTACACATAACAATACCAAAAATAATTTGGTATTTCTCTCTGGTGTATCCCGTCGTTTGATAGTTGCCAAATGATTAGGTAACCAATGAGGTAACTTGCTTCATGACTTGCTGTATCATTGGTGCCTAGGACAGTGCCTGGCATGGAGTAAATGCCCAATAAATGATTGTACATATCAGTGAAAGAATGGTGATAGTAACAGGAAAAAGATTGGTAGGGTCCATAAACTAAATTCCCAATCAGAAAGTTCCATCAAGTTAAGCTAAAGAGCTAAAGTATAAAAGGACTATATAGCAGGAGTATAGGCTAAAAGTATATTCAATCATGATGATCCTATAAAAGGATTAAGAATTGCTTTTGTTATAAACTCCTCTAATAATAAGGAAGAGAAGTGACAATATGACAATTATAAAAGGATTGGTGCTTAAGTCGCCTTGAAAGTTAATTTATATGGAACACTGAGATCCCTGATGTCAGATAAGTGAAGCGTTCTGATATTTACAAAATCAAGTGCAGAGAAGTCACAGTGGAAAATGTTCTTTTTTGAAAGACAGACATGATTTTTTTTTTTTGAGTACTGTAAATTAAAAATTATTTTCGAGGTGGTGCCTGGCTGGCTCAGTTGGTAGAGCATGCAACTCTTGATCTCCGGTTTGTGAGTTTGAACCCCACATTGGGGTAGAAATTACTTAAATAATCTTTTAAGAAATAATTTTCAGGGGCGCCTGGGTGGCACAGCGGTTAAGCGTCTGCCTTCAGCTCAGGGCGTGATCCTGGCGTTATGGGATCAAGCCCCACAATGAGCCTGCTTCTTCCTCTCCCACTCCCCCTGCTTGTGTTCCCTTTCTCGCTGGCTGTCTCTATCTCTGTCAAATAAATAAAATCTTTAAAAAAAAAAAAATAATTTTCAGAATGCCTGGCTGACCCAATTGGTAGAGCATAGGATTCTTTTTTTTTTTTTTTTTGAAGATTTTATTTATTTATTTGAGAGACAGCATGAGCATAGGGAGGTAGGCAGAAGGAGAGGGAGATGCAGACTCCCTGCTGAGCAGGGAGCCTGAAGGGGGACTCAATCCCAGGACCCTATGACAGAGCCAGACGCTTAACTGACTGAGCCACCCAGGTGCCCCAGTAGAGCATAGGATTCTTGGTTGTGAGGTTGTTCAAGACCGGCATGGGGTATAGACCTTACTTAAAAAAATAAAAATCTTTAAGACTTATTTTCACTAATCTCTTCGTAAAGGTACAAGTGTAATTAAACTTTTAATACAATTTAAAATTTTAAATTATTGTTTATATGTTCTGGTTCCTCAGGATTATTTAGGGTTGGGTTTACACTTTGTTGAGTTTATTTTTAAGTAATGTCTGTGCCCAATGTGGGGCTCTAACTCACGACCCTGAGATCAAGAGTTGAATTCCGGGGGGCACCTGGGTGGCTCAGTCATTGGGCATCTGCCTTCGGCTCAGAGCGTGATCCCGGCATTCTGGGATCCAGCCCCACATCAGGCTCCTCCACTGGGAGCCTGCTTCTTCCTCTCCCACTCCTCCTGCTTGTGTTCCCTCTCTCGCTGGCTGTCTCTGTGTCAAATAAATAAAATCTTAAAAAAAAAAAGTTGAATTCCGACTGAGCTAGCCAGGCACCCCATTAATACCATGAATTTAAGTACAAGACTAGAAGAAAACAATATTTGTTGTCTTGTATACATGGATCTTAAATCCATTTGTACACTAGTGAATGGGAAGCCCATATAAATATTCCAATTCTTACCCCAATGCTCTGCTACATTGATCAAGGTGTCTTCTTAAATTCCAGCAAACAGGAGTGCCTGGATGGCTCAGTCAGTTAAGTGGCAGACTCAATTTCAGCTCAGGTAGTGATCTCAGGGTCCTGGGATTCAGCCCCACATCGGGCACTCTTCTCAGTGGGAGGTCTGCGTCTCTCTCTCCCTCTGTTCCACGCCCCACTCATTGTCTCTCTCAAATAAAATCATTTTTTAAAATTCCAGCAAACATTCAGGGGTGCCTGGGTGGTGCGTTCAGTTAAGTTCAGGTGGTAATCTCGTGGGTGGTAGGATCAAGCCCTGCATCTGGCTACACAGTGTGCTGGAGTCCGCTTGAGATTCTCCTCTCCCTCTGGACCTCCTGTGTGCTTTCTCTCTCTCTCTCTCTCTCAAATCTTTTTTTAAAAAATTCTAGCAAGCATTCAGACAGAAAATTCTATTCACATTCAGCATCATGTTCACTTAGGAAAATATAGGGTGGGAAGCAGCATGCAATAGGGCAGGGTCAGGCATTCCCCAAGTTCCTGTAGTGGTCCTCCTGTAGTGTGCAAGATGATGAAATCCACAGCGTGCAAGTGCAGGACTTTACTGGCTTTGAAAGTTTATGTTTCAGCACCCAGTATGTCTTATAACAACTGTAGTATAGCTTCCAAAGTTCCTGGAAGACCTGCCTAGTTGTGTTCCCGCACTTGGAAGCTTCCAAGTATGGTGTCCCCATCAGATACAATTTCTTCTGATTCAGATGCATTTTACCAATCAGGTCATTTTTACCATAAGCAAATGTAACAGAGTTGACATATTATAGTTACCAAGGTGCCAGAGAAACAAATGTATTAAAAGGTCAAATTCTCATGCAGGAAGGAGCAGGGTTTTGTTAAAAGGAATACAGTCCAGAATAGATGGAAGTACCTATGAGAATTTATATGATAAATATGACATTTCATTTTGGTAGAAAAAGGACAAAAGATAGTACAATTAATTCTTTGGAAGGACATAAATTTACACCCTTGCCTTATACTACATTAATATAAATTACAAATGGATTAAATAAGTACAAGTAAAAAATAAAGCTATAAATTAACCATTTGACAACCATGATAGTAGTTAAGACAAGAATCTTCAATGGTTGCTAAAACTAGTAGACATGAAAGTTTTAAGGAATGACAAAAACTGCAGTCTGAAAATCTCTCCCTGCAAGCTACTTGCTAATTACAAAGGGAAAAAGTCTGTAGTTTTACACCAGGGAAACCTGACACACCCCTTACCTAAGTGTTCAAAATTTGCATCACCACTAGTGAGATTAATGGGCATTATATGCTTCCTGATAGGATGCACCAAGGGCAACATCACTTGTGGCATTGCATAAAAATATATAATGACTCTAATAGGAAAACCAGATAACCCCTAGTTGAAACATTCTATAAAGTAACTGATTATGCTTCAAAAATTCCAATGTCACGCAAGAAGAAAAGATTGAGGAATATTCCAGATTTAAGGAGACTGAAAAGACATGAATGCAAACCATGATCTCGGGTTGTCTTGCTGTTTTTGTTTTAAAAAAAAATTTTTTTTTTACGATTTTATTTATTCACTTTTAGAGAGAGAGTGAGGGGAAGCGCTAAGGGGAGGGGGAAAGACAAGCAGACTCCATGCTGAGCATGGAGCCTCACCTGGGCTCAACCCCATGACCCTGAGCTTATGACCAGGACTGCTTTAAGGAGTCAGATGCTTAACCAACTGAGCCAGCCAGGTGCCCCTTAAAAATATTTTTAAATGGCTTGTTTTCACTTATAAGGATTCATACTATTAATCCTTCTTCTAGCCCTTTTTATTTTATTTTTTTAAGATTTTATTTATTTATTTGACAGAGATAGAGACAGCCAGCGAGAGAGGGAACACAACCAGGGGGAGTGGGAGAGGAAGAAGCAGGTTCATAGAGGAGGAGCCTGATGTGGGGCTCGATCCCATAATGCTGGGACCACGCCCTGAGCCGAAGGCAGACGCTTAACCGCTGTGCCACCCAGGCGCCCCCTAGCCCTTTTTAAAATCAGCTTTATTTAGGTATAGTTTATATAAAATTGACCATTATAAGTGTACAGTATGATTTTTGATTTTTGAAATGTATGCAGTTAGGGATTTACATTAATTTTAATCTACTTCAATGGCCACAGAAAGCTGTACAGAAAGTTTGTATCATTGATTATGCTTACTACCTCTTTAGTATTCATCCTATTCTGTGAATTGACTTTCCAGATTTTAAGTAACAGTTAAGTAAATTAAATCCTCGGTAAACTAAGGCTTACTCTTTTAGGTAACAAAGATGTGTCATAACAAAACGTGATAACCAAAATTTTATTTAGTGAAATAATTTTCATTCTATGGCCTTTTAATCTGTGGAGATTTAGTAAAGGTCCTTCAATTTCAACAGTAAATTACAATTAGACTTAATTTTAAAGTATGTAAAGATTGCTAAAACTTGTTTATTGGATTAAAAGTTGGAACCTAGGGGTGCCTGGGTGGTTCAGTCAGTTAAGCGTCTACAGTCAGTTCAGGTCAGGATTCCAGGGTCCTGGAATCGTGTCCCACGTTCTCCCTGGGCCTCTGCCTCTCTTTCTGTATTTCATGAAAAAATAAATAAAAATCTTCAAAACAAAACAATACAATCTATATATACTGATAAAACCATCTCAGAGGCTCAGTTGGTTAAGCATTAGCTTTTGACTCTGGTCACGATCCCAGGGGCCTGGGATGGAGCCCTGAGTTGGGCTCCCAGCTCAGCGGGGCTCTGCTTCTCCCTCTCCCTTTTCTTGCCTCTCCCCCTACTTGTGTGCTCACTCTCTCTCTTTCTCTCCCGATGTCTCTCTCCCCAACAAATAAATAAATAAATTCTTTTTTTTTTAAGATTTTATTTATTTATTCGACAGAGATAGAGACAGCCAGCGAGAGAGGGAACACAAGCAGGGTGAGTGGGAGAGGAAGAAGCAGGCTCCCAGCGGAGGAGCCTGATGTGGGGCTCGATCCCACAACGCCAGGATCACGCCCTGAGCCGAAGGCAGACGCTTAACTGCTGTGCCACCCAGGTGCCCCAATAAATAAATTCTTTAAAAAAAAAAACAAAAACTCCAAGGTATATTGGTAAAGTGAAAAACGCCAAGGTGTATAGTAGTATGTATGCTCTGCTGCCATTTATGTATTTAGGTGTGGTGTATATATGTACATGCATAAAATGGAGATATGTACACATTGCTGTAAATACTTCAGAAATACATGTGAGGGGGGCGCCTGGGTGGCTCAGCTGGTTGAGTGACCCACTCTTGGTTTCAGCTCAGGTCATGATCTCAGGGTCGTTAGATTGAGCCCTATGTAGGGCTCCATGCTCTGTGGGAGTCTGCTCAAGATTCTCTCCCTCTGCCCATCCCCCACTCATGCTCGCTCACGTGCTCTCTCTCTAAAAATAAATCTTAAAAAAAAAATAAAATCCATGTGAAATGGACATGGCAGTTTTCTCTGGAGAGGGAAATTAGTTTACTGCAGGTTGCATATTGAAGAGAGACAATTTTCACAGTCCATTCTTTAGCACTGTTTTGAATTTTTTAAAAACCGTATGTGTTAATTGTCTATTTAAAATAATTTAGGAGTGCCTGGGTAGCACAGTTGGTTGAGCATTCAACTCTTAGTTTCAGTTCAAGTCATGATCTCAGGGTTCTGGGAATGAGCCCAGTGTCTGGCTCTGCACTATGCACAGAGTCTGCTTGAGATGCCATCTGCCCCTCCCCAACTTTCTCTCTCTCTCTCTCTCTCCCTCTCCCCCCAAATAAGTAAATCTTTAAAAAAATATTTAATAAAATAAAAAAATCAAATTGTGATTTTTCTGATTTCCAAAAATAAAATGTATAATTTTAAAATATGGAGTGATAATTGTCACCTGACTTACTGGAAAATTATTCTCAATGTATGAAAACAAAAAACAAACACTGAAATTCTTGGAAAGAATTATTTAAAAAAAACAAGAAGGGGCGCCTGAGTGGCTCAGCCAGTGAAATATCTGCCTTCAGCTCAGTCCCAGGGTCCTGAGATCGAGCCCCACATCGGGCTCCCTGCTCAGCGGAGAACCTGCTTTTCTCCCTCTGCCTGCCGTTCCCCTGGTTTGTGCTCTCTCTCTCTCTGTCGAATGAATAAATAAAATCTTAAAAACAACAAGAAGAAACTCTTACCTGGAAGAATCTCTTAGTTACCATTCTTAAATTCATATATCCCTTTTTTTTTTTTAAGATTTTATTTATTTATTTGACAGAGATAGAGACAGCCTGCGAGAGAGGGAACACAAGCAGGGGAAGTGGGAGAGGAAGAAGCAGGCTCATAGCGGAGGAGCCTGATGTGGGGCTCGATCCCAGATCGCCGGGATCACGCCCTGAGCCGAAGGCAGGCGCTTAACCGCTGTGCCACCCAGGCGCCCAATATATCCCTTTTTTTTTTTTAAAGATTTTATTTATTCGTCAGAGAGAGAGACCTCTTGCACACAAGCAGGGGGAGGGGCAGGCTCCCCACCAAGCAAGAAGCCCAATGTGGGACTCCATCCCAGGACACCAGGATCACGACCTGAGCCGGAGGCAAACATTTAACCCATTGAGCCACCCAGGCATGCCCATATAGCCCTTTTGAAATTGGCTACTTGGATAAGTAGTCCATAAATGCTTGGTCAATCTTTTATACCCATTTCTTTTCCTCCTCCTCCTCCTCCTCCTCCTCCTTCTTAAGATTTTATTTATTTATTTGAGAGAGAGAGAAAAAGAAAGCATGAGCAGGGGGAGGGGCAGAGGGAGAGGGAGAAGCAGGCTCCTCCCTGAGCAGGAAGCCTGACGCAGGGCTTCATCCTAAGACCCTGGGATCATGACCTGAGCCCAAGGCAGATGCTTAACCGACTAAGTCAGGTGCCCCATTCTTCCTCTTCTTTTTAAAATTGTATTTATTTATTTGAGAGAGAAAGAAGGAGAGCAGGGGGAGGAACAGAGGGAAAGGGACAAGCGGACTCCACACTGAGTGTGGAGCCTGACGTGGGGCTTGATCCCACGACTCTGAGATCATGACCTAAGTGGAAACTAAGAGTTGGATGCTTGACCCTGAGCCAACCATGCACCCATTCTTCTTTTTTAACCATTTAGCTGAACATTCTAGATTGAAATCTCAGAATTAAGTAAAGTTTTAAAGTTATTTAATCCAACTCTCCAATGACAGAATTCCCTCTAGAACAAGTTTCCTTAGATTAGGTAGTTTAAGGAAATGAGTCTTAACCTAGGGTCCATTGCTAGGAGTAATTGGTGAACTTTAAAGAGACCATGTACCTTTGAATATATATTCAGAACTAGATCTGCTTGTATTTGTGTATATTTTCTCTTAAATACCTTAATACTCTTGTCAGATTCTAAAAAAAAGTGTTCTAAACACTCCCCAGATAAAAAATCATGGTCTTTTACGTTAACAGAATTGAAGCTATGTTTTGGTTTGAAAATCATGAGTGGAAATATGGATGTTGGTGGGACGCCTGGGTGGCTCAGACCTCAGTCATTAAGGTCTGCCTTTGGCTGGGGTCATGATCCCAGGGTCCTGGGATTGAACCCCACATCAGGATCCCTGCTCAGTGGGAAGCTTTCTTCTTCCTCTCCCACTCCCTCTGCTTGTGTTCCCCCTCTCGCTGTCTCTCTCTCAAATAAATAAAATCTTAAAAAAAAAAAAATATGGATGTTGGGAACCCATATTTTTCATTGTGAGAAAAGAAAGATGGAATAAGAGAAGATGAGGAATATGTCTGTTGTGTAGGATTTGAACTGGAGGTATTAGCATGGGTTTACTCATATTAAAATGTTTCCTTTTATCAGTATTATTCTCCCTCCATACAGACAGCAA
Organism: Ursus arctos; assembly: GCF_023065955.2. Classification (NCBI taxonomy): domain Eukaryota; kingdom Metazoa; phylum Chordata; class Mammalia; order Carnivora; family Ursidae; genus Ursus; species Ursus arctos. Next base: position 52,106,222 of record NW_026622985.1, on the reverse strand, counting down.
GCTTAAATAGACCAATTTCTAGAAAAAAATAGATAAATTTACTAAAAAACTAACCCAGGAAAATACAATTATTCCTTTTTATATTCTTTCAAATCATCTGTAAGTATAAATTTGTTTAAACAAAAACTAAAATGGGGGTGTCTAGCTTGGCTTAGTTGGCAGAGCATGTGACTCTTGGGGTCATGAGTCTGAGTCCCACATTGGGGATAGAAAGAAAGAAAGAAAGAAAGAAAGAAAGAAAGAAAGAAAGAAGAAAGAAAAAGGGAAGGAAGGGAAGGGAGGGGAAGGGAAAGGAGGAAGGAAGGAAGGAAGGAAGGAAGGAAGGAAGGAAGGAAGGAAGGAAAAGAAAGAAAGAAAGAAAGAAAGAAAGAAAGAAAGAAAGAAAGAAAGAAAGAAAGAAAAGAAAGAGGAAGGAAAGGAAGGGGAGGGGAAGGGAAAGGAGGAAAGAAAGAAAGAAGAAAGAAAGAAAGAAAGAAAGAAAGAAAGAAAGAAAGAAAGGGAAAGGGAAGGAAGGGGAGGGGAAGGGAAAGGAGGAAGGAAGGAAGGGAGGGAGGGAGGGAGGGAGGGAGGGAGACTAAAATGTTAAAATGTTTCAAACCTATCATTTGAAAGAGGAGACCACTGTGAGTTAAGCATATTCAATTGTAATAAACAAAACACTGGAAAAAAAAATCTTAAGATAAGAATGATCCTGGGTTTCAGCACCAAAAATCTCACGGAGGCACATGCATTGTTCCACTATTGGTGATGCTAGATCTGATTATTTTGTTAAAGTGGTGACTGCCAGATCTCTCCAATGTAAAAGAAAATTTTGTTTTTCTTTTAAAGAAAGAAATGAATGGCCCAATCTCCAAAAACATTTCTTTTTCTTTTTCTTTTTTTTTTTTTTAACTGGGCGTGGAGCCCAATGCTTGTTTGAACTCACGACCCTGAGCTCAAGCCCCAGAGTTGGATGCTTTAAAAAACAAAACAAAACAAAACAAACAAACAAAAAGGATTGGACGCTTAACCGACTGAGCCACCAGGTACCCCCCAGAAACATTTCTTAAATGGGGTGGCTGACTGGCTCAGTCAGTAAAGCATGCAACTCTTGATCTTGGGGTTGTGAGTTCAAGCCCCGCATTGTGTGCGGAGCCTCTTGAAAACAAACAAACAAAAAGCATTTCCACAATGTATGTGGCATGAATTACTCCTCCTGCGCTTGTTGGCACATGGGGTTTCACCTTGCTAACTACAATGCAAGTAGGCTTAGAATACTTTTCAGCAGATTAATCCTTTGGAAAACAAATCCTGGCCTCATATTATGAGAAAAATGCAACTAGTAGAATATTGAATAGTACGTAAAAAGTTAAAAAGATGTTGAGGGGCACCTCGGTGGTGCAGTTGGTTAAGCCTCTGATTCTTGGTTTTGGCTCAGGTCATGATCTCAGGGTCCTGACCTCAGGGTTGTGAGATCCAGCCCCACCTTGGGCTCCAAGCTCAGCCCCGAGTCTGCTCAAGATTCTCTCTCCTCCAACTTGTGCTGTTTCTCTATCTCTTTAAAATAAATAAATAAATCTTAAAAAAAAAGAGATTTTGAAAGATTACCCATAAGATAAAGCCATAACATACTAGACAAGAATACATTGACCTTAGATAGCGCTGTGTGTCATTATTTAATATCCCATGTATTCTCAAGGTACTAGTTTCATTAGTTTTGATTTGTTGACTCTTTGACTAGAATTCATGTTTCGTTCTACAGTTAGTAAAATCAGAAGAGTAAATGATGTCCAAGGATCCGTGAAATATGTTTGCTCTCTCTCTCCTTTAAAGTGATGCCTAGATAGGATTCCTTCTTGGGGTGATGAAAATGTTCTGGAACAAGATAGTGGTGATGGTCACATAACATAGTGGATGTACTAAATGCTACTGAGTTGTACATTTTATTTCCTTTTAAAGATTTTATTTTTAAGTAATTTCTACACCCAGTGTGGGGTGCAAACTTACAACCCTGAGATCAAGAGTCTCATGCTCTACTCAGCGAGCCAGGTGCCCCTAATATGTACATTTTAGGATGACCAAAATGGTGAATTTTTAAAAAAGATTTTACTTATTTATTTGAGAGAGAGAAGAGAGAGCATGAGAGGAGGGGAGAAACAGAGGGAGAGGAGGAAGCAGGCTTCCACTGAGCAGGGAGTCCAACGATGCGGGGCTTGAGCCCAGGATCCCAGGATCATGACCTGAGCCAAAAGCAGATGCTCAACCACCCAGGTGCCCCCCCAAATGATGAATTTTTGAGAACTAATTCTTCTAAAAGAATTCCTAAAGACTGGTGCCTAGGAACAAAAACCCACTCACCCTGCCTCTCACCCTTATTTATAAGTGAGGGTTTTTTTTTAATGAATTCTTCCACAATTGTAGCTCTAGATGGAAATGCATTCTCCTCTACCATATTCTGCATTTCTTCCTAGCAGAATAACCTAACTATGATCTATATCTCCATGTTAGCTATGACATATGTTTCTTCAAACAATATTTAAGTAATAAATGTAAAAACTAAGCTGTAAAGAAAATCATCCTTGGCTGGCAGTTTCCTGTTTCACCAGAATCAGTAACATTTCACAGCTGGAAAGAGCTTTAAAGATCACTTAGTCCAGGGCACCTGGACCTCAGTCAGGTAAGCGTCTGCCTTGGGCTCAGGTCATGATTTCAGGGTCCTGGGACTGAGCCCCACATTGGGCTCCCTGCACAGCAGGGAGTCTGCTTCTCCCTCTGCCCCACCTCTGCTCATGCTCTCTCTCTCTCTGTCTCAAATAAATAAATACAATCTTAAAAAAAAAAAAAAAAAAAAAAAAAAGATCACTTAGTCCAGCCCACTCATTTTCAAATTAGGGAATAGCCAGATAAAATGTAAAAGGTTAAACATCATTTAGGTGAATCTAATTTGTTTAATCATTATTAGGTAAGAGTATCCCACATCTGTGAGTATGACAGTGGGCTGATATAATAATTTCTGCTTCTTGCTTTAACACACTGGTCAACAAGTACCTGTTTTTTCCTTCATCCATTTGCTTAAGAACGTGAAGAGTGGAAAAAAAAAAAAAAAAAAAGCTGTAGCCTAGGTAAAGGTGCAAGGGAAAAATGAGGGGCTCTGCTCTGAGCCAATAACCACTACCCTGGAAAGACATTGAGGAGTTATCATGTATAGCTGCATTTAAAAAGCAGCCTGAAATGCAGCTTCAAGAAGCCTGAAATTTACCCGCCCTGGATGATACTCACAAATTACTGAAAAACTTTAAGAAACAGAATTTTTACCTTCACAAAATTATAGTGAATCCATGCCTGGATGTTGAATATTGCTCCAAAAACAATGAAAGAAACAGGAGTCTGGAAGAAGGCGATAAATGATCAAAGGCATCTATCAATGAATATTTTAAGACACAAGACTAGGAGAACTAGGATACTGTAATCTAGAAAGTCAAAATAAGAGGATATATGATTGAGTTTCAAAAAATTGCTGAAAGGGGTGCCTTGCTGGCTCAATGAGAAGAGCATGTGACTCTTGATCTCGGAGTGTTGAGTTTGAGCCCCATGTTAGGTGTAGAGATTGCTTAAATAAATAAAACTTTTTAAAAAATTGCTGAGGGGCAACTGGGTGACTCAGTCGGTTAAGCGTCTGCCTTTGGCTTAGGTCATGATCTCAGGGTCCTGGGATCGAGTCCTTTGTCAGGCTCCCTGCTCACTAGGGAGCCTGCTTCTCTCTCTCTCCTCCCCACTCGGGTGCTCTCTCTTGGTATCTCTGGCTCTCTCTCAAATAAATAAATAAAAATCTTTTAAAAAATTTGCTGAAAGGAACTGGTAGGATGAGTTTGAACTTGTTAATCAAATCCTGGTATTTAGAATGGAAAAGCATGCTTTCCATCTTGAGAGATATTTGTAGGGTGGGTGGTTCTTTGGAGAATAGTGAGCTTCTTGTGACCCCCTTACTGACAATTTCTGTTAGGACAAGAAAAACCAAGAAACCTCTGGGTGACAACAAAAAATATTTTATTTGATAGAACTGTTGTTTTATAGGGGTGCCTGGGTGGCTCAGTCGTTAAGCGTCTGTGTTCGGCTCAGGGAGTGATCCCAGGGTCCTGGGATCGAACCCCGCATTGGGCTCCTCCGCTGGGAGCCTGCTTCTTCCTCTCCCACTCCCCCTGCTTGTGTTCCCTCTCTCGCTGGCTGTCTCTCTCTCTCTCTCTGTCAAATAAATAAATAAAATATTTGAAAAAAAAAAAAAAAGAATTGTTGTTTTATGGATGCCTGGCTGGCTCACTCCATAGAACATGCAACTCTTGATCTTGGAGTCATGAGTTCAAGTCCCACATTGGGCGTAGAGTTTACGTAAAAGAAAAGGGGGGGTTGTTTTATGAAGGCACTTTTATTTTTAATCAAGGCACTTTGATATTTTCATATCATTTAGATATGTTCAAGGAGAGTTTATACAAATTCCTAGATAAAAGCTTCAAAATGGGCCAGTAAGGGAAATTAAGGACATTTTGGATACATCACTGACATATTTAAAGATTGCATGAATAACGTTTATATGCTGTCTCTTAAGGGGTGGTGGGCAAGGACCACACCGTATGCATCGATCTCTATCCTCCACAATGCCCTACACCTTTTGGGGTTCAAATATTTATTGAAAAAAATAAGTAAACACTACTTCACCAAAATTATTATTATTATTTTTTAAAAGATTTTATTTATTTATTTGACAGAGAGACAGCCAACGAGAGAGGGAACACAAGCAGGGGCAGTGGGAGAGGAAGAAGCAGGCTCATAGCGGAGGAGCCTGATGTGGGGCTCGATCCCATAACGGGGGGATCACGCCCTGAGCCGAAGGCAGACGCTTAACCGCTGCGCCACCCAGGCACCCCACCAAAATTATTTTTTCAAAGATTTTATTGAATTATTTGACACAGAGAGAGAGAGAGCACAAGCAAGGGGAGCAGCAGGCAGAGGGAGAGGGAGAAGCAGACTCCCTGCTGAGCAAGGAGCCTGGGATCATGAACTGAGCCCAAGGCAGATGCTTAACCAATTGAGCCACCCAGGTGCTCCTCACCAAATGTTTTTGATGACACTTATTAAACAGAGAATTGCAGACAAACAAATCCAGTTCAAAGTGTGCCTAACACATAAAAGTCTTTACAGAAAAATATATCTGCTATATACATCATTTTCAGAATCTGGTGATTACATATGTCATTATTTTTTAGCTAGCCAAACCATGAAACCTTAGGACAGTATACTACTACATTTTGGATGATGCTATTTGCTCTTGCCCATCATAAAATAAGAAATGTAAGGGTGTCTGGGTGGCTCAGTCGTTAAGCATCTGCCTTTGGCTCAGGGCGTGATCCCTGCGTTCTGGGATCGAGCCCCGCATTGGACTCCTCCGCTGGGAGTCTGCTTCTTCCTCTCCCACTCTCCCTGCTTGTGTTCCCTCTTTCACTGGCTGTCTCTATCTCTGTCAAATAAATAAATAAAATCTTTAAAAAAAAAAAGAAAAGAAAAGAAAAGAAAAAGAAATGTAAAAATTGGGGCACCTGGCTGTCTCATTCAGTACAGCATGCAACTCTTGATATTGGGGTCTGAGTTTGAGCCTCACGTTGGGTGTAGATAACTTAAAACAAAGAAAAGAAATGTAAAACTTAAGGATTCCATTAAAACCAAAACATATGGGGCACCTGGGTGGCTTAGTCAGTTAAGCATCTGTATTCTGCTCAGTTCATGATCCCAGGGTCGTGGGATCGAGTCCTGCATGGGGTTCCTTGCTCAGCGGGGCATCTGCTACTCCCTCTCCCTCTGCCCCTCCCCCCTGCTTGTGTGGGTGCCCTCTTTCTCAAATAAATAAGTAAAATCTTTGAAAAAAATCAAAGCATGTATTTCAGTATCTGAAAATTACAGCTATTTTAAAGTACAAGGTAAAATGAGTTTCCTGTAACTTCCTAGATCCCCATTTGATAATTTATATAAAGTTCTCAGCCACTTTACTTTTTTACTCCTTGGACTATTGTTTAAGGAGTTTAGATCAGATTGGCTCTTTTTCTGGATATTTTGCCATTTCTTCTTTTTAAGCAGGACTATATCATAGGACTACATCATTAGGACTACATCATAAAAATTTTATGTTTGCTCAGTATATTTTGTCAAATGTGACAAAAATTATTCATGGTAAGCCTTAGAATAGTTTTCTTTGAATTCAATTCTCTCATATTTTTAGAAGTTTATGTATGAATAAAAGTTCATGATACTCTCTGACATGACTGTACTGATAATGAATTATGAGCAAAGATTTTTCATAACCCTTACCCATGAAAACTACAGCATTCCAACATATTTTGGTTCAGAGTTAGTCTATAGTCTCAATCCTAAAGTAGCTAGGTTTTCTTAAACTGGATCATCACATGCCTTTTATTATTATTTTTAAGATTTTAAAAATTAAGTTTTTAAATTTTTATTTTTTAAGAGATTTATCTTATTTTAAAGAGAGAGGGCATGCAGGCACCAGGGGGCAGGGTCAGAGGGAGGGGCTAGAATCTCAGGTAGACCCCCCCACCGAGCACAGAGCCTGACTCACAAGGCTCGATCCCACAGCCCTGAGATCATGACCTGAGCTGACATCAGGAGTCAGATGCTTAACCGGATGAGCCACCCAAGCCCCCTAAGATTTTTTTAATTTTAAGTAACCTCTACACCCACCGTGGGGCTCAAACTCAAAACCCCGAAATCAAGACTTGCATGTTCCACCGACTGGGCAAGCCAGGTGCCTTTTAAGAGAGCGAAGTGGAGTATGCATTTGCACAAACATCCTAGCGCTCACATCCATTCAACAGCTTTGACTGGGGACTTGCTTCATAGAAGATTGAATGTTAGAATGTAACATGCATTCATTCAACAAATATTTATTGAGTATACATTACATGCCAGGCAAAATTTTAAGTATTGGGAAATTAGCAGTAAGCAACGTAGACCTAAAAAAAAAAAAAAAAAAAAAAAAAAAAATCCCTGCCCTCATGGAGTTTACTTACATACAAAGATAAAGCAGACCTTGCCGATCAGTTGACACTCTAATAGAGGAGATAGGTGTAATTTAAAAAATTTTTTTATTGTTTTCAAGGATTTTTATGTTTTAATTTATATAAAATATTTATTTATTAATTTTAGAGAGACAGCATGAGCAGGGGGAGGGCAGAGGAGAGGGAGAGACAGAGAACCTTCTAGTAGACTCTCTGCTGAGTGTGGAGCCTGATGTGGGTCTTGATCCCAGGACCTGAGCTTATGACCTGAGCTGAAACCAAGAGTTGGCCACTCTACCAGCTGAGCCACCCAGGAGCCCTGGGTTTTTTGTTTGTTTGTTTGTTTAAGTAATCTCTACATCCAACCTGGGGCTTGAATTTACACCCCTAAGATCAAGAGTTGAATGCTCCACTGACTGAGGAAGCCAGATGCCCCTAAAAAAAATTTTTTAATGATAAATGTCTTGCAATGTATAAAGTGCTATGTCAAACTCAGACTTTATTTTTATTTATTTATTTATTCTTAAATAACCTGTATGTCCAACATGGGGCTCAAACTCATGACCCCAAAATCAAGAGTCACCCTTTCCACCAAACAAACCAGCCAGGCACCCCCAAATTCATACTTTAAAATTCTGATATCAGAGGACAGACAGATTGTTTCTAGTTTCAAGGATCAGGGACTGTCTTCATGGAAAATAGTTTCAGTTGAGCCCCATCTACAAATGTCTAAGCTATGAATAACTGATACATAATTATTTAAAGTTCATTATATTACAAAATAGAAAGAACAAAGCAAAAGGAGGTAAGTTTAAAATATAAAGTGCACAATGTGTCTACCTTTGAATGTGTCATGGACATGAAACAGTTTTAACCTGAAAAAATAACAGCTTAGGAATTGAAAGGAAAAATAAACCCAAATTTGACTGCCTTCCTTGTTTTTCAAAGAACTATTAGTTCTGATTTTAGACCATAATGACTTTTCTCATTAAAAATATATTAAAATTTTGCAGTGGAATAAAAGTTCGCTCAAATAAAAATCCCTTATCTTATATTGCATTATTAATAACTCCAAAGTAGCAGAACCAGATGAAAAGGCTTTTATTTATTTTTTTAAAGGCTTTTATTTTTATAAGCAGTGGGAGCTATAAACTAAATAAGTAATCTTTTCTATTGAGTTATCATTGAAAGTCTTCATTTACTTTCATATTATAAAATTTGTGTTAACGAAATATCCTTTCAATTTCCCTAGATTCTGAAAATTTTAGTCTCTGCAAAAATTTGAAATATCATAGGTGAAAGCACCACCCAAATCTCTTTCAATAAATTCCAATGAACTGCTTTTTTTTTGGCATTAAACTTTATTATTTTAAGTGAGAAATAAGAAATGTCTTCTGAATCACTCAGTTTGCTCCATCAAGCTTCTGTCTCCTTTTTTAGAAGAATGAATTAAACAGATAAAATGCACAATGATACTCACATCACAGAGCATTAAAGTCTGAGTCCTGTAACTGTGTGCTTATTTTAAATATTTAAAATAAAGATTCATCGGCAAGTTTTTTTTTTTCTTAGAGCCCTGCTATTCCCATTATTTTTGCTAGTTTTTGAAATGCACCACTGCTAAAGCTATTTTGCAAGGAGCAACTATGCTGAAGTTCCTTAATTCTATGGAAAAGTTCCTTTTGAATGTTGCTCAAATGAATGTTTCAACTCTGGAGGGGAAAACCCAAGCCAGAGATAGTCACTGCAGCACAAACGAGAATTTTATGTCTGTCATTTTTCTAAATAATTCTTATAGAATTTTTCAAGAAACCACCAAGAATAGGAGTAAACATAAGTTTGTAAACTGCACTTTAAATTCTTCAAATTCAGTATATATGATTTAAATCTAATGATATTTTGTTTCCCTTTAGTTTGATCTAGAATATCTTCCAATTGGTCTCAAGAGGCTCCAGGTTTTGCTTTTTTTAAGTTTTAGGTTTTTTTTCTAGTAATCTCTACACACAACGTGAAGCTCGAACTCATGGCCCTGAGATCAAGAGTCACACGAAGAGGTTCCAGTTTTTGTTCTAATTATTTCTAATTTGCTTCTATAAAATTAAAATATCTAAGTTGATATATTCTTCAGAAATCTGAGGGGAGCAGTTAGAAAATGATTTTAAAGACAAACTATATATATAATTATTAATAAACATTCACACTGATCATCCACTAATTTGACATTTGACTCATCAGTTTTTAAATTGACAGTTTTGTTTTCCTTTTGTATTTTCTTTAGCCCATAAATTCTGTATAACGGTAATAATTTCTTATCTAAGTTCATATGAAGCATGAGGATCTGATTCTAACAGAAGGAAATCTTTGATAAAAATAAATTGTGGGGGCAACTGGCCAGCTCAGTCATCCAATGTGGGGCTCGAACTCATAACCCTGAGATCAAGAGTCACAACCTCCACCAACTGAGCCAGCTGGGTACCCCAAAAATTAAAAAAAAATCATTTTACTTGGAGAGTAGAGATAAATTTAAGTTTTGGGGCTTTTTTAAATTAAAAAAAAATTTTTTTTTAGACTTTATTTTTATTTATTTGACAGAGAAAGAGACAGCCAGCGAGAGAGGGAACACAAGTAGGGGGAGTGGGAGAGGAAGAAGCAGGCTCCTGGGAGCCTGCAGCCTGATGTGGGGCTCGATCCCAGGACTCTGGGATCACGCCCTGAGCCGAAGGCAGCTGCTTAACAACTGAGCCACCCAGGAGCCCCGATGGTTTCTTTTGTTTAAAACAATTCTTATAACGTTTGGTGAGGACATTGGCTTGTGTTAGCAGTTGGAATCAATAAGGGATTCCTTTACAGGGGAGAATTTTGTTTTTATTCTTCTCCCACTATTACTGATCTGTGGTATTTCAATAAGCTTTCTTATGAAAGATTTTTATTTTTTTAAGTAATCTCTACACCCCATGCGGATCTTCTGGTTATATGTACACAAAATATCCCTCCTGGAATTATTTTCCAGTTTCAAGCAGTAATCTCTTCCCCTCTTGCATTTTATAGAACTTTCTGCAGTGGTCCAATGATGTCATTGATATTCCTAGTCTTACTCCTTTTTCTGAAACTAAATTCCACAAATATTTGTAGAAAGTCTACTCAGTGCTCTGTTGTGAAAAAGGTAAAGGATGGTGTAAACAGTTTAAACTCTCTTTGCAACTGTGGAAACAAACGCCAAGGAGATTAAAAGAAAAAAAAAAACCAAAAAACCACAACACGCCAACTGACCCCGGGGTCACAGGAGGCTCAGCTACACACCTAGGAAACAGGTGCCACTGTGGCATCCACAGCCTATGAAGACCCACAGATCTCCAGGAAAACAAAATCATGTAAGGGTAGCTTTTAATTCCAAGGTACAGCCAAGGACTTTGAGCTTTTCGGTTGACGTATCTAGTTTGGGGTGGGAAGCCAGAAGCATCGATGGCCAGGGACCACCACTCCGTCCTGGAAAAAAGATCAAAATCGTGTTTGCGGAATTCTTTTTTTTGTTTGTTTTGTTTTTGTTTTTGTTTCTCGTGGGACTCTTGATTAAGCCAAAAGTGAAAGTATCTTCCCACAACCAAATCTAGTGATCAGATTTCTAGCTTTTATTGTTAATAGTTAAAATTTGAATGTATGGTTAGTATGCAGATATTGCTAATTAATGGGAAGAATCTCTTTAATTAGTTTGTAGTTTCATTTAATGTAACTTTATATGTGATATAAAAACAATTACTTTGTTTTTTAAAGGTTTTTTTCATGTTTCCTTGCAGAAAATTAAAAAACCCAAAAGTTAAGCTGAAGACTATTAATTAGTTAACATCTATTATCTATGGGTTAAAATATTGTTCTTTTCCTTCTAATTTTTCCATGAAAGCTTGAAACATAACCTATTAAAAGCCAACAGACTTGATGGCATTTATAAGTTCATAAAACACGAGCTGGAGGCACGTGAGCCTCTGCTAACCGTCCAACAGTCCAACTGACAGGAGAGGAGGGAAGAGTTTGAATTACTCCACAGGGAGATGTGTGCGGATGAGGGGTTGTGGTGTGTAGTAATACACAGCTCTGCCCACCCCTGAAATTTCATTAAAGCAAAAAGAAAAGAAAACCCAAGCCCACTGTTAAACTGTTGTTATATGGAGTAAATTGGAACATCCCGTTGTTGAAGTTTGATACGAGGAGATGTCTTAGCTCACCACTAAGAGCGTGTCAGGTGGTGATTAATGCAGATTTCTTGGTCCCTGGAGGTCCTGACGTAGCTGGGCCTTGAATCAAGTTTTTGAGAGTACACAAAAGAGAAATCCTGGGCAAAAGAAATCATGGGATCTTCTTCCATACAAGCCTTTTACACTGAACTCATTTTATTTGTTTGGGATAATTTAAATGAGATTCTGAACGGAGTTAGTGAAGTGAACCATCACTTTCCTCCCCAACGTCTCTTCTACCTCAGGGCTTTTGCCTTTAGCTTTCAATGACTCACAGAACCGTGCATCAGGATAATTGTAGGTGGTTTTTTTTCTTTTCTTTTCTTTTCTTCTTTCTTTCTTTTTTTTTTTTTTTAAGATTTTATTTATTTATTTGACAGATAGAGACAGCCAGCGAGAGAGGGAACACAAGCAGGGGGAGTGGGAGAGGAAGAAGCAGGCTCATAGCGGAGGAGCCTGATGTGGGGCTCGATCCCATAACGCCGGGATCACGCCCTGAGCTGAAGGCAGACGCTTAACCGCTGTGCCACCCAGGCGCCCCTCTTTCTTTCTTTTTAAGTAATGGTATTGAGGCTGGGCAAACCTCACCTTGGGTCTGTTTTCTTACCACCAAAAATAGGAAAAAAAGTACTTGTTATATCTCCCACTCAGGACTGGTACATGGTTTCATTCAGTGATAAACACATCTCAGCCTTGCCACTGCACCTGGATGGGACCTTCCCTGACCTCAATTTCCTCAACTGTAAATGGAAACTAAAAGATCCCTAATAATCCTTCCAGCCTGCAAATTATAGAATTGTTTCATTATGAAACAGACTCTACTGAAAGTCATATGAAAGAGAAGATACTCTGTACAGTTCCCTAATTAAACACACAAAAAATTCAAACTTATTTATAAAGCTATCCAAGAATTTGGAATATATATAAAAAGGCGGAGATGTTTTCCCACATTGAGGCTTTTAGTGCGAGTCTCTAACATACTTTGGCTCAATCTCTTTCTCTTTCCATTAAACAAAAGGTGCTAACAGTATATGCTTCCAAAGACAAAATATTAACTACTGAAATCACATTTTAGAGAAATTTTAACTATTTACTAGAGTGAATCTAGATATCTTCCGGTTCACACAGCCTTTTCCTGTTACAAGTGCTTTAAACATTTTGACTTCCCTTTACACCACAGACTCTGCTTTCTTAACTTTATCCACTAGAGTCTGGATTTTTGAAAACAATAATTTATTTGCATATTTATATTGGTATATCCATAGTGGAATTCAAAATCCAGAGCCTATAACTTCATATTACGTTGCATAATCACTTTGATAATGCCACTCTGTGGCAATCTGCTTGAATAGTATTGCTTTCAAAATGAATTTGTTTGAATATTCGGCCTCTAATCAGTTATATATACATAAAATCGAATTCTCTGATATCCTTAATTTATCTGTAAGATTATTTTTTTTAAAAAATCAGCAAAACCTGTTTTATGAACTTATAAATGCCATCAAGTCTGTTGGCTTTTAATAGGTTATGTTTCAAGCTTCCATGGAAAAATTAGAAGGAAAAGAACAATATTTTAACCCATAGATAATAGATGTTAACTAAATAATTAATAGTCTTCAGCTTAACTTTTGGGTTTTTTAATTTTCTGCAAGGAAACATGAAAAAAACCTTTAAAAAACAAAGTAATTGTTTTTATATCACATATAAAGTTACATTAAATGAAACTACAAACTAATTAAAGAGATTCTTCCCATTAATTAGCAATATCTGCATACTAACCATACATTCAAATTTTAACTATTAACAATAAAAGTTAGAAATCTGATCACTAGATTTGGTTGTGGGAAGATACTTTCACTTTTGGCTTAATCAAGAGTCCCACGAGAAACAAAAACAAAAACAAAACAAACAAAAAAGAATTCCACAAACACGATTTTGATCTTTTTTCTTGCTTATACATCTTTTTTTGTCCTTGGCTGTGATATATTTTTCCATTAGCTGCCAGATCTGAGAGTAATTCAGCTTATTATTATATTAGCAAAGCAGTGGTATGGATAAGAAAATAAATGCAATACTTACTGTAAAATAAATGATAATAAACTGTTTTGTTTATTTAAAAAGCAGTGGTCATTCTTCATCTGTTTAAAAGCTCAAAGTGTTAAAACATTTGGCTATCCTAATATAACAGGACCCCATCCCATCTCCTTGGTAATGAAATAATTTAGGGATATATAATAATCAAGGAAAGAGAATATTTTACACAAATAGTAATAGGAAGGGGCTATCATTGGTTGAAACAACATTCTTCATTATAGCCACTAAAAACTTTATTGGTGGTCAGCTCTGAAGCTACATTACAGTTTAATCCATTTCCCTATCCCTCACTAAATATCAAAAAGGCAGTAAATAACAGGACCCAGCTTTCACTTAAAATCTGAGTTTCTTTTCCACATTTAGGTTTGTCGTTTCAAAATAGCTACAGACCATATCTTTGGCTCTTTTTTTTGTAGAGACATTTTTTTCAAACAATGCTACTTACTTTGATTAAAACAAATTATCATCGTATGGATCATGCACACAAATAGAAATGGTAGAACAATCCAACAGAAGGATTTGTGATAACTTCGTATTTTGTAAATAAATTCAACACCATTTTTGAAACAGGTGATCATGTTGTTCTGTAACTTTTTAAATTGATCACATGTATGTTTTAATAATGCTATTGGATATTTTATGGGTATAATAAAAGTCTAAAAATAGAAAACAAGGCACAGAAAGAGAAAAACGAAAACATTTTGAATTAAATTCTAATGTTGATGTACCAATAACATCCTAATTCCAGTTCAATCTTCTCTTCCCAGCTTTAAAAACACTATATTGAATACTGATGGTGAAGAAAAAACTTTAAAAAATTGTGCTTACCTTGCGTGTTTTAACCTGCAACCTCAGAATTTGAACACAAGTTCTATCTTGCTTTATTCCTTTACAAATCTCCACAAAAGGCTTCTCAACAGGAATATGTGTATGTGTTCTCATGTCTCATTGGACACACTGACTGCATTCCATACCCAACAAAACTGCCCTTGACTGGATTTGATGCTGTTGAGGGGAAAGACTAAGGTTACCTGTAATTCTATTATTTAATGATGAAATAATGAACTAGATGAAAACACTCAATTTTTTGTTGTTTATTAATATTTAAAACAAAATTCAATTTAATCTGTTTTTAAAAGTTCATAATATTGGCTCCAAATTAAAATAAAATTTGACTATAACTATGGTTGCCGGGGGAAGCACCGATAATGCATCCCACCAAAATTTTAGGTTTTTTTAGTTTTTCTATTTGTCTTTTTATAGATGTCCATTCACTTAAATCAAAAGCAAAAATGTCATTTTATTCTTGGTAGTGAAGAAATATAAGAGGAAAGAAATAACCGTTAAGAGATATGGTAATAGAATTAAGGACCAAAATCCTAGGCAATTTCCAACAAACGAAAACAAAACATGGCGACATCATTCTGTATTTAATTGTCCCAGAACAAAATGTTATCAACATAACAGAGACCATAGCTATTTCTGATGCAATTGATCTGGTATTTTTTTCTTGTTTTTTTATGACCTTTGTTAGTGTCCTTTTACGAATTAGATTTTCAATAGCTGGATTAAAATTAGGATATATTAGAAAGAGGACCATATAGTTATGTTAGCTTAATGGAAAATATTCAATATGTTTCCTATTTGTTTGTAGGAAATTATGCACATTTTAGAAAGTCTTTACTAATATTTTTTGGGGGGTAAAGATGTAATTACTTTTAAATTATTCTCCAAGTCTTAGAAAGTGCTAGGAAAAACATTTTCAGATTACACATAAGATATGAATAGTTTACAAAGAAAAATCACTTAAAAATAGAAAAGTTACTTCAATGACTGGCACGGGACACCCTCCCTGCCAAAATTAAATAAGGGGAAACTATCAAACAGGTTTAATTATTGATATTAAACCTCAGTTCAAATAAAACTTTGCCTTAGAGTAGGCACTAGCACTGTCATTTTAAAAATAATTGATCAGTAAATTTGTCATTTGAGAAAAGCAACAAAAATTACCACCAACTTTTATGTTTTTAAGCAATCTAGCACAAAAAAGAAGTAAATATTTCAAAAGAAGTGTTAAGCACAAATTCTAGGACAGATCTTTATAATGTCAATTTTGATAAAGATTTCAGATTATGTTTTCTTTTCTTCTATGTCTTATGTTCTCAGAGTCTTATGAACTTCAGCTGAGATGTTTTGAAATAATAATAATCCTCACCTGGCCTGCTGCTTCCATCTTTAAAACTGGGATCATCATACTGAGCAGCTCAGGACCCAAATGTAAACTGAACTCAAGGAGGAATGAATTTTAATGAGCCAAAGTGGAAATGGTAATGGTCTACCATTATTCCTGCAAGTAAGAAATTTACAAATATACTCTGCCTTATTAAAGTCTAAAAATATAGTTTCTATTTATAGACAGTATGTGGAATTCCTTAGTTTATCACTAAAATCATCTAGGAGCTGATTTGTCTCTCTACATGTCACAAAAATCTGCCGTTTCATGCAGGGGACTTTAGTTCCTGAGTTTTTTGGAATGGGATTCTGGAAAAGAAATGGTCAGGAAAACAAAGGGTCCTAATAAGAAAATAGTACCTTAAAATGTGTCTTTTAAATAAATGCACGTGTTAGGACATGCTAAAAACTAGCTATGACCTCAGCATGTGCTTTGCTTTCCGATTATTTGAGTGAGGAGAGTAGGTTCTTATTACTCTTTCCAGTGGGATTTCATGCCTGGATTACTGTCCCATTTTACTCCATTAGGTAATACATTCTCCCTACCACCTTCCCTCCACCTTTAGCAAGGAAACCTACAGGATAAATGAGTTACAACCAAGAAACAAGTTTAAATGCCCAACTCTTCTCAGCCTCTCTACACCCCTCCCCCCACAGACAAATGCCTATCTTCTTTGTTTTCTGTGGCCCTCAGCAAATAGTTATGTACACACACCAATTACCAAAGACTCTTTCCACTAAAGGTCTCATTCTTTCCTCCTCTCAGAAGAACAGTAATAATAAATGAATATTTTAAAAGTTTCACTCAAGTGAAGCAATTAAATAAAGGATATAATTGCAATAAAAGGAATCATGTTTATCTATTACTTTAACAATCATGTATAAAGTTTACCAGATAGATTAAAATTATTAATCCTCACTTAGTTGAAAATTTAAGAATTAATTTCTCCCAAACAGAACAAAGTTTTTTAAAAAAGAAAAGTGATGGATATTGGTTATATAAATCTTTGAATTTGAGAAAACATTTGAAAATATCTCAGATTTTAGAGTTTTGGCTTGTTCAGATTAATTTTGGAACTTTTTTTTTCAATTGAAATTTACTCTAAAAATTTTTTTCTACTATATCATTTTCAAAATATAAAAATTACAGATCATGTAAGTCCCAACCTAGAATCACTTTACAAATAATCGTCTTCACATTTAATTTTTTTTAGGTGTTTAAGGGTTGTCTAAATTATTAACTCTATAATCTTCAGCATTACACTATAAATTTAGTTTCTAAGGTTTAATTTGTTCAACTCAAATCATTTGTAAGTTACTCTTATGTTTCTGAGAAATAATTTTACATGAAAACCTCAAAAATACAGATCTATTAACCACAGTAGTAAAATGTAGTTGAATATATATACAAAATGTAAGCAAAATCTATCTGTATTTAAAAAGTTTTTCCTTACTAATTCAGTCAGTTTTTAAAATTTGTTTTAAAGAGCTGCTCAAATAGCTTTTAGTACTATGGCAGGTGGTAATTTATCTTACTTCAATTAGTTGACTTTTAGACATTAAAACGAAAAAAATAAATAGCTTTTCCAAAAGAACTTAGGAGGATGATGTAACATCATTACTAGCTAAGAATTAACAATATAGAAAAAATTTTGAACTCACAGATTTAAGCCGATTCTCTCAAAGTTTTTAATATTTACTAGGCAATTTTTGTTTTACTGTTCTTTTAACCAAACCAGGTATTTTGTCAAGACTTAAAAAATGAACAATTATATTATCTGTGAACAATTTATTAAGTTGTAATTCTAATTGGTACATTTCATTTTCTTCAAATAATGAAAGAATTTGAGTCTGTTATGAAATTAGATATACCAAACAAATTTACACTTCCCTCTTTTCTGTTATGGCCAGAGTTCTGATCTTTATTTTTGAGAAGAACAATAGCAACGTATGTATATAAATACAAACCTACCAAAGACGGCAATACCTAGAATACAGCACTACAGCTGTTAGCTTTTTCAGTTAACCAAATTAAATATGATTATTCGTTTGTTTTGTCCTTTTCCAAGCCAAGCCCTTACTTATTTTTTCTCACCGTCTCCACCAAACGTCAGTAAATTTGAACATTTCAGTTACAGAAATCGCTAATCCTTCAAGGTCGGTCTCGGCTTCTTTGGTCTTAGGGCAGCTTCAACGAAAACGTGGTCTCGGCATAGTTGATTTTACCCGGAATTTTTCGTTTGCTTTTTTTGGAGGGGTTGTTTGGTTTTGCTTAAAACAACCCTGTGGACCACAAAAGGGGGTTAGAAAGGGAGGGGGCAGAATGAATCGGTTTCTGTAGAAGCCCAGGAAAACTCAGGCATCTGAAAACCTATTTTGTTGTTTTAACTAAAAAGAGGTATAAATTCTAAGATGTTGAAAACGGGCAGGGAAACGATGTGACTCCAGCTGCTGAGCATGGCGCATACCGAGGACCTCCGGGTGCTGGACGTTGGGGGAAGGGAGGGGACTCTGCGGGTACCACGCGGTCAGCCCAAGGGGCGGGCTCCACACGCACTCCAACTATTTTCTACTCTTCCTCCCTCTTTCCTCCTTGGGGGTTGGGGTTGGGGGCTCGCAGTTAAAGGGCAGGAAAAATGAGAAGACGAAGAGGAAAGCTCAATCCTACCCCTCAACAACAAAACCAATGAGAGGGAGCAAAGGGTTATTTTCGCGCCACAAAAGATGGAAATCCAGGGGCGGCTCGGGGTCCAATGAATGGAAACCAGCAAACTGCTCCGGCGGCGGCAGCCGACGGTGATAGGCTCCCTCCGTCCACCAATCGGGTGAGAGAAGAAGGTCCCCCCGCCCCCTCCCCAGCCAGGGGCGGTGTCTCTCTCCACGCCAGTTGCTCAACTTGGTCTCGGCGAGTCGGCCCCGCGGAGCGCGAAACCCCGCCCCGGGGCCGCGTTTGCGCGCCGTGTGCGCCCGTCTCGCGGCCCCGCCCCGCCCCGGACCGAGGCGCTGGGTTCAGCCGGCGCTGGTTGCGGTCTTTCTCCGTGGGTACCAAACATCCCCCGGCGCCATGAAGCCCCTCGCACAGTCGAAATAGGCCTGAAGTGCGGGAGGGTCGCCAAACACACGCTGCCTGGTCCGTCCCCGTCGACCGCGGGCGGGAGCGCGCTGGAGGAGAACCTCAGGTGGTGCCGTGCGGCGAGGGGAACCGTAGAGGTTCTCCCGATCCCTACGTCTAACTCGTCCACAGCTCCGCGCGGAGGGCCAGAACCCGCGGCGGAGCCAGAAAGCGCCTGCCCCGCGGCAGGGCCAGGACTGTCTGGTGGTCAAAAGCCTCCGAGGCGAGCAGGCGAGGAACGAAGGATCTTCCCCAGTGGGAGCTGCAAGAATCCCGCCCTCTTTTTTCCGGGCAGAGCCAGGGGAAAAAAGGAAACAATCCCATCTTCTCATCTCCTGGGGCACTATTTTTGATTTTAAGCAAAAATTACTGAAGGCAGATTCTGGAGAGGGCAGAGCCAAGTGACCACTTATCACGCATCTGGTTTAAACACATGAGTCCAGGAGAGCTGTCTGAAGGAGCAAGAGCATGGTAAAAATACCTCCTATGGGGCCCAGGCGACGCGGCGGGCATTGCGTGCCCACCCGCGGTAAGGACTTCGGCTCTCGGGTGCTCTCAGAAGTGGCCGGGAGTTAGGGGTTGCAGCAAGAACGCCCTTTCCTTCGCTTCTACCTGCTCAGCCTTCGCTCAGAACCTGTGGATACAGCAACGGTAACCGACCTTCTAAACATAGTGTTTCTTCTCTAATATTACACTGGCCCGTAAGAAACATTTTTACTGCCCTCAGGAGATAAGGAGTAGGTGCAGCTGTCCAAAGAGTAAACAGGCTGCAGTTGGTGACATGCAGCCGCATCAGAGCACACATAATGGGTGGGATTCTCTCGTGGGGTTAACATTAATTAGGAGCTGCAACTGCTTCTGGAAGAACTCGGAAGTAGCCCATATGCACGGTTAATTTCCTGTGTGAGACTCACTGGAAGAATGGAAGTTAGATTGACCTTATAATCATTTTGGAAAATCCACCAAAGATATTTTTGCACTTGAAATGCCAGTAAAAAGGCAATTACCCGTGTTCTTTTTACTCAGCCAGTGAGTATATACTTATCCCTCAAATGGTTGTAAGAGTGGAAGTGGAGTGGACTGTATCTACCACCCTTTGATGTCCGAGCTTATATAACTCCTGTATGTCTTTAAGGTCCTAGACGGAGTATCCAGTTTGTTACAATAATACACAGATTAAGTTCACGAGTCCCAGGAACATATTTCATCAAAACAGCACACACTTGTCTTAAATTCCAGGTGTTAGATGTGTTAGAGATAGTGACAGACAAGCATGGTCGAGTATTTATGGAAAATAAACAATTGATCCCATGCTTTAGAAATAGATACTTCCTTAGAGCTCAGTGTTAATAAGAGCAAATACAGTGAAAAATCCAGAAGGCACCATTCAAGTGACTTTGGAAGCAAGCTGAATATATAAAATGTGTTCTTAATGAAAAATTACTAAAAGTTAAATGATCAAAAGACCAGTTTTTATAAACTAAAGACATACTTAGAAAAGCAAGTTATCACTAAATGAATGAAAAGCACATTTCTCTAAGTAGCTTTTGATCACATGCAACAGGTACATGAAAAATAATTCATAATTTTTGATATTTACATTTTGCATACCACAGAAGTTAAAGAATACATATTCTTCTTTTTTAGAACCAAGATTTTTTTAAAAACATGAAAAGGAAAAATAAGCTCTTTTAAAAAGTTAATCCTAACCATAAACTTGAAATCTTACCACCCAAGTGTTCTTTAAAGACAGAGCTCATAATATGGTTCTGAACATTATTACACAAGAGCACATTTGTCTCCTCTACCTCATAAAGTAAAAACATTTCACTAAATTAAATGTCAATGAAAATATTGTGAAAGTGAGTTTACATTTAAAAAGTTGGATTTGCTTAGCAGAAAAAAAAAAAAAACCTGTTAGAACAGTTGCATTTAAAATGGATGATCTAACACCTTCCGGTTCAACACAAAATTATAAAATAAGTTCCTTTTAAAAGAAAAAATGTAAATACTCTATATCCTGCAATAGTTCCCATATGTAGAAAAAAATCTGTCATTCATCTTTTAATTGGAAAATATACGCTTTTATATGCCATATAAGGATTTGATAAACTATCAATTTTAATTACTGAAAATGTTTCAATGTAAATCATAATATTTTGTCTATCGCACAATACATTTTCTACTAGGAGTACAAGTCATTAAAGATTCTTGTTTACATTTCCATGCTACATAGAATTTCATTCACTTTTTAAAAAAGCATTTTTCATCTTTTCCATGGAATACCTGTTAAAAATATGCCACAAGTAACTGGTGCAAATGAGCTTCTGAGTGGAGTACACAATCACTAAACGACACTTGCAGATTTCCACAAGAACCCCAGCACTATGTTCATTTCCGTATTCCTCTTCTCCAGTCTACATTTTGTCGGCCCAGTGAAGGCTTCACCGGGCCCAGACCCTTCCCCCCCACACCCACCATTGTACTCGTTACATACAGGGGAAATTATGAATGGTTCTCATGGCCAAATGCGGGCAGAAATGAGGCAGAAAGGGACTCGTACAATTTTTCAAGTGCGAATATCACCTAGGGGTAACGCAGAACGGTCTTCCTGTTTTAAGAGTCCCAAGTTCTCCAACTAAAATTCTTTAAATAAAAGTACCAGCCTACCCCACTCCTCCTCTGGAAACTACAGGAAGAAATGGTTTCCGTTTAGATACCGACTTTTCCCACTCTGACTTCTCTCCTCCGGCCTCCGAGGCTCCGGACGCCCCCATCCCCACGCCAAATACCTCCGCCCCTCCGCTCCCCTCCCCCACCGGTGGCCAAGCCCGCCCCCGGCCTCATTTATCTCTGAGCCTTTTCTGAATCGTGCAACCAATCGCAAACGCGAAGCGGAGAGCCAACGCGAGCGCAGGCGGAGGAGGTGTCGCCCAGACACCCGCCCAGGACGCCGCGGGCTCCCATCCCCCACCGCCCCTGGCTCGGTGCCGCCCCACTTCCCCCGTGCCAGGGCCGGTGAAGGGTGCATGGGGTGGGGCGCGTCTGTCCGCCTCTCCCGCCCCCTCCCACCCCACCCCCTCGCTGCGTTTCCGCCCCTGCCAGCCCTGGAAACGTGCTTGCGGCTTTGCTGGGGTTACACTTCAAATGTCATCAAAGCCACAAGGCGAGTTCGAAATTGTGACTCTTTGGTTTTGTTAATCACCTATTTTTAAAAATCGAATATTTAAAACTCCGGTAACTAGAGCTGAGAAATTGCCTAGTTAGCACCTCCAGCCGTATCTCATTAAAAAAAAAAAAAAATCCTGCCTTTTTTCCTCCCCTCCCCCTCAGGATCCGCCCCGACCAGATAACCCTTTCTAAACTCTGTTGTGACAATCAGCGCCGCCAGCCGCGCTCCCCTCCGCGCCCCGGCTGTGGCTCCTTTAGCATTTTTCCCCTTCTTCCTCCTCCCCTTCTCAGGGTCCCTAGCTCAAGCTCATTTCCCCTCCCCCTCTTCCTCCTCTCTCTCTCGCTCTTTTTTTTCGCCCGAAACCCACTCTAATTGAGGCGCTGGGATTCCTCACGTGAGACGTTGATTTGTAGTTTGAACACGTGGCTCATTCAAAAAGCCGGACACTCGGAGCGGATTTTTTCCGCCTCCTGCGCCTTCCTCCCTCCACCCCTTCCCCCCTCCCTGCTGCCAGTCACCCTTCTGGGTTTTTTTATGGGGAGGCGGCGCCTGCCCTCACGTAGTGTGATATTTTCACAGTCCGCTGGCCGATGCCAAAGGGGTTGGGGAGGAAGAGACAAAAAGTAGTTCTTCCCCCCTCCTCCTCTCCTTTTTCTCGCTAATCCCGCCTCCTCCTCAGAGTTAGGAAGACTCGTTGATACGTTTGGGTTGCAGCAAGGCTTTTCCTTTCCTTTTCTTTTTTTTAATACCCAGAAAAGGAAAAACAAGAACCTTCGGATTTGATTTTTCGCTCCTCGTTCTTGTCCTTGGTTCTTACTGTGTGTTTTAACGGTGAGAAGACGAGGGGAACAAAACCCGCCAGAGCCCTCCATCACTGTGGGTGGTTTTAATTTTTCGTTTTTCTCCGAATTTTTAAAAAACAACCACTCTTCACAATGAACAAACTGTATATCGGAAACCTCAGCGAGAATGCCGTCCCTTCGGACCTGGAAAGTATCTTCAAGGACGCCAAGATTCCGGTGTCGGGACCGTTCCTGGTGAAGACGGGCTACGCGTTCGTGGACTGTCCGGACGAAAGCTGGGCCCTCAAGGCCATCGAGGCGCTTTCAGGTGGGCCCGCCCCGGCCCCAGCCCTGCGCCGCCCGCCCGGGCCTGCCGGGGTCGGGGACCCGGAGTCAGGCCCGCGGCCGCCGCCGGGGCGTCCACACAGGGCCCCAGGCCCGGGGGACAGGGGGCGGGGAGGTGGGGCGAGGCCCGGGCGCCCACACGCGTGAGATCCGGGGTGCTTTCCTCGGCTTGGACTCTCCTCGGCCCCCCGCGGCTCCCCTCCTCCCGCCGGGGCTTTGCAGGCGGACGCGCTGTCAGAAAGCCGCGGCGCGGGCTCCGAGGGGAGCAGGGCTGGGGGAGGCGCGACCGCGAGCGCCGGACCTTCAGCGCTCGCCCCGCCCGGGCCCAGGCGCGGGCTCCAATCTCCGGCACGCCGGGCCTTCGGGGCCGAGCGCGTTCGCCCGCTTCTCCCTCCCTCCCTTCTTCCTTCCTCTCTCCGTACGTTATTTATGGTGTTGGTTTCGCCGTTCCCCCGGCTCGCCCCAGACCCAGGCGTGGGAGAATGCAAAGTGGCCTCGACCCTGCTGCGGAGTGAGGCCGCGGGCTGGTGCCTAGCACAGGCGGCCCGGCGCTTCCTTTAGATCCTGCGGGACGCCGGCTAATGCGCCCTGGGTGCCACGCTCCACCTTTCCCGCGTCCGACGAGCCAGAGGGGCAGGTGGGCGAGAGCGGCCAGTGGTCGCCGGCCAGGGAGCCCCAGCCGCCGCGCCGGGCCCCTCGTCGCTCTCCTCGTCTCGGCCGCGGCCTCCGGGGTGGCGGGGCAAGCTCGGCTCGGCGAGGGAACCATGTGTGGCGGGGCAAGCTCGAGTCCCGTCGTACCCCCCCCACCCCCCCACTCCCCCCCGCTCCGGGAGCCAGTGTGGCGGGCGCCGCGCAGTCCTTCGCGCCTCGTTAGTTCTGTGCTGAGATGCCTCTCTGGCCGTGCACTCCGTCTGCGCCTACCCTGCCGTCCTCGAGCCTCTCCAGCTACTCCCTGTTCCTGGAGGGCCTGGGCTTGAAGCAGGGAGAAGGACTCGGCGTCCCCTCCCGAAAAAAAAGCCAGCGTAGCCCCCTCCCCAGAGTTTGTCTTGTGGGAGTGCTGGGGGAGGTGGGCGGAAGGGCCGCGACAGTCTTGCGGCTCTCGTGGAGTTGGGTGACCCCTGCGGTGGGCGGAGGCGGCCCGGGGGTAGACTGACCCAAGTAGTGGGCCGGCCAGTGGACCCTCTTCCCTACCTCTCTGTAAGTTGTACACGGCCCTGAGGGGTCAGCTTTCCCCCTGCGCGTGGGGGGCTTCCCTCCCGGCCTTGAGACGCATCCGGGTGCCTTGAGGAGGGTGTCTCAGGAGGTCACTGGTGTCACCGTTTAGGCTCTGCCGGTCCGTGCGGGGAGAGTCGCTAAACTCGGCCAACTGTCTTGCACCTCTTGTGTGTCCGCAGGTAAAGTGGAACTGCACGGGAAATTAATGGAAGTTGAGCACTCTGTCTCAAAAAGACAAAGGTGAGTTTATTTATTACATTTTCATTAATTCTGTTCTCCCTTATTGGGAGGAAAGACTCAACACAGCTGAAAACAACTTCTTTTCCTCTCACGCTTTTTGGATTTGCTATATGGCTTGGCTCCTCCGTCTTTTATTCCTTGCATTTAAGTTTATGGCAGGTGTGTGTGTGTGTGTGCGCGCGCGCTGGTAAGGAATAAAGGTTTTGTTTGTGGCTCCTTCCACTGGATTGTTGGTATAGAAGTCTCTCAAGGAAGCTCTCACAGCTGTATGTTCTCTAAGTTGCTGCAATAGGAAATCCAAGTCTTGCAGGACAGTTTTGGGGGTCTGTAGGAATTAGGAAGCAATGGGTGACCCTCCCCCACTCCCCACCTATAAGTACAGAATAGAGGAAAGCAGCTGCAGACACGCGTGGGTGTGGAGTTTCTTTCCTTCTCTGTCCCGAGTTGGCAGCGTTGAGTCTGAGAGGCCTGGGAGGCCGTCTGTGTATCTGAGAAGAGAGGAATTTTCTGATTGGAACACGTGAGTGAACGCCTGGGCTTCTCCTGCCCAGAAGCGCCTTTCAGTCACTCCAGAGTTAGACAGGTTGCTGCAAACCAGCCTTTGTCTTCTACCTCCCCCTACACTTCCCCCTCCCCGCCAATATTTTTGCTTACAAATAACCACCAAGAGATCGTGAAGACTAAAGATTTGTACTTTTTGGAGAGCAAGTGTAATGTGTCACTTTACAGAATGTTTGCAGACTGTTTTAACCTCTGGAGTGTTCTGGAGAAATGGCTCCTGCCTCTAGAGCAGGCCAGATCCCCGCTCTGTAACTAACTGGAAAGGCGCTGCTCCCTGGCTGTGGTGCTACGTTTAGTTTGTGCTTTTCTGGGTTGTGCAAGGTGGGGTTAGGGTTTCTGCCTTTCTCTCTTCCCATCCCCCCACTCCTAACTTGGGCTAAGCAATAAGCTGGAAGTTAATCTAAACTAGGGCGGCATGTGTCTGGTTAGGTATTGGTGAGCGGTGTGCTGGAGGGTAGGAGAGGCTTGCTGTGCATTTCCCTGGTGCTTTGCAGAGAGGTGGCTACACAAAATGCCATCGTGTGCCTGTTTCTATAGTGAGCTCTCTTGCAGGTAAGACGTTTTCACGAACTTTGTTTTTGTTAGAGAGCTGGATTTTTGTGGATTTGTCTTGTTCGTGTACTTAATTTTTATTAGGATACTTGAAAAGGATTTGTGTGATGAGATTTAGTTCTAGTTGGAAATTTTGGTGAGGTCAAGTTATTTCACCTAGTAGAAGGGAATTATTTTTTAAAAGCTTCTAAAATAATAGAACGGGTGCTGAAAAGTATCTAAACTGATCTGTGTTTAATAGGAAGTGAAAAATTGAGGGAAAAGGCACATCTACGTAAAAATTTAAAGGCATAGTCTGAATTGTATACCTGGGCGGGGGGGGGGGGGGATGTAAGTACATTCTGCAAATTCTAATTGGTTTCATGTTTAGCCTGTGTGTCCTAATTTTCTTCAAATGCTGGATTAAAAAGAGGCAAATGGTTGTGTGGAAGGACTGGCATTTTAACGTTTGAGAGTTTCTAAATTTAAACATTAAATGTCTGGCATTTTTCATATACAATTTATGGACCTGCATGAAAATGGAGATTATTTTGCTCTGCTCTCCTGATTTTCTTTTCCAGCCTGGTGTGAATTTCCCCCCATGTGTAGGGAATGAAATTAAAAACATCTGGTAACAGCCTGTTTTATTCTTAAAGGCTTTTGCCCAACCTAAAAACATACTTACTTGTTACTTTGTAAGGAACAGGAGTTTGTTTGAGGAAAGCATATAAGGTACCGTGCCACCAGGGGCAGCAAGTCTTTATCAATGGAAGCTTTTTCGTTTTAACAATGTAGATTAAAATTTCAGGCTGATTTTGCTTACGTTAAAATGCTCAGGATATTAAATGTTACTAGCAAATAGGAATGAGGACATTGGAGACAACTTTCTACCCATAGGGAGAACAATTAAGTCCTTTTCTAGGATTGAAATGGCAAAAAAGAAAAGTAGAGGTTTCTTTCTCTGCCCAGGGAAATTTGCTGGAAATCTATATTACAATTTTGTTTTAACTGAACCTTGGAACTGTGATGCAGTTTCCCTTGACTGTTCCACTCTCTGAATAGGCTTTGGAAGGGGGCTGAGAAGACACATGGGTGATCCATGCCTAGCTCCTATAGAAAGGTCAAGAAGTGGTATTGGTGATAGTGAAGTTGAATGCTGCAGACCAGTCCTTGCCAAGTGAGCCTGCTGGACTTCTGGGTGGAGTTCTTTTGTGCTTAGCAGTCATTGCATTCCATCCCATCATCATGTGGGCATCTGAGGCAGGCACACCCACATGTGCAGCAGTGACCTTTATACCTGCTGTGCAAGGCATGTTGGGAGCTTGGTGCTGAAGAATGCTTATGGCAGCACTCTGAGATGGATGAATGGGCTTGCAGCAAATAAATAGGGGAGCAGGCCCAGGAGGTGATTTGATGCTTGGTATGCTGGCCCAACTGTGACTGGAGCTCAGCTGGGCACAGAACCTTTCAGGAAGGGGAACTGTGGAGTTTGGTTCTGACCACGCTTAGCTCCTGAATTACTGAAGTCTCAGGGGAATGTGGAAGGAATGTTGCTTTTCTGCATTCAGATACCCCTCAGTTGGGGAAGATTATAGCACACTTTTAACAGAGCGTCCAGAATGAAGAGAAGATCACACTGAGTATCTGTGATAGTGTTGCACTTTCTGTTCCTAAGGTAAAGGAGACAGTGCAGGAATACTTGGCTTCACTCTGAAGTATAGCTTAAACCCCCCCGTTCCCCACTCTGCCTTGGGGGCAAGGGTGGCTGTGAAAATTGTTGTGACCTTTGAAGACTGTAGCCCAGTTTGATTGGAAGAGCCGCTGGTATCTTGTGGGACTGCCTACGTGCCCCTATGTGATTAGGTAAATAGCACTGATTTCCTTTTTTATTATGTTGTGGGCTGTTGGGCATGGGAGAGGGAATGGGAAAGTCGCTGACACTGGGGAACTGACAGGATGGTGGTTTTAGCTTGTTTTCCATGACTCTTTAAGTTATGAAAATTTTTCACATTTTTGGTTTTTTATGGCTTAAACTTGCTCATAATTTAGTTGTCAGCATTGATTAAGCTTATATGAAGCCAAATATATTTCAATGAAGGATAAACAAAATGGTAGGATGTTGTAGTTAATATTTTTCCAGGAAGGATCCATTAAAACAGACTGGTGTCTAAGCTCACATGATTTTGTTCTTTGTTTCCTTAAAAAAAAAAATTAAGTGAACAACTTATTTCTATATTAGAATCTTGTGCTTAATGTGTAAATTAGATAGACATAGCATGTATAAAAGTTACTGAGGTTTTAAATGTATCTTACTTTAAATGTCTATTTAAAAGTGCTGCATTTTAACAGCTGTGTGTATGGAATATGATTTCACACAACCAGCAATGTGTCCATTAGCCAGGGCAAATGATCCTGTTGTCCCAGGCCAATAAGAGCTGTTTTTAATGCTGAACATTTAAACATAGGCATGAATAGCTGTGCTGCTCCTTGCTCATCAGTTTGGGACAGGTGAATCTTGTGAATTAGATTTCTCACACATACAGAGACTTGAGGTTCTGTCTGTTAGGAAACTTTAATGGCTGGTACAGAATCATAAGCACTGTCTTTGGAGGGCTCAGTTTAAGGTCAGTAATGCACGACTGCCTAAGTGATTGCAGCCAACAAGATTTTTCTTGATTTCATGTTGTTTTCTCAGTACAGTTTGAGAGATAGTAAAAGATTTCTTAACTTTGGCATTATTAGAATTAAAGTATATATATAAATGAATGTTGATAAGTCGCTTCTGTGGGGCTGTCCACAGTAACAAGGAAGACATGGGAACATGACATGTGCCTGGAGCCAGTGGGAATTGAGAATCTTGGCTTCTGTTTCTGGTTTTCCTTTTGATTTGTGTGATCACTTACATTCTCTGTTCACGCCAAATGCCACTATAATAAACTAACGGGGCATATTTTGTTCTGAGTTCTGCCATTCTGCTTGAAATGAATTACCGGCTGAGGCTTAAAAATACCTTTTGGAATTAGAGAGACGTGGGGTCTTCCCTGTACAGAACTCGTATTTTCTGCAGTATGACGGCTCAGCTGCTTTTACACGTGTACCTCTTTCGGGCAGTCAGCAAGAGGGAAATGATCTTTGTCATACTTTGAAATCCTTTTATGAGCCATACCATTGCAGTGAATGTGGTGTTATATAGGTCTTGGGTTTGTCTATTAAAGTGAAGTTGTTGAGCCATCTGGATTTATATTTGAAGTGGCTCCGTTGTAATTGTCTTTAGCAGTGTTCAGATGTCAACTTTCCTAGCAGTAACTAATTTTTGAATTGTATGATTTATCCGTTATTATGGTATGATTTATTTAGGTGGTTGGTTGCTTCTGGGAGGATGGAGAACGGCTGTGCTATTCTTAGCCAAGTTTCCTTTATTGACTGTTGCCTCTGATTCAAGCTTCTAGAGTCACAAGACAGGAGGTGGCAGTGTGGTAGCGGTGACCAAGGGTTGGGATTGGCCCTTTTAGTTAGGAACTCTGCCCCATAAATCTGATGTTTAAAAAACTGGCTTGGTCTGCAGGGTTTTGCTTGAAAGCTGGTGGCAAATACATTTTTCAGTCCTGCATTAAAAGTGAGGGTGTAATTTATCATGGTCTGAAATTGCTGTTTGGCAAGTATTGGTAAATAAACAGTTATAAATATTAATACAGTATGTGGATTTTGTTGCCCTGAAGGGGAATACATTGTACATAAATTATGCATTTTAGAGAATTATCCTGAGACCATTTAACTTGATTAGGAGGTAGTTTGAAATTATTTTAGATATATTCTTTGAGGAATCTAGTGGAACTATAAGGGGTTTTTTGGTTTGTTTTTTGGAGATTTTATTTGTAAGTAATCCCAGTGTGGGGCTCAAACTCACTACCGTGAGATCGAGAGTTTCATGCTCCACTGGCTGAGCCAGGCAGGCACACCAAGTGGAGCTACAAGTTGAGAGAGGTCTAAGTCTTTAGAATAGCTGGCATTATCACTTAGTTGTTGAGTCCATTGTTATCATGGTGTTTCAGTTAGCTCTTGCTTTATAATCAACTACCCCAAAACCTAGTGGCTCAAAACAATTTACTCTTCCTCACTATTCTGTGGGTCTGCTTGGTTGTTGGTTCTGTTCCACGTGGTGTCATTCTGGGTCCTTTGCTGAACTGGTCTAAAAGGTCCTAGATGGCTTCATTCACATGGCTGGCCTCTTCGTGCCATTCCACATGAGTTTTCTCCGCATGGTGTCTCAGCGCTCCGTAGTAGCCCTTGGCTACCAAGTGAGAGTAAGTAGACAGTGCTAGACCTCTTAAAGGCTAGGCCCAGGATTCACACATTATCCCATCCATGCTGTCGATCAGGGCGAGTTACAAGGCCAGCACGGATTCAGGGGGCATATGGAAATAGTCTCCATCTCTTGATGGTAGAGTGGCGTGAATGTACAGAGGAAGGAATTGCTGGTGACCATCTTTATAGATTTTCTTCCATAAATGGAAGGAAGGAAGGAGTAGTTTCTTCAAAGTCATTGGAATCTAAAATATCTGAAAAATACATTTAGTACTAGAAATGGGGAGCCAGTTCCCATTGTAATATCCTGGCAAGAGATGATGATATTATTTACTTTGGAGGTGATGAATAGTGGTCAGTGGCTGTATGTTTCTAAGAAAGAACTAAGAGGATTTGCTGATGAGAGGAGAAGAGTAAAGCATGACAAGAAGATTTTTTTTGGTGAGAAAAACTAGGTGGAATGGAAGTGGTGCCATTTACCAAAATGGAGAGTAT
Source organism: Ursus arctos (assembly GCF_023065955.2). NCBI lineage: Eukaryota > Metazoa > Chordata > Mammalia > Carnivora > Ursidae > Ursus > Ursus arctos. Next base: position 52,075,866 of record NW_026622985.1, on the reverse strand, counting down.
TGGGGAAGGAACAAATTCTTGGGTAGAAATCAGGAACTTCACTTTTGGCGTATTATGTCTCTGATGCATGTTAGAAATTTAAGTGAAGAAGTCAAGTAGGTAGTTGGAAATATCAGTCTGGAGGGTAGGAATTGGAGGTGAAAATAGGAGATGCCCCTAGGTTATGATATTTAAAGTCATGGAATTGGACAGGATTACCGAGGTACTGAGTATGGGGCTTCAGGAGGAAAGAGAGGTCAGCAAAGGAGAGTGAGGGAGGCCAGTAACATAGAGGAAAGCAAGCAGAGTGAACTGCTTTTGGGAGATTCATGAAAAAAGCCCGTGGATTAGGAAGGTGTGATCAACTGTATGGAATACCACTGAGAGTTAGTGATTTAGGTGTGTGAATGTGAATGGGGATCGTGGTAAGTTACAGCCTTCTGGTTTGGCAGTAGATAGATGGAGAGTGATTTATGAATTTTGGAGCAACCTGGAATATAGCCTTTCTTTCAGAATTCATTTATTAGTATCTATTTTTTTTTTTTTTTTTTTTACTTTCCAGAAATATCTCTGAGTATGTTCTATTTATAACCTGCTAGAGATGGAGGAGTCCTAAGTTTAGTAGATCCTCTCGCCAGTGGACAAGACTTGTTTGTTTCAGTTGACCTACTCTCTGGCAGCTGTTCCAACACTTCTGGTCACTGAGCTCACGTTCTAGATAACCCATTCTACTTTTTGTTAATATACATTTGGAAAATCCTTTGAAGCTGTCTGAGGTTTCAAGGCAATGTAGACCAAGTCCAGGGCTTCTCTGTGGTTATCTAAAGTCTTGATTTAAGGGGCACCTGGGTGGCTCAGTCAGTTAAGCTTCTACCTTTGGCTTAGGTCATGATCCCGGGATCCTGGCATCGGGCTCCCTGCTTGGCAGGGAACCTGCTTGTCCCTCTCCCTCTGGTGCTCCCCCTGCTTGTGCTTGCTCGCTCTCTCTCCAAAAAAAAAAAAAAAAAAAAGGACTTGATTTGAGTATGTTAACTGATGGGAATTAAAAACTTAAAGATATGATTTGACAGGCAAGGTTGAAACTGTTGGGCAAAACATTTATGGATATCATGGGCTAAATTTAAAATACTTCTATCACTTCGTTATTTTAGGATGCTGGAGTAAGTAAAGCATTCCTTCCATTTTATTCATAAAAATTTAACTATAAGCAATACAAGAAACCTTTTGTCGGTACCCTAAATTCCCTCATTTTTGCATATTTAAAAATCTGGTCCTTGGTAAAGCAGCCTTCTCCTCAAATTATGAATCCTGGTTTTGGCCTCGGTTGTCACTGAAACTCGGTGATGCGTTAGATCAGTTGATTCGAGACCATGACTGGGTCTCAGTAACTCTTTTAAGACTTGGTTTATGCAAGCCCTTTGCTTAGTCAAGTACTGCTTTCAGAATGTGTTAAATATCTGCTATTTTAAGAAAGGAAAACCAATAAAAATGAGCTAGCATAGTTGATTTTTTTTTTTTTTTTTTTTTAGTGGTATTAGTTGTTCAACCAAAGGATTCTCCGTAAACGCCCGAGCAAAGTGACTTGCCCAGGGCACTGCAGGTAATTCGAGGAACCCATTTTCCCCTTCCTTCGACTCTGCCCCGCCTTCATTCCTCTCCTTCCAGTTGTCAAATCCTAAAAGTAGCTTACACAGCAGTCTGATCATGTTTGCAGTGGCAAGTTGGAGCAGAGATGTCCTGTTTCTTGCTTTCTCTGAAGAAAAAAAGAAATCTTGTTTGGCTTCTTTGAAGGTTGATTTTTTTTTTTTTTTTGTCTTCCTGTAGGAAAAAGACGAGTACAGGTAGTCTGGAATCTGGGACTTACTATAGAGTAAAAATATCTGGACGTCCTGTTGTAAGGTGGAAAGGGGAACTGCTTCTTCCTTGAAGGTATTTTTTAGCCGCTTCATCTTACTATAAATGAATTGCAGAGAAGCTGTAGGGGGCCCTAAGGAGGTGTGAGAGTATAACAGAGGGCACGAGGAAGTAGATGCCTTGGCTTTATCTCAGGCATGTGATTGTGACTCAGGGGATGTGTTTTAGATTGCAAAAGAGGTAGAAGTGTTCGGAGTGGAGTCCACGGTGCCCGGTTGTCCCAGCTCCTTAGCAAGTTTAGTAGGATCCTGGCTTGCAGAAGGAAGTCTTTTAAACTTGGAATATTGTTAAGGATTGGGAGAGAATAGGAGGGAAGAATTGTGCTGGAACTTTTTGATGAGGAGCTCTGATACTTGTGGAACTGAAGGGTGTTGCCAGAAGAGTGTGGATGTGAGGTCGAAGATCTGGGTTGAATCCCAAGTCCGTTTTCTAAATGCATGATGTTGATTAAGGACGAGGAAATTGAGGTCTGGGGAGGTTAGAATGGTAAACAATGCCTGATAGGATCCTGGGGACAATGTTAAGCATCAGTACCGTATTATTCCTTAGTAACTTCAGTGGCAGCTGGGTGTATTTTTGCCCCTGAGATTTAAGTATGAAGGCTGGATGTAGATAATATTTGGTGATAACAGAAATACCGAAAACTTCTGTTCTGGTTTTGGGTGTGGACTCGTGTAAGTAGAAATCTGTGGTTGGTGTTTGTTTTTCATTGAGCATGTAATACCTTAAAAAATTATGGTATAACCTAGATATAATATATAAATTTTAAGTAAACAACTTGAATTTTTATGAATGTATGCATTCAAATTAATTCAAAACACAAATGTGAAAAGATTTGCTTTTCAGTCCTCTTTATCTCCATGTATTTCCCTGGTCTTATAGCTGGTAATTTGGTATATTCCAGAAATTATTCTATGCATGAATCAATAAACTTTTTTTTTTTTTTTTTAAAGATTTTATTTATTTGACAGACCACAAGCAGGGGGAGTTGCCGGCAGAAGAGAGAGAGAAGCAGGCTCCCCACTGAGCAGGGAGCCCAGTGCGGGGCCTGGATCCCAGGACCCTGGGATCATGACCTGAGCAGAAGGCAGATGCTTAACAGGCTGAGCCAACCCAGGCGCCCCTCAGTACACATTTTTTTAAATTTAATAATCAAATTATATTGTTTATAATTTGTGTTTTTACTAAATAATGTATCCTGAAGAATCTTCAGTGTAGGTACAAATAGTTCATTTTTTTTTTTTTAAAGATTTTATTTATTTGACAGAGATAGAGACAGCCAGCGAGAGAGGGAACACAAGCAGGGGGAGTGGGAGAGGAAGAAGCAGGCTCAGGGGCTCGATCCCGTAACGCCGGGATCACGCCCTGAGCCGAAGGCAGACACTTAACCGCTGTGCCACCCAGGTGCCCCAATAGTTCATTTTTTTAAAACTCACCCTATTGTTCAACGTAGGTGAGCAGCAGTTTAACCGTTCTTTTCATAGTAGTCTCAGTTGAGTGTATTTTTATGTCATAAGACTCTTGGTTATTTTTATAAGGTAAATTCTTAGATTGGGAATTGCTATGTCAGAAGACATGCATATTTAAATTTGTAAGCGCTCTGCCAGAAACACTTAACTTATATTGACATGGTTAGTCATAAGACAACCAGGAGAGCAGTTTTCTTTTCCTACTTCTTTTTTTTTTTTTTTTTCCATATATGGAACTCTTTACGAATGTGCGTGTCATCCTTGTGCAGGGGCACGCTAATCTTCTCCGTATCGTCCCTGTTCGGCGTATGTACTGCCGGAGCGAGCCCAAGAGCGCGATTTTCAATGAAGTATGCAGTGAGACGGTTTGGTTCAAAACTGTCTTTTCAAGCATGGAGGACTGAATGAATCTAGGAATAGTCTTATTCTTTATGCCATGGATGTTGTGTTAACTCTGACAAGTCTAGTCCTTATTCATTTGTGCGTTTTGTATGTAAAAATAAAGTTAAAAACTATAAAGATTAAGTTCTGACAACTTGTAGCTCGAATACATTGGGTTTATATTCTCCCAGTCTTAGCACCTTAGCACCTTGAATTTTGGATTTTACCTCCGGGACTAATAATATTTTCTTGCAGTGAGAACTTCACTAAGTCATATTTTGAGGAAAATTTTGATTAAAAGTTAGTTTCTGAAACAGAGTGCAACTGAGCTTCCTACTCTCGCTGGGCAGATGATTGGGGAGCTTAGTTAAAAGAACCTGTGATGGTTTCCAGTTACGGAATAGGTCATGGGATGCAAGGAGGGCATAGGGAATATAGTCCATGGTACTGTAATAGCCTCGTGTGGTGAGAGATGAGGGCTGCACTTGTGAGCAGAGCATAACATATAGACTAGTTGAATTGCTGTGTTGTACACCTGAGACTAATGTAACATTGCACTTCAATAATACATTATTTAAAACACGAGGAACCTATGATGGTAAAGCTGTTTGAAAAGTGATTGTGTTCTCCCCCGTGATTCCCAAATGTCTGTTTTAGGGGTGCCTGGGTGGCTCAGTCAGTTAAGCGTCAGGCTCTTCATCTCAGCTCAGGTCTTGATCTCAGGGTGCTGAGTTCAAGCCCAGCATTGGGTTCTACGCTGTGCGTGGAGCCTACTTTAAAAAAAAAAAAAAAAGATTACCAAATATTCGTTTTAAAAGTCAGCTGCTCTTGGAAAAATGGAGACACTCTTGTGTTTTTTTGTTTTGTTTTGAGAGAGAAATGTGGTTGAAAAACTTAATTTTAAAGTAATCTTACAATTTTTTGGGTGCTGCTTTACCAATTTCTGCATTTTGGCGTTTCAGAAAGGAGTTTATTTCCCATGGCTGATGTAAATTTTTAGTTTAACAAGCATAGATTGAGCACCTGTGCTTGAGGCCAGTTTAATGCTCCGTACGTTTCAGGGGCCAGAAAGAATAAGATACTTGTTCTTATACATGGAGTATAGTGGCTTTCATTTTGTTCTTTTTCATCGCCTGGGTGATATTTTTATCTTGAACACCAGCAGTGGCTCACTATGGCATTGGCCCAAGGGTGGATGAATATCTCTGCAGGTAAAGAGGAGGTGTAAATATGTCGTGGGGTTTATATGGTATGCCCCAGAAACACGGAGTGGGGGGCATTAGGCTTAGGTGGGTATTGGTACAGCCCAGCAGGGATAGGTTCAGAGAGGGATGTGAAGGTAGATGGGGATGTGTGTGCAGCGGGGATGGAAAAAGGCAGGAGGGACAGCAGGAGCCAAGGTGTGTGAGTGTGAAATATCCCGGTGTGTGCAGGGGAACTACAAGCTGTTTGGGATTAGAAAGGCTCAAGTGTGAGGCTGGATAGTGATTGAGGCTGAGCGCAGAGGGGGTGGTGAGAGCAGCCTGTGTGCTTGAGGAGTGACTGTGACTTTGTTTCTTGATGTGTTTAACTTCCAGGGCTCAGTCAGTTTAGTTAATGCCATTTAGCGGATGGTCATTTGGGATCATCACGCGAGACTTGATGCCTCGATTAATTTGGGGTTCTGCTCACCAGAGATCATCTTGAAATGCTTTTGCCTTTGAAGTACTTTGTGAGAATGGCTGTGCCCTAATAAACTCCGTGGGATTTAGGGCTGTTCTTAGGACACCTTCTGACAGGGTAACGAGGGTAAATTGTGAAATGATGGGGAGCCCTGTAGTAAGACTGACTGAGCCTGTGTTGTTATAGGTCGCGTGTGACAAGACAGTCACCTGTAGTAACGGTTAAAACACCTGGTACTCTGTGATTTTTATTAAAGCATTTCAAATGATGTAATGAACTGTTGGAGAAAAATGAGACACTTCTGTGTGCATACACGATTGGCTGAGCAAAATTGGGGGGGGGGCAGTAAAGCCCAGCAGCAGGGAGGGCCAGTGACATCTCGCTTGGGAACACCTAGACCTTGGTTAGAACGCTTGCTCAGCTCTGTGATCCTGGGGACACTGATGAAACTCTCCTCACCTCGTAGTTTATCTGGAAATAGGGACGATAAAACTTACTGCACAAGGTCGTCGGGAATTAAATGATGTGTGTAAGGGATTCCTTGGAGTATCAGACACCTAAGTGGTATTGTCTCCTATTAATAAGCTTGTGTGGGCGCCTGGGTGGTTCAGTCCGTTGGGTGTCTGCCTTCGGCTCAGGTCATGATCCCAGGGTCCTGGGATCGAGTCCCACGTTGGGCTCCTTGCTCGGCGGGGAGCCTGCTTCTCCCTCTGCCTGCTGCTCCCCCTGCTTGTGCTCGCACGCTCTCGCTCTCTATTAAGTAAATAAAACCTTTAAAAAACAAAAAGCTTGTGTATTTACATGTAGCAATTGGAAAAAAAAGTTTATTCCTGCATAATCCCATGGTTTGTGTCTCATACGCACGTAGAAAGTTTTCACATTTCTTTGTAGAACATGAGTGTGTTGTGAAGAAGACTTTGTACTTGGTGTCTAGATGTGTAGCTTTTAGGGTCCCTAAAATCTATCTAGTTGTGAAATTGTCTTGAGATACTGTTTTTTGTTTTTGTTTTTGTTTTTAAAGATTTTATTTATTTAACAGAGAGAGACAGCCAGCGAGAGAGGGAACACAAGCAGGGGGAGTGGGAGAGAAGAAGCAGGCTCCCAGCGGAGAAGCCTGATGTGGGGCTCGATCCCAGAATGCCGGGATCACGCCCTGAGCCAAAGGCAGATGCTTAACCACTGAGCCACCCAGGCACCCCTGTCTTGAGATACTATTTAAAAAAAAAAAAAAAAAAAAAAGATTGGGAGGGGCGCCTGGGTGGCTCAGTTAGTTAAGCGTCTGCCTTTGGCTCAGGTCTTGAAGCCAGGGTCCTGGGATCAAGCCCAGCTCCCTGCTCAGTGGGGAGTCTGCTTCTCCCTCTGGGCCCCCTCACTCCCACCTCCTGTGTGTGCGTGCATTCTCTCACTCACAAAAATAAATAACATCTTTAGAAAAAAAGGTTACGAGATAAATAACTGCTGTTAATTTCAAAGAGGGAGACAACACAGTACAAAAATGTACAAAAAATGTAAGTAAAATGTACAAAAATGTGGGAGCTGGAAAGGAAATATCTGAAAAGCCAATGTACTTAGGAAAAGATACTTAATCTTAGTAGTTATGAGGTCAATGACAATTGTAATGGCAATTTTTGCCTATCAGGTTGGGAAAAATGAACAAGATGGATAATGTCTGGTGTTGGCAAGAGTGTGAAGGAATGGGCGTTCATAAGCTAGAGAGTAAGTTGGCAGACTCCTTGGTAGGTCATTTGGCAGTATCTGTCAGAGCTTAAAATGTAACCCCCAACCGTGTATATGAAGTATGAAGAAGATCCAGCCTCACACAGATGTATAGTTGGAAATGGAAAAGGATATTTTAATCATCTTTTTGGATAACTGTGGATATTCTTTGTTCCTACACCAAAACTCAACAAGTGATAGTTTTTTGAAGTTGAAATGTGGGATATCGTATCAGTGTGAAATCATATCCGTGAATTTTATACTGACAGGTAAAATCCATTTGTCTCTCTTACACTTTGAATGGCTCCTTTATCCTTAAATATTGGGAAACTGTCAAAGCTCATGGTTGTCCAAAATTTTGATTTTTTTTTTTTTTTTACTTAAAAGCTCAAATTTAGTCATTGGCAACAAATACTGTTACTTTTCTTGAAGTGACTGGCTGATTTTATTCTCTTTTGAGAAAATGTCTGCCAGATACTCAAGCTTAAATAAACACAGTTTGTCCATAGCTCTTTCAAGTAAAAATGGTGCTCTGTGAAAAAAAAGTGGCAGATTCAGTCTTGCAGCTCAAACAACTGCCCGGTGCTTTTTCTCCAGGAAAAGCCATGGTAGCTAGCAGGAGTACTTTATGCACACTGCCCTTTTCTTCACATAGTTATTGACAAGACGCGTACCCAGGGGTTACTGAAGAAAATCAATAGTTTTTACTGCTTCATCAAGGACATTTAAAAATGAAACTTGGATTGTATTTTGCTGCAAGTGACTGTGAAGAACGCGGTGACAGTGGCACTGCTTTGATTCCTGCTATGGTGCCAGCAATTTACCCGCCATTGTTTTTGCCCCTTTTGCTTCAGTGCAAATGTCAACACAGTGAAAAAGGCAAATAACATCCTAGTGTTATAAAAATAGTTTTGACCTCTTGCCCTCTTGACAGTGTCTCGGGGACCCTCAGGAGTCCACATACTATACAGTGAGAATTGCCACTCTACACTAATGAGATATTTGAAATTATTTGGATTCGGTTCTCCTGTGAATATGTATTTACATCATCACACAACAGATGGCAAGAACAAGTGAGGATTTTCTGCAACTCTGTGGCATGTTATCCCCAATAGGGAGTTTTACACAAGTCAGTTTGTGAAAAACAGGTGTGGGAAGAGAAAAAAAAACAAAAGAAAATAAGCACAAAGGAAAAAATCGAGGTGTATGAAGGATAAAATAATTGGAATGAATAGTTGGGGAGCCCTTAAATACACGTGAGTGAAATGGAGTGGGTTTGGAGGTTTAGGGACCCGCCTCACGCTTTAAGTTCCTTAAACCAAAGTGAACCTCCACATGTTGTTGGCTACATGTCTTGCCTCAGGAAATGGAGTCTTCAGTACCTTTGTTATTCCTAGGACATTGAAATCTAATCAGAATCTCAGGGCCTCATCAGTTTCTTTTGACAGCTGAGGTGTTTTGAGGCTGGAAGTTTGTGGTGACTCATTGTTTGTAGTGATGGCCAAGTGAGGAGTCCTGCCTCTGACCTATTTCAGCCCGCTTCCCTTGCCCTAAGGAACTGTTGGTTAAATATAGAAAATAACTTCCTTTGTTCCTATCACAGGAGGGCTACTTTTCTTGTCTTAGACAATTTTTTTCCCTTGAATTTCTAATACAACGAATGACCTTTCATGTTATTTCACCAAGTCTTATCCATTCTGTATATTTTTTTCTGGTTTGAGAAAGCTTGGTAGCTAGCCATTATGTTATCTTTTTGCAAATGGTACTGTTTTGCTGATCTTGAATCTTAGCAGTTTTTATTAAGATTTATCTTGAGAGAGAGCCTGTGTGTGTCGTGAGTTGGGGGAGGGGCAGAGGGAGAGAATTTCAAGCAGACTCCCTGCTGAGCGTGGGGCTCCTTCTCACAACCCATGACATAGATCATGACCTGAGCTGAAAATCAGGAGTTGGACACTACTCAAATGAGCCACCCAGGAGCCCCTGATGTTGGCAGTTTTTAAGTGATTGATTTAATAAACTTTTGAGTGTTTACTACTAGGGAATGCTTTAGGTTCTTGGGAGAGAGAATTAAATGGAAGATAAGAACTTAGCCATGAAGCTTGGGGTGCAGAGCAACACTGCCCACAAGAGCGGCCACTGGCCACAAGTGGCTCTCTAAGCAATTGAAATGTGGCTAGTCCAAATTCAGTGGTTGTGTACGTATAAAATACACACTGGATTTTGAAGACTCTTGAGAATAGAGGGACGCCTGGGTGGCTCAGTCAGTTAAGCATCTGCCTTCAGCTCAGGTCATGACCCCAGGGTCCTGCAGTCGAGTCCCGTATTGGGCTCCTTGCTCAGCCGGCAGCCTGTTTCTCCCTCAGCATTCTGCTCCCCCTGCTTGTGCTCTCTCTCTCTCTCTCTGACAAATAAATAAATAAATTAAAATCTTTAAAAAGAGAATATAAGGGGCGTCTGGGTGGCTCAGTCGTTAAGTGTCTGCCTTCAGCTCAGGGAGTGATCCCAGAGTCCTGGGATCGAGCCCCACATCAGGCTTCTCAGCTGGGAGTCTGCTTCTCCCTCTCCCACTCCCCCTGCTTGTGTTCCCTCTCTTGCTGGCTGTCTCTCTCTTTAATAAATAAAATCTTAAAAATAAAAATAAAAAGAATATAAAATATCTCATGGATAATTTTTGTGTTGATTTCACCTGTTTATTCTTTCTTGAATGTGGCTACAGGAAAACTTAATATTATATACGTGGCTTGCATTTGCAGCTTGTTATTTCTGTTGGGCAGCACAGATTTAGAGAGGAAATATGGACAAAATACGTAATGTGAGGCATGTTGAAGACTATGGAGAAAAACAAGGTGAGGAAGAATGAGACAACTGACAGGGGGCTTGGTTTTGATTTTTTCGTATCAGATGATACGGGAAGTCCTCACCAATATGGTGCTGCGTGAGCAGAGGCTTACAGGAGGTAAGGGAATGAGATGAGCAGGCAAGTAGGTGCCAAGTGGGTAAGAGTGACCCAAGCAGAGGGGACAGCCAAAGCCCATGCATGCTCATTGCCTTTCTAGTCAATAAGGAGGCCATCATGACTGGATTATACCAGCAGGAGGAGGTGACCATGCATGTTGGTAGATAGGGATGGAATGAGAGGAAGCCATGGATGGGTTTTTACTTATTTATTTATAAGACTTAGCACACACACGTGCATGGTCCAAGGAGGAACAGAAGGAGAGGGACAAGCAGACTCTGTGCTAAGCATGGAGCCTGATGTGGAGCTTGATCTCACGACCCTGAGATCACCACCTGAGCCAAAATCAGGAGCTGGATGCTCAACCAGCTGAGCCACCCAGGTGCCCCTGGAAGGATTTTTAGAAGGGACAGTTGTGATGAGATTTATCTTTGAAAGAGAACTCTCTCAAAATAGACCATGGTGGGCCAGTGGGATGGGATCGGGGAGACAAGTTAGGAGAAGATTATAATTGTAGAGGTCAGAGATGGTGATATTGGGACCAGAGCTATTGAGGTGTTGAGGTAGTGTTGATAAATGGTTAGAATCTTCTTCTTTTTTTTTTTTTTTAAGATTTATTTATTGGGGTGCCTGGGTGGTGCAGTCATTAAGCGTCTGCCCTCAGCTCAGGGCGTGATCCCAGTGTTCTGGGATCGAGCCCCACATCAGGCTTCTCCGCTAGGAGCCTGCTTCTTCCTCTCCCACTCCCCCTGCTTGTGTTCCCTCTCTCACTGGCTGTCTCTCTCTCTGTCAAATAAATCTTTTTTTTTTTTTAAAGATTTTATTTATTTATTTATTTATTTATTTATTTATTTATTTATTTGAGAGAGACAGTGACAGTGTGAGTGGGGTAGGGGTAGGGGCAGAGGGAGAGAATCTTTCAAGCACACTGCACACTGAGTGTGGAGTCCAGCGTGGGGCTCGATCCCCCGACCCATGAGATCATGACCTGAGCCGAAACCAAGAGTCAGAGGCTTAACTGACTGAGCCATCCAGGCCCCTGTGGAATTTTCTGTTTTGAGCAAAGGTGGAGTAACTGGGTGTAGGGAGTGATGAAGGAACCAAGGCTACCTTGACAGTTTGTATAGCTAAAGCACCTGGAAAAGTGACGTTTCCACTAATTGAGCAAGACTGTGGGAGTGGTGTGATGAGGGATAGGGGAGACAATGAGTTCAGTTTGGCCAGGTTAAGTTTGAGATACCTGTTAGACATGTGGAGATAGGACAGTGAATGGATAGTAAGCGGAGGACGGGGAACCAGTGATGGAGCCCAAGGACAGGCCCATGAAGTAGGAGAATCTAGAAAAGTACTTGGAGGTCAGATACCTGATGACAGTATTTAGTGGGAAGAGTCTTCAGCTGTGAGAAATCATGTAGAAGAGGGTGAGAATGGAGTTGGCAGTAGGACGGAATCCTTGCATTGTGTGGGTTTGTGAATTGATTGATGGAGAAGAGGTAGAGACAGTGAGCATGGATAGGCTTTCAGGTAGATTGCTGTAAAGACATGAGAGAAATGGGATGGTTGTTGGAGGGGTTGTCATCTAAAGGGAGAGTTTTGAAAGCTTTTTACTTCAATTTACAGGAAATTCCCAGAAACAGTACAGATGATCCATACCCCCTTTTCTAGTTGTCACATGTTAGTTTTGACAACTCGAATTTTTCTGGAAAATTTGAGAGTGAGTTGCAGAACTACCGCCATTCACCTCTAAATACTTCAGTGTATGTTTCCTAAAAACAACATTCTATTCCATGACCATAGTAAAACGACCAAAATAAAAAGGTTAACACTGATACAATAGTGTTTAATCTACAGATGTTGTTTAGATTTTGCCTGTTGTCCCAGTCTTTTTTTTTTTTTTTTTTTTTTGATCCTGGATTGAATCCAAGATTATATACTGCATTTAGTTGTGATGTTTCTTTGGTTTCTTTTAATCTGGAACAGTTGCTTCGTCTTTTGTCTTTGCTGTCCTTCATGTGTTGTTTTTCCTAAGACCTTCAGGTTTGTGAGGAGTATAAGCTAGTAATTTTGTAGAGTGTTCCTCAGTATTGGTTGGTTCAATGTCTCCCCATTGTCATGTGTCTTTGGTGTAATACCACAAAGGTAATGATGGCCTTAGTGTGCCACATCAGAAAGTATGAGATGTTGATTTTTGTTCCAGTAGTGGAGATATGTTATCTTAGACTGATTTTTTTTTTTTTTTTTTTAAGATTTTATTTTATTTGAGAGAGAGCAGGAGCTGGGGGTAGTTGGGGAGAGAGAGAAGCAGACTTTCTGCTGAGCAGGGAACCCGATGCGGGACTCGATCCCAGGACTCTGGGATTATGACCTGAGCTGAAGGCAGACACTTAACCAACTGAGCCACCCAGGCGCCCCTAGGCTGATTTGTTAAAGTGATATCTGCCAGTATTCTCTAGGGTAAAATTACTGTTTTCTCCTTTGTATTAAGAATCTTGTGGGGATATTTTAAGATGTGAGAGGATCCTACTTCTCATCATACTTTAACTAGTTTTAGGATTCGTTAATGATTCTTATCTGAAATCATTATTAATGTAGTAGTGGCTGCCATAGAGTGACTTTTTTTTTTTCAAGATTTTATTTATTCATTTGACAGACAGCCAGCGAGAGAGGGAACACAAGCAGGGGGTGTGGGGGAGGAAGAAGCAGGCTCCCAGTGGAGGAGCCTGATGCGGGGCTGGATCCCAGAACGCTGGGATCACTCCCTGCTGGGATCACTCCCTGAGCCACCGAGGCGCCCCAGCAATAGAGTGACTTTCTAATCCCATTATTTTGCCTGCATTTGTTAGTTGGAGTTTTACTTAAGGAAGAGTTTTCCCAGGGCGCCTGGGTGGCTCAGTCCATTAAGCGTTGACTCTTGATTTCACCTCAGGTCATGATCTCTGGGTCCTGGGATCAAGCCCCATGTCAGGCTACACACTCAGCACAGTGTCTGCTTGTCCCTCTGCCTCTGCCCCTCCTCCCTGCTCTCTGTCTCTAAAATAAATAAATAAAGGGGCGCCTGGGTGGCACAGCGGTTAAGCGTCTGCCTTCGGCTCAGGGCGTGATCCCGGCATTCCGGGATCGAGCCCCGCATCAGGCTCCTGTGCTATGAGCCTGCTTCTTCCTCTCCCACTCCCCCTGCTTGTGTTCCCTCTCTTGCTGTCTCTATCTCTGTCGAATAAATAAAATCTTTAAAAATAAATAAATAAATAAAAATCTTAAAATATTTTTTTACTTCTTCATTTGTGCATAGTAATACGGACTCATTCTTATTTCAGATTATAGCATGTTAACTATTTGTTTCTCTGAAGTAAGGTAAGAGGTGTTAGCATGGAGGTGGTATGCAAAAGGCGTGATTCAGCACAGATGGAAAGTAATTATGATAACCTAATGTCCAAAATACCAGATGAAATCTAGTGTTTCATTTTAAACGAGCAGTTTTGTACTTAATTTGAAAACTGAACTGCCTAAATGCAATAAATCTAATAGCTTTGACTCCCTTCTGGGGGTGTCTGATAACTAGTGAGAATCAGGTCATTCTTCATGTACAGGATAAAGTTCAGATACTGTGTCCTGTACCTGAAAATGTATATACTAGACAATAATTATTACACACCACTTGTAAGAACTGTTATTCAGATGTAGGTTATTTTGTTCCGTACTGCCTTACTTAATTTTAGCTCCTGGTCATGCATTCTTCCCAGGCTGTGGCATTTTGATGCATTAACTCGATCGTGTGAAATTAGTATTGCCATGCATTTCTTCAGTGTTTAATCTTCTGTCTCTTGGTGCGTGGTGTGCATGCTGAACCAAATCAATCAAAGAAATCTTTTTTTTTTAAGATTTTATTTTTAAGGGGCCCCTGGGTGGCGGAGTTAAGCATCTACTCTCTGTTTCAGATCAGGTCACGATCTCAGGGTCATGAGATCGAGCCCCACATCAAGCTCCATGCTGACCACGGATACTGCTTCATATTATCTCTTCCTATCACCCTCATTCTCTCTCTCTCTCTCTCTCTCTCTCTCTCTCTCTCTCGCGTGCACGCGCACGCATATGAATAAATCTTAAAAAAATTTTTATTTGTAAGTAATCTCTACACCCAATGTGGAGCTCGAACTCACGACCCCAGGATCAAGAATCACATGTTCCACTGATTGAGCCAACCGGGCGCCCCTCAAATGTAATCTTAAACTATTTTTTTTTTTTGAGATAGTATACCATATACAGAACACCCACATGAATTAGGTAAAACTAGTTTTTTGTATGGTAATTGAAAAGGTTAGAAGATTTAAGGGAGGGGTGCCTGGGTGGCACAGCGGTTAAGTGTCTGCCTTCGGCTCAGGGCGTGATCCCTGCGATCTGGGATCGAGCCCCACATCAGGCTCTTCTGCTATGAGCCTGCTTCCTCTCCCACTCCCCCTGCTTGTGTTCCCTCTCTCGCTGGCTGTCTCTATCTCTGTCGAATAAATAAATAAAATCTTTAAAAAAAAAAAAAAAGATTTAAGGGAGCCTGGCTGGCTCAGTTGGTAGAGCATGTGACTCTTGATCTCAGGTTTGTGAGTTTGAGCCTCATGTTGGGCATAGAACTTAATATAATCAAAAACATTTTTTAAAAACAAATTTTATTTGTTTATTTGAGAGAGAGAGACAGCACAAGCAGTGGGGGAGGGAGAGGGAAAAGCAACTCTCTGCTGAACTGGGAGCTTGCCGTGGGGCTCCCTCCCAGGACCCTGAGATCTTGACCTGAGCCGAAGGCAGACACTTAACCATCTGAGCCACCCAGGCGTCCCTTATTACAATTTTTTAAAAAGTAATAAAAATCTTTATCATTTTTTAAAGATTTTATTTATTTGGTGGGGGGAGAGAGAGAGAAAGAACGGAAACAACGGGCAGGGGGGAGGAACAGAGGGAGGAACAGCAGACTCCCCACTGAGCAGGGATTCCTACCGGGGACTTGATCCTAGGACGGACTTGATCCTAGGACACCAGGACCATGAACTGAGCCAGAGGCAGATGCTCAACCACTGAGCCACCCAGGTGCCCCAGCCCCCTTAGTGTTTTTAGAGGTTTTAAAAAAGCAGATTTTTTTGTTTGTTTAAGAAATCTCTACACTCAAAGTGGGGCTTGAATTCAAAATTCTGAGATTGAGAGTTGCAGGCTCTATTGACTGAGCCAGCCAAGTGCCTCTTAAAAAGCACTGTAAAGAGTGCCATGGGGGGTGCCTGGGTGGCTCAGTCGGTTAAGTGTTTGCCTTGGGCTCAGGTCATGATCCCAGGATCCTGGGATCGAACCCCACATTGGGCTTCCTGCTCAGTGGGGAGACTGCTTTTCCCTCTGCCCCTCACCTTGCTCGTGCTATCTCTTATTCCCCCCGCCAAATAAAATCTTTTTTTTTTTTTTTTAAAGATTTTTGTTTGACAGAGTGCTTAAGCAGGGGGAGCGAGAGGGAGAGGGAGAAGCAAGCTCCCCACTGAGCAGGGAGGCTGATGTGGGGCTCGATCCCAAGATCCTGGAATCATGACCTGAGCTGAAGGCAGATGCTTAACTGACTGAGCCACCCATGTGCCCCTCAAATAAAAAATTTTTTTTTAAGGTTTTATTTATTTATTTGACAGAGACAGCCAGCAAGAGAGGGAACACAAGCAGGGGGAGTGGGAGAGGAAGAAGTAGGCTCCCAGCAGAGGAGCCCGATGCGGGGCTCAATCCCAGGACTCTGGGATCTCGCCCTGAGCCGAAGGCAGACGCTTAATGACTGAACCACCCAGGCGCCCCTAAAATCTTTTTTTTTTTTTTTTTAAGAGTGCCTTGGAAGCTGAGAGGGGAGGAAATTGTGGTAATATATTATGTTCAATACTATTAAAAATAATGGAGTCTTTTTTTTTTTTTTTTTAAGTAAACTATGTCCAATGTGGGGCTCAAACTCAAGACCCCAAGATCCAAGAGTCACATGATTCATGGACTGAGCCAGCCAGGTGCCTCTGAAATAGTGGAGTCTTGATTTGAGGAGTAAAGTGTTTATCTGTATCTGGGCTGATAACAGGTTAAAACTTGTTTTAATTTTAATTTATTTTTAAGATTTTATTTGAGAGAGAGAGCATGAGCAGGGGAGAGGGGTGAAGGAAGAGGGAGAAGCAGACTCCCTGCTAATCAGGGAGCCTGACCCGGAGGCTTGATCTCAGGACCCCAGGATCACAAATATCTTTGTTATTAGTGGGATATTAACAATGTTACATTTCCTTACAAATACTTGTTACAGATTATCATAATTTTTGAAAATTCCAGGATGTGGTTTATTTCCATCATCAGTTATGGAAACAAATGTGTTGGGCAATATTAACTCAAAATTAAAAAAAGAACAAACCCCCAAACCTATGAAAATTTCAGAGCAATACTTTTAAAGGGCATGTGTATAACATATTACATTCTTTGGAACTAGTTCAGTGCTCTAAATTTAATTCTTAGTGTTCTTTTTCTCCCCAACTTCTTTATTTTTAAGATTTTATTTTTAAGCAAATCTCTACACCCAGTGTGGGGTTTGAACTCAGAACCCCGAGATCAAGAGATGCAGCCTCCTCCGACTGAGCCAGCTGGGTACCCCTCAACTTCTTTTCTTAAAAAAAAAGTAGACTCCATGGCCAGCATGGAGCCCAATATAGGGCTCGAACTCAGGACCCTGAGATCAAGACCTGACCTCAGGTCACGAGCTGGGTGCCCAACTGACTGAGCCATCCAAACAGCCCTTTTAAAAAAAAATTCTTTAAAAATATATATACTTTTCTTTGGGGGGGGGGGGCGGCAGAGGGAAAGGGAGAGTGAGAATCCCAAACAGGCTCTGTGCCCAGCACATGAGCCTGATGTGGGGCTTGATTGCAGAACCCTGAGATCATGACCTGAGCCACAATCAAGAGTTGGAGGCTTAACCACCTGAGCCACCCAGGTGCCCCTAAAAATATTTAAAATATTTTACTTTTAATGTTTATTTTTCTAATGGTGTTTTTAAACTGCTTTTTTGGGTTTCCAGCCTGTTTTATTTTTAAAATTAGAATTTTTGTTGAAAAATCTTAATAAAATATTCTGGAAAAGACAAATTTGATTTGTAAACTTAAAAGAAATAGGATTTTAAAGAAGAAAATTATTTTTAGGCTTTTTGTTTGTTTTTTAAGGTTTTATTTGAGAGAGAGAGCACGAGTATGAGCGGGGTGGAGGGGGAGGAGGAGAAGCAGACTCCCTGCTGAGCAGGGAGCCTGAGGTGGGGCTCGATCCCAGCACTCTGAGATCATGACCTGAGCCCAAGGCAGATGCTTAATCGACTAAGCTACACAAGCGTCCCTTTTTTTCTTTTTTAAAAGATTTTATTTTAACTGATCTCTACATCCAACATGGGGCTTGAATTTACAGCCCCGAGATCAAGAGTCAACATTGACTGAGCCAGCTAGGTACCCCTATTTTTAGCTTTTAAGCCGTTAACAACATAAATGATGTAAAGTGAAATTTACATTAATGCATTTTTTTAACAAATGAAATACTGGTGTGTTTTAGTTCTCGGTGGAAATTTAAAACAGTGTACATCAGTCTGGCTGATTCTGAATTTATAGACTTGCTTAAAGTAATAGCTTTTATACAAACTACATAATTAAGTGTTATTAAATATAATGAAATCACAACTAATAATTTGATACTGTGTAATGTATCTGATTAGTTATGTGTCTTCAATTTAAACAAGTTTATTTTAAAAATAATGCTGTTTATACTGTCTAAATTTGTAGATCTGACATTTGGGTTTTGGTCGTGTTAGATTTGTGTTATCAGTGTGAATGTTTAACTTTTTCCGAGTAAGCTCTAAATTTTATAATAGTGCAGGGTACCTGGCTAGGTCAGTGAGTAGAGTGTGCAACTCTTGATCCTTGGGGTCATGAGTTGGAGCCCCACATTGGGGGTAGAGGTGACATTAAAATTTTTTTTTTTTTTTTTTAGAAGTACTGGGGTGGCTCAGTCAGGCCTCTAGCTCTTGATTTCAGCTTGTGATCTCAGGGTTGAGGGGTCCATCCCCACGTTGGGCTCCACACTCAACGGGGAGTCTACTTGGGATTCTTTCTCTCCCTCTGCCCCTCCCCCCAAAATAAAAAATACATCTTTTAAAAAAGTGTTTTTATAATGCAATTAATTTTAAAATGTTAAAATTTCAGATGCTTTCTAATGGCTTGGTTAAAAATCATAAAATTCTGGTAACTAGTTCTATTGTAATTTTTCATTTGTTGTAAATACTGCTGTCCTAAATCGCTAAATTTGTCAGTGGGCTAGGTGGATGTTTTAATAAAATAACCTCAAAATACCTAAAACAAATAGTTAATTTTCTTAAAGATTTTATTCTGAAATAATCTCTATACCCAACATGGGGTTCAAGCTTAGAACCCCGAGATTGAGAGTCACATGCTCTTCTGACTGAGCCAGCCAGGCACCCCAGTACTGAAACTTTTTGATTAACTTTGAAATATTATGACTTCTTGAAATCTGGGGATTGGTCTCAGCAAAGTTTGAGTATGTAGTAATTTTTGTTATTCCAATAATGAAGCAAACACAAAAATGCTGAATTAAAATTTTGGAAAATACAGTTCTTCATTATTTGAACAAAACTTTAAAATTCCCAAGATCACATGAATCCATAGCCAACTGATAATAAATCTGTTTCAGGAGATTGTTTTAATGTTATTGGTATTTGCAGTTTGACCTCTTGGCTTATTTGCAGTTCAATTTTCTTTCAACTTTCCTATTGAGCCCTGCCAGTGATAACCCGTGTGCCCAGGTGGCAGGGAGACAGAGAAGCATTATTTTCTCTTTTGAAGGAGAAAAACTAACATTTTATGGTAATTTTATTCCATTAGAACAAATTTATATGAAATGTGCATTAACATCTTTTTAGCTATTGTCGTAATTGGCAGTAACTTTAAATGCATAGCTGGATTTAATCTTTCAGACTGATAATTTGCAATTTCTGGAGGAAATTGGGGAGGTGTTAAGGTGGAGGAGGTGGGAGCTGTTAAGATTCTGGAAGTCTCTTCTGTCTACGGAATTTAAAGATGTGTGTGTTATAAGTAAATCAGATTTGGTGGTTTTCTTGTTTTGATGCTATTTGGTTTCCTAACTGTCATGACTCTGAATTTACAGGCTCTTGAAGAGCTAAAACCAAATTGCACATACAGCATTTTTCCTGTTGCTTTTTCTGCTTATATCAAAGTGGAGATAGAATTGTAATAGTTTTTTAGTTACCCACTTTCTGTATTTAAAGCCTTCCCAGGTCTCAAAATAGTTAAAGTTCTAAACATAGGGGTAAATAAATATTTAAAGGCTGTCCCAACAGATAAATCTATAGGGAAAGGAATTAGAATCCCAGATATTTGTAAATGACATTGTAGTCTTAAATTTAAGATGTGTTCTGGGTTTAATCATCAGTAGAGTATGCGAAATATAAGTGTATGTTAAGACCTCTTAGGGAAAAAAAGTTAAACTTTGACCTAGGTCCTTTTCCAGCCCTTCTGAGTCTGGGTAAAAATTAAAGTGACCTGATAAGCGGACGAACGGTGGTTAGGGGTGTGTTTGTGTGCTGCCCCCTGGTGGACGGTCTGTCCTGATAGCTTATTTTGCATTTGTTTCTACAAGTCAGTCTTTACGTAATTAATTAAAGTGCTTGGCCGCTTAACAGGTTCTTAAGTGTTTTGAAAATGCTTAAGCTTTTATTTCAACATTTTTACAAGGTGTTAAAGTCTAAAGCCCAGCCCACTAAAATTTTAATGCCCTGTACAGATTGTTAACGACAGATTTAGTTTGCGATAGTTTTTCTAATAGTAAAGCGTTCAAAAGGGTTAGAACATTTAGGAGAGGGCTGGACGGACGGGGTGGAAAAGGGCATTTTAAACTCTTGGTGTTATTATTACAGAGAAAGCCTGAGAGCAGGTAGATGTGCTGTGGGTGCACTTGAGAGTCTGTACGGTAGGTAGTGCGCAAAGGCGGGAGCCTCGTATACTTGTATACTGTCATGCGCGGTGCCCTGTCTCCTGTTGGCTTATGCTAAACCTTTTTGGCCAATTATGTTAACGTGGTCAAGAAGACCAAGAGTTTATTCCTTTGAGAGACTGTCCTCCATGGGTTTCGAGATGTGAGTCACAGGTAGTGTGTTTTGGGGCATAATCACACTGATTATTTTTTTAAAGTATTACTATTTTAAGTAATCTTTATGCCTAACTTGGGGCTTGAACTCAACATCTCAGGATCAAGAGTTGCATGCTCCCCCCACTGAGCCAACCAGGTGCCCCTAAGATTAGAAGCATGATAACTACATTTTAGATTGTCTTGACTGAGCCAGCCAGGCACCCACGATAGGCAGTTTTAAAGTGTCACCTTCTAAAAATGGCCGAAAGTGTAGCTTTTGAGTTTTCTGGCATTTGGGTTTTTTTAGGTTTATTTAGATTTTTACCAACACTGCTCTTGGAAATTTGTCATCTTTTTTTTTTCCCCAGAGTGTAATTGGAAGTAAAAATATAATTTGGAAAGGTGAAATATAGTTACTGAAGTTCTAAAGAAAAAACACAATGAGATTATCATAAAGCTTTTTTTTTTTTTTTTTAAGTTTTATTTAAGTAATCTCTACACCCAACATGGGGCTCGAACTCACAACTTGGAGATCAGGAGTCACATGTTCTCCCAACTGAGCCAGCCGGTGCCCCTATTAAAAAACTTTTTAAATTAAAATACTAATGCTTAATACTTTTAAGATTATTTTATCAAACAGCTATTACATCTAAGCATATTGGGCCCTTGAAAGGACTTCCCCGTAGAAGGGAACTTCTTGAAATATGCTATGCATTGGATGTTTTGTTGTCAGTAGAGTTATTTCTTTCTTTTTTTTTTTTTTTTAAAGATTTTATTTATTTATTTGACAGAGAGAGACAGCCAGTGAGAGAGGGAACACAAGCAGGGGGAGTGGAAGAGGAAGATGCAGGCTCCCAGCGGAGGAGCCCGATGTGGGGCTCGATCCCAGAACACCGGGATCGCGCCCTGAGCCGAAGGCAGACACCCAATGACTGTGCCACCCAGGTGCCCCAGTAGAGTTAGTTCTTATTCATGTCTCATATTAGCTGCTGGATGAAGCCGGATATTTTGGTTACTTTGAAATGATCTACTCTGTTTCGATATGACCTCATTGATCTTCCTCTTTGAAATGTGGATATAAACTAGATAATTTCTAGAATTTTCTCCAGGAGATTAGGATTGATAATATTATGATTATATTGGACAGTTTTCTTGAAGATCTGTGTAAGTGGTTTTTTTCTTTCTCAAATGTCATAAATAGTAGACACCTGAAATTAAGGTAGAAATAGCATGGAAGTTGGAGTTAGAACTTTGAATTTGGCTTTTCGTTTACCTGCTTTTGACCTTGGTTAAAAGAATCTCTTGAGGCTGTTTCCTTAATCTATAAAGTGGGAATATTAATGCCTACTTGGCTTGGTTGTTGGTGTACGGACACAATGAAAATGTATTTCAAGTGCCTGGCATGATCTTTTGCCCTTTAGAAGTCACTGAATAAGTGATATTTTAATTCTCAGTATCATTGCAACTTAAAAATTCTTAAATTGTAATTGTGGCATAAATAGTCTGGAAATGATTACTCTCCCTGGGTGTTGCTGACTTTAATATTGCTACCAGTAGAATGCAACTTTTCATCTGCAGCATCTTTTATTTGTATCAGAATTGGTATAAATGTAAATTGTGTAGAATTGTTGGACCATGTAACAAAGATTCTTTTTATTTTTAATTTTATTTATTTTAAAGATTTTATTTAGGGGAAGCCTGGGTGGCTCAGTTGGTTAAGTGTCTGCTTTCAGCTCAGGTCATGATCGCAGGGTCCTGGGATTGAGTCCTGCATGGGGCTTCTTGCTTAGTGGGGAGTCTGCTTCTTCCTCTGCCTGCCACTCCCCCTGCTTGTGCTCTCTCTCTTTCACACACAAATAAATAAATAAAATCTTTTAAAAAAAGAAATATTTTTTTTTTTATTTGAGAGAGGTGCAGTCCTGTGCATGAGTGGGGGAAGGAGGAGGGGCAGGGGGAGCTGCGCAGTCCCTGCTGAGCAGGGAGCCAGACCTGCAGCTTGATCCCAGAGTCCAGGGATCATGACTTGAGCCGAAGGCAGAGGCTTAACTGCTGAGCCAGGCATCCCCAAAGAATTCTTTTTAAATGAATGGTCCAAATAATTTCATTAATATACGTTGTTACAAGAAAGGTTTTTGTGAATATTCTATATTTGAAATTACACTGTAGTTATTACAGCAAAAAGAATCTTGTACTATCCACCCGAGGCAAGAGGAGACTGTTTTCTTTTCTTTTTTTTTTTTTTTTTTTCTTTCTTTCTTTCTTTCTTTCTTTCTTTCTTTCTTTCTTTCTTTCTTTCTTTCATTTTTTTAATGATTTTTTATTATATTATGTTAGTCACCATACAGTACATCCCCGGTTTCCGATGTAAGGCTCGATGATTCATTAGTTGTGTATAACACCCAGTGCACCATGCAATACGTGCCCTCCTTACTACCCATCACCGGTCTATCCCATTCCCCCACCCCCCTCCCCTCTGAAGTCCTCAGTTTGTTTCTCATAGTCCATAGTCTCTCATGTTTCATTCCCCCTTCTGATTACCCCCCCTTTCTTTATCCCTTTCTTCCCCTACTGATCATCCTAGTTCTTATGTTCCATAGATGAGAGAAATCATATGATAGTTGTCTTTCTCTGCTTGACTTATTTCACTTAGCATTATCTCCTCCAGTGCCGTCCATGTTGTAGCAAATGTTGAGAATTTGTTCTTTCTGATAGCTGAGTAATATTCCATTGTATATATGGACCACAACTTCTTAATCCAGTCATCTGTTGCAGGGCATCTCGGCTCCTTCCACGATTTAGCTATTGTGGACATTGCTGCTATGAACATTGGGGTGCATATGGCCCTTCTCTTCACTACGTCTGTATCCTTGGGGTAAATACCCAGTAGTGCAATGGCTGGATCATAGGGTAGCTCAATTTTTAACTTTTTAAGGGACCTCCACACTGTTTTCCAGAGTGGCTGTACCAACTTGCATTCCCACCAACAATGTAGGAGGGATCCCCTTAAGAGGAGACTGTTTTCTAAAGCGATCTTAGGGGGCACCCAGGTGGCTCAGTGGGTTAAGCGTCTGCCTTAGGTTCAGGTCATGATGCTGGACCCGGGATTGAGTTCCGCGTTGGGCTCCTTGCTCAGCGGGGAGTCTGCTTCTCCCTCTGTCCTTCACCGTGCTTTTGCTCACTCTCTCTCTCAAATAAATAGGTAGAATCTTTAAAAAAAATAAGGCAATCTTAGGACCTTTTAGTATTTCTACAGTATGGAAAATGCTAATGTGGTTGAAAGTAATGTGAGTGAAAAGTGCTTAGGCTTCTTCACTATCAGACAATTTATATAAACTTAAATCATATTTTTCTTCTAAAACTTTTCTCATGTTGTAAGTAGTAACAAGCCCAGGGCTTGATTTTGATGGAATTTGTCGTTTGTGAAGATGGTGACTTCTAGATACTAGAGAGCAGAAAAAAAAAAAAAAGTGGAAATTTCAGAAGTACTACAGTAGAGACAGTAATATAATCTTCCTTACCCATCACCTAGCTTCAAGAATCACCAATTGATGACCAGTCTGGTAACCAGCCTGGTTGGATATCTATGCCCCAATGTCATACCTCCCCTGATTGTTTCTGAAGCAAATGCAAGACAGCAAGTATATTATATTCCAAGTTCTTTACATTGCTTCTCTAAAAGACAAGGACTTAAAAAAAAAAAAAAAGACTGTCGTTTTACTTATAAAAAACATTGGCACTAATGCACTGATAACAGTCCAATTTTTCCCAGTTGTCTAATTGGTGTTTTTGGCAGCCTATATGAATTAGGATTTATGTAAGTTCCATACCTTTGAGATTGGTTGAGATGTCATGGGGCTTTATTTATTTATTTATTTATTTATTTATTTAAAGATTTTATTTTTGAGAGAGTACGAGTGAGCACAAGCAGTGTGGAGAAGCAGAGGGAGAAGCCAACTCCCGTTGAGCAGGAAGCCAGATGTGGGGCTTGATCCCACGGCCCTGAGATCATGACCTGAGCCAAAGGCAAGTGCTTAACCAACTGAGCCACCCAGGCTCCTCTTTCTTTCTTTCTTTCTTTCTTTCTTTCTTTCTTTCTTTCTTTCTTCTTCTTTCCTTCTTTCCTTCTTTCCTTCTTTCCTTCCTTCCTTCCTTCCTTCCTTCCTTCCTTCCTTCCTTCCTTCCTTCCTTCCTTCCTATGTCTACTAGTTTCCTCATCTTTTTTCTTTGATACTTATTAGAAAACTTCCATATTTGTCCTGGAGAATTTTCCAGGGTCTGGATTTTGCTGATGGAGTGTCATTTAACATGTACCTCTGTCCCCAGAGGACTCCATAGGTCTAGACAATTGATCATAGTCAGTGATGCTTTATTATTTTTTTAATTGGTAAACATGTTCTAGGCAAGACATGAGAATGTTTTAATGTCTTGGCCAAGTTGTATTTGTATAAAGGAATAACAGATTCAAGTAGTTTTTTTTCACATGAGTTCAAGTCTATAGATGAGGGAGCATGTTGCACTGAAGTGAAACATAGATTCTTCAACCTATTCTTCCTCAAGTAGGGTAAACATACCTGTTTTTTTTTTAAACCTCACCAGAAAGTAGATTTTTTTTTTCTTTTTTCCTAAAGGATTTTATTTGGCACAGAGAAAGAGACAGAGACAGAGAGTGCAAGCAGAGGGAGCGGCAGGCAGAGGGAAAGGGAGAAGGAGGCTCCCCTCTGAGCTGGGAGCTCGATGCGGGGCTGGATCTCAGGACCCTGAGATCACTGACTGAGCTACCCAAGCGCCCCCTCACCAGAAAGCAAAGTAGCTTATTAAACAGGAAAAAAATGGCTGCTATCAGCCTGGTAGGGTTGCACTGCATTTATATTACTTATTATTTATGCTCCTTGCTGGGAGAAGGATTATCTGCAAAGTAGTATATGGTTGTATCTTAGGAGAAAAGCAAAAGTTGGGTTGTCGAGATACAAGGTATTTCAGACCAACATGTTTGGATCAGACTTATCTACCTTCTTTGTTTTCTTCATACATAAGAATTCTTAAAGACTTACTTATTTTTTAAAATTAGAGAAAGAGCGTGTGAGTGGGGGGAGGGGCAGACGGAGAGGAAAAGGAAGAGGAAGAGAAGCAGATTCCTGGGCATGGAGCCCGACTTGGGGCTCGATCTGATAATGACTGATCATGACCTGAGTTGAAATCAAGAGTCAGATGCTTAACTGACTGAGCCACCCAGGTGCCCCAAGAATTTTTGACTTATGCGAAACTGAGACTTTTCATACTGATTGTCTTGAGCAATTAACAGTTGTTTGCTTATTTTATTGCTTAATTATATAAAATGTTAAAATTAGAAATATAAACCATGTGGGTTGTATAAGTCTACTTCTTAGAAACAAGGCATCTACACTGTTTCTTCAGACTCTCAGATAGTGGGATAATTGTAGTTTCTAAAGTTCATGAGTAGGTGATAGAATTTAATAATGGTAGATGTCGACCTTACTTAAAAAAAAAAACAAACAAAAACCCCAAAAAACAACAAAACCCCAAATCCAAGGATTTAGGATTGGTCTTAGATAAGAACCACAGACAGTTAGTAATAACATAAAATAAAAAGCATTAATGTAGAGATAGCCCTATATTGAAAATACGGCACTCCCCCCTCCCCCCCATACAGCATTTTTAAAAGTTTAGTCTCCTTGGCTCAGTCAGTGGAGCATGTGACTCTTCATCCGGGGTCTTGACTTCGAACCCCACGTTGAGGGTAGAGTTTGCTTAAAAATTTTAGGGACACCTGGGTGGCTCAGTCCATTTGGCATCTGCCTTTGGCTCCGGCCATGATCTTGGGGTCCTGGGATGGAGTCCCGCATTGGGTTCCTTGCTCAGCAGGGATCCTGCTTTTCCCTCTGCCTGCCACTTCCCCTGCTTGTGCTCTCTCTCTGACAAATAAAATAAAATAAAATAAAATAAAATAAAATAAAATAAAATAAAATAAAATCTTAAAAAAAAAGTTTAGTCACCTTAAAACACCTCTCCTTGCAGATACAATTACAGTTTACTTAGTGATGGTGAATTTTAAGTGAGAAGTAAGTATTCCCTATGAAACTTTTTTTCTTGATCCTGACATTCCATTGATAAACAAGTAAAATTTGATCAATTAGTGGTGCCTTCGAGTGTCAAGGATACCAAATTTTAAACAGCTCTGTCCAACTGGAAGATGTAAACTGTGTATGTATGCAATTTTAACTTTCCTAGTAGCCACAGTAAGAAGTAAGAAGTAACCGGTAAAATTAATACTAGTATTTTATACAATTCAATATATCTAAAATTTTAATCTTTTAACATGTGATCAGTATTAAAAACTGTTGAGAAATCTTTTAAGGTTTTATTCATTTATTTTAGAGGGAGCATGAGCAGGGGGAGGAGCAGAGGGAGAGCCACAAGCAGAGTGTGCTGAGTGCAGAGCCTGACATGGGGCTTGATCCCACGACCCCAGGATTGTGACCTGAGCTGAAATCGAGTCGGACGCTTAACTAGCTGAGCCGCCCAGGCACCCCTTTTGAGAAATTTTATATGTTTTTTGTACTAAGTCTTCAAAATCTGTTATATTTTATACTCACAGAACAAATCAATTCAGACTGGACTAGCCATATTTCAAGCCTCATGCAGCTACTGGCCATTCTATTGGACAGAGTTGTTTTAATACAGACAGCTTTTAAAATCACTTTTTAAAAATGAATCTTGCTGGAAAAAATGTATTGGTATTTATAAAATTAACTGGAAAAATATGCGAATGAATAATTTTCTTTGCTTCTTTTGGGGGGGGTGATTAATTTTCAATGTGACTCAAACATATTAGAGATTTTGTATCTGAGTATTCCCTTGTGATCGCCCTAATTTTCCAGGAAGATAGAGGTAATTTGCTAATTTGTGTTAATGTTGTACTTTTGAGTTATACAGGCAGTGAGCTTTTTATTTAAATAGTAACTCCCGATTGTTGCATGTGTTTCTGTGGTTGGTTGAAATACTGGTGGTGACATTTGTGTTTAAAGGCCCAGTTTGAGATTGAGATTGAAGACTACAGAAATCTTTAGTTATTCAGGAATTAAGGATCAGTTTGTGCCCTATTGATTCACCTGTTTTAGAATACTGTTCTGCCGTATTGCCTTGCACAAATCCTAAGGAGGTGTAAGAACTTTGATTATATTCCTCCGTTGATGGGACTTTGTCTCCTACAGGAGAGAGGAGTGTGTATTGGACACATTAGTAATAGGAACAGCACACAGAAGAATCTTTAGCCTTTTTTCGACTCTGCCAGCCTATATGCTTGGCTTTGGTCAAGTTTTCATCGATACACTTACGGCCGTGAGACTCTTCTACGTAGATGAAGATAGGTGTGCAACTTTAGAACATAAATACGCTTGTTTTATTTAAGGGAACTAAAACACGGATGTGGTTCCCATGGGGATCTGGGAGTTCGGGGATGGCAGAAGAATCACTTTAGATTTTCACTTCCAAGTTTTGTTCATTTATTCTTTGTTTAAGCCATGTAGCTTAAACTGCTCATTATGAGCCAGGCAGTTTGCTAAGCACTTGAATATGCAACAGTGAATAAGATAGAAATAATTTAGCCCTCTTGGGACTTGCCCTGTTAAATAGACGTCAGTGGTCCACAGATGTAAGTGTGTGTGAAACCACATTTCTCCAGCCCACCTCAGAGATTCTGATTTAGGAGGTCTGCATTGGGGCCCTGAAATTCTCATTTTCGAAGGCCTCCTGGTTCTAATGTAGATGGTCCATAGACCACACTTGGAATAATATCTCTTTAGCTGTATAGTTGAGGGGACAACATACTTTGTCTTCTTTTCATTTCTTCTATCCAGTATTCAGTTCACTAGGACCTGGCATCCTCTGTAGCTGTTGGTGCAAATATGTGTTTTTTGTCTTTTGTTTTTTTGACCATTCTTGTGACCCCTTGTCAGTCCAGTAAATGGGATTCAGTCTTTAACTGAGATTCTTTTTTTTTTTTTTAAGATTCATTTATTTATCTGACACAGCAAACGAGGGAGCACAGGGTGGGGGGGAGCGGCAGAGGGAGAGGGAGATGCAGACTCCCCGCTGAGCTGGGACCTGGCGGCATGGGGGCTCCATCCCAGGACCCTGAGACCATGATCTGAGCTGAAGACAGGTATTTAACTGACTAAGCCCCCCAGGCGCCCCTTTAACAGAGATTCTTAACTCAAGGTCTACCTGATTTACTCCTAAATCTCCATGTTGCTCCCTCCTTCCTGTTTTTACTGACATTTCTTTAAGACTGCCCTAAAGTGTCCGATTTCTTCTGCTAGACTGTAAAATCTTTGGGGGAGAGAGCACTGATGTTACAGAGTTAGTTAGAACTATTGGAATCTAGAACTGGTTTCTTTTGCTTTATCTTAGGTTATACTACAGGTTGGAAATAAGGCTGATTCCCCCCTTAACAGTAAGTAAGGTTTATTTTATAAAACAAAACCAAAAAAATTGAAAGCCACCCATGATTCTCCCAGCTGGAGTGTGTAATGGTCCCTTTTACTTGGGTCTCTGGGTGCTTCGTAGTTTTCTCCATTTACAAATTTAAGGCTAGATCTTTGAGCACGCTACAGCTTTATATGAGGGAATAATATAAGAAAGAGAATCCTTGAGTCAGAGGTTTTGATAAGAGACTGTCAAGTCAGTAATGAGGCAAGGTTATGCCAATTGCTACTTTTCAACAGTAGTATGTATTAAACTTTTTAAAAATTGAGGTGGACCTTTTAAAGAGCTACTTCTTAAAAAATAATTCATAACTGTATAAAATCAGAAATGATATACATATATGTAAAATATCGAATGCTGTTATTAATACAAATAATTAGCAATATTGAATTTGGCTAGGTTGAACAAGTTCCTTTTTGGGTACAGATTGAATCGGTTGGCGCAGCTGGAATGAAAGTCTGCGGCTGGTACAGAGTGCCTCCAGGTGGTGGGTCAGAGAGGCCACGCTAAACTGCTCTAAGTCCACAGGCTGGCTTGAAACTGGAAACATGACTGGTCCAAATGTGGACCATGTATCCCCACTTCCTTACATAAGAAAACAAGGCCAAAAGAAAGCTGTTACAAGTTAGACTCGGTTTTCTCTTCCTGCCTTCTGCTCGTGTTAATCTGTTAGATTGTGCTTAGAGCCTCAGTCTCTTTTTGAAGTGAGAAATCAGTGCTTTCCTTTGTGTAAGTGTTGGTAGAAAGAAAGGGGTGCAACAGAGCCTTTTGGGGGAAAGAAGATGAAGAAAATGTACATTCAGGATGTGTAGGTAATTTGTACAGAAGGTTACAAGTCTAACACATTTTTGTTTCATTAGGACTTACCTGCGAAATGACTAGCTTCCTGAGCACCTGGGTGCCCGCGTATGCAGTTGTCCTGATATCTTGAGGCAGTTGAGTTAGCCAAGTTTTCAGTATTGTTGCCTTCCTTTCTTGGTATTAATATGTAACTTTGTCCATTTAATGCCAATATTAAGTCTTGATATGTAAATGATCATTGTATGATTTTTGTTTTGTTTTGTTTTTGAAGATTTTATTTATTTATTTGACAGAGACAGACAGGCAGCGAGAGAGGGAACACAAGCATGGGGAGTGGGAGAGGAAGAAGCAGGCTCATAGTGGAGGAGCCCCATGAGGGACTCGATCCCAGGACTCTGGGATCATGCCCTGAGCTGAAGGCAGATGCTTAACGACTGCGCCACCCAGGCGCCCCGATCATTGTATGGTTTAAAGCTGTGGGATAAAGTGAAAATTTTGAATAGGATTAGCGTATATTTGACCTTGAGGGTGTAATAAAAATTACGGCCTATAATCTTTCTGAAGTCATTCGATGTGGTTACGTTGTTAGTTGGATTATAAGTGAAATCAGTGATTGAATCTAGTGTCATTCAGACCGTGGACTCTGGAGCCAAAATGCCCAGAGGTGGGTACTGACCCTGCTTCACATGAGTACTTGGACAGGTTAAACTTACGCTTTGTTTCCTAACCGGTAAAATGCTGACTGTGAGGGTCGAATGAGGTAACAGACACTGTCTTAGGCTGTGTGGCTGCTATTGCAAAATACCACGGATGGGGTGGCTTAAACAACAGACATTTATTCATTACCTTCCTGGAGGCTGGGAAGTCCAAGATAAAGGTGCAGGCAGATTCTTTCGGTTCTTGGTAAGAGTCCTCTCTTCCTGGCCTGTGGAGAGACACCTTCTTGCCTTCTTGGCGTGGCTCATATGGCTTCTCCTCAGCGCGTGCCAGTGAAAGAGCACTGGTCTCTCTTCTTGCAAAGATAGTGATCCTGGGGCGCCCGGCTGGCTTAGTCAGGAGAGCATGCAATTCTTGATCATAGGGTTGTGAGTTGGAGCCCCATGTTCAGGGTAGAGATTACTTTTTAAAAAAATCTTTAAAAAAGTTGGTGGGGGGCTGCCTGGGTGGCTCAGTCAGTTAGGCGTTTGCCTTCAGCTCAGGTCATGATTCCAGGGTCCTGGAATCGAGCCCAGCATTGCGCTCCCTGCTCAGCGGGGAGTCTGCTTCTCTCTCTGCTGCTGCCCCTGCTTGTGTTTGTGCCCTCTCTCGCTCTCTCTCTCTCTGTGTCAAATAAATAAAAATAAAACCTTAAAAAAAAAAAGATAGTAATCCTATGGGAGCTCCATCCCCATGACCTCATCTAACTAAGCCTGAGTACTTTTCCAAAGGCCCAGCTTCCGGTACCATCATGTTGGAGGTTAGGGCTGCAACATAGGAGTTTGGGAAGGGGGGGTGGGGACACACGAGCATTCTGTCCATAACAGCATTTTCTTGTTTATATTCTTACCTGCTGTCAAACTTTACAGTGAAGAAAAGTCGCAAATATGAAAGACACTTGGCAACAATCTAGCAGTCTAAAATTTGAATTAGAAGTAATCTACGTGAATACATGGTTTATTTCTCTTTGAAACAAAATGTCTATTTTCCAGCCGTGGCCTAGGAGCAATGACCAACCTAATAATAATGAGCACTCTAGTGACTAGATTGTGTCTCAGTATATTATTTCTGACTCATAGGGACCATTACTTTACGTAGAAAAAGCTGGTTGTAGAGGAGCTAGGAAGTGTACCAGTTGAACCTGGATTATCATGTCATAACAGAAAGCAGAGGAGCTCTCAGATCATTGGAGTCCTGTCACAAGATGCAGGAGTCAGTACGAAGAAGCTTGCACTGACTGGCCAAAAATTGGGCAATTTTAGCATCAAAAGGAATTAATGCAATGGATTAATACAACCAAAATACCTATGACTTTGTGAATTTATGATGATACTGAAAAAAAAAAATCAACATTTGGTTATCTGAGGAGAATGCCAGAGCACCAACTCATTATTCTGAAAAGTTTGAAATAGCAGTGTCTTTGAACTCCTGGAAAGAGATGGAGATTAGGATTTGCATGAAACTGATTTATTTTGGACATGATTTCAGGAAGCAAGAGTGAGGGAATGGGGAGAGTGTAATGGGAAATTAAGAAAAGCCACTGAAAGGTGCTTTATTGAGATTGCTATAAGGAAATGGGGCCTTAGAGAAATGTATAGAATGCCTCCCAGCTGAGGATGGGCATTTATCTCCTGCCTAGTTCCCTTCCCTTGTAAACGGTGGATTGTCTTGAGCATTTCATCTCTCCTTGCTTCTGGCTCCTCCTGTACTCTTCTGAGGCTTTGAAGAAAGCCTTGAGGTAAAACAGAGATGCGTAAGGTGCGTGCTTAGGGGTGGAAGGAAGCAGGGCAACCTCATTGTGCATGGGCCTGTCTACCACAGCTGTGGATGCAATCGGAGGTGAGTGAGGGGATGTGATAAGGAGCACAAAACCGTCTGCAGAAGGGAAAGAATCAAGTATTTTTTCTGTCCTCACTGTACTGACTATGCTTCAGATTATCCAGATACTTGACAAGGGAAAAGTTGTTCCTGATGGAAGAACTCGAGCTGAATAAAAAATACAGAAGACATGATAAAATGAGAAAACTACTTTCAATCTTGAATGAAATAATGGGTTTAGGCAGTGTTCGTTGGTGATTGCAACATTACGGGAAGACAGAGACAGATATCTCCTGGAAGTACAAGTCACTTTTTCTTTCTTTTTTTAAGTTTCATTTATTTAATCTCTATACCTAACGTGGGGCTTGAACTCAGGACCCTGAGTTCAAGAGTCGGATGCTACTCCAACTGAGCCAGCCAGGCGCCCCCAGTACAGGACACTTCTTGGGATACATTATTGTCTCTCACCAAACAAGCAACAACAACAAAAAACAAATTGAATCTTCACATTGATTTACAGAGGGGACAGAGGAGAATATTAAACACCATCATGGGGCTGGTATTAGCAAAATCCAGGTAGTGAGAAACTATAGGACAAAGACAGGTTTGGGTCGTTCCCTCCCACCACCCAAGTTGCAAGGGAAAAAAAAGGGAAACAATGTGGATTATGAGACTAGAATCATAATCAACCAAATGCAATATATGGCTTTTTTGGGATACTGATTGAAGAAACTTAATTTTTTTTTTTAATTGAAGAACCGTGACTAGATAATTAACGTGAAATTTTTTTTCATTTTTAAGGGCTGATAATAGTATTTTGCCTGGTTAAAATACATTCTATTTATTTTTTTAAAAATTGTTTTTATTTGGGTGAGAGCTCAAGTGGGGGGGGAGGGGCAGAGGGAGATGCAGACTCCCCGCTGAGCAGGGAGCCCAGCATGGGGCCTGATCCCAGGACCCTGAGCTCATGACCTGAGCCTAAAGCAGCTGCTTAACCAGCTGGTGAAGCTTAACTGACGGAGCCACCCAGGGCCCCTTTAAAATCCATTTTAAAAGAGCTACGAGGGGTGCCTGGGTGGCTCAGTCGTTGGGTGCCTGGGTGGCTCAGTCGTTAAGTGTCTGCCTTTGGCTCAGGGCGTGATCCCAGAGACATGGGAGCTTGCTTCTTCCTCTCCCACTCCCCCTGCTTGTGTTCCCTCTCTTGCTGGTTGTCTCTCTGTCAAACAAAGAAATAAAGTCTTTAAAAAAATAAAAGAGCTATGAATATTCATGAATAAAAGGCAGAAGTGATAAATTTGGGATGATGGCTACATCCTAGGAGGCAGGCATTTGGAGTGGGAGAGAAGCATGGGTAGCTTCCATTGTCTTGTTCTAATTATTTGGGCAGGTGGATTCATAGATGCATAATATTTTTATAAAGCATAAAACATTGTATATCAAATTCAACATAGTAAATAATTTATTGAAAATAAAAGGGATACTGTGGATAAAATCCAGAATGAGTACTCATGCAGGATTTGTGACCTATCCACCAAATACATGGCAAAAAGAATGAAGACCTAAGAGATCAAGTCCACATGTGTGTATCTTGCGTGTGTGTGTGTGTGTGTGTTTAGTGTAAGCTTTACACCCAAGGTGGGCATGAACTCACAACCCCAGGATCACAGGTAGCGTGCGCTACTGACTGAGCCAGCCAGGCGTCCCTCCTTAGGATCTTGATAGGAATAAACCAACTGTATAAGGATATTTATTAAACATTTGGAAATAGAAATCTGATATCAAGGAATTTCTGTAAATCACTTTGAGGAGGAATGATGGTTTTATAGTTTCTGTTTCTGTTTAGAGAAGAGTGAAGAGCGTGCTGGTGGCTCTTCTCACTCTTATGAGCTGTAAGAAATTCGTTGGAGGGGCGCCTGGGTGGCACAGCGGTTAAGTGTCTGCCTTCGGCTCAGGGCGTGATCCTGGCGTTGTGGGATCGAGCCCCACGTCAGGCTCCTTCGCTATGAGCCTGCTTCTTCCTCTCCCACTCCCCCTGCTTGTGTTCCCTCTCTCGCTGGCTGTCTCTATCTCTGTCGAATAAATAAATAAAATCTTTAAAAAAAAAAAAAGAAATTCATTGGAAATGCTAGTAGTTTCTGATAGGCTGATCTGTGAGTCTCGTTTTTCTTCCCCAGGTATAGATTATGACAAATTTTAATTTATCAGTTGCGTGCTTCTCAGGTGCCAAGCACTGTTCCAGTTCTGAACACAACAGAGAACGAGATGGCCTAATTAGTTAGTTTCTGTTACAGCGTGTGTATATCCTCTTGTTCCTTAGGTGTGCTTAGGCGGAGGTCGAACCCCAGCTCACTCTGCTGATGGTTAAACTGAACTTGAGTGATTACGTAATCATATTGTAGAAACATACCCATATCGATTTTCTTGACTCTTAACTAGTTAGAATCAAACCCAAATATAACCTGATTTTAAAAAGCTGGGATGGGAATTCAGTGAAGCAGGTGATAGTCCTTTTTTCTTTTTTCTTTTTAAATATGAATGAACTTGATTTGCTTCTATTATTTTTTAAATAGAATTTAAACTTGTTTGTTTAATCTCTACACACAATGTGAGGCTCAAACTCATGACCTTGAGATCAAGAGTCCACGCTGTACTACCTTGAGCCAACCAGGCACCCCTGGATTTACTTGTATTACTAGGGAAAATCTAGAAGCATAATACTGAGAGAAGAAAAAAACCTTGGAAAATTTGGGTACAGTAAATTTATCTATAAAAATAGGGAACACAGGGCGCCTGGGTGACTCGGTCGATTGAGGATCCAGCTCTTGGTTTCTGCTCAGGTCATGATGTCGTGGTGGTGGGGTTGAGCCCCACAGCAGACTCTGCGCTCAGTGGGGAGTCTGCTGGAGATGCGCGTGCATGCGCTCCCCCCCCCCTCCTACTCGCGTGCGCACGTGCTCTCTCAAATAATTCTAAAAAATATGGAACGCTTCACAAATTTGCGTGTCATTCTCGCTCAGGGGCCGGGCTAATCTTTGTGTGTCACTTGAATTGTAGCGTAGTGCTGCGGAAGGGAGCACGCCGGTAGCGGTGTTTAAGTTGTGCATGGCCAGCTCAGTAACGGCCCAGGGGGATGGATGTTCTCAAGTACTTCCGAGAAGTGTGTGTTTCTGTGCTGGATGGTGAGAATTCATGCCTTTGCTTGGGCTCTTTTAACGTGGAGCCTTTTGGCTCTTGGACTGTTGAGAAGGGAGCATGGGGGTTAGGAGAAACGTTAAGGTACGTTACTGGTAAGTGGGAAAGAACAACTCTAGATGTGAAAACACTACATGAAAACAGTGATTGTCTGATATTTGTCTAAAATGAAACTTGAGTGAATCAGATAATGGAAATTGGATGGCCATTTAAGGGAAATAATTATTTTGGAGTAACTTCCAATAAGTAAATGGGCATTGGATATACGTTTTGAAGAATATGTCGGGAAAACATGGCTAATGGATTACTTTCTAATGTACGTACAAAAGATGGTTTTCTAATTAAAGAATTTCATGGGAGCCCTGTGAAGTGGTATTTATTTTTGTGATATGAATAATCACCTGCTAGTTGACCTAAACTCTGTATGTACCCTTATATGTGTACTTTTGAGGAAAAATTTCGATAATATATATAGCAAGGAAAGAGTCAATGGGGATGAATACTTAAGTTTCTTTTTTTTTTTTTTTTTTTTTTAAGATTTTATTTATTTAACAGAGAGAAAGCCAGCGAGAGAAGGAACACAAGCAGGGGGAGTGGGAGAGGAAGAAGCAGGCTCCCAGCAGAGGAGCCCGATGTGGGGCTCGATCCCAGAGTGCTGGGATCACACCCTGAGCTGAAGGCAGACGCTCAACGACTGAGCCACCCAGGCGCCCCGAATACTTAAAGTTTCTTAACACTGCGCTAATTCTTACTGACGGGTGCTTCAATAAAACTTTGTACTTGGAGGGGCGCCTGAGTGGCTTAGTCGGTTAAGTGTCTGCCTTTGGCTCAGGTCACGATCTCAGGGTCCTGGGATTGAGCCCTGAGTCAGGCTGCCTGCTCAGTGGGGAACCTGATTCTCCCTCTTCCTTTCATGCCCCCTCCATGCTCTCTCTCTTTTGCTCTGCTCTGCACTCTCTCTTGCTCTGTGCTCTCTCTCTTGCTTTGCTCTCTCTTGCTCTGCTCTCTCTGTCTTGCTCTGCTCTTTCTCTTGCTCTGCTCTCTTGCTCTGCTCTTTCTCCTTCAAATAAAATCTTAAAAAAAAAAAAACAACCCACAAAACTTTGTACTTGCATGTGTGTAGTAAATTTTACTTCCTTGGTTACCCAGGGTAAATATTACACAATGTTGAGTAACTTTTCTGCTAGCTAAAGCAATATATAGCGATTGTGTAATTTGTATATTAGACCTCTTAGCAGTGTGTGTATTTGTGTGTGTGTGTCGTGGGGGTGGTTTCTGGGTGTGGAGCTCAACTTGTGGCCCAAACTCATAACCCAGAGATCAAGACCAGAGCTGAGATGGGGAGTCTGTCGCCTGACTGGGCCACACAGATGCCCCACTCTAGCGTATTTTTAAAGGCTTTTTACGGGAAGTACAAAACTTATCCAAAAGCAGAGATACAGTATGTGTCCTGCAGCTTTAGCATTTGTTAGCACATGAGTTATTTTCAAACAGATCTCAGACTTAGCATTTCATGTGTAAATTCTGAGACTGAGGTGGTGGTTGAAATTTTTTTTTTAAGATTTTATTTATTTGACAGAGAGGGACACAGCGAGAGAGGGAACACAAGCAGGGGGAGTGGGAGAGGGAGAAGCAGGCTTCCCACTGAGCAGGGAGCCCGATGGGGACTCGATCCCAGGACCCTGGGATCATGACCTGAGCTGAAGGCAGACCCTTCACGACTGAGCCACCCAGGCGCCCCTGAAAATTTTTTTTCTTAAATTGACATTCTTACCATCTCTTTGATATATTGTCCCTGATGACTGTGCTTTGTTTTACTGTCACATGAAAATACTGTAAAACTGCTTTTTCCTTCCTCCTCAGTTTATGGTTACAGACAGGATGTACCTGAGTTTGGCTAATCTACATGTTCTTTATAGTTCCCTAAGGGTTCGGAGGTATCTGGGCTTCACTTGTTCTTCTGCTTAGAGGGGAGTGCAAGACAGAGGACTAGGTTATGAATGTGGTCTGAGTTGTGTTTCGCTGTGTTACTTCAAAATAAGTGGATTATTTGACCAGGAAAGGGAAACTTCTAATTTTAGAAGTTAAGTAATTTAATTATTTCCCTTGATATGTTAAGCCCAATTGCTAATTTTTTTTAATAGCTAGTTGACTATAAATTCCTTCCCTTCTAAGTGGGTGATTTTGTGTGTGGCACCTGTATTACAATCTCATAATTAATATCTCTTCCTCCCTCTCTCCCTCTGACAGCATTGAAGGAAGGGGTAGAAGAAGAGAGGATATATGCAATATATTAAATATTACTGTATATAATTGATATTATGTAACCTATGTATTTATATATATGGGCATTTGAACTAAGGTCAGGGATATTTTGGGGGGTAATGCAAACTTAATCAGAATGGTTAATAATTACACATACAATGAGTTAGGCAATATCCAAACAATTTACACACATAGATATAATGCCAAAGAGTTGAATGTATGACACGATGATTCGTACATGTAAGATGCTGAGACATTTGGAATTATATTAGGTGTCAGTAAAACCATCCTAGGAAAGAAGTGTTTTGTATATGTAACAAGTGAATGTAAAGAATGCTAAATAACTCGAGTAGCAAGTTTGAGTAGGTAAAGAGACAAATTGATGGCGTTTTTGACTGGTAAAGAGAGGATGCACATTTCCAAATGCCAGCCAGAATTATTTCAGTTGAAAGGTTTTAGGCCTAACAAAAATGCCATAGACTTGATGAAAGCAGAAGTCTTAGATAACTTACTTTTGAGCGTTATGCAGTGACACTAGGGACTATCAGTTTAGGTGTACTCCATAAGTAATACCTAGCTACATGTTTCACTAAAGATCTTTTATGTAAACTACTCGTTCGAAAATTCAGACTTATTTTTTAAGTTTTTATTTTAATTTGAGTTAGTTAACATACAGTGTTAGTAAGGTCGGTCAGGGATTTTTAATGTTTTCTGTACTTGGTAGGCTGAAACTTGTGGACCTCATAGGATGTTTTTCAATGCATAACAAAATACATAGGATTGTGAAGGAGATCACTTATTTTGAAATGCAGTCAGCAAAATGTTCAAACTCATAGTAAATATGTACTGCTTAACATAATAAGTTCTGGCAACACATCTGAATTTCACAGCAATGGGTGTAGGATAAAAATCTGCAGCAAGTTAATGTGATATGAAAATATCTGATGTATATTAATGTCAGAATTACAAGTCATGTGATTCTACTGTGGTTTAATGCCAACATTCACAATTAAAGGAGGTACTAAATTTCAGGGGTAGTGAAAATAAATAGGTGATTTTTATCCCCCCATCTAGGTTCCCTGAATCTATCTATGGACCCCTCAGATTAAGAATATCTGTAGTTTGGATTTGTGTGGGTCCTGGTATGCTTCACT
Organism: Ursus arctos; assembly: GCF_023065955.2. Classification (NCBI taxonomy): domain Eukaryota; kingdom Metazoa; phylum Chordata; class Mammalia; order Carnivora; family Ursidae; genus Ursus; species Ursus arctos. The sequence goes on along the minus strand of NW_026622985.1, from coordinate 52,037,176 downwards.
TGAGGCTTGAGGGTTTGAATTTAGAACATAGTCACCAGATGAAATGTTTCTCGAATATTATAATTTTAAAAAGCCAATTTTAGGGGCTCCTGGCGGGCTCAGTCAGTAGAGCATGCAACTCTTGATCTTGGGGTTTGTAAGTTTGAGCCTCACCTTGGTTGTAGAGATTACTTAGAAAAACTTCAAAACTAATTTTAGTGGCTTTTAAAATAAACCGTAATAATCCAATGATGAAGGATCTCCAGATGGTCTTAATGTGATCCTGTGATCAACTTGGTCTCCTTTTTCCTCCTTGGGCTGCATTTTCTTATTATACATTGGTTTGTATGTAGTTAATAAAAAGTTAGTATGTTAAATACCTTCAAGAAATCCATGTTGGCTATTTGTCTTTTGCTTTTATATTTTTTTTTCATAAAACATTTTAATTCTTCTGCAGGATCCGGAAACTTCAGATACGGAATATCCCGCCTCACTTACAGTGGGAGGTAAGAATTTACATATATAAAGTTAAGATTTCTGTATCTAAGCTTACTGTTGTTAGTTTTTCCAAGCACTTTTTTCCTTCCCCCAACTCTGGGTTCTGCTAGAACACAAAATTCTTATGTATTGTCTGTCTTGCTGTGTGTGGCCTTTTTTCGCAGGGGCATATAGTATCTCTGTTTAAAAAAAAAAAAATCTGCTCTTTGATATACTTTGGGTAATTTTCCTCAGTCAGTTGCATCCTAACAGAATCTTGTTTGAGATCTTTCTGATGAGTTCACCAGTTATATTTAAATATGAAGTTACCTCCTTAGCAGAATTTTTAAAGTCATATACCTGCTACTTATGCTTTATTTTAAAATGTTAATTCTGCTTTCTTTTGCTCAGATGGTGGCACTGTAGTGACTGTGTATAAACAAACTATTTAGCACAATCGAATAGCCATTGTCAGTAATTTGCCAAAGCATCATAATGATGTCCTGGTGAGAATTTGAGACACCAGTGGTTGAAGAGATTTAAAAAAATGTTGCATCTTCCTAATGATGGAAGCTGCAAATTCTTAAAACTTACCTTGGAGGGGTGGTGTGGGGAAAACTGCTCAGCTTTTATATGTATTTTCTAATACAAAAATCAAGGGTAGCTGTCGTGGTGTGTTTCACATTAGTCTTCTGAAAGGACATTTGATGAGTCAGTCACTAAACCCCAAACCTTCACCGAAATGCAAAATATGGTTGAAAGGTTTGGCGGTGAATTAAGGCAGGTTGGTCTGAGGTGTGATTCTCCCAGGGTCCCAGATAGTAACAAATCACGTATGCTCGTAATATTCTATAGAGCATTTATTTTCAGAACAATATACTGATTTTAATCTTTGCTTGAGGGGTCGTTTCTTCGGCATATGCTAAATATTTTCCAAGTTATATGATATATAAAAAATACATTTTTGTAGATGGAAGCAGTGACTTTTAAGATTAAACCAAAGGCATTTTCTTGTTTTAGATTAATACTTGTTTGGGAAGTTCAGTAGTTTGGAGGATGTGTACTCAAATCAAGTGTTGTGCTAATCAAGGTTACTGATTTAGTGCCACTATTTTATTTTTATTTATTGATTTATTTCTTTGATCCCCCTATTTTAACATGGTCCGTGTTAAACATGATTTTTGGTTTAAGAATCAAATCTCGTATAATGTAGCTTTCAATGAATAGTCAGATGGTAGCGGCCAGTTTTAAAAAGTCAATTATAGGAGTACTAGCATATCAGATACGGGCAAGTGGCAGTTCTCTTTTAATTCATTCGTAGTATGTCTTCAAATTTAGATTGCAGTAGCTTCTGAAGCATTTACTTTGTTGTATTTTTGGTGGCTTCTCAAGCTTTTAGTTTACTGTATTCTTTCTCATTCTGGGTAAAATTAAATTCGTGAGAATAAATATTTATTTGCCATGTCCAGCTTTTTCTTAACTTTTATATTTCATTTTACCCTCCTCCTAATCCTTTGAGGTAAGGTGAAGTTGGGGACGTTATCTCTGTTTTCAGATGGGCAAATATGGGCACACAGGATTCGAAAAATAAGCAAGAACTAATACTGAATTGTAAGACGCTTAGAACTAGACTTTGAAACTCTTATTTGATCTTAAATGTTTTGGAATGTTTGAAATACTAATAACAAATTACTGAAGGCTTGTCAGGAGTAGAATGAGCTCTTGGGATGTTTCCTTTTACTTGAAGACTTGAATGAGCGCCATCTGTTACTTCCTTTTTGAGACGAGTCACTTTGTATAATGTTTTATTTGTACACACTGGGTATGCTGGCTGTCTTGTGCCAAAGCCTTATAGACATTGAGAATTTTGGATTTAAAGGTCCAGATTCCCTTTCTACTGGAGGGATTAAACTTTGAATCCACTCGTTAATCTTAGATTCACTGACAATAATGGCCAAACATTTGTGCCTCCTGATTGGATGCAGTGAAGAAATACACAGAAACATGGGTGAAATATTCTTACGTTAAAAAAAAAAAAAAAAAAAAGAGAGAGAGAGAGATTTGACTGGTTTCAATTTCAGTCTAACTTTGAATCACCAAAAATATAGACAATAGAAGAACAACTTTAAATGATGCCATGAAGGTACACCCAGTCAAGTCCAGAATATGAGGCATTCCACAGGACGTGAGATGCTGTTCTAGTCAGACAACGGCATGTTAAAAGGGAGGACGACTGTTAGGGACTACGACCTAAAGGGATAACAAACAAGCATATACTTAGAGTAAATTATTTGTGAGTCATGTCAATACTCCTTTGAAGCAGCATTAAGTATCTAGAAAAACCTTACTAGTTTTTTCAGGTGGCTTTTGGGGTCAGGCTTGGAATTGGGTCCCAGCTCCACTAGTGTCTAGTTGGTGATCTCTGAGCAGGTTTTACAACTTTTCTGAGTCTCATTTTCTTCATTTCTGACCTGAGGATGATGATCGCAGCCACCTCGTTGGGGTGCTATGAACAGTAATAGGATGATGTATGCTGAAGCCCTCAAAAATGTGTGGTACATATAAGTGCACACTACATTTTAGCTAGGACGTGAGCAACAAATTCGCCTTCTCTTTTTTAAAAAAATATTTTTTTAAAATTAAAAAATTTTTTTAAAAAAGATTTTATATATTTATTTGACAGAGAGAGAGAGAGCACAAGCAGGGGGAGCAGGAGAGGGAGAAGCAGGCTCCCCGCTGAGCAGGGAGCCCGATGGAGGGCTTGATCCCAGGACCATAGGATTGTGACCTGAACGTTTAACCGATTGAGCCACCCAGGCACCCCCAAATTCACCTCCTCTTAACCTTACATTCCGGTGCTTGTCTCAGTCAGGTCCAACCTGGAGCCCAGAAAACGTTAGGTATTTCGCCAGGGGAAATTGAGTGTAAAGGGATACACAGGTGCTAGAGGACTGAAAGGGCACAAAGGGCATCCAGAGGTGGTGACTGCAGGGAATGGCTACCACTCTGAAGGCTGAGGGGTCAAACGAAGAGGTTGAGATTATCACATCTTCAAAACTTGGAGGGAGAGCCCTGAGTAGTTGAGACTCAGAGCAAGGGTTGTGGCTGGTGCCTGGGGTGGGGGAGAAGGGAGGTGATGAAGCTGGTTCTGGGAGTGCCCATGGCAGCTAGAGACTGAAACGTACTGCTGATAGGAACAGCTGATAAACGGGAAAGAGCCTGTCCTGTCTCCTCATTCCTGTCTTCCAGTCTCTGAAACAAACAGGCAACTGTGGGCAAAGGAGTGATACAGGGAACAGAGTCCTAGCATTGAAAAGTTGAAAGGTCTGGAACCACGAGCTTAATATTCACTCAGAGTTCTCCTTTTTTTTTTTTTTTTTAAGTTTTCTTTTTTTAAATTCATTTGAGAGAGAGCATGAGCTGGGGGGAGGGGCAGAGGGAGGGGGAGAAGCAGGCTCCCCACTGAGCAGGGAGCCCGATGCGGGGCTCCATCCCAGAACCCTGGGATCATGACCTGAGCCGAAGGCAGATGCTTAACTGACTGGGCCACCCAGGCGCCCTTCAGTCAGAGTTCTAACCCGGAAATGAAAATTCCTCCCCTGTTCTGCCAGTCAAGCCATTTTCTGAGAGGTCACTGAAGATGAAGCGGAATCTGGGACCATGGCAGAAACGCTGAATGGGATGGTCTGTGGCATTTTTATCAGATCTGTAGCTGGATTAATTATTTCATTCCACTGTGGTATTTTTTTATTTTATATTTGTATTCATGTCTTGTTAATATTTTCTTTATACCGCCGTGTACTGAATGATCAGAAGGGGATTCCTTTCGGGTGCTCTGTGTAGTGTATCTTGCGTGCTGCAAGCAGGGGTTAAACAGTTTCTAACCATGTAGTTTTGGACGATGTCAAAGTACTCAAGGACGCTGGATTGGCCAACTGTTTCACTACTTAAGTGTTTGTTTTCGGCAGATAAAAATATGAGGAAGCTAACTTTTTGAAGGACATGCTGCTGGACAATTCGGTGGTTTTGTTTTTCTCCAAGTATGTGGAATGTAGAAGGAGAATAGGAGAAATTGTTGCTTTTCTACCTCCCATCCCCTTGCCTGAGGTATTTGAAGAGAAGATTTTGGTGTGACCAGAATGATAGAAGGGTCACAAATCCTTAGCACACATGTTCACCTCCTTCAGTGTATCTGAGGACCCAGGTCTGCTGGCCAGCAGCATGTGTGCTAAGGATTTGAGGGGGTACCTTCTGCACAAACAACACAGAGTCCCATCAGTACACTTCACTTTCAGCACCTTTGAGAACATGGTTTCTTCTTACTCAGGGTCTTAGATGGGCCCCATTTCCTAAATTTAAGGAATGTCTTTCTGCATTTAACAAATATATTGCCAAGGCCTTAAGAAAGGACTTATCAAAGAAAGTTTTTCCTATTCTCGTTGCGTTAATATTGCTCTCCAATCTAAATAATCAAAACTCCTAGTAAGTACTCACAGAAATGTCAGAAGGACTACCTTCTCTGAAAGAAACATTAAGACTCATTAGTTATGTAAATATAATGTTCTAAAGGGTAAGTTAGGGTCTCATTTTGGGGTTGGACAATAAAAGTAGAGTGATGTTTCCCAGAGTTCACTGTCTGGGAGAATAGTCTGAGCTAGTGAGTCATCTTCGTCTGAGGGGGTTCTACATGACGAGGCCCTACATGACATCACCCAAGACTGAAGCCACCACATTTTCGCCCGCCTTCCCTCCCTCCTTCTTCCTTCTTTCCTTTCAGATTTTATTTATTTGAGAGTGAGAGAGCATGAGAGAGAGCATGAGCTGGGGGGAGGGACAGAGAGAGAGGGAGAAGCAGACTCCCCGCCATCCCAGGACCCTGAGATCATGACCTGAGCCGAAGGCAGATGCTTAACCACCTGAGCCATCCAGGCGTCCCACCACTATATCTTTTAAGACAAAGATTTTGAATATGTGGTCTGACAAATATTTAGGAGGATTGCATACTTCGATATCACAGTCTGGGTAGAAAATCCAGAATGTATTTTGGCTTTACCTCAAGGATTGGCTATCCAATTTTTCCTGGACTTGACTGAGCTGGGAAGATAAGTATCTTGGGAAGAAACTCTGAAGAGATTTCCACAGTGTAAGATCTGTTTCTGCCATATGTGTAGTCTGGTGGGATTGAGTAGAGGAAGCAGAAGCTGTGTCATGGGCTAAATGCAGGGGGTAAAGGGAGTTTCTTTATAACTAAAGCATTCTCCATTTGCATCCAGCCTTCTGACATATATGAGTTGGTCTCTGGTTCTTGACATGGAAAGCAAGTAACCAGTGTACTAAAAATGAAAAACCAAAGCCGTAAGTTGGAAATAGCCACATAAAATACTGTTTGGTTTTCTTCTAAGAGCAGAGTTACCTTATGATTTCTTATTTTTTCTTTTAAAGATTTATCCATTTTAGAGAAGGAGAGTGCACGCAAGTGCATGAGTGGGGGGGAGGGGCAGAGGGTGAGCCTCTTCGAGCAGATTCTTTGCTGAGCTCAGAGCCTGACCTGTAGCCCAGTCCCATGACCCGTGAGATCACAGCCTGAGCCAAGACCAAGCAAGAGTCGGATGCTCAACCGACTGAGCCACTCAGGCGCTCCTTAATGATTTCATTTAAAGATCTTTTCGGTGCTTCTGTATGTGCTTGAAGCAATTTTTGGAAGTATGTCTTGTAGGAAATCTTAGGAGGCTCTTCTTTTGCAGGGCCATTGTATTTCCTTGACAGAACACTGTATTTAGTGTTTGGCTGGTGTGTTTTGAACCTAGCTCCTAGTAACCAGCTTGGAGAAAGTTGACTTCTAGGATATAGGGAAAGTTAGAACTTTCTTGGCTTCCTTTGTGATTAAAAGAAGTTTATTCCTTTGTAGTTTGGTGGTGGGGAGAGTTGTTAATAATAAGACATAGTAGGGGGTGGTAGCAGAACTTTCCTGTGAATTACATTCATGTTACTCCTGTCCATTTGAGAGATGCCCACATTTCAGACCGCAGTGAAAGACCTACTAATATAATAAATAAGGTAGAAAGCTCAGAAAATGCATATTTTGTGAGATGAAGCAAGTACTTAGAATGGAGAAATTATATTATCCACATTGCACTTTGAAGAATGCTTAATGGAGGTGAGTTGTAGAGGTCAGAAATATCCATAAGATTAGTAACAGTTTCATAAAGCTGGTAAACAATTTCTTTCCATATGGACTCTGAATGTAGTAAGAAAGATTGATTACAGGAGAAACACCCTGGCTGTGTTACTAGTAAGTAGAAATAGCAATATTGTTACGCTAGGCTCTGGCAGAAGGGAAAACCAAAGGCGTCTTTATTTAGAAAGAAATAAGGGTAAGCAGGAAAGTAGTGGTGCCATGTTATCTAGTCTGGAAGGGGGAGAACAAAACTATAGCATAGTTACCTAGAATAGTTCATAGAGAGGCCTCATAGTAAGCCTTGGATGAATGTGTGCTGAGAATTAAGAAGACTGTTGGAGCCTGGGGGAGATGGGATGACTTCCCAGTAAAGAGATTTAGGCCAGGGCCATGGAGTCACTTAGGTGAAGCCCCTGGTGGATGTGTTCAGTGGCAGAAACTTATTCATCTTCGTCTGTCCAAGTGCTGATTACTGTTTGATGCTCTGGTCGGATGCTGCTTGGCCCATGGTGAATACATGAATTAATGATGAACAGAAGTTGGGTGAGACCAAACCATTTAAGTATAATTGACGATGAAAAGCTAACAAGATGAGGTACTCAAACAGAAAAAGACATCTCTAGACACACTGGGGTTGACATAAACCATGAACTGAATGAGAAGTCACGGGAGGCATTGATGTTGAATATTACAAATAACCCATTTAAAGGTTGGCTTTCACAGCAGGTATCTTAGGGTTGTAAATAAAGCAGTAGCAGATAAGCAGTGTTCTTGGTAGGTGATTTTCTGACTTTTCTCTTCAAGGAACATGGTATAGCACAAGCCTGGCATAGGAACACAAATGCAGAGCTGTTTAAAGCTGACATAGGACCTTCTCTGCTGGGTCCCTCTTTGGCCCCTGGGGAAGTTTTGTGGGACTCTGAAAATCACTATGACATCAGTTGTTAGAGCTAGCTGATCTCTGCCAAATAAGTCTGGGACCACAGCAGGTGAGTTGAGGAGACCATTCCCACAGATAGGTGATCTTCCTTCACCATGACCTGACTCCGAGCACTGGCCCATAATTAGCTGACACTTACTGAGCACTTATGTGGTAGGCGCTGAATTAACCCATTTTATCTTCACAACAGTCCCATGTCCCCACTTTACAGATGAGGCAGCTGAGGTACAGAGAGGTGAAGTAACTTGCCCAGGGTCACGCAACTGGAAAGTGGTAGCGTTTCTGCTCTTAATCAGGTTACTCAAACAGAAAACTTCCCCCAAAGGTAAGTTTCTCTTTCTTATAATTACTATCATTTATTTGCTTTCAACATGCCCCTGAAACTTTGACAGTGAATCCGATAAAGAAAGGATTCTCCCCAGGTCTGAAGGAAATACATGGTTATGAGTGATGAATGGGGTTGAGCAGATGATTTGGGTAAGTTATTGGTAAACCCTTCCTTTTAGAGAACTGCAGACAATGGCGTTCGTTATGCATCATTGCTTTGGGATGGGTTGGAAGTGGCCTCATTAGAAATGAGTGAACACCAGGGTTATCCTATGACCTGTATAGAAACAGTGTATGAGGCAAGTGTTTCTGGTCCCAAGCTGCTACCTCCATGTGTTTGCAATGCCCATGCACCATGATCCTGGACTTATGTCCTGTGCTTCTGTTGTTCTTCTGAGATGGTTATCTCAAAGGTCTCTAGGCCCTTCATTTAAACCTTTTATTACAGAAACTATCAAACATAAAAATAGGCTAATATAATGATAGCCAGTTTCAACCATTATAAATATATGGTGAGCCAATCTTGTTGTGTTTATAGCTCTACTCTTACCCTTTTCCAGATTATTTTGAAGCAAATCCTAGACATCCTGTTCATTTCATTTAGTAAATAACTGCAGTATGTATCTCTCAAAGGTGGCGTCTGTGTATTAGTTTGCTAGGGCTGCTGTAACAAAATACCGCAAGGTGGGGGCTTGCGCAGCAGGAACTGTTGAACCTCCTAGTTCCGGAGGCTGGTGGTCTCATAGCAAGGTGTCAGTGCGTTTATATCCTCCTGAAGGCTGGGAGGGAAGCGTCTGTTGAAGACCTCTGTCTTCTGGTAGCTCCCTGGCTTGTGGCAGTGGCACTCCAGTCTTCCTGTGCTGTTCTTGCTGTGTGTATGTCTGTGTCCAGATTTCTCCTTTTATAAGGACATCCATTCTGTTGCATTAGGATCCACCCTAATGACTTTTTTCTTTTTTTTCTTTTTTTTCCTTTTTTTTTTTTTTTTTTGAGTAAGTGCTATGCTTAACGTGGGGCTTGAACTCATGACCCCGTGATGAAAAGTCACATGCTCTACCAACTGAGCCAGCCAGGTGCCCCCTAATGACCTCATTTTAATTTGATCTCTGTAAAGACCTGATTACCAGGTATGGTTACAGTCTGAAGTACTGGGAGTTAACACTTCATCAAATAAATTTTGAGGACATACATTTCAGCCCATAACAGTCTCTTTCAAAAATTCACCACTGGGTGGCTCAGGTGGTTAAGTGTCTGACTCTTGAACTCTGCTCAGGCCTCCATCTCAGGGTTGTGAGTTCAAGCCCTATATTGGGCTCCATGCTGGGTGTGGAGCCTACTTACAAAAATAAGATTCACATATTAAATTGATAATAACTCAAATATCTAATCATTTGTATTTCCTTGATTATCTCAATGTATAAAAGTTTTTGTTTGAATCAGGATCTAAGCACGATCTTTTTCAAGACATTTGATGAGTAGGACCCCCATCCCCCTTTTTGGTGCCGTGTGTTTGTTGAAGTTGGTTTATTCTGTAGAATATTCTACATTCTTACTTTACTGAACTCCGACCCTTGTGGACGTGCATTAGATAGAAGTTCAGTTTTTTGTTTGTTTGGACAAAACAAAGTAATAGGTGGTTATGCATTCTTCCATTATGGGGTGCATAATGTCTCTCTGTATGATGTGAAAAGCCATTGATCGTTGCTTAGATTCGTAATTGTGTGGTTGTAGGATGGTAATATTTTAATTCTACAATTTCTTCTTTCATTAATTGGGATGCATTTGTAAACTTGTTCTCATCAGTTATTCAATCACCCTGAGGTAAAGTCTGTGTAAGAGAGGAAAAGTGCTGAATCTTTCATTTTCTGCCTTATAAATATGGGTGCCTTGGTATCCTACAAGGATGACCACTGAGGGTTTCATTTTTACCAATGAGTTTTTATGTATATAATTATGAGCTCCTGGGTTTTCACATCTTTGGGTTTCAAAGTTACTGGAATCATTCATATTAATACTGAAATTATTCTAATCCTGAGAGGCTTGTGGAAACTGCCAGGGTCCTTTTCACGCTACCTCAGTAGTTGAGATCTTCCTTGATTTGGAGTTCAAGAAGTCCCAGGTTCATCTTGTATGTTTTCTGCTCCAAAGACTGGCATCAGCCCTTTCTCGCAGGAGCCTGGCTCTTTGGGAAATGGGGTTGAGAGATCACAGAGTGCTTATGCCCCTCTTGGGACCAAATCCATTGGCCTTTTCTTGGTTGTTCATTTTGTTTACAGCAGTTATGTCCTTAGTTCCTCTGCCTGACGGTTTTAGTTGTGGCCACTCTTCTGTGCCCTGACATGTGCTTTTCCATTCCTAAATGTGAACAATCCTCTGTTATTCACTCCTTTGTTTTTTCTCTTAGAAATTCCACTTGTTGCTGCCTGTTTTTTGCTTCTTGCTTGGAAGCAAATGTTCCCTGGCGTATTCTTTGAATTTAAGGTGTCCAAAACAGAGTTTCTTTCCCTCTCAACTCATTTCTTTGCTTTCCCTGTGAATTTTAATAATGCTTAGGTCACATGGGCTTGGCCTTGAGGTTACCTTTGATTCTCTCTCTTGTTTGCTTTTTGGCCATAGGACACTAGGTGTCCTGTCCCCCCTCACCATCTCCCCTTCCACCATGCTTCCTTTGGTGTGTTTTCCTGTACCTGTGGCCAGCATCCTGTAGAAGATTCAGTCATAAGTCAACTGTTTTAAGCATCTTACATTGTGTAAACGGAGAAAACAGAATGTGGGCACAACTACCCTCTGAGGGCTGACCATGAGGGCTCCTGCTTTGTGTTCTCAAGCTTTAAAACTATCTTTAGAAGGGCCAGAGCACTAATTTTAGGATTCTGTGTTAGTGCCAAGTTGTGAAATTGCTCTTTCAGTTTCATAATCTGCAAATGAGTCCTGTAACTCTTCAGATGAAAACAATTGGTCTTTTCTGTTCGAGTTATATTAAACTACCAACAACCACAAACAGATCGTTCATGGTTATAAACAGGAAAGGTTGTAAAGAGAGTCTTTGGTTTCAGTACTCTTCACTTGCAGTTCTGGCAGATCCAAGATGAAATAATTAGTAAATAAATCTCTTTCATTTGTGTTTCAGGCAGAGCTTTCTAGAGGATTTCCATACTGCTTCACAGTTCAAATTGGCGATTTAGGAATAAGTGTGCTCCTATGAATAAAGACTGAGAGGAAAGGAAGTTAACTCCTTAGGGTGGGAAATAAGGCAATAGTTATGCAGACTTTCATGCCTCAGTCAGTAGAGCCTGTGACTCTTGATCTCAGGGTCGTGAGTTGGAACCTCGTGTTGGGAGTAGAGTTTACTTAAAAAAAAAAAAAAAATAGATCATACGCACTGGATGTCGAATGAGGTTTGAGAGTTAGCCTATAAATTATGGGACATTTGTATATCTAACTTTTGTTTTTTTTAATACAGTGAGCAATACATAACACCTGTGAAAACTTAAAGGAGAAAATGAATTGAGTATTTCAAAATGTTAAAAAAGTTTAGAATGTTTAATTTACTCATATAAACCATTTAAGATGATGTGAAATGGGACAGGCCCTGAAGACGAAAAGCCAAACACTAACAGTGGTGGTAGGCTTGTTATTTTTGTACTTTATTCAGAGGATTGCATGTTTTCACCAGTGAATTCCTTTATCTTGTTTGTAAGGGCATTTAACTGAAATACTTTGTTTAGAAGCTCAGAGTGAGTATATTGTAGGGATGAATATGGGGCTTTTTTTTTTTTCCCCCCAAAGTAGGCTCCATGCCCAGCATAGGGCTTGAACTCATGACCTTGTGATCAAGAGTCACATGCTCTCCTGACTGAGCCAGCCAGGTGCCCCTCATTTGATAGGGAACCAAAATATTTATAAGTCCCTGAGTCTGAGAAGAAAAAAGAGGGAAATATATCTGATTTTAAAGAAGAAAATAAACTTGTGAAGATTGATGGTCAGGAAAGCTTATAGTATTCTGTTGGGTAAAGTAATTATTAGACAAAAAATCTCCTTTAACATCCTTTGAAATAGATGAGTATTGAAATCCCTTGAAGGTGGCATGTCATTCAGATACACTGGGGGCTCCTAGATTGTTCGTCCTGGAAAAGGGAATCTTTGGACCCCAGCAAGAGAGCATGTGACAAAGGCTGGGGGCAGGAGTGGGAGAAGACGTTAGTCTCACCGACTTTATGACTCTCTTGTTCTTGATGTCTTCCTGCCCGTTCAGTCATTAATAATAAAATGTAGGACTAAATTTGTTTGAAAACAACATTAAAACTGATCTTTTTCTGGCATTACAGTTCTTTGAATTTTAACATGTATGTATTTGTGTGACACAGTTGCAGTCAGGATATAGGATCTGTCATGCCAAAAGACACCTTCATGATACTCTTGTGTAGTCCTGTTCCCCTCACCTACCTCTAACAACTAATGATTTTTGTGTCCTATGGTAAATGTGTTTATGAAAAACTGACAATCTGATCTGCACAGTGCCTGTACCGTTTTTGCTTCCCCACCAGTAATGGGTGACTGATCCAGTTGGTCACCATCCTTACCAGCATTTGTTACTGTCAATATTTTTTTATCGTAGCTAGTCTAATATATGTGTAGTGGTATCTCATTTGGGTTTATTTACATTTCTCTGTTGGGTAATGATGTTGAGCATCTTTTCGTGTACCTAATTACCTTCTGCATATTCTCTTTGAAGTGTCTGGTTAGTCTTCTGCTATTCAATTGGGTTGTTTTCTTACCACTGGTTTTCACAGTTCCTCGTATATTTTGGATACAAATCCTTAGTCAAATATGTGATGTTTAGATATTTTCTCCTAGTGAGTGACGGACTGTCTTTCCATTCTCTCACAATTGCTTTATCAACAATAGTTTAAGTAAACTTTAGTGAAGTCTGATTTATTGATTTCACCACCCCCCTTTTGTGGATAGTACTTTTGGTGTCTCTTGGTCTAAATCCAGGTTGGGAAGGTTTTCTCCTGTGTTAAAGTTTTATAGCCTTAAGTTTTACATTTAGATCTGCAGAGGCTTTTTTTTTTAAGTTAAGCTTTTTAAATTTTATTTGAGAGAGCGCGTGCGTACACACACAGGAGGAAGGGCAGAGGGAGAGGGAGAAGCAGACTCGCTGCTGAGCACAAAGCCACACTCGTATTGATCCCAGGACCCTGGGATCATGACCTAAGCTGAAGGCAGGTGCTTAACTGACTGAGCCACCCATGTGCCCTAAGGCTTATTTTTTTTGTGTGTATAGATGTCCAATTAATCCAACATGATGTGTTGAAAAGACTTATTTCTCCATTGAATTGCCTTTTCATCTTTGTCACAAATTGGCTATATTTGTGTGGGTCTATTTCTGGATTATATTCTGTTCCATTGATCAATATGTCTATTGCTTTGCCAGTACTGTACTTTCTTGGCTACTGTGACTTTATATAATAAGTCTTAAAATTGGGTAGTGTTGTTCCTCTAACTTTACTCTTTTTCAAAATTGTTGTGGCTATGCTAGTTACTTTGCCTTTACATACGTATTTTTTTAATTTAGGTTTTATTTGAGTGAGAGAGCTAGCACGTGTAGGGGGAGCAGCAGCGGGTGAGGGACAGGCGGACTACATGGAGCGTGGAGCCCAGCGCAGGGCTCGATCTCATGACCCAGAGATCACAACCTGAGCTGAAACCAACAGTCGATGCTTAACCACTGAGCCATCCAGGCACCCCTACATAAATATTTTAAAACAAACACGTCTGTTTATCTGCACAAAATCCTGCTGGGAGTAAATAGGTCCTATGTGTTTTGTGAGAGTCATAAATATTTAAATTTGGGGGGAGGGGTTGTGCTATTGTAAATGATTTTTAATTGTAGTAAAATACACAAAATTTATATTAACCATTTTTAAGTATATAGTTGAGTAGCGTTAAGTATATTTACATTGTTGTGCAACCGATTTTCAGAGCTTCTTCATCTTGGAAAACTGAAACTCTGTACCCATTAAACAACTCCTCCCAATTTTCCCCTTCCCGTAGCCCCTGGCAACAACCTTTCTTTCTCCGTGAATTTGACTATTTTAGATACATGAGTGGAACCATACAGTATTTATCTTTGACTGGCTTATTTTACTTAGCATACCTTCAGGTTCATCCAGGTTGTAGAATGTGTCAGAATTTCCTTTTGAAGTCTAAGAAAAAGACAAATACCATATGATTTCACTCATTTGTGGAATTTAAGAAACAAAACAGATGAACATAGGGGAAGGGAAGGAAAAATAAAATAAAAACAGGGAGGCAAACCATAAGAGACTCTTAATCATCGGAAACAAACTGAGGGTTGTTGGAGGGGAGATGGTAGGGGGAAAGGGTAACTGGGTGCTGGGCATTAAGGAGGGCACTTGATGTAATGAGCTCTAGGTATTATATGCAAGTGAGGAATCACTAAATTCTACCCCTGAAACTAATATTACGCTATATGTTAACTACCTTGAATTTAAATAAAAATTTTAAAGGGTTTTATATGTTTATTTGACAGAGAAAGAGGATGAGCAGGGAGGAGCAGGGGGAAGGGGCAGAGGGAGAGCAGACTCCCCACCTAGCAGGGAGCCCGATGCGGGGCTCGATCCCAGGACCCTGGGATCATGAGCTGAGCTGAAGGCAGACACTTAACTGACTGAGCCACCCAGGCTCCCCTTAAATAAAATTTTGAAAGAAAAAAAATAATTTCCTTTTGAAGTCTAAATAACGTGCTGTTGTCTGTATATACCACATTTTATTCCTTCATCTGTTGATGGATACTTGGGTTGCTTCCACTTTTGGCTGTTTTGAATAATGCTGCTATGAACATGGGTATACAAATCTCTTTGAGACCATGCTTCCGTGCGCGCGCGCGTGTGTGCGTACACCCTTAAGTAGAATTGCTGGATGATAAAGCAATTCTATTTTTAATTTTTTTGAGGAGCTGCCATACTGTATTCCATAGCAGCTGCACCATTTTCCATTTCTACCAACATTGCTCAAGTGTTGTACGTCCTTGCCAGCACTTGTTATTTATTGATTTATTTTTTAAAAATGGTTCCCCCTTCAGTGGGATTTCCATTTTATTTAAGTAATCTCTACATTGTGGGCTTGAACTCACAACCCCAGGATCAAGAGTTGCACACTCTTAGCAACTGAGCCAGCCGGGCGTGCCTAAATTTTAATGTTTTTTAAGTTTTTGTTTCTGTTTGGTTGTTTTTAATATGCAGGAATGTGTTTAAATTTTGGGTGTTGACCTTATATTTTATAACACTGCTAAGTTACTATTTCTAAAAGGTTTTTTTTTTTTTTTCGAATAGGTTTTTGGGATTTACTACTTAACCATTCGTGTCATTGCAAAATGCATAGTTATACTTCTCTTCCAATTTTATGCCTTTTAGGGCATGTGGGTGGCTCAGTCGATTAAGCATCTGCCTTCGGCTCAGGTCGTGATCCCAGGGTGCTGGGATCGAATCCTGCATTAGGCTCCCTGTTCTGCGGGGAGCCTGCTTCTCCCTCTGCCTCTGCCTTGGTCTCTCTCTCTCACTCTTTCTCTGTCTGTCAGTCTCTCAGGAATAAATAAATAAAATCTTTAAAAAAATTATGCCTTTTACTTCCTTTTTATGCCTGTTACATTGCTTAGGACTTTGAACGAAAGTAGACATGCTTTGCTTTTTCTCAGTCTTTTTGAGAAAATACTCACTTTTTGACCATTAAGTTAATGTTAACTGTAGGTGTTTGGTAGATGGTCTTTGTCAGGTTGAGGATGTTTTCTTCTTCTTCTTCTCCTCCTTCTTCTCCTCCTTCTCCTCCTCCTTCTCCTCCTCCTTCTCCTCCTCCTTCTCCTCCTCCTTCTCCTCCCCCTGCTCTCCCTCTCCCCTCCCCCCTTCCCCTCCCCCTCTCCCTCTCCCTCAAGTTATCTAAGTAATCTCTACATCCAACATGGGGCTTGAGCTCACGACCCCAAAGATCACAAGTCGTGTGCTCTTCCAACGGACCCAGCCAGGTGCCCTGAGTGTATTTTCTTCTATTCCTTATTTGTTGACGGTCTTCATAATACATGAATTTTGGATTGTGTCAGATGCTTCTTCTGTATAAATAGATTAGATCATAAAGTTTTTTAAGGCTGTTGCTATAATGAACTACATTGATTTTTAAATATTGAACCATTTTGCATTCCTCCTATAAACTCCACTTGTTTGTGGTATTTTAATTTCATATTATTATTTTTTAAAGGTTTTATTTATTTGCGAGAGAGAGAGAGAGTGTGTGTGAAAGAGCACAAGCAGGGGAGAGAAGGGGAAGCAGACTTCCTGCTGATGGGGGAGCCCGATGTGGGGCTCGATCCCAGGACCCTGAGATCATGACCTGAGCCAAAGGCAGTTGCTTAACTGACTGAGCCACCCACGTGTCCTGGCATTTTATTTTAATACATAGCTTGATTCAATTTGCTGACATTTTTGTTGATGACCTGTTGTGTCTCTGTTCAGGAGGGGTATCGGTCTGGTTGTGTGTGTGTGTGTGTGTGTGTGTGTGTGTGTGTGTGTGTGTGGTCTTTGGTTTTGTTACTGAGATAATACAGCCTCTAAAATGTGTTGAGAAGTATTCGTGCTTATGTCTTCTGCAAGAGATTGTGCTGAGTTAGCATTATTTCTTTAAATGTTTGATAGCACTTGCCAGTGAAACCACCTGAGCAAAGAAATTTCTTCATCAGAAGTTTCTTTTTTTTTCTTTCTTTTTAAAGCTCAAATTCCATTTTTTAAATAGTTTATAGGACTTCTCTGGCTGTTTCATCTTAGGTAGTTTTGGTGATTTGTAGTTTCTGAGGAATCAGTGTATTTCATCCAAGTTGTTGCATAGAGGGGCATAAAGTTTTGAAGATTTTATTTATTAGAGAGAGTGAGAGAGAGCGAGCAAGTGCATGCGTGTGAGTTGGGGGGGGTGAGGGGTGGGTAGGTGGGAGGGGCAGAAGGAGAGGCAGAGAAACCCAGGCAAACTTTGTGCTCAGAGCCTGATGGGGATGGGGTGGGGGGCTTGATCCCACAACTCTGAGATCATGACCTGGGGAGAAACCAGCTGACCTACCCAGGCACCCCTGCCTTGTTATCTTTTAAATGTTTGGGGTCTATGGTGTTTTCTCCTTTTACTCTTGGTATTGATAATTTGTCTCCTCTCTCTCTCTTTTATCATGTTTGTCAGTCTTCCCAGAGGTTTATCCATTTTGTTGTCCCCTCTCCCTAAAGAGCCAGCATTTGGTTTCATTGCTTTTTCAATTTTATTGATTTTTGCTCTTCATTATTTCTTTAATTCTTCTTGTTTTGGGTTTATTTTGTGCTTTTCTAATTTTTGAAAGGTGAAGTGTGGTTTATTAATCTGAGACGTTTCTCATTTATTTACTTAAGGGAGAAAGAGAGCACGGCGGGGAGGGGCTGAGGGAGAAGGAGAGGGAGAATCTCAAGCAGACTCCCTGCTAAGTGTGGAGCCTAATGAGGGGCTTGATCCCAGGATCCTGAGATCATGATCTGAGCTGAAATCAAGAATCAAACGCTTAACTGAGTGAGCCACCCAGTTGCCCCCTTTCTTCTTTTCTTTTCTTTTCTTTTCTTTTCTTTTCTTTTCCTTTTCCTTTTCCTTTTCCTTTTCCTTTTCCTTTTCCTTTCTTTTCTTTTCTTTCTTTCTTTTTCTTTCTTTCTTTCTTTTTTTCTTTTCTTTTCTTTTTTCTTTTCTTTTCTTTTTTCTTTTCTTTCTTTTCTTTTTAAGATTTTATTCATTTATTTGACAGAGAGAGGCAGCCAGCGAGAGAGGGAACACAAGCAGGGGGAGTGGGAGAGGAAGAAGCAGGCTCCCAGTGGAGGAGCCTGATGTGGGGCTCGATCCCAGAATGCCGGGATCACGCCCTGAGCCAAAGGCAGACACTTAAAGACTGAGCCACCCAGGCGCCCCTCTCCTTTTCTTTTAAAAAAATTTTTTATTTAAATTCAGTTAATTAACATATAATGTATTAGTGGTTTCAGAGGTAGAGGTCAGTGATTCATCAGTTTTATATTATGACACCCAGTGCTCATTACATCACATGCCCTCAATGTCCATCACCCAGTTATTCCATGTCCCCACCTGCCTCCTCTCTAGCAACCCTCCGTTTGTTTCCTATGATTAAGAATCTCTTATGGTTTGTCTCCCTCTCTGATTTTGTCTTATTTTTCCCTCCCTTCCCCTATGATCCTCCGTTTTCTTACAGTCCACACATCAGTGAGATCTGTGATCATTGCTTTTCTCTGATTGACTTATTTCGCTTAGCATAATAAATACCCTCTAGTTTCATTGACGTGGTTGCAAATGGCAAGATTTCTTTTGAGAGCTGAGTAGTATTCCATCGTGTATATATGCTACATCTTTATCCATTTATCTGTCAGTGGACGTCTGGGCCCTTTCCATAGTTTGGCTATTGTGGACATTGCTGCTGTAAACGTTGGGGTGTAGGTGTCCTTTTGGATCGCTACAGCTGTATCTTTGGGGTAAATACCTAGTAGTGCAATTGCTGGGTCGTAGGGTAGCTCTATTTTCAACTTTTTGAGGAACCTCCCTACTGTTTTCCAGAGTGGCTGCACCAGCTTGCATTCCCACCAACAGTGTAGGAGGGTTCCCCTTTCTCCACATCCTTGCCAACATCTTTTGTTCCCTGACTTGTTAATTTTGCCATTCTGACTGGTGGTGTGAGGTGGTATCTCATTGTGATTTTGATTTGTATTTCCCTGATTCCAAGTGATGTTGAGCATTTTTTCATGTGTCTGTTGGCCATTTGTATGTCTTCTTTGCCCTTTCTCCTTTTTTTTTTTCTTTTTTAAAGATTTTATTTATTTATTCGACAGAGATAGAGACAGCCAGTGAGAGAGAGAACACAAGCAGGGGGAGTGGGAGAGGAAGAAGCAGGCTCATAGGGGAAGAGCCTGATGTGGGGCTCGATCCCATAATGCCGGGATCACGCCCTGAGCCGAAGGCAGACGCTTAACCGCTGTGCCACCCAGGCGCCCCTCTTTTTTTTTTTTTTTTTTAAAGATTTTATTTGTTTATTCGACAGAGATAGAGACAGCCAGCGAGAGAGGGAACACAAGCAGGGGGAGTGAGAGAGGAAGAAGCAGGCTCGTAGCAGGGGAGCCTGATGTGGGGCTGGATCCCATAACGCCAGGATCACGCCCTGAGCCGAAGGCAGACGCTTAACCGCTGTGCCACCCAGGTGCCCCTGCCCTTTCTCCTTTTCTAATACAAGCATGCAGTGCTATGAATTTCCCTGCAAACACTGAATCCCATAAATCTTGGTATATTTAAATTTTTTCATTCAGTTGAAAATATTTTCGAATTTCCCTTGAGACTTTTCCTCTTTGACCTGTGTTTTTTTTGTTGTTGTTGTTTCTATTCTTTTTGTGGTATGTAGTTTAAGTTTCCAAATGATTGGATATTTACCTGTTATCTTTTTGTTAAGGACTTCTAGTTAATTCCATTATGGCTCGTGAACATACCTTGTATGTTTATAGTTCTTTAAAATCTGTTCATTTTTGTTTTATATCTGTGCTTCAGGGCAGATATGGTCTTGGCCAATGTTTCATGTTGGTTAGGATATTCTATTAATGTCAAAAAGTTCCAGTTGTTTGATGCTAATCACTTTTGTATAGTTAGTTGTTTTTTTGTGTCTTTATTCCATCCATTCCTAAGAGTGGAGTATTGAAATCTCTCCGTATAATCATGGGTTTTTCTATTTCTCTTAGAGTTGTGTCACCTTTTGCTTTGTATATTTTGAAGCTCTGCTGTTAGGTCTTTATATATTTAGGTTTGCTATGTCTTCAAAGTGAATGGACTCCTTTATCCTGATGTGGTGTGCTTTATCCCTGGTAGCTTTCTCTGCTCTGAAGTCTACTTCAAGATTAAATTCCACCCCGTTTTTCTTTTAAGTACCGTGTGCGTGATCTAATTGTATCCTTTTGTGGCTACCTGTAGTGTGACATTACAGTTTTATTGAATTTCTTAAAAGACGGGTTTTGTAGGCTCATGAGTAGCATCCTCAGGCTCTGTCAGATGCCGGCAGCTCCCCCTGCCTTCCTACGTTGTGAGCATCAAAAATGTCGACAGAGGATTAAATAGGTGATGGGAATTCAGGAGGTCACCTGTGATGAGCACCGGGTGTTGTATGGAAGTGTTGAATCACTATATTGCACACCTGAAACTCATACTGTATGTGAGCTAACTGGAACTTAAAAATAAAAACTTGAAGATGTAAAAAATGTCAACAGACATTGTCAAATACCCCCTTAGGGACAACATGGTCCCCAGCTGAGAACCACTACCCTAGAAGTGATGTGTTCTTTTTCTCTGGCTGCTTTCAAGGTTTTTCTTTGTCTTTCATTTTCAACAATTAGTTTATGATGTGTCTGGAGGTAAATTTCTTTGGGTTCATAGTGTTTGAGGTTGTGGAAGGAAAACAACCCAGTTTTTTCCCTCTGTAGTGAAAAACCCAATTCTTCCCTACTGTGTGTTTTTCTTTTCTGTGTGTTTGCTTTATTACAAAGAAGACCTCACTTCTGACACTTCTTGTCACCAAATGTGTAGAGGTTTGTCCCCATAGCAAGCAGTTCTCTGTGACTCCAGCTGGGTATCCTGCAGTTTTAACTGACTTCTAACACTGTCTGTCTGGAGGTAGTGTCAGATTCCACAGGTTAAGGGCTCAGTCCCACAAAACTGCTCTCCTGACCCTATCCGATGCCAGTCACAGCCCGGTTATCACCTGTGCTCTGGGGTTTTTTTTTCTGGATTTATTTATTATTTGAGGGAGAGGGGTAGAGGGAGAGAAAGAATTTCAAGCAGACTCCCGGGCACAGCTCGATCCCACGCCCCTGAGGTCATGACCTGAGCTGAAATCAAGGGACCGATGCTTAGCTGACTGAGACACCCAGGCACCCCATCACCTGTGCTTCTGACCAACTGGCCGTAGGTAGGAGATTCTGAAGACTCCCTCTTTGGGTTCAATTAATTTGCTAGAGCAGCTCAGAGAACTCAGGAGAAGAAGCACTTACGTGTGTACTAGTTTATTAAAGAATATGGTAAAGATTATGGATGAACAGCAAGATGAAGAGATACATGGGGTGAGGTCTGGGAGGGTCCAAAGGGCAGGATCTTCTGTCCCCATGGAGTTGGGGTGTATCACCCTCTTAATGTGGATGTGTTTACCCACTTGGAAGCTCTCTGAACCCCCTATACTTGGGATTTTATAGAGGCTTCCTTCGGTAGGTATGATCAATTATTAACTCCATTTTCAGCTTTGCTCTCCTCTCTGGAGGATGGGGAGTGGGGCTAAACATTCCAAGCTTCTCATCTTAGCATGGTGTGCTGTGATGACCAGCGCCCCCCCCCCCCCCCCAGGTGCTCACCCAGAGCTGCCTCAGTAGAACCGAAGGTACTCCCTAGTGCTCTAATCACTTAGAAATTTATAAGGGTTTGGGGAGCCTCGTGTCAAGGATGGCATCAAAGACCAGATATTTGAAACAAGAGCTGTTTCTAGTGTTCTTGTCAATTAGGATATAAGGATTTTAGAGCTCTGGACTAGGAAGGGAGTGGAGGGCAGAGACCAATATATATTTTCCACTGTCTCCCAGGGGTTCACTGAACTTTTCAAATCTATAGGTTTATATCTTTTGCCAAATTTAGAAAATCTTCAGCCATCATTTACTCAAATATATTTTCAGCAAATACTTTTCTCTCCCTGTCTTTCTGGGATGCCAATAATATGAAAGTGGGGCCTTTTGGTATTTTCCCACAGGTCTTTGAGCCTCTTCATTGTGTTGAAGCTTTTTTTCTCTCATTTGTTCAGATTGACTAATTTCTAGTCATTTGTCTTCATGAGCAGTGACAATTTCCTGTTTCTAGTTGTCTGTTGAATATATCCAATGAGTTTATTTTGGTTGTTGTATTTAGGTTCTAAATTTTTATTCATATTTCCTAGTTGTTGGACTTTTTAAGATTTTATTTATTTGACACAGAGCTAGCAAGAGAGTAGAAGCAGGGGGAGCAGCAGCGGGAGAGGGAGAAGCAGGCTCCCCCTGGAGCCTGACTCGGGGCTCGATCCCAGGACCCTGAGACCATGACCTGAGCTTAAGGCAGACACTTAAGCCGCTGAGCCACCCAGGCACCCTTTTTGGACATTTTCTATCTTTCAAGCTTTTTAAGAGTGCTCACTCTTTATGGAGCATTTTTATAATAGTTTCTTTAAAGTCAGAGAATTTCTATGTCTGTGGGATTTTTGGCATTTATATTTGATTGCCCTTTCCCATATGAGTTAAGATTTTCTACTTCTTCATATGCGGGATGATTTTGGATTATATCTTGGACATCTTGATTTTAGTATTTATGAGACTCTGGGTCTCACTCAGATCCTATGGAGAATGTTAATTTCATTTTAGGATGCAGTTGACCCAGTTGGCTTCAGGCTGAATGTTGCAGCCAGCCTTCTGTGGATTATGGTTCCAATTTCACTTCTATTTTTGAAGTCTTTGAAGCCCTCTTTGGATCAGTCTCACGTGTGCCCCACCCAGTGGTGGCTGCTTTGGGACCTGTGTGGTGATCTTTCCCAGGTCTCTGCTCTCAAAATCTGTTCAGGGTCAGAGGCAAGCATGCATAGATTGAGACTAAACCCCGCAGTTCATGCAGTTGCTTTCCTGAGCTCCTCCCTTTCTATGATCTGATGAGTACTTTCTTATTTCCAAGGGCTTCCCTTTTTGGTTCTTCAGCCAGAAAAGCTAGGGCCTTAGTTGTGCACTCGGTGTCATTGCACCCATGGGGGCTAAATGGCAAGAAGATAGAAGAAAAAAGCAGTGGGATTCAACCCATCACTTTGGAACCACGGCTCCTCCTCAGCAGAGTTCGGGGTGCTGCCTTCCTGCTCCTCAAACCAGAGCTGCAGGGCTTCTCTTAGAGTTCTGTCTTTGCGTTCAGAGACCGTTCCCAAGTTTTGAACGGCCGCGAGTCCAGGCTGGAGCATACCCGGGGGAGGAGCAGTGATAAATCAGCTCGGGGCAGTGTGACTTCACGTTGCCTTATCCACCTGCTGTCGTTTACTTTTCAGTCTTCAGGTGGTTGCTTCATACATTCTGTCCAGCTTTTTCACTGCACTTCATGAAAGAAACAGGGAAGAATGTGCCCACTCCATTTTTTTCAGGATCCACTAAAGTTTGAATCGTTCGTTTGAATATAGTGTTTTGTTCCTTTTGGATTTCAAAAGCAGTGAGTTGAATCACTTATTTCTCTAGAGTAGAAGAACTACTCATATACTTAGGACCAGGGTAGCCCTTGGTTGAACTGAATTAAAGCTGAACAAAACCTTAGCTGTCCTTTAAAAGAAAGAAACGTATTTAAACTGTGTGCGTGATTCAGCACTAGAGATGTGTGTGTGTGTAATGCTAAAAGAGATCATTTCAAAATTACATGTGTTAAAAACCTCCTGTTGTTGCTCTTTTCCTGTTGCTTTCTACCTCTGATGTGAACGAACAAAACATTCAGGGTTAACATGGGGGAGGGAAAAGGGCCCAGGCAGGGGTTTAGAACAGTAAACCAATTGGGAATGGCAGGGCACTCTTAATCCTAATTCTGATTTTAGCATCAGCAACCAGAAGAGCAAGGTTGCTCCAGTCCTCGGGTATTTTCCCCCTTTGTGTTTTAGCATGGCTAAATGGCCTACTTTGTTGTAACCAAAACACAGGGGGCGAAGGGAGAGGGAAAAAAATCTGAAGCAGACTGCCCACTGAGTGGGGAACCTGATGTGGGGCTTGATCCCACAACCCTGAGATCATGACCTGAGCCAAAATCAAAAGTTGGATGCACAACCAACTGAGCCACCCAGGTGACTTCCTTCTTGTTTTTTGTTTTTTTGTGTGTGTGTGTGTTGTTTTTCTTTTGTTTTGTTTTTAAAAACACAAGGCTTGTATTTGATTAATTTGTTTTTACTCGGGTTATGCTTGCTCTCACATTCCTAGCTCTCACTTCCCTTTCTTTACTACTACTCTGCTTTTAAGTTTTAGGTCAACTTAGCATTCGTGGGGGGAGCCCAGATCATGGCCAGGGCAGTATGCTAATCACTTCAGATGGCGTGAGAAATGGAGAGAACCTTGACAAGGTCTTGCAGCGAACATTGGCTGAGTGGGACTCAAACCAGGCAGTCTGACTGTAAAGCCCCCATTCTTAACCAGTGCTCTGTAGAAGCTATGTAGTTCCATCATCTCTTATGCAAATATGAGCGTGCCCTTTGATAAGCCCTGCGAGTCTCCTTAGGACTCCTTTGAACACCAGCTTCATCAGTATGTTTTGATTTAGATAAACTATGATTTCTTCCTGTGTTTGACTTGTAATGAGCACTTAGATATTTAAATAGACTTGCTGCATTTTCAGCCCTCCGAATTACACCCTCTTTTTTTTTTTTTTTTAAGATTTTATTTGAGACAGCGTGCGCAAACACGAGCAGGGGGAGGGGCAGAGGGAGAAGCAGACTCCCCACTGAGCAGGGAGCCAGTGCAGGGCTTGATCCCAAAACCCTGAGATCATGACCTGAGCCGAAGGCAGATGCTTAACTGACTGAGCCACCCAGGTGTCCCTACTCTTTTTAACAAATATTTTCTAATGTTCCAGTTACAGTCCTCAAATGAAATTCACAGGAAATAGAACCCATCTACATATATAATTTAAAAATCAATATAATGTTTTGTAATGCCAGAAAAGAGAAATGAAAGGGAAATAGTTTATACAGAAAAATATTTCCGTGCGTAAACACTTGGGCTTGACTGGAACTTGAGGCATAATGAAGTAATCAGGTGCGTGTGCCATGCACAGAAGAAACCTCAGCGAACCCGTGTGGACACTAACATACAGGCAGGACATATGGGTGACTCACAGTCGTGTTGCTCTCGGCTGAGTGATTTTCTATAGTGGCGATAAGCAGACCAAAATACAAGTGCATCTCGATTTACATGGTAGTTGCAGTTTGGAAAGTAGAGCGTATATTAAAACTGAGCAGTAAACACTTTGGTTATAGGCTCAGGTAAATAAGCTTTTTGTGTATGTGAATGTCAAGGATCTTCAAGAGCAGGACATGGAGTATCTCTTTATGGTGTGAGACTGTCCTGCACACCTCAGAATGTGTGACATACCTGGTCTCTGACAGGTGTCTGTGAAGCCCCCTTCCTCCACCCAGCGGGCTCACAGATTTCCAAAACCACTCCCTAAGTAGTGAAGTTTTCTTCAATGAGAGTTACTGCTCTAGACCGTTGCTTCCACGGCTGTGTGGAAGGACTGCTTTTTTGTTTTTGTTTTTAAATTTCCAGTCAGTCACTGACTTTGTAAAATACAACGGTTACTGGAGAAACGGAATTTTAAAGTCCATCAAAAAGACAAGCCCTAATCTTTATTATTAGATACAGCAGTCTGGCAATCTGTAAAATTTTCTAAATGCTTAATCTCCATTTCTGGACTTAACCTTGTCTCTGTGTGGTCTCTTCATTTTCCTTTCTGTCTCCCCAGAGAAATTCTTCCTCTTGGAAGATTTTGGTCCCATTCTCCCTAGCCAAATGCTCTATTCCTAGCACCTCTTTTATTGTCCATAAATACTACTTTTTTAAAAAGTTTATTTTTTGAAAAGATTTTTATTTCAGATCGGGAAAGAGAGTGTGTGCACACGAGCCTGAGTGGGCGGGGGGCTGAAGCAGAGGGAGACAGTCCTTCAAGCAGACTCCTCACTGGGCATGGAGCCCAACCTGTGCAGGGCTGGATCCCGCTCACCCACGAGATCATGACTTGAGCCAAAACCAAGAGTCGGATGCCACCTGACTGAGCCACCTAGGCGCTCCCATAAATCTTACTCTTTACCAACTATTACAGTGTGAAGTGCTGGAAATGAGTTTAACTGCGTTCAGTACTTTTTAATTACATAGTACAGATTTGCAGTGTAGTTTAACAGGCATAGCTCAAAGCGTCTTTGATTTCACTTTAGCTTTGTATACTGAGAATCCACTTTGTTTTCTCTATGCAAACCCAGAGGGAAGCAGTGACTTTTCTAACCTTAATTTCGGAAGGCTTCCTGCTCTGTTTGTTCATACTGTGAGTGTCATAGTGATTGAAGACAATTCACCTAACGAGTCAGGAAGGGTCCTGGATCATAATGAGCTTCAGCGGTTCATGTTGGTGATGCTGGTGGCGGAACCCCTCAGCGGGGGCCCGCAGCTGCTCCTCCAGCAGGGAGAAGGTGAGCTGAGCCAGTTTTGCCAAAGTGACTCAGTCTTCTTCGTGACCGGCTTTGTTTTCTTAACCTTTTGGGTTCCTCTAGAATAGCAGAACAATGATATGGGTGGTGGTGGTGGTGGTTGTTGTTGTTTTAAGATTTTATTTATTTTTTTTGACAGAGACAGCGAGAGAGGGAACACAAGCAAGGGGAGTGGGAGAGAGAGAAGCAGGGCTCCTGCCAAGCAGGGAGCCCGATGTGGGGCTTGATCCCCGGACCCTGGGATCAGGACCTGAGCCGAAGGCAGACGCTTAACGGCTGAGCCACCCAGGCGCCCTGAACAATGATACAGTTTTCATAGGGACCTTTCTTTCAAAGGTGGGTTAAACATCTGAGTTTTGTGAGCATTTCGAATCCCTCCTGTCTTCAGCTGTCTCCGTTCACATGCCATCCTTCTGTGATGCCTAGGGTTGGCTTTGGCGTGCTCATGTACATTTATTCACTCACAGTTTTAGAAGCCAGGAGTCTGAAATCAGCCTCGGTAGGCTAAAGGGAAAGGTGTTGGCAGGGCTGGTTGCTTCTGGAGACGCTAGAGGACAATGCATCTCCTTGCCTTTCGAAGCTTCTAGAGGCCCCCTGTGTTCCTTGGCTTGTGGCCTCTTCCTCCATCTTCAGAGAGCATCGCTCCAGTCTCTGTGTCTTTTGTCACCTGACCTTCTCCCTGACTTTGGCTCCTCTTGTGCACCTTTTCTAACGATCCTTGTGATCACATCAGGCCCTCTTGGAGAGTCTCCCTGTCAAGATTTTTAATTACATCCACAAAGTCTCTTCTGCCATATGAGATCACATTCACAGGTTTTGGGGATCAGGAGCTGTACACATTTGGAACCATTATTCAGACTGCTGCAGTGGGACCTCCGTGCGGCCAGCACTCTGATGTCAGGTAAATGGTAGGGCTGCTCCCAAGAGTGGGGGCTCTAATCACAGGGAAACACATGAGGATTAAGTTCTTAAACCTAGAGGGGTCTCTGTTCAGAGCACAGCTTGTCATTTTGTGTGGAGGATGTGGCTCCCTTGGGATAACAAGGAAGGAGGCACGTGTTCGTATCAGGCCAGTTAATAACTTGGTGCCTTTTGACACCTAAGAAAAAAGCCGGCAGCCGTCCAAAATGAGGTTCAAGGTGATGCTAGCCTGTGCCTCATCTCAGGTTTTGCCTTGGCCAGCCGACAAAACGGCGCTCTCCTGGGCCTAGTGTCATTTTCGTCTCCCTTCTCAGAGCTGCTGTGCCTCGCCCCTCCCCTTCTTGGCTCCTGCCTGTTTTGGGAAGCCCTCACTGTACCTGTTTGAGTCCCTGCTGTGTGCGAGGGAGCTGGGTCTGCTACATGGGGCAGCTTTCTGTTGTATGAAGTCAGCTGCTCTGGACGCCACAAAAATTTGGGTTCTTCCCAGCTCTAATTTTCACTAAATCTTTCCAGTGTGTTGCTTACTCTCTATTTAAATCTGGGAAACTGTTTGCATAGATTATAAAGCAGAGGTGATGGGGTTTCCATAACTGAACATCAAGCAAGCCCGAGAATGATGGAGTAGAAAGACTGGGAACTCTGAGGGCAGCTTCTTGCGGGCTGAGACTTGGAGCCTCTTGCCCGTCTGTGACAAGGGGACTACCATTATGGTCCTTGGAGGATCCTTGTGAGAACCAGCAAATAACACAAGTGCCTCACCCCGTAGTTTATTACAAATACACTTCTTCAAGGGATTTGTCCTTTGGCTGGAGTTCTTACCCTCTGTGCTCCGCTGTAGTGAAGGACTTTGCTTTCTCAACCCCACCGCGTGCTTAATTTCAGAGATTTTGCCACACATTTTCTCTGCTAAAGTATCCATTCTTTGCTTTCTGTCTTTCTTAATTCGTATTAATTAGCCCTCAACTTAGATGTCATTTCTTTCTTTCTTTTTTCTTTTTTTTAAAGATTTTATTTATTTATTGGACAGAGAGAGACACAGTGAGAGATAGAAGCACCAGCAGAGGGAGTGGGAGAGGAAGAAGCAGGCTTCCCACTGAGCAGGGAGCCCAATGTGGGGCTGGATCCCAGGACCCCAGGATCACGCCCTGAGCCAAAGGCAGACGCTTAACTACTGAGCCACCCAGGCGCCCCTTAGATGTCATTTCTTGTACAAAACTTGCCTTATGTTTTTCTGCCATACTTGCATTATTAGGTGTGTCTCCTGTATTTCTCCCATACTTAGCACTGTAGTACCACTTAGCGTTTCATATTTTAATTGCCTTCTGACTTGTTTCTGTTCTCCTATTAGACCCCAGACTTTGGGGGCAGAATATAGTTCCCCCTTCTTCTCCTCCCCCCCACCAAGTTGTTTTCAAAGACCCAGAACATTCCCTGGTGTGGTCTAGCTGGTTGTATCCACACTCTGAACATCTCTTGGTTGGAAATGTTTTCAACTCTGCAGTTTTTTGTTTTTTTAAAGATTTTATTTGAGAGAGAGCACGAGTGGCGGGGGAGAAGCAGAGGGATAGGGAGAGGGCGAAGCAGACTTCCCGCTGAGCAGGAAGCCCGACGTGGGGCTCAATCCCAGGACCCCGAGATCATGACCCGAGCCAAAGAGATCATGAGCCAAAAGAAGACGCTTAACTGCCTGAGCCACCCAGGCGCCCCAGCTCTGTAATAGATTAAAAAAAATAATCATCCCATTGGATTTTGGGAAGGGGTGGAGAAGGTAGGTATAAAAAAAATAGAATGTAGGGGTGCCTGGCTGGCTCCGTCAGAGGAGTGTGTGGCTCTTGATCACAGGGTCATGAGTTCAAGCCCCACACTGGGTGCAGAGATTACTTAAATAAATTAAAAAAAAATGTAAATTTGTTGTCCCAGGTCATTGAGTTTTATTGAAGTACAGATCAGTTCACTGACTTTTTTTTTAAAAGTGATGTGTTTGTTTATTTTGTGGGAATAAATTGAAATCTTGTGACAAGCTATGTTGGGCTCTTCACTACCACGTTGTGCTTTAGAGAGATAACCTTGCAGGGTTTTTTTATTTTGCTTTGGCTACTTGTTTTAAGTAGTTCAGGTGTGTTTGGTTAGACTTTCTAGTAGTATTTTAACTTAAAATTTAAGTTAATGTTTTTGGGGAAGCCTTTTTTTTCTTTTTTTTCTTTTTTAAAGAAAAACTACAGACCTTAGTGTTGAAGAAATGAGTCACAAAGAACTCCGAAGCATCCCTGAGCGATGCTCTTTATGGCTGTTACTGAGCAGGCCGAGCCCCCAGATCCTGACCTCATTAGGGGGGATTAATGCTAAGCCCTCCTGAATTTACACCCGTCGTTGCCTTGGTGCTCTCCTTTCTCAGCAGATCTGATGCTCGTCAACTCTGAGCATGTTCTGTACACTTCCAATGTTCCGGCGTCGTTGAACAGGACCTGAAGTTGCCCAGCTGAACAAGTATTTCTGATTTCAAATAATCTTCATGATTTCTTTTCCATAAAAGACATGACTTAATCATGGGGTTTCTTGCTTAACTAAACATGGGCGAGTATTTCATCAGACACAGCTTTGTTTCTGTGTGCAGGAAATTTACCCTGACTTGCTGTTAAATTAGTGTTTGTTTGATAAGAGGACCTTTGCTCATATGCTCCACTCTGCTGCTAGAGATAGAGCTTTGTCGTACATGATAGAACCTTTCTACTTGCAAGAGCTGTTTTCTGCTTGGTGTGTTGTTTCTTCCTGAGTTTAAGGGTCATCTCTACAGTATAGAATTTTAACTTTCCCACTGACTTCACACTAATTTTTTTTAAGCCTGAATTTCCCCTGGCTTTATTTTTCTTTCATAGAAGTTTAAAAAAAAAAAAATCTTCTGTTGATTGTCTTTTGTAAGTTGCTTCATCCTTTTGGTAAGTAGTTGTTAGTCATGCAGGTTTTTTGGTATCTGAAAGACCTTGGTGAGCTAGATTGCTGGTTCTCTCCTTTTAGAAAATGAGAGTCTCCGTAAGCCTAATTAGTTCTTAAAATCAGATACCTCCAAAAAATTGTGGTGTGCGCATGTATAAGATTCATTGTTGTTCAGTTTACCAAAAATTCACGAAAGCGTGTATGGATTTGTGTACCTGTCGAAGTAACTCTGTGGCCTCTCAAGGATCCACCCCACTGATCAAGGATGAGTGGTGGGAAGTCCAAGGTTGCCATGCCTCCTTCTTTCCACAGCAGGGGGACTCTCTAGCAGAGAAATTCTTTTCTCACTGAGACGAGATTAAGCCTCAGAATCCTTCTTGCACAGTGCTCCAAATAGTCACAACCAGGGGCGCCTGGGTGGCACAGCGGTTAAGCGTCTGCCTTCGGCTCAGGGCATGATCCTGGCATTGTGGGATCGAGCCCCACATCAGGCTCCTCCGCTATGAGCCTGCTTCTTCCTCTCCCACTCCCCCTGCTTGTGTTCCCTCTTGCGCTGGCTGTCTCTATCCTGTCGAATTAAAAAAAAAAAAAAAATCTTAAAAAAAATAGTCACAACCAATTGTTTGCAGCTGGAATGCAAGAACAACATTTGTCTCCTTAGGGTAAATGATATTTTAAAAACCTATCCATTTTAACTTACATAAATCTCTATTTGGTTCTGCTCTCTTGAGTGTCTGCTACCTTGTTAATACACACGGACTCTCCCATTGTGTGAAGAGAGCACGTTTAGGGAGTATGTTGTTTATCTGAGATGTACTTGTCCAGATCATTCATCTGTCCCTCCCCTGTACACCTCTGACCCCTTGCAGCTTGTTTCCCTCCGGGGGTATGGTTTCTGAATCTCAGTGAGAACGGTTCACAACTGAGTCCAGTATTCTACATGGATCTAAACTGTGTTTAGTGCCGTGTAGGACTTTTCCTCTCCTTAACATTTGTTCAGTGAAGGAGAGATTACATGCGCACATTCCCTGGACATGTGACTTTGATTACAGTTGAACTAGCTTTTAGGTATTCAGAATATTAAAGTATTACTGATTTACTTGTTAAAAGGTATGTGTGTGGAGGCTTCTAAGAATGAGGTGTCTGCCTTCTGAACTGTGCTGTTTGGTGCTAACGTGAAAAACCAGTCAGGGTGATTAGTGGTGAGGTGATAGGCGTAGAGTTTCTCCAGGGGAAGGACTCTTCTAGAAGACCACATGGGCAGAAGATGCGCTGAGATTGGATGACAGCAAGTTCTCCTTGATTCCGGAAGCTGAAGTAGGTTAACTCTAAGCAAGGTGATGAGACTTGTGAGTGTCCCCACAGCACTGACATGTCAGGTTATCCTCACTATGAACTCCTAAGAAACTGACCACTGGCCCTCTTAAAGCACTAAAGAGCTCTGAGGAGCTAGTTATAATTTTATTTTAAATTTTAATTGTAATTTTTACTTTTTTAAAAAATTTGAATATGGTTGACACATAATGTTAGTTTGAGGTATACACATCTTAATTTTTAAATAGAAGTGTTTAGGAAAAAGAAATCAACCAAAAAAAAAAAAAAAAAAAGTACCTGCAAGCTATCACCCAGAGGAAACCATCATTGATAGTTGTATGTTCTGTTGATCTGTGTATATAGGGTGAGCTAGTTAAGTTTCTTTGGACTTTTCCTCCAAAATGGTTTTCCACTGGTGGATCAGCTGTTTCTTGAGCTGAGCCTTTGTGTTATCTGGGACTCCGAAAAGTTTACTCAGACTGTTGCCTTTTCTCATTTGAGGCTTAGCCAAGTGTTGGGATTTTTTTTTTTTTTTTAACAGGTTAGTGAGGTAGGGACTGCTGGTCCTGCCTTCTTGGCCGCATCTGCCATTCTGTGGGCAGTATTGGCTGTCCATTTACCACTAAACAGGAATTATAAATGTAAAGAAGAGCAATCTCTTCCTTTTTTTGGTATGCCCCCCCCCCAAATAATTTCTGAACCCAAATATCTTGTCTTTATATTTTTGTGAGGTAAGCTAATCTGGTTAGGGTAGCAGATGGCGTCAGTGTTGTACGTTTTAATCTGAGAGCACTATTTTTTTTTTCTTTTAAGATTTATTTGTTAGGGAGTATACGTGGGAGGGGAGGGGCAGAGGAAGAGGGAGAGAAAGAATCCCCTGCAGACTGCCTGTTGAGGGCGGAACCCAACACGGGGCTCGATCCCAAGACTCTGATATCATGACCTAAGCTGAAATCAAGTCAGAGGCTCAACCAACGGAACCACCCACCTGCCCGCGAGAGTACTGTATTTTATGCTACGATATCCTAAAATGACTATTAATGAGATTTACTGGGTTGTTTGATTTTTAGCTTTGTTTTCAGATGCTTAGCCATGAATGTACTTGTTTCTTGAACTAAATGCATTTACTAGTAAGGGCTAGAAGTGGTGGTTAATGAACACTCGTGTAGAAACAGTAACATTCCTTCCCCTTGTGTAAGTTCTTACTCATCCTGATTTTATTCTGCCTTCTGTATGTTACAGTTTATTCAACAAGAGTATGTACTGGACTTGTCTACAGACATCTGTTAGCTGCTGTTATTTTATTTTTATCCACAGTCTCTGTGTGTGTGTGTGGGGGGGTGAAAATCATTTGGATGAAACATTGCTCAGTTATTTTGCCTTGGTTTGGTGATACTTGATTCTTCTTGGCTGGGGTGGGTGGGCAGAGAGAGAATCTTAAGGGGCTGGATCTCACAACCCTGAGATCGTGACCTGAGCTGAATTTGAGAGTTGGAAGCTTAACCAACTGAGCCACCCAGGCATCCCTCATGATGCTTGATTCTAAGGAAGTAATCTCTAGTTCCTTGGTCATTGTTAGCACAGTTCTGTTTTGTGTCTTCTTTGGGGCTCAGTTCTGAAGAAGGTAAAAAACTGATCTGCATGGGCTCCCCGTAATCGGTCAGAATGTCTGAGTGTCTTTAAAAGCCCATCACAGCTGTCACAGCTGTCCTTGCACCCCTGACAAAGTGAGAGTGTTAGGAAGGGGGTGAAGCTATTTCAGTAGCCACAAAATTGAGATTAAAAAAAGGCAAAGACCGCTTCCAGGTGATTGGTCTTCTTTCCAAAAGTGTGAGTCTTGTGCTCTGTGTAACTGTGACTTTGGGATCTGTGTGCTGTATACATAGCCCACGAGGAAGGAGGGAAGGGGATAAGGATGGTAGAGATTCTGTGTTTAGTTCCAGTTGGCATATGAGAGAGAGCTTTCGTGTGCAGGAACGGGGATGTCACGGAAGGGTTGCCTCCTGCCCAGATCTTCCAGGTAGCCCTGCCTGCTAGAGGGCAGTAGTTTACCCCAACCTTGTGCTATTCTTTGCTTGCCTTTGGCTCAGTTGCTTGATTTGTATCCTTTATGGTTTGTCAGTCAAAGGACAGATCAGGTCTAAATGAGTTAGTATTTTGGTTTTGAACTGCTTTCTGCTTTTTTTCAGAAGCTCTGATTAAAGGAATGACCTAAAATGCCCCCCCCCCTTATAAGTAATATAGGTTCATTGGCTAAAATTTGGGAAGTAAATGACAAAAAAGGCTTGGTATATTCCCATTTCTGTGCAGGTGTACATATACAATGAATTAGCATATTTGAGTGTGAACTTTTAGGAAGTTTGCCGTTATAAAAGTTTTGTAAAAATTTTCTACTTTTTAAAAAATATTTTATTTATTTGAGAGAGAGTATGTGAGAGAGCACAAGCAGGGGGAGTAGCAGAAGGAGAGGGAGAAACAGGCTCCTTGCTGAGCAGGGAACCTGCCGTCGAGGGGCTCAATTCCAGGACCCTGGGACCATGACCTGACCATTAACCTCAACCAGCTGAGCCACCCAGGCACCGCTGAATTTTGTACTTCTTTATACTTAAAGTCTTAGCCAATTTTATCTGTAAAAATGGGTAGTATTATTTCAATTGACATGTTTACCTAACTGACCAATAGTGAAAAACTTAAATACATTTTGACCATTTGTCGTTGGCTGTAAGTTCTGTTTCTGGCCTCTTTACTCCAACACGTATGTCTGATAATACTTTCCCACTTATTGGATAAACAGTATTTATAATGCAGATAGTAAAGATATATCATCTGATTTTCCATCTGTGTGAACTTACAATTTTACGAAACAGTACTGATCTATTGCATGTGATTTCCTGCATTTATTTTTCCCTCTTAAACCTTAGAGCCTTTTCTCATGTCTAACATCGGTAGTAATTCTTGTATTCTTAATGATTTATAACAACTTAAACTTTATTAGTAGATCTTTTCTTTCTTAATAGCTTTATTGAGGTGTGATTGACAAACTAAATTACACATTTTTAAAGCATACAATTTAATTTTTTTAATTTTTATTTTTTAAAAAGATTTTATGTGAGAGAGAGAGCGAGCATGAGCGGGTGGTGAGGGAGGGAGAAGCAGGCTCCCCGCTGAGCAGGGAGCCTGATGTGGGGCTTGATCCCAGGACTCTGGGATCATTACCTGAGTCGAAGACAGATGCTTAACCTACTGAGCCACCCAGGTGCTCCATAAAGTGTACAATTTAAGTTTTGATGTAAGTATATACCTGTGAAACCATCATCATAATAAAAAAACGAGCATAGCCATTGCCCAAAAGTTTCCTTGCGCCCTTTTGTGGTGCCTCCCGTCCTTCCCCTCAAGCACCTGCTGCTCTGCTTTCTGTCACTATAAGTTAATTTGCTAGTTTTCTAGAGTTTTAATAAGAGTCCTGTGTACTCTTTAGGTCTGGCTTCTTTCAGTCCGCATAGTTAGTTGGGGATCTCCCCATCCTGTATGAATCAGTGGCTCCTTCCTTTTGAGAGGTAAGTTAGGATTCCATTGTATGGATATACTATAATTAGTTTATCTTGTCCATTGATGGACATTTGGGTTGTTTTGTTTTTGACTATTGTAAATGTGCTATACACATTTATGTGTAGGTCTCTGTATGGATGTGTACTTTTCTGGGGACACACTTGGACTTTGAGGGTTGGTATGAAGATTATTTTAAGGTTAAAGACATTTGAGATTCAACAGATCTCGAAAGAAGCCTATTGAAAGCTTTATCTGCTGAGGGCAGAAACTTCTGGTGACTGAAATAAATCCTTTTCTAGGGGAGTCTTACTGGCCTGAAAAAAGATGGAAAAGACCATTTGCTCTGTTACAAATGAACATTATCACAAACCTTAGCTCCCACTGGTTCTAACTATGAAGGTTTTTCTCCTCCTCCCCTTACTCTCCATCAAGATAGGCATACCAATCCCCATCTTTAGCTAGTTAGAGAAGCACTTCCTTTGTGTGTCCACATGGGTATATGAATAAACTTTGTAATTTTTTTCCTGTTAATCTGTCTGTTGTCAGTTAAATTCACAGGCTCTGCAATCACGGAACTTAAGCTGGTAGAGGAAAAAAGTTTTCTCTCCCAACACTTGTATTTCTCTTGGGTGGATTCTAGGGGTGGAATAAGTGGGTCATGAGATAGGTATATGTTTAACGTTTAAGAAACTGCCAGACTGTTTTCCAAAGTTACCGTACCATCTTGTGTTCCCACCAGCAAGTTTTGAGAGCTTTGGCCCTAAAGTGTGCAGTTCAGTGGGTTTGAGTGTCCTCTTGGCTGTGGAACATCACCCCTGTGTAATTGTAGGGCATTTTCCTCTCCCCCACATCAACCCTGTACCCTTTTAAGACTCACTTCCTTTTACACCTCTCACCAGTCCCTGGCAACCACTACTGTATTTAGCGGCTCTGTAGATTTGCTTCTTCTGGACATTTCAGATACACAGAATCATACAATATGCAGTCTTTTGTGGCTGGCTTCTTCCATTTAATATAATGATTCAAGGTTCACGTTGTTGGCTTGTATTGATGCTTTTTTTTTTTTTTTTTTTTTGGAGTAGGCTCCACGTGTGTCCAATGTGGGCTTAAACTCACGACCCTGAGTTGTATGCTCTACCGACTGAGCCAGCCAGGTGCCCACTTCATTATTTTTTTTTTTAAGTAAACTTGTAGTTTTAGAATAGTTGGTAGATTTATAGAAAAATTGCAAAGGTAGTACAGAAAGTTCCCGTCTAGCCCGCAGCCCGTCTCCTCTGTGATGAACATCTTACATTAGGATGGCACATTTGTCACAGTTAGTGAGCCAGCCTTGTCGGGTCCTAGTTTATAATAAAGTTCGTATTTCAGTCAGATTTTCTTAGTTCCTACGTAATGTTGCTCTTCTGATCCTGGATCCCACCCAGGATACCACATCACATTTAGTTGTCATGCCTCCTTAGCCGCTTCTTGGCTGTGATAGTTTTTAGGTTTTCTTTACTTTGGATGACCTTGACAGTTTTGAGGAGTATTGATGAGCATTTTGCAGAATGTCTCTAGGGGACTTATCTGAAGCTTTCCTCATGATTAGACTGAATTTATGAATTCTGGGGGGGAGGCCACAGAGGTAAAATGCCATTCCTATTGCATCCTACCAGGAATATATACTATCAACATGACTTACCACTGTGGATGTTAAGCTTGATCGCCGGGGTGAAACAGTGCATATTAGATTGTTTGACTCTAAGGCTGCCCCTCCCCCCACCGCCTGTCCCCGTCCCCTTTCCTACTGTAGTCGTTGAAAGGCAGTCACTGTGTATAGCCCACACGTAAGGAGTGGGGAGCT
Organism: Ursus arctos; assembly: GCF_023065955.2. Lineage (NCBI taxonomy): Eukaryota > Metazoa > Chordata > Mammalia > Carnivora > Ursidae > Ursus > Ursus arctos. The sequence goes on along the minus strand of NW_026622985.1, from coordinate 52,000,383 downwards.
ATGCTCTACCTCCTCGAGGGCAGAATACCTAAGTTATTTGAAATACTTCTCCGTGGACATTTGTTTATTCTCCCTCGTTCATTTATTCACTCATTTAGACTTGTGGGTATTTATTTTATATCTTTGGTTATAATCCAGTTGTAATTCACTTTGTGGATATTGTTTCAGCTTTGGCTGCAGGGAGCTTTTGATTGGTTTCTGTCTCCCTGTGGTACCCTACCCACTGTGTGTGTGTGTGTGTGTGTGTGTGTGTGTGTGTGTGTGTGTGTGTGTTCTGTTTGGAAACCTTTTCTCCTCTCTGGCAGCACAAGATATTCTGCAATCACCTTGTATAATTCCTGCTTTAGTCCTAGAATCAGCCATTTCTCTAAGGAGCTGTGGCTCTTTCTATTGAAGAACGGTATTAGAAACCAAAATATCTGGGCAGTGGGTATGACCATTACTACTTCTGGGTTCTCACAGCTGGCAGCCAGGAAATATGTATGTATACACTAACCTGTGTATATGTGCATCTACAAATCTATCTCTGTATAATGATATCAAGCTGAATATTACTGGTACTTCGTTCTTCTTTTATTACTAAATAATATTCCATTCTGTAGCTATAACATTTTGTTCATCAGCTGATGGACGTTTGGATGGTTTCCACTTTTCAAATACTGTGAATAACGCTGCTCTGAACATTTGTGTACAGGTTTTTGTGTGGGCGTATGCTGTTTCCCTTGTTAGGGACCTGTGGTAACCCTATGTTTAATGTTCTGAGGAACTGCCAAGCTGTTTTCCAAAGTGACTACATCATTGTACATTCCCACTAGATACTACTAGTGCTTCCAGTTTCTCGACATTTTTACCCTCCGTAATTTAGCCATCCTAAAGGAGATGAAGTGTTATCTCGCTGTGGGGTTTTTTTTTTTTTAATTTTTACTTTTTTAAATTTTTAAAAATTTTATTGGAGAGTGCTTGTTCATGAGTGGGGGAGGGGCAGAGGGCTAGGGAGAAGCAGGCTCCCTGCTATGCAAGGGGGCCGACTTGGGGCTAGATCCCAGGGTCCTGGGATCATGACCTGAGCTGAAGGCAGACACTTAACCAACTGAGCCACCTAGGCACCCCTCTCATTGTAATTTTAATTTGCATTTCCCTCTTTAGTTAAAGTATTGAACACTTTTTTCATCTAGTTGCTATTCATAGATTTTTTGATGGAGTGTTCTGTTTGTCTTTTGAACATTTGGGGCACCTGGGTGGCTCATTTGGTTGAGCCTCCAACTCTTGATTTTGGCTCAAGTCATGATCTCATGGTCATGGGTTCGAGCCTTGCATTGGGCTCTGCACTTAGTGGGAAGTCTACTTGAGATTCTCTCCCTCTCCTTCTGCCCCTCCCCCCACATGCCTGCACACCCAATCTCTCTCTCTCTGAAAGAAATAAACCTTTAAATCTTTTGAACATTTAAAAATTAGTTTTTTTACTGAGTTTTGAGAGTTCTGAGATAAACACACACACAGATACAAGCTTTTTATAAGATGCGTGCTTAGCAAATATTTGCTTCCAGTTGTCTCATTTGCTGGTTTTCTCATTTTCTTTTTTTTTTTTTTTTAAAGATTTTGTTTATTTATTCGACAGAGATAGAGACAGCCAGCGAGAGAGGGAACACAGGCAGGGGGAGTGGGAGAGGAAGAAGCAGGCTCCCAGTGGAGGAGCCTGATGTGGGGCTCGATCCCGGAACTCTGGGATCACGCCCTGAGCCAAAGGCAGACGCTTAACCGCTGTGCCACCCAGGCGCCCCTGGTTTTCTCATTTTCTTAAGTGTCTTTTAGGGGCGCCTGGGTGGCTATTAAGCGTCTGCCTTGGGCTCAGGTCATGATCCCAGGGCCCTGGGATCCAGTCCCGCATTGGGCTCCTTGCTCAGCAGGGAGCCTGCTTCTCCCTCTGTCTGCTGCTCCCCCTGCTTGTGCTCTCTCTCTTTCTCTGTGTGTCTCTGTCTCTCTCTCTCACTAGCTCTCTCACTGTGTCAAATAAATCTTTAAAAAAAAAAAGTGTCTTTTAAAGAATATTGGACGTAATTTTCATTTTCTTAATGATTTGTATGAACTGTATGCTTATTCTTCAGCCATATTAGACCTTTAACTTCAAAAAATGTTTCAGATTGTTAAAGCTTTCTGAAACGGATAGTTTCAAGCATACAAACGTAAAGAGAGTAGTATAATGAATCACCCCATGAGCCTGTCACCTAACTGCAATAATGATCAGTTTATGGCCAATGTCATTTCCTCTACCCCCCCCAACATTAGATCCAAATAAGGTCCATACTTTGCAATTGGTTGATTTCTGTTAAGCCTTTTTTTTTTTTTTTTTTTTTTAGGATTCTTTTTTTTTTTTTTTTTTTTTTTTTAAGTAATCTCTACACCCAGTGGGGGGCTCAAACTCACAAACCCAAGTTCAAGAGTCGCATGCTGTATGGACTGAGCCAGCCAGGTGCCCCCACTTTTTTTTTTTTTTTTTAGATTTTATTTTTTTGACAGAGCACAAGCAAGGGGGGAGTGGCAGGGAGAGGAAGAAGCAGGCCCCCTGCTGAGCAGGGAGCCTGATGCAGGGCTCCATCCCAGGACCCTGGGATCATGACCCGAGCTAAAGGCAGACACTTCACCAACTGAGCTACCCAGGTGCCCCACTCGTGAGCCTCTTAATCTTTGGATTCTCACTCTATTTTGTTACCTTGCTATATGTTGAAGAAACTGGATTTTTTTTTTTTTTTTGTCCTATCACATAGGTTAGTTGATTTTACCCTTGTCGTTTGTAGCTTTGTTTCTCAGTCCTAAGTATTCCTGTGAATTGGTACTTGAGTCTAGAGCAGGGATCTTCGCCGTGGCTGCATTTTAGAACCACCTGGGGAGTTTCATAAAAACTTTTAATGTCCAGGCTATATTTCAGACTAATTAAATCATAACTCCAGGGTTAGGGCCCAGGCTTTAGTATTTTAAGCTCTCCAAGTGATGCTGCTGTGTTGCCAAGGTTGAGACCACAAAAGGCTTGGCCATATGCAGGTTTTCTACCACGCCCCCCCCCCCCCCCTCCCCAGCTTCAAGCAAGAATGATTCATAGCGGGTAGTACAGACGTCTGTCAGGAAGCATGTATTTGAAATACGTTTCCTTTTTGTAATTCAGCATCCATAGTTTTTGAGAAATCCATTTTATAACGGGAAGCCAAAAGGGTGACTTTTCAGTTTTATTCTTTTCATTTGTTAATTGAAAAACTTTTTTATAAAGAGAAACTTCTGCAGAGATACTGTTTGGTTACTGTGAGATTAATTTCCTACCAGAAAGGCGCTGTTTGATTCTGTTTATTTACCAGTCTCCGTTCTCCAGCGGTAACAGATACTTTTAAGTATTTGAGTTCATATACTCGATACTTGAGTTTATAATATTAATTTGTGTTTCAGTCTATTTTTGTTAGCTTTACCGATAGTCCGTTTGTTCCATTTTTAGCTGGTGGGAGCTCTTTCAGCTTGGCTCCTGAGTCCTTCTGCCAGGACACCGGTATTAAGAAAGCAGAGAAGCTAGCTAGCATGCACATGACACCAGCGTGAACTAAAAGTTCTCATTTTTGTAAACAAAATACGTGCTGCTTATATAAAAAGCCAAACAGAAAGTCAAAGTGAAAATTTCCAGTGACGAGGAGGTTCAGTGAAGAACTTTCTGAACATGCTTTATTTTTTGGCTATACACGTGTGGTTATGACATGCGTGGAGTAATACCATGAGTGCTGTTTTGCAGGCTTAGTTTTTAGTACTTACCAGGTTTGTTGTAGAGATCTGTTCATGGCCTTTCTTTTTTAACGGCTGTATAATTTGAAAAGACTATTTTTGTTGGTATATAGATTGTTTTCCAGTTTCTCATTCTTATAAATAGGCCCCCCTTTTATTATGACTTCATTGAGATAATCACATGTCCTACAATTCATCTGCTTAAAGTGTACAGATCAGTGGTTTTTAGTATATTCACAGGTAGGTGAAACTGTCACCACAGTTAATTTTAGAATATTTTCATCACATCAGAAAGAAATCCTGTACCCTTGAGCTGACCCCTTTTAATCCCCCACCTACCTGTTAGCCCTAAGTAACCACTAATCCTTTGTCTGTATAGATTCGCCTATTCTGGGCATTTCATTAAAACACAATCATTATAGTCTTTGTGTCTGGCTTTTTTCACTTAACAAAATGTTTTCAAGACATCTCTGTGTTGTAACATGTATCAGTATGTTTTCCTTTCTGTCGCCAAATTACAGTCCATTGTATGGATACACTACCTTTTTGTCTCCCTGTTCATCTGTTGAAGGACATGTTGGTTGTTTCCACTGTTTTTGGTTATTGTGAATAATGCCGCTGTGAACATTCACGTACAGTTTTTTTTGGAGTGAACATGTTTCATTTCTCTTGGGAATATACATAGTACCGCAGTTGTCTAGTCCTAAAGTAACTATTTAAGGTTTTGAGGAACTGCCACACTGTTTTCTAGAGTGGCTATACCGCTCTGGAATTGATACCTGAGAGCTCTGGTGTCCCCACATCCTTTGTCTGTTATCTTTGTGATTATCTGACCTTGTGATTATCTGACCTTGTGATTATAGCCATCCTAGTGGATTTAAAGTGATAAATCATTGTGGTTTGGGTTTGCATTTACGCGATGACTAATGATGGATGCCAAGCATCCTTTCATGTGCTTTTGGCAATTTGTGTGTCGTCTTTGGGGAAAATGTCTACTCAGGCCCTCTGCCCATTTTTAATTTTTAAGGTTTTATTCTCTCTAACCTACAATGTAATATTAATTTCAGGTGTACAGTACATAGTGATTCCATAATTCCATGCATCACCCAGTGCTCATTACAACAAGCACACTCCTTAATCCCCATCATCTATTTTACCCATTCCCCTCCCCCATTTTCATTTTTAAAGATTGGTTTATTTTAGAGAGAGGGCGTGACCACGCATGCATGAGCAAGTGGGTGAAGGGAGGCAGAGGGAGAGGGAGAGAGAAACTTAAGCAGATTCTGTGCTGAGCATATAGCCTGACTTGGGGCTCAGTCTCGCCACCCTGAGATCACAGTCTGAGCCGGCAGCAAGAGTCGGAGGCTTAACTGACTGCACCAGCCGGGTGCCCTTCTACCCATTTTTAAATTGGGTTGTCTTTTATTATTGAGTTGAAAGAGTTCTTTTTATAGTCTAGATATAAGTCACTTACCAGATACGTGATTTACATGTTAGCCTGCATGTGAACATGTTAATCTGTCTGCCCACCTGTCCTGGTTTTTGCCCTATGCCTCCATCGGTGTTCTTTGTATGTATGTGAATGAGTGTTAGAGACATGTTGATCAGAATGACCCATGTACTTAGTGTTTCCACATACGGCTCTGCTTAAAATGAGTCTGTTTATTAGGGGGTTCTGAGTTTTGATTTTTGTACTCGTCTGAGGTGTCACTAATGAGCAGGGCCGTTATTGTTCGACTTGTAGAGACTGTAATACAACAGTGATGTAAACTGGTAGGAGGGTAATTACTGGGGTTGCAGATGATGCACTGGTTGTGAAGTGAGTTTGCTTTTAGCTTAGCTTATGGCCATAAATGAAATTCTGGCAGATACATTGCTTGAGTTTTTTAAATGTCAGTGAAACTGCTAAAAAATAAAAATTTGGTTTTTGTCTATGAAATATAAGAACCTTTTTTAAAAAAGATTTTGAGAGAGAGTGAGCGCGCAAGAGCACGAGCGGGAGGGGTAGGACAGCATACGGAGAAGGCGAACCAGGCTGCTCATTGAGCAGGGAGCACGATGTGGGGCTCCATCCCAGGACCCTGGGATCATGACCTGAGCCGAAGGCAGATGTTTAACCCAGTGAGCCACCCAGGTGCCCTAAAAGCTTTAAAATTACTTGAGCATGCCTCCTTCTGGTCCCAATTCTTCAGTAATAGACACCATACAAGTGGGGAATCAGTTATTTTCTAAATGGCACATAGCAGGATTATGTTACAATCTGAGGGGTAGGATCTGGGTGAAAAGCTTGTGCAGTAGAATTTTGGAGCAAAAGCAGTACTCAAGAGCTAATGAGCGATTTTTAAGTATAGCACATACATGCTGGGCTCCAAGTTAGACCTTGATCTTGAATAATACACTAGCAGTGACTGAGGACGCTGGGTTGGGTGGGTGTGGGCAAAACCCTGGTTTGTCCTGTAGGTACTCCTGCCCCGCTAGACCAGTGGATTGCAGAATGAGGAAATTCCAAGGACATGGGTATGGGCACCTTTTGTCAGGAGGTTGGCAGTATCGTGATGCTTTGTCCACCGCACTGTTCAAAAGCAACTAAGGAAATGCATGTCTGTCATAGGAAATAAATAGCAATGGACAGAAGGATTCCACTTGGCTTTTGTCCGGCCTTTTGGTCTCTTCTAGCACTGTGTCTTAGCAGGGTTTAAGTCTGTTACAATGGGTTGGTATGGTAAGCATCTTTCTTTCCTCTGCCCAAAAAATTCATGCATTTGGCTCTGCCCTTCGTTCATTTGTTCCTTTTGAACTCTCTCCAAGCGAGAGCCTTAAGAATAGGAGGGGAGAACACTGTTGTCTTGGCTTTTTTTTTCTTCTTGAAAACTATTTAAAGGCCAATATAATCCAGTTTGATGTTCTCTTTTTTTCTTGATTGTAAAATTACACATTCACTGTACAAGATTTGGAAAGAGAAAAGGAAAGAAGAAAAAGTTGTGTAAGTTCATATCCTGTTATGTCTTAAATGCGCTTTTTAAGAAAATTGGGCTATAATTCATGTACCATAAAATTAATATTTTAAAGCGTATAATTCAATGTTTTTGAGTGTATTCACAAGGTGTAAGGAGCCATCACCACTATGTAATTCTTGAGCATTTTTCATTATCCCAAAAAGTAACCCCATAGACATGAATAGTTACTGCCGTTCCTCCCTCGCAGCCCCGTGCAGCCCCTGGCAACCGTGTTCTGCTTTGTTGCTATAGATTTTCCTGTTCTGGACACTTCATATAAATGATATTGTATGATATCTGGCCTCTCTCACTTAACATTTTGAAGGTGTGTCCATATTGTAATATGTACTTCTTTTCTTTCATGGCCAGACAATATTCCAGTATATGTTTATGCCATATATTGTTACCCATTCATCACTTCTAGTATTTCATTATAAGGCCCCGTAAAGCCCAGTAGAATAACTAATGTACATCTGAAAGACTAATTCTTAAGGGAGATAGCCTCATCAGTACTGACTTTGGAACCAAACTCTTTCTTCTGCTCCAGCTGTTTTTATTTTTCATTTTTAAATAAACTTCAAATAGGGGTGATGGATAAAATGCCAGCATCTGGGATTGTCTGCTACCTCTTGGGGAGGCCACTGTAATCTTGGATATTTTTCCACCTTATTAGATGAGTCACTTTTTAATTAATGCCTTCACCCATGATAATGTTGGAATTGTAATAAGGCTTTTGAACTGCTCTCTCTTTTCCTTTAGTCATTTGTAGCTGTTTGGAGTGATAATCCCTACCTTTCTGCTAAAGGAGTAAGTAAGTGAATAACTGAGACTGTGTTTACTTCTAGGATTCCCTGGTCTTTCCATGTTTGGTTGGGGAGCGGGGGGGCCAAGCCCTGGAAGGAAGACCAGGCAGTCAGTGCTCTTTAAGTCTTCTGCGGGGCTCTCCCCAGACCCTGTGGCATGTTGGGGTAGCCCCAGACAGCTTAGTGTTCAGGATTTGGAGGGGACTGGAGAAAAGACAGCAGGTTAATAGTCGGTACTATGGAAATCCATGTGGTAGTTAAAAAGAATAATGTAATTTTGTGTTTACCAACACAGACTGGTCACCAAGATGACAGACTGGGGAGCAAAAAGGCAGGACTAGTAATGTCATACTGTAAGTTACTTAAAATCTGCCTCAGTTTATTCATCTTCAAAATGGGGAAAGTAGCCACATTGTGAGGAGTAATTGAGAAAAGTGTATGTAAGCTGTTTAGAACAATAATCAGATCTTATGAAAATTAACAAAATCATCCTCTTCTGTGTGTGGATGTGTGAATACATAAAAATCTACCTGTACTTAAAAAAAAAAACTTGAGCTAGAATTCACGTAATTATGAAAGTAACCATGTTAGAGTGTGCAATTCAGTGGGTTTCAGCATATGGACAAGACCGTACAACCGTCACTACAAATTCAAGAACATTTTCATCACTCTAGAAAGATTACCCCGTCTATAAGCAGTCACTCCCTGTTTCTCCCTACTCTAGCCCCCAGCAGCCACGATTCCACTTTCTGTCTCTGCGGATTTACCGATTCTGATAAATGGAGTTGTATAATATGTGACCTTGTATGTCTGGCTTATTTTGCACTTAGTGTAATGTTTCCAAGATTTATCCACATTATAGCACATATCAGTACTTCATTCCTTCTTTGGCTGAGTAATAAATAGTCCATTTGTATGTATACATCACATTATCCTTTCAGCGATGGTGAATGATGCTGTTAGGAACATAGGTGTACAGATATCACTTTGGACACCTGCTGTCAGTTCTTCTGGGTATATATCCACAAGTGCAATTCTTGGGTCATATGGTAATTCTATTTTTAATTTTTTTGAGGAACTACCGTATTATTTTCCATAGAGGCTGCACTATTTTACATTTCTTCCAGCAAAGTATGAGAACTCTAATTTTTTCACGTGCTTGCCAAGATCTCTATTATTTTCCTTAAAAAAAAATTACAGCCGTCTAGTGGGTGTGAAGCAATCTCAGTGTGACTTTTATTTACATTTCCTCAGTGACCGATGATGTTGAACATCTTTTCATGGGACCCATGCTTCTAAAAACATTTGGAGAAAGCCATCAAACTGACAGTGGTTTCTTTGAGGATCTGGGGGAAGTAACTGTTTCGAAAACAGGTAGTCAGACGGACCCTAACTTTATATTATTTGACGTGTTTTACAAGTATTGCAGTTAGTAAAATATAGAACAAATTAATCTGATTGAGGTATATAGAAATACAGTATTTAGGGCACATGGTTGGCTCAGTTGTTGGACGTCTGCCTTCGGCTCGGGTCATGGTCCTGGAGTCCGGGGATCAAGTCCCACGTTGGGCTCCCTGCTTTGCGGGGGGGTCTTATTCTCCCTCTGACCCTCACCCCACTTGTGCGTGCTCTTTCTCTCTCAAATAAAATCTAAAAAGAAAAAAAAAAGAAGTACAGTATTTAGTGCTTGGGACAAGGGCTAGGGAAGCTTGTTGGTCCTTGGAGTTGATAAAGTTTTTCACCTGCTGAAGGCTGATTTTGATCTTCCAGCGAAGTAAGAACTGACTGGCTTCAGTCTGTATCATTATATTCTATTTTAATTGTGTGGGAGAATGAGGCAGCTTAGTTGACCAAGTGCTTACAAGTGTGGGCACTGGAGTCTGACAGCTCTGGTTTTAAATCATTTCTCTATCACTTAACTATCTATCCAAGTTAAAATACTATTAACTTCTCCATGCTGTAATTTACACATCTGTAAAATGGGTTGTTCCTTTATGGGATTGTGTGGAATTAAATGAGTTAAAATAGATAAAATATTGAAGACAGTGCTTCTACTCAAAGCCCCCAATGTTATCACCCATAATTCATTACTGAAAGAAGGCCAGTGTAGTTGGAGAGGAGAGCTTGGCATTAAATGATGAACAGGTCACATGGGGCCTTCAGGGCACTTGTTAGGGATTTTGGATCCTTTCCCAAATACAAAGGGAAGCTTTTAGAGTTTATCATAGGGTTTAAGTTGATTAGCTCAGCTTTTAAAAATCAGTCTAGGTTAGTGTGGTCCAGTAGAAAGAAAATGCAGGCCACTTCCGCAATTAAAAATTTTCTAGTAGCCATGTTAAGAAAGTTAAAAAAAAAAAAAAAGGTGAAAATGAATTTTAATAGTATTTTACTTAAAATAGCCAAAATATTACAATTTTAACATGTAATCAATATTTTAAAAATGAGATTTTATATATTTTGTACTAAGCCTTCAGAGTCTGGTATGTGTGTATGTATGTATGTATATATTAAGTAGGCTCCACCCCCAGAGTGGAGCCCAGTGCAAGGCTTGAACTCACCACCCTGAGATCAAGACCTGAGCTGAGATCAAGAGTCAGACACCTAACCAGTTGAGCCACCCAGGCGCCCCTGGTGTTTATTTTACACTTAAGCACATTTCACATGTGGATTAGCCACGTTTCAGGTGCCCGGTAGCCACAGGTAGCCAGTGGCTAGCACACTGACCATGCAGGTCTCGCTGTTTGAGAACAAGTAATTGGAAGCAGAGATGAATAAGGGGAGACAGCCCGGGAGCATACTACAGCAGCGCGGAGAGAGGTGACAGAGGCTGGGTCTCGCGCGGCGGAAGAGACAGCAGTGGGTAGGCCCAGAGCAAGGTGTAGGTGCACTTGTATTGATGAGTTTCAGTGGGCTGAAGGTGGAATTTTCGAGGCTTAAATGAGCAAGGCTTCTTGGTTTGTGACTCTAGAAGGTATCACCGAGGACTAGAAAAGGCAGTAACAGGAGAAATGGACACAGCGTTGGGTTTGGGCCTGGATGTCGATCATAAGGTTTCTCCCGGCAGGAGCTCCCGAGGCTTTCCTTCTGTGCCCTTGAGGCCCGTGTGTGCACGCGTGATAACCCAGACTGTTCTCTGTTAGTTGCTGGATCATGTGATTTTATAAAATCCTAAATTATCTCCTTCCCATGTTAGAGGATCTCACTTGTGGAAGTTGAGGGTGGCTAGAAGGTTGTGAGGCTTTGCTCTACGCACCTCTCACGCGGGAACATTCATGTGGGATGATGGAGGCTGAGGTGTCCTCTGGGTGTGCTCAGTGATAGAGATGATGTGGCTTGTGAGGTGGTCAAAGATCTGGTCTGTGTATGTTGTCCTTCTCGAGTTGAAATCATTTACGGAGTTTATTGTGAGAAAATGGTTTGTTACTCAGATAATTATGGTGGTCACACTTTAGGGAAATCCTCATAAAGGTGGATAGGTTTTTTTTTTTTAAGATTTTATTTATTTGAGAGCTGGAGAGAGAGCACGAGGGGGGGGAGGGGCAGAGGGAGAGGGAGAAGAGGTCTCCTTGCTAAGTAGGGAGCCCCATGCGGGGCTCGATCCCAGGACCCTGGGGATCACAACCCGAGCCAAAGGCAGACGCTTCATGACTGAGCCACCCAGGCACCCCAAGGTGGATATTTCTTTAAACTTTTTTCTGTCTGAGCTTTGTACCAGTATTACAAATGCTTATTGGGGCCTGCAATATAGAGTTGTTCTTTGTTAATATAGCTCGTCTTCCCATAGATGATGTAAAAGAATAAAATTCCTGGAATGATTTTTTATCCATAAATAGCAACAAGTGGGTTACTGTTTCTGTAAAATGTGTTGAGCTGTATTTGAAGGAAGTTCCCTTTATCTCCACATACCTGGCTCTCCAAAGTTGATTTTGTGGAGGTTTTTCCCTTGTTCTTGTTGAAATGGGGAATAGTAAAAAAATAACTTCTTTCTTGGAGGGGAGGGGCTTGGACCAATGGCGTAACTGGGTGTGATGGGCATGAAGGAGGGCACGTGATGTAATGAGCTCTGGGTGTTATATACAACTGATGAATTACTGACTTCTACCTCTGAAACCAATTACACATTATTTGTTAAATAATTGAATTTAAATTAACCGCCCCCAAAGGAAATTGGGTCTTTGTGTATGTAGTCAAATTAAGATGACATCATACGGGATTAGGGTGGGACCTAGGTCCAGTGGCTGATGTCTTCATGTGAAAAGGGAGAGACACAGAGACCCAGACACGGGGAGAAGGCCATGTGCTGCTAATGGAGACAGAGAGTGGGGCGGTGCTGCTAAGGTTGGGAAACAGCAAGGGTTGCCAGCAGCGGCCAGAAGCTGGAAGAGGCAGGGAAGGATTCTTCCTTGGGCCCTACAGAGGGAGCAGGGCCTGCTGACACCTTGATTTTGGACGTCTGGCCTCCAGAACCATGAGAGAACACGTTTCTGTTGTTAAGCCTCCCAGTTTTTGTGGTATTTTGTAATGGCAGCCCTGGGAAAGTCGCAGGAGTGCTTTTGACAGATCTGGAAATAAAGGTGCTGCGAGTCAGTAACTTGCTGCAACCCCCCCTCCCCCCCATAAAACCAACTTCTTTCTGGTAACCCTCCCCAGAGTCTGAGTGTGGTTTTGGTGTTTGGAACGTTTATTATTGTGTGGGTGTGTGTACATGGGTGTGTATTTTGGTAAAGTGCATGTTGGAGCAAGAGAGCATTAAATATCCTGCTTTGAATTTTAATTTAATGGGTTTTTATAATGCTTGTGACTTTACATTACACTGCTACATCTATTTCACATGAATTCATGGTAAATACCTGCTTGTATCACTTTGGACTTGTGAAGGAACCCGGAATTAGTTTCCTTTGCTCTTAGGACAAAAACGATTTTGTGGCTTCCCATTAACCCTTCAGTTTTTGTTGTTGGTCCTCACTGAGCTAAGCGTGTGGTTCTCGGGTAACAAAGCTATGGTCTCCTTCCGTACAACGTTGAGGGGCTAGTGGAGCTCTGTGTGGCGGAGGGTAGAGGGTGCTGGGGCATTTCCAGAGGTACTTTCAGAAAAAAGCAGCGCACAAGATTGTACTATCCAGCACGGTCCCATCATCCTCTGCAACACGTGAGGCACACAAGGGGGACTTGGATTCTGTTGCTGTGGGTGGATTATAAGTTTTCGTGAGCACGGAAGCCAGTGTAAGCACGAGGAATAGATTATTCATGACATACGTGAGAATCCCATCGCTATGGCTAATAATGACTAGTCCGCTGGGAGACTAAAGATGAGTGAAGAGATTATAAAATGACATCGCTCTCATTTCTAGGATTAGGGGAGCTCAGGTACTATGGAAACGAGGGTGCTTTACCCAGTCTTGAGGGTGTGCCTGGAGCTTGAGGTGTGTGGGAGGGACACTGAAGAGGAAGTACAATGCAAGGGCAGGACCAGATCATTGATGATCTCCTCCACCCGCTTGAACTTGTGATAATTTCTGTCAGCAGTTCGAAGCCACGGAGGAGTAGTAACTTCTAGCAGAAGAGTGACAGAGTAGTGGCAGCAAAATGTCAGTCAGACCCTCGCGTCAGCCGGTTCAGAGGCAATGGGACCTCATGAGCAGTGGGTATAAAGAATAAGCACTTAGCAGGTTTATCTGCAGAGCACGAATTGCCCATAAATGCCCATAGGGGAACCTCTGAACTCCAGCTCGTTTGGTCGGGGCAGGGGTGGGGGTGGTGGAGGTGGTCTGCTGTGCCACAGGAAGTCTGATCCTGTCTGAGGCACAGAGATAGTTTTCCAGTGATCTTTATTTCAATGTTCTGCGTATGAACAAACCAGCCTACTAGATTGAAGAGGGGCGTGAAGAAACTTACCTTGATTATGGCGGCGGTGTCAGGCGAGTGTACGTAATGGCAGAACTGATCAAATTTTGTGCAGTTCATTGTATTTCAGTAGCTCTTCAAGGCTAAAAAAAAAAAAAACAAAAAAAAACATAGGCCATTATCAATACTGACCTTAGTTACTCTTTTTTATTTTTATTTTTAAAGATTATGCTTATTAGGGAGCACGAGGAGGAAGAGGGACAAGCAGACTCCCTGCTGAGTAGGGAGCCCAACATGGAGCTCGATCCCAGGACCCCGGGATCATGACCTGAGCCAAAAGGCAGATGCTTAACTGACTGAGCCAGCCAGGCGCCCCAATCTTAGTTACTCTTAACAGCTTTATTGAAATACAGTTCACATATAATTCACCCATCTACAGTGTATGATTCATTGTTTTTTAGTATAACAGATGTGTGCACCCATCACCACAGCCAATGTCTGTCAGCTTTTTTATCATCTCAGAAAGAAGCCTCTTCAGCTGTCACCCTCTACCTTCCCACTCACCAGCCCTGTGCAACCACCGATTTACTTTCTGTCTCACAGATTTCCCTTTTCTAGACATTGCCTACTAACGGAATCACTTAACTTGTGTTGTTTTTGTTTTTGTTCTTTTTGGTGGTTGGCTTTTTTTTTTTTTTTAAGATTTTATTTATTTATTCGACAGAGAGACAGCCAGCGAGAGAGGGAACACAAGCAGGGGGAGTGGGAGAGGAAGAAGCAGGCTCCCAGCGGAGGAGCCTGATGTGGGGCTCGATCCCACAACGCCGGGATCACGCCCTGAGCCGAAGGCAGACGGTTAACCGCTGTGCCACCCAGGTGCCCCTGGTGGTTGGCTTCTTTGACTTAACGTTTTCAACATTTATTCATATTGTAGCATATGCTAGTAGTTCATTTCTTTTTATGGCCAAATAAGATTCAGTTGTATGACTATCCCACATTTGTCGATCCATTCCTCACCCTAGATTGTTTCCACCCTGTGCAATTACAAATGATCTTAATTCTCCTCCACAGCTATGTGAAGGACAGTGATAATCTTTGCATTTATTGTGAGATGCTATTTCTACATTTGGATGAACTTTTTTTTTTAAAAAGGCTGAATATTTGAGATTTTTAAGTCCTAAATATATATATATATATATATATTTTTTTATATAAAGGGACATTCCACCAAGACATTTCCTCTGAGGCTTTAATTTGCTTTGATGCCTTCTTTCCCCTCCAGTTGGAATTTTAAATACAGTGACGCATGGAGAAATGTTTCCTTTGTGGCTTGAGTCACCATAAATTCATTTAGGATTGAGAATTGAAGAGATTTGTGGAAATGTTGGAAATGTGCAATGGAAGTTTTACTTCTTACCTTCAAACAAGGCTGTTTAGTTTAAAACATGTGGCGGAAATAGATGGGAGAGGTAGAAACTATAAGATGTTCTAACAACTGAAAAGAGACAAGAACCGGGGAGTGGTTGGTTTAAGTGACAGATAACAGGAATGTTTGTCTTCCTAGTTAATGCAGGATGAATCAAAATGTCTGAACTTATCTAGGGTAAGTTGTAGTTACTCTTGGAGAGTTGAGTGGGTTGGAGTCGTGTGATACAGTGTGGTAGTCCAGTTTGACATAGCGCGTTGAGACAAATGCCTGCCTGATACCCTGAAGGAGACCTGGTCACTATAGACCTGCTCAGTCATTTGGGGGTTGGAAACCCTTTTGGGATTTGGGAATCGGATTGAGCTATTAACAGCCCTTCCTCTGTCTCTCAGTTATGATTACCCCCCAAATTTGTGCATAAAACTTTGATTTAAGACATCAAAGACCCATTGAAATTCATTTTTGGTGTCCATATAAAATCCCTCAGGTTGTGGTGTTAACTTGTTTCTTAACTAGCTACCTAGATTGATGCTGGACCTGTTTTTTGTTTGTTTTTAGGATTATTATTATTTTTATGAATCAGGTGTATTTAAGTACAGTTTACATACAATAAAATTTGCCTTTTTTTAGTGTATAGAATTGTAGTTTCTAATTACATTCCTTGAGATTTTACACAGGGGATCATTGACAACCAATAGCAATAGATGGTATAACTACAAGCAGTTTTTTGGTTTCTGTTTTTGTTTTTCTTGAGTAAACTCTACAGCCAACATGGGGTTTAAACTTAGGACCCTGAGATCAAGAGTTACTTACTCTACCAACTGAGCCAGCCAGGCACCCTCAAGCAATTTTGTTATGAAAATATTAGGCTTTCTATAATATATGCAGTGAAAATTCTGATGTACATTTCCTTGATTTTCTTTTTAAGTTAAAACATTATATCATTTATTTTATGCCTGTGTATATGTATATATTATATATTTACAATCTGTGTATGTATATATATATATGTATAGTCGTACGGGTTAAGGTAGCATAAACTATGTGGAGACTTATGTATTCCTGAACAAATTGCTTTTAGGAAGAATTAAGAATGATGCTTATTTAAAATTAAATTGGTATTCATCCCTACTCCCTACACCTTTCTCGACCACTACCACATAAAACTGCAGTATAAAAATAGGTAACTATTCCATTCACAAATAGGTATTGACCCTATTTAAAATGGGGAAAAATATTGAAGTGCATCCCCAGACAAACCTTGATATAAATTTCAAACTCAAATCAGTAAACAAAATAAACGCCTGAAAGATACCACAGGAGATAAATGTTTGTTTAGAAGAAATTGCTTTAAAGTTTAGTAGGGAATTAACAAAAAAAGATTATTTAGTGTTTCTTAATGGTTTACTGTGTTCTTGGAGGTAAAACACATTCTGAAGGGATTGTCCTTTAATTCTGCAATTAAATTGTTGAGTCAGTGGTTCACTATAAATTAATAAAAACTTGTTTTACTTTTCAAGAAAAGCTTTACAGTTCTTGGAAGCTAAGGACAGTTGAATTTGGTTTATACTTATGAGACCATTAGCTCTACATCTGCAGTTTATACTATAAAAGAATTTAGTTACTGTTTTAACAGCTTCTCTTTAGAAAAACATGTACAGTGTAATAATCATGCAGCTGCAGGAAAGATGGTAAAAACAGAGACAGTTTCAAACTGTACGTTTTCCAGCAGCGTTAAATTAATTTCAGGCCAGTTAGGTTAATCTTCAACCTAAGACTCCAGGTAGAAAATCAACTATTCTTTTCATTTTGCCAGTCTCCCTTGAGAATAGTCTGTTCTGATTTGCCCATAATATCTGTGAAAGGAAGTTCTTTGAAAAGGAACATCTTAAAGATAACACTTGACTTGGGGCCTTATCTCATATGATGATGTGTTGATATATGTATGAGAAATACATGCTCCTGAATCAGGCGGCTAGGGTTTCGAATACTTTGCTGAGCCACTTAACTTCTTGGTTAGCCGTAGGAAGTGAGTTTAAAGTCAGGGGTCTGGGAATAGGCAGGAGAGAGAAGCCCACTATGTGCTCTCTATGGTACCCTTCCCTTGCTTTTGTATTCCCAAAACCCCCATTAATTTTTTTGGGGCTCGTTTCCATCACAATTACTTTGTGATTTTAAAATATAGTTCTGCCCTTGTTAATAACTTGGGAAATTGAAACTGTAATTTCTTCTCGCCCTCCTGATAGGTGCTGGATAGTTTACTAGTCCAGTATGGAGTGGTGGAAAGCTGTGAGCAAGGTACATGTCTTCTCAATTGCTTTCAAATTTGTAAAAGGAAGGAAATAGAAAGAAAACTAACATTTTTTTTCTCTTCACTTTTCTCTTCCTCTAGTGAACACTGACTCGGAAACTGCAGTCGTAAATGTAACCTATTCCAGTAAGGACCAAGCTAGACAGTAAGCAGTTTGGAACTTTTAATCTATATGTAATAACTAGGTTAAGTACAGTGCTTATATTTTGGGCTGTTGGGTAGCAGAAATAAGTTTTATTTTGCAAACTTTGACCCTGCAATTCATTTTAAGTTTGGACATCTAAAAAGAATCAGCATTGGTAAAGATTTATTACATTTTCAGTATGTCTTCAATGCCAGTAATAGAGTGACATAGTGTGAAGCTGATTTCCATCCTATTTACAAAAAGCTCTGGGCCTGGGTATCCTTGCCAAATTTTATAAAGACTTTTTTTCCTTATTGGTATGTTACATACAGTATTGCTATTTTATATAAAGCTGGTAAGTTGATCGTGTGTTAAACTAACACCAGTGTTAAATACTAAGTGTCCTTTGTCACTGATTGTTCTAATGATTACTATTATAATTTAGGAGTGTGCAGACATTGGATCAATGTAATTTGCCTTTAGGGTTGAAAAATATATTCCAGGGCAGTTGACAGGCAGAACTTCACAGATGAAAAAAATCTCCCCTAGGAAAAGATAATTCTGTAGGCTTGGGAGTGATCTAATGAAGTGACTGAGCACTAGACTAGAAGGTGAAGATGTCACAAATACTGCCTTGGACAGACCTGCTCAGAGCAGAACACAGAGGAATGGCATGCAAAGTGCCTGTAGCAAAGTGCTGAGTGTTCGTGGACCGTGGAAGGCTTAACCACCTCTAGATACAGTACAGGCAGGAGCAGACTGCCTGTGCTCTGCGTATAAGAAGGTGAGAGGAAAGACCATGCTGGCTGACCCTGAGCCCTAAAAGGGAAAGGTGAAACCAGCTGCAAGGGTGGGAATAGAGCTAGGTTACCAAAGGCAGTACCCACTCAAGGAGGGACTATGAAATGAAAGAGAGGGCTGGGAAGGATGGAAATTTGCATTAACACAAATGGAAGTTATTTTTTAAATTGGTAATCCTAACATGGTTCAGATTTTTAAAGGCACAGAAAATGTAAATCTTCCTCCCGATATTGCCCCCAGTTACTTTGTTCCCTTCCTTGGAGGTAACTACACAGAAGACAAACCTCACGTTTGACTGTTTCGTACATGTAAATATATTTCTTAGAGTTGCACAGAATTTGACTGTATGGATATGGAATGACTTATTTAGTCCCAGATTGGATATTAAGTTGTTTTAAGGTTCTAGCAGTTATGAACAGTGCTGTAGTGAATCCCTTTATGCATGTCATTTTGCATGTGTGTGAACATAGCTACAGGTTAAATTCCTAGAATTAGGTTTGCTAAGTCTAGAGGTATGTGCTTTCTTTTTTGTTGTTGGATACTGGCAAATTATCTTTCATAGAACTTGAAATACTTCAAATTCCCATCAGTACTGTGAGAGTCTGTTTCTCTTTATTCTCCCTAACATGGGGCTTCATCAAACTGATCCAGTGGGTAAAAAGTAGTAACTAATTATGTTAATTTCATATTTTTTTCCCTCCTAAATGAGACTTAATGGGATTCACTTTTAATGTTTTAACATGAAACTTTGACTATGTTTAAAAGCATACTATTTTTCCCTCTGCTTGTATCCTTCATTCATTTGAAAAAAATTGTTTATGTGAGGTATTTGGATATCATAGAAATTATGGTATAAGTTGTAAAACTGGCTTAAAAAAAATCTTTCTTCAACCATATTGTGTAATGGGAAAAACAGGAAAGTAGATTGGGGCATCAAAATGAGGCAGTAAGAACAGGACATTTTGTCTTCTGTATTTCAGTCTTTATGAAGATCTGTAATGAATACTTGGTAGAGTCAACTCTCTGTCAGATGGAAAACAGGAGCTACCATGTTAAACCCAAGGATATTCAGAGAGAGAGGCCTGTCCTAGTTTTCTATTTGAAAACTTATGTGAAGCTAGGTAAAGGGGGACATACTTAATTTAACAGTTACTTAGTTGTAAGGAGACATAACTTACAGAGCTTTGAAGAGACATAGAGGAACTTAAGTAGGGACAGGCTGACATTTAGCACTCCCCGCCCTCTTAAAAAAAAAAAATTCCATCTAGTTAAGAAGAGTATAAGCAGAAGGAGTGTAGACTGGCTAGTCAAGGCACAGTTACTGTGGACATTAATCCTAACATGACCGCAATACGAATGTGGAGACATTTTAGTCTAAAGGTACTTGGTAAGTGGTTGTTAGAAATTGACAGGGTCCTGTTGATCCCAAGGAGGGAGGAAAAGATTGTTAGGAATTTGTAATTTAATAAATTAGGTAACCTAAACAAATAAATTGGGCATTTCAGTGACGGAAATAGTCATCATATCCCTTTTTCTAATAGTTCATCAGTTAACATTTATCAATTACCAACTATTGACCAAAAGATGCCAGTGAATAAAGGCAAAGTCATTGTCCTCAAGGTTGTGCCTCCCTGTGGTGAAAGAGTCATGGATGGGGATCCCCTGATTTCAGTTCCTAACCAAGTTGAGTTTCCTTATAAGCATATTGAGGTTTCTCCCCCTCAAGAATTCCTGAGATCTAAGAGAAGTAGAAAATAATGGTGTATTCAGAGAAAGTTAATAGATTTTTAAAAATGGGGAAAAAAACCCACCAATTTTGTGAAACAATGTTATGAAGATTGTCCACTAAAATTCTCAAGTTTTTAGAAAAGATGTGGAGTACATTCTCGTTCTGTGAGGAGAATTTATTCTGAGAGGTATTAGATCTAATGGAGCATGGACTCTGGAGTCGGACAGCCCTGACTATAATCTTGACCTCTCTGATTTTCAGTTTTCTCAGCTGCAAGAGGGTTGACAAGAAGCAGATATATTCATGCATATACACACATTCTTAGAGAAAATGGTCTTATCAAATGGCCTGACACATAGACACCTGGTGAAGAGGACCTCCTGTGCAACCCTCTGTTTCTGGGTTGCTTCTAGAGCGGCTTGAAGTGGGTTGAGCTGGGGAAGGTTGGTCTGTCTAGGACTTGCTCCCCTGAACCCTGGTTGCCTGCTTTCTGGGCTCCAGTATGACTGTCTGCTGCCTGCACCAGCCGGATGTGATTTCTCCACACCCTTTCCCTGGCAGCCATCCAAAGCTCACGCCTACAGGTAACGAGAGCTGAATTGATAATCTCATTGACTTCTTTGCTTAGCGCCTGTTACCCGGGAGTACAGGTACCTGGGATGTGCCTGCTCAGGTGGGAGTAAGGGGTGGAGACTGTGTTCCAGAGTCCAGTCCATGGAACGGACTCTGTGCCACCACTTTTCTCACTGTGACTCTGGCCAGATGA
This sequence comes from Ursus arctos, assembly GCF_023065955.2. Classification (NCBI taxonomy): domain Eukaryota; kingdom Metazoa; phylum Chordata; class Mammalia; order Carnivora; family Ursidae; genus Ursus; species Ursus arctos. Next base: position 51,979,824 of record NW_026622985.1, on the reverse strand, counting down.
ATCTATTTTAGTTCACCCCCATCTTGTAAGATGGGAGTAATTATAGTCCTTAGCTCATGAGACTGTTGAGAGAAACTAACATACTGCCTCCAAAACACTTGTGATGATACCTAGAAGGTAGTAAGAGTTCTAAAGGTAGCAGCTACTGTGCATTTTCCTAACATTTTTCATTGCTGTTGAAAATACCCTATCAGTTATTGCATAGTATACTTCATTTCAGATGACTGGCCACTGATACTCAGGAGATCGGGCCCTAGTTTAAAAACATTTGTGGCTGCCTCTTTGTTCCATAAAGCTCTAGGAATGCCACTTTTAAGAGGGTTCTTCAGTAAGACTGTGTCTCTAGAATTTAACATGGAAATTCCTGCCACCTTCTGGCTAAGAAAAATCAAAGGTTAATAATATGTACATTGCTAGGAAATACATACGTTAATTTAATCTTAAGTCTTGAATTACTAATTTGTTAAAATAACAAAATGGGTAACAATGATGAGAACTTTTCTTAAAAAATCATTAAAAACAGAGGTACATATTTTAGTATTTCTTGTGTCTCGGAGCAAGAGAGGTTTGGGTCTCTGGATCCCGTTTCCTCTGTCCTCTGGGGATGCATGGATAATGCAGTCAAGGACAGACATTACTCATTGGAAGGTTTGTAATGTGTGACAGAAATAACCCTTCAGAGTTTGTACGCCTTTATTTAGTTCTTAGAGTTTCTTTTCTCTAGGGTTCTCATTTCTGATGTTGATGTTTCTGTTAGGGAATACGAGTACAGTCTATTTATAGTTGGAAGCTAGCATTGCAAAGGCTTTTACATCCATTTGAAGAAGTGTTTGAAACAATGTGGCTGATGGCTAAGGGGGAGGAGAGTTACCCTTAAACTTTGAAAATTATGTAAACAAGATATATTCTGGAAAAATAAATGACTGATAAAGTAGTAAAACAGTGGAAATTCTTGCCATTTTGCCATTCAAGATAAATAACACTTATATTTGCCTTCAAGTTCAGTAGACGTTGTCCCATGTCGCAACTTACAAAGTGACAAAAGATGATTTTGTGGGGTTCTGCAGATTGTTTTGCCATTAACTGTATTTATACTGTTTGTAATCTCTATTTGAATATTTTGTTCCTACCAGTCTATGTATACAGCCCTCTACTGCGTATCTAGGTTGTCGGGGGTTCTTTTTTTGCTTTTAGAACCAGTTTAATAATAAATTCCTTTGTAGGTAAATATTTGGGCTTTGTCCATAATTATTGCCTTAAGCAGCATCCCTGCAATGGTATATTACCAGATGTTTACTAATTATGGCAGAATTGTGTGTCTCAGCCTCTAACTCCCCCCCCCCCCCCGCCAACCTCTTATTTTCGCTACAAGGAGAAAACGGAATGGTTTGAGTTTTCAATAAGGGTTAAACCTCATTTTGTTCAGAACTATGTCATACACGGTAGTGCGGTCTGGAGTTTTAGAGTTTAAAGGGACTCTAAATCTAATCTTTTAGTTTTGTCAGTAAGGAGGCTGATACCAAACAAGAAAACGACCTTTCCAAGGTTACTTGGCTATTTATTGTTCAAGTTGGATTAGAATTCTGGTCCCTGGTACATCTTCTTTTGTGCTACTTGGAACTGTATGCGTTTACTCTTGGATAAGTTTAACTTCTCTGGGCCTCAATTCTTCTCTATCTCCCTCTTCCTCATCCTTGAGTTAAACTGCTAATTCTCTGTCTCAAGGCCCTTTCAGCTCTACCCTGTGACTTACTCTGATAAACTTCTTATCAATATGATTCAGTGCTACCAGCTCGCAAAACTACTTACCACCTTCTGAATGACTCTTAAATCGCAGCAGAGCCGTCTCGTAATGATGGGAAACAGGATCGTGAGGTTGTGCTTGCTTGATAAACACCCTTGAGTTCCGTTGAACTGAAACACATGTGTTTCGAGTCGTTATGATAATTGTTTATCATACGTCTTGCATATACAGCAGGTTTGGTGAAAATATTACAATGTTGGCCTCATAAACGCAGCAGGCCACCTGATGCCATAGCTGAATTTTAAACTTGGGGCATAAAAAGGCTGCAGTAATTGACCTAAAATTTAAAGAAACTTAGGGTCTCTAATCAGGAGGAAGCGGCTGTTTGCAGTTGGGTTACTCTTACACCTTTTCAGCTACATCCAGGCTTGGAGCACTGTGGTTGGAGTGCCCGGAACTCTTAGTTGGCAGTTAGACCACACGCGGAGTATGTGCTGAGTGCTCTCTGACAGGAGCACTGTGAGTTTGGAGCACTGGGGACCAGGCGGCACACTGCGTACCAGAACACCATGCTGTCTGACCTTCTGAGTGAGAGAAATTTTTCTTTTCCCCTTAAAAATCTTTTTTTTAAAGCAAAGCAATGAAGTTTGGAAGTGAGTTTATGCTGAGTTGAGAGAGCTGTTTCTCGGGGACACGTGTAACTTTATTTAGATAGCCCCAGAACACTTGGAAGCGGCTGGTGACTAACCTGTGTATCATTTTATCCCCGCGGAGGAGGAGGTCTGTGTCTGTGTATGGTCCTCTCTCTCAAGAAAGAAGTTATTTACCTTTTTTTGGTAACATTACTGACTTGGCTCCACAAATTTTAGTTCTTCTGAAGGTGGCAATATTCAGTTGTGTAGTGGGAAAGGATATTGTAGCAAACTATATTGCCTTTATGCCCATAGGTAGAGTTGATTCCTCCACTATCGCGTTCAGCTTTTCTTTTTCTTCTTCTTTTTTAAAATATTTATTTGAGAGAGAGAGCATGTGTGCGTATGTGTGCATGAGTTGGGTCAGAGGGAGGGGGAGGGAAGCCGACTCCGCACTGAGCACAGAGCTGGACACAGAATGCAGGACTGGATCTCACAACCCTTGAGATCATGACCTGAGCCGAAATCAAGTGTTGGATGTTTAACTGACTGAGCCATGCAGGTTCCCCTTTCCTTCTGCTTTTGAAAGAACTGTCAGTGACGTGTTTCACCGTGGCCTTTGGAAAAATTAAAAGTTGTCTGAATGAATATCTAATTGGTTGAAACTTGTGTGCAGTTCCAGCTTTCTAAAATAAGTATACCTCATAAATGTCAATAAAATTTCTCAGCTGTTGTCATCCTTTAGAAATAACCAAAATATTTTTTGGCCCTTACTCCACATTTTCTTTAAGAAAAAAGAGGAGAGGGGAAAAGGAACAATGTGTTAACCTAAGTTATCAGAGCACTAGTAAAAGTTGTGCTGTGTGTGCTGTTATCACCCTGTGAAACTTAGGAGAAGAATGCCCTCTGGGGCGCCTGGGTGGCTCAGTCGGTTAAGTGTCTGCCTTCAGCTCAGGGTCCTGGGATTGAGTCCTGCATCCGGCTCCCTGCTCAGCAGGGAGTCTGCTTCTCCCTCTGCCCCTCCCCACTGCTGGTGCGCCCTCTCTCTCTCTCTCTCTCTCAAGCTCTCCCTCTCTCAAATAAATAAATAAAATCTTTAAAAAAAAAATCCTCTAAAATAGAAATCACTGAGAAATATCCCAAGATCTATTGTATATGGGGGGGAAAAAGCAATATCGATAACTAATGTTAAGATCTCAATTATGCTTTTATATTTTTAGGTGTCTTAAAGCAATTTTTAATTAAAAAAATGACTGAAATATTATTGATAATTTAGAGGCCACACACTGTTCTTTCCTATATTTGTATTCAAATATATACCTGTGTATTTGTGGGTATAATTTATAATTTTTCTTATTTACCAGTTTTATTGAGAAGATGAAAGTGCTTATTGGCGAAGCACTGTATATGTGTAAGGTGTACATCACGACTTGACTTGCATATATGATGAAATGACTGGCAAGGCAAACTAGTTAACATCTGTCATCTCATAGATACAAAAAAGAAAAACAATTTTTCCTCCTGATGAGAATGTTCAGAATCTTCTCTCTTAACGACTTTGAAATACACCAAACAGCAGAGTTAACTGTTATTATGTTGTACATTATATCCGTAGTACTTAAAACTGAAAATTTGTACCTCTTAAAAATTTTTTTAAAAATTGAGTGTAGTTGACACACAATGTTACATTAGTTTCAGGTTCAATTACGCTTTTAAAGAGGGTACTGAATACACACACACACAGAGACACACACACACACGGTGAAAAGTGCTGGTCCGTTTGCAGACATTTTCACAGTTACCAGTGATTCTGGGAAGGGTCTTGGGGCTGATGATGGGGACGGAGAAATTCCTTGTTACTTACAGATTTCTGTTCAATTGGGATGTCTTGTAATATGAGTTCATTCTGTGCTCTAGGCACCGTAGGACAGTGTCACACAGAGGAGTCAAGTAAGGAGAGGGCAGAGTTAGGAGTCCTGAAAACATGAGCATGCCCTGTCTGCCAATTGCATGCTTATGGTGCCCTTTTTGGTGTTAGATCTACCTCTTTTTTCCCCTTTGCATCCAAGTCAGAAACTGAATCTGCAAATAAGGAGAACGGTATGTGACTAGGAAATGACTGCTCTGAGCAACTAGACAGAGACCGCCTCATGCCTGTTTTTCTTTCCTTGCCTGGGCTGAACTTAGTGCCCACTGGAACAGAATCTGAACAAAGACTTTGTGTAACCCTAGAGAAAAAGTGTGGGGCCTTTGTGTTTTTAGTTTTGTTGTGTGCTGGGGAGTGCGTATTCTTAGGAGTGTTTATGTGTGCTTTTGAAATCTTGGCCATATCTTTATCAGTTTTTTGCCGAGTTATCCACTTACAAAATACGTAGGTAAGGTAGAGCACAATAATGTAGATGAGTCTTATAAACATAAGTTAAAGATGCCAGACATGATAGTACACGGCGTGCACTCATATGTACTTATTAATGCAGAATTTTGAAACAGGCAAAATTTGTCTATAGTGTTAGAAATCGAGGGAAGAGGTGACTACTGAAAAGAGGTCATGGTGGGGCTTCTGGAACATTGGTACATCCTAGTTCTGGATCTGCATATTCACCTTAAGAAAATTCATTGAGGTGTATGCTGAAGATTGGGTACTTTTCCATAATAAGGTTTAAAAATGAAGAAAAAAGTAGAGCTCCTCTCAAAATATAGAGATGGGTGGATAAATGGATGCATGGATGCATGGATGGATGGTTAGATAAAGTAGAAAATAGCTTCATTTGCTCTTTTTGGTTCACCAGCACCCCTGCCTCTCTGCCCCAAATCAGATCATTAACTCCCCAAGGTCAGGGACTGCTATTTTCTCAGGGACTTGCTCAAACAGGCACTGAGAATTTATTGACTGATTGATTATCCTATTAACTTCTGTGAATCTCCTGTGAGTGGTTTAGGACTGTTTGTCCTTCACTTAAAATGTTTTAATATTTGTATTTTTTAGGAGGATGAAGTGAGGGAGGTACGTATTTGGAACGTCTTTTCCATTCTGATTTGGAAAGACAAGACAAAGACTGCCCACTCACTTCTCTTGCTGTTTGGGTACTCAGAAGCTGTTACTAACCTCACGGGTAGTAACATTTTGTCAAACTCTTTTGATGAAGCTTTTTTGTTTTCTACTTTTCATTGGTAGGTGGTAAATATGTTCTCTTTGGAAGCTTGGTCTTTTCTTCGTGTGTGTGTGTGTGTGTGTGTGTGTGCACGTGCGGGCGTGTGTGTGTGTGTGTCTGGGGCTTGGATTACATGCGTTAGGGGTTTGCTACTTGTTCGGTGGCTTTATTCAGAAGTTTTAGAGCTAGTAATCCTGAGTGGAAGAGATGGGTATTGCTTTGCTGAAAGGTTTATAGAGCTCGATTTCTCTTCCCATACTCTGCCCTTTGTCACCTTCCAGAGCATTAGACAAACTGAATGGATTCCAGTTGGAGAGCTTCACGTTGAAAGTGGCCTACATCCCTGATGAAATTGCTGCCCAGCAGAACCCCTCGCAGCAGCCTCGAGGTCGCCGTGGGTTTGGGCAGAGGGGCTCATCGAGGCAGGGGTCTCCAGGATCGGTCTCCAAGCAGAAACCGTGTGACTTGCCTCTACGCCTGCTGGTCCCCACCCAGTTTGTTGGAGCCATTATAGGAAAAGAAGGTGCCACCATTCGGAACATTACCAAACAGACTCAGTCTAAGTGAGTATTAGTTGAGGCTGCCAGGGGTGTTAATGTTTTCCCCTTTGAATCTTAATAGCAGAGTAAGTTGTTCTGGTACTTGATGTCCTTCTGAGTGTGGCTATGATCCTTCTTGCACAGTACTTGGGAATCCGGAAGAACCTTGTGATTTGATATCTTAGTGTTCATTTTATATAAAACTGAGGCTAAAGCTTAATCTGAAAGAGAACTTCAGATTTGTACACATGAATGGAAAACAAATGATCCCTAATCCACTTCTGATGGGGGAGGCACTGATGAATAAAAGGGCTACTTCTTGGTTGTTTTCTGCTCCCCTATGCACACCCCCATCCCCAGGGATACCTGCCTTCGGTGTTTTTGTAAGTAATTTTCTGGGTCCAATACAGAGATGGTGTTTCAGTCTTGCTTTACTTCAGTAAAAAATGTCATTCCGGGGGCGCCTGGGTGGCACAGGGTTGAGCGTCTGCCTTCGGCTTAGGGCGTGATCTTGGCATTGTGGGATCGAGCCCCAAATCAGGCTCCTCCGCTATGAGCCTGCTTCTTCCTCTCCCACTCCCCCTGCTTGTGTTCCCTCTCTCGCTGGCTGTTTCTCTCTGTCAAATAAATACATAAAATCTAAAAAAAAAAAAAAAAAAGTCATTCCGCTATGGTCTATACTTATCCTGTGATTAAGCCATGTAGTTAGATTAACTTTTTTTTAAGGATGTTTGATGGCTTTAATATGCTGATTTTAAGGGGTTGGAAGATTCGGCATTAAACGTTGGAGCTAGCTTTGCAGGAGTAGAAAGCAGGAGCTATAAACAGACAGTAGCCCCAGTGCTGAGACATTGTCTGGTATGTAGAAGGCTCTCATATGTGTCCAATGAATGAAATGAATGTAAATTATTATGTTCAATGCCCTTAAAACATGTCTGAGATACTCTCTCAATTTAAAAGCTTCAGTGAGTTATATATTAGCTGTTCTGCTTTATTAACCATTCTGTAAAGTCGTATGTGGAGATTTTGACCCAAAGAAGCTCAGCAGTGAGCTGTCCACACCCCTGTTCTGTAGAGTGCGCTGGGCGCATCTCTGGGACAGCAGCTGCCCTATTCCCCGAGGAACAGTGAGTGCACTGGGAGAAGCGGCCGTGCCATTGTGTACAAGAGGGTATGGAAGTGGCCGTGGGCCAGCTACAGAGATGATCATGGCTTATTTTGCTTTTTAAATTTAGTAAGGAAAATGATTTTATTTTCTGCGGTCCAAGCAATTAAGCAGTCTTCTCTGAAAGTACAGCTGTGGTGCTGTGTGTATCTTGCTTACGATGTTTGTTCCGATAGGCTTAAGGGGATGGCCATATTTATCGTAGGCACCATGCCTGTGTCGAACGAGCCGACTCATTTTCCATGCAGAACCAAAATGGACTGTGCTGAGTGGTGGTGCACACCGGCTCTAGCTGCAGAGTACTGTCTGATCCTGCCTTCCCCGGCCTCCCCCTGCTTTGAAGCAGGAGATGTTGGATACCCATCACCTTTGTGCTAAGTCGATGGTCTTGGACTTCATAATGTAGGGCGTGGAGAAGACAGTTGAACCATAGCTGAGATCAGTTTTAATCTTAAATTTGCCTGGTTTTACTATTAAAAATCAAGGGCTCCTTGCTTTTCTTGATCCAGTGTTACCTGCAGAAACTAATTATTAAATGGTTTCCCTTCCTTGTCGTGTGGCAGATTAGAGTTTCCCTTTTAAAGCTACTCATTTCCTTGTCAGAGGAAAGGGCTTCTGTGATTTAAATTGAACTGTTTGTTTTATTTAGGGCAGGAAGATGGAGGATGGAGAGGGAAGGGAAGCAATTTTTGTTATATCCGATGATTCATTTGCAGAGTTCTGCCAGTGGATTTAATTAACTCTTGCCATTGAAACTAGTCATTATTAGATCCTCTGTTTCTGGAATGGTCTCAGAGGGCTACCCTGATCTGTAAAGCAATATTCCTTCTGTCAGAGGATCAGAGTTTTTGTAATCCTTAACACGGTGAGCGGGTGGAAATAAACTAGGAGGAAGATTAACATGTTACCCACTAGAAGATAAGCAATACTTACAGTGATGGGGGATTGAAACAGTGGTCGGAAAGACAGTTCCTGAGATTGGGACTGTTACCTATGGCACTTTTTAATTATTTCTAAATGTCCCTTATTTGTTTCATTTTTACGTTGCCTTTTTCTTTTTTTCTAAGGGTTTGGAAAATTTTTAAATTGAAGTATAATTACCATACAGTGTTACATTAATGTATTTCAGGTGTACAACGTAGCGATTCAACAATTGCATACAGACTCAGTGCTTACCATGTTAAGTGTATTCTTAATCCCCTTTATCTCACCCGTCCCCCTACCTACTCATTGCCCTTATTTTTAGTTCTAGGTTTTAATTCTGAGATAAATCTTCTGTTTTCAAACATTTAAGAAAATGAAATCCAAACCTTAACATTATTGGTGTGATGAAGTGGTCATTCTTTTTATTTTTTAAGCCAAGTACATTTTATTTCATTTTTATTTGTTTTTTTTTAGAGAGGAGGGCAAGGGGCTGAGGGAGATGGAGAAAGAGAATCTCAAGCAAACTCCCCACTGAGCGTGGAGCCTGACATGGGGGCTTGATCTCAGGACCCTGAGATCATGACCTGAGCCGAAATCAGAGTCAGATGCTTAACCACCTGAGCCAGCCAGGTGCCCCTGAAGTGGTCATTCTTTTTTTTTTTTTTTTTATTAAAAGATTTTATTTATTTATTTGACAGAGATAGAGACAGCCAGCGAGAGAGGGAACACAAGCAGGGGGAGTGGGAGAGGAAGAAGCAGGCTCATAGCGGAGGAGCCTGATGTGGGGCTCGATCCCATAACGCCGGGATCACGCCCTGAGCCGAAGGCAGATGCTTAACCGCTGTGCCACCCAGGCGCCCCTGAAGTGGTCATTCTTAAGGCCAGGAGTTCTGTAGGTTTTCTGGTGTTCAGGTGGCTAGAGGGACTCACCAGTACTTGATTTTCCCCAGACACACTTTTCCAGATAGTTGATTTTCTTTCTTATACTTTTCAGACAATAGAAGAGTTATTTTGATTTAATTCAAAATATACAAGCACGCACATTTTTCTTAAAAAACAGGGGTTATCTTTTATCTGATCCCTGGAGGTAGCCGTTGTTGAGGTGGGAATGTAACTTTACAGGACTTGTTCCTCGTACCTACTAACATGTGTAGCTTTAAAAGAGAAATCCTGTCATGTGTTGTTTTCACCTAAGATGAAGGACCTCCTCCTGTGTGGTACCTGTAACTTGACAACACGTTTGTACACCGCTGGGTGACATGTTACTTAAGCAGCTCTTCTTGATGGGCATGTGAAAGATCATTCCAATTTTCTTTCTAAGTAGTGCTCCAGTGAACATTCTTAGGCCAGTGGTTTTCAAGCAGTGGTGATCTCCCCCAGCAGACATTTGGTCACGTCCGGAGACAGGTATGCTTGTCGCAGCTGGATGGGGGGTGTGCTCCTGGCATCCAGTGAGTAGAGGGCAGGGATACTGCTGAGCGCCCTTCTGTGCCCGGGACAGCTCCCCCAACAAAGATTTAATCGGGCCCCAAATGTCAGTGATGCTGGGGGTGAGGCCACATATGAGACTGTATCTGTAGGAGATGTTACAAAAAAGTAGATTCTTGGTTCAAGAGATAAGCGTTTTTGCTTTGACAGGTCCTGCCAGTTTGCTCTACGCCCCCACCAAAGTGCGTGTGCCCACTTACATCCTCTTGCCAGCACTTCATTTTATCTAAACTGTTTGGAGGTCTGGAGCCCAGTGACATCTTATTTTGATTGACATGGATGTGATTACCAGGGAGGCTGAACAACATTTTGTGTTTATCAGCCATTGGTTTTGTTTCTTTTTTTTCTTTTTTTAAAGATTTTATTTATTTGACAGAGCAGGGGAGCACAAGCAGGGGTAGAGGCAGAGAGAGAGGGAGAAGCAGGCTCCTCGCTGAGCAGGGAGCACGATGCAGGGACTCGATCCCAGCACCCTGGGATCATAACCTGAGCTGCAGGCAGATGCTTAACCAACTAGGCCACCCAGGCGCCCCGCTGTTTGGTTTTCCTTGAAGTAGAATTGCCATCTTCTGGGGTTCCATTGCTATCACTCTTTTTTTGCGGACTTTCCTCTATCAAGGAGGCAAAATGTGGAAAGAGCCTTGCAAGAGGAAACAGACAAGCGACGTCTCATACGATGGAGAGTGGATATTCTGTGTGGCATAATGAGTTTGGCCTGGCTTGTGGGATTCCAACTCTGGGGCTCTTGGCTTGCATTCTAGCTCCTGTTTGCTTTAGAGCAGAAGAAAGCCTTTTGTCTGAACCAAGGCTCTCTGACGTGAGATGTTTGTTCTGTGACACCAAAATGAAAAATAGGCACATACAGCTTGAGAGAATGAAAAGATGTGCCTACTTGAGAAAAGGGGGTGGGGGTGGGTATTCCTGGAATTCAAATTTGTCTTTAAGGCATCAAAGTTGACAGCTTATCAAGAGTTTATACTCTTGAGGGAAGTGAGTCATCCACTCTTTGCCCGGAGGTCCTATGACTTTGAAGTTGGTACTCACCCCCTGTTATTGTGAATACGTGCTTACAGCTCTCGTTTTCTTCTTCTCTTGTGCTCCCCGTAAGAATCGATGTCCACCGTAAGGAGAATGCAGGTGCTGCTGAGAAGTCAATTACTATCCTCTCCACCCCTGAAGGTACTTCTGCGGCTTGTAAGTCTATTCTGGAGATTATGCATAAGGAAGCTCAAGATATAAAATTGTGAGTAAAGAGGATTAACCTGTGAAGAGGTTGATGTTCATGCAGTTTTATCTTGGAATTCTAGGACATAGTTCTTAGGCATGGCCAGCCAGCACCGGGAAATGCCGTCCTGAAGGGCTACAGTGGTTGGCACTATTGATTTGGTTGGAAAGCATAAGTCTTTTAAATATTTTATTTTCAGTCATGTTTGGATATGGGGTGACTGGGAGGAATGGGGAAAGTCGAACTGTAGGTGGGACAGGAAGCCCACCTAAGGACCAAGAAGAATCCTTGAGATTGACACGTGCTTCAAATCCTGACTCCTTTACCCTGAACCCGTTGGAGCTCTGTTCTTGATGTCTGCGCAGCCCTACTCTGCAGCAGCAGCGAGGATAGAGGCGGAGAAATCGCCAATCCTGTGCTAAGGCGAACTGGAGATTGACTTGGGGTTCCAGGTTGAAACTCTAAATGCCTGTCCTGCAGGAACTTAGAGTGAACGGAGTTTGGGTCTGTGCCGCTTGAGCGTACAGCACAGGGTTACCCTAAAAGGAGAGTCCAGACTAAGGTACTGGAGTTAGCCTGGGGCCCTAACCAACAGCACTTAATTTGTAGGGACCTTTACCATGTGTTAAATGTATTTTAGTTATAAGGGGTTATATGTTTGCTGTATTATAAGTTTATAATTCTTTTTCAAAATAGAGACAAATTTTAAAAAGCTCACCATCCAGATAATACCAGTGATATTTTTAAACAGTGATAGGTATCAATTGGAAACTCAAAAAGGTACTCAATGAAAAGTAAAAGCCCCCTTCCTGTTCTTACCCTCTTCTCCTAAAGAGTAATCACTGTTGTTTCTTCTGTTTCTTTCTATAATTGTGTATGTATCTCTAGGTATGCATTTTAAAATTTATATCAAAATCATACTGTTTTGCATTTATACATTGTATAATTGTCATGGGGATTTAGGGATATGGGTTTGAGTAAGAGGTGTTTTCAGTGAGCTAAGAGAATCTGTCCTTGGGAGATAGTCCCTGAGATGCATAAAAGAAGATGGTTTTAAAAATTAACTTCAAATCCTTGTTAGTGTTTTGTGTGTCTGTGCCCCTTTATTCATGCGTTGCTAGCATGTAGGTCAGCCGACTTTAAACTCTACCTGGCATTGTGCTTCCTGTCTGGTAGGTAGGAAGTAAATGTTTAATGAATGGATATTCTCTTTTTACCTAGGAGAAGATTTACTTACCCTGATTTTATGACCTTTTTCTTTTTTATTTACAGCACAGAAGAGATTCCCTTGAAGATTTTAGCCCATAATAACTTTGTAGGCCGTCTTATTGGTAAGGAGGGAAGAAACCTTAAAAAAATTGAGCAAGACACTGACACTAAAATTACCATATCTCCGTAAGTGCTGCCTCGTTTTCTTTGAGTTCGAAAATTCACAAGCACTGCTGTGAAGTTCTAGGTTCTATATTAAGCAGAGCTTCCCCCGTCTTCGAAGTGTCTGAGCTAGCCTGTACCACCACACTTTCATTTGGTTTCTCAGACTTAATCTACTGTCGGTGTCTAACCCGTATTGAAAGCATTATCCGTTCCTACTAAGGCTGCAGAAAGCACGAAATACTTTATATTCGCATTTTCTAGCTGAAGTCTTGGTCAGGTTTTCTGATATATACTCCCGAAGTTGAAGTATATAACCCAGTTTATTATCCGTTGTAACGAATTATTCCAACATCTGGCAGCTTGAGACAATAGGAAAGATGTATTGCTCAGCTAATTTCTGTGGGTCAGGAATTGAGGAGCAGCTGAACTGGGGGGTTCTGGCTTGGGGTCTCTTGATGTTGCGGACAAGTCCACACTGGCTGTTGGTGTGAGGCCTCTGCACAGGGCTGCTTGGGTGTCTTTAAGAATTGGTAGTTGTCTTGCCCTAGAGTGGATTACCCAAGAAAGAGCAAGGTGGAGGTGGCACTGTGTTCTATAACACAGCCTCTGAAATCACACTGTATCACTTTTCTAATATAATTTACACAAGTCAGCTCTACTCAGTGAGGGGAGGGACTACGGTTACTGGACAGTAGGTCGTCTTGGAAACTGGCTGCCACACCTTGGGTCCATGAATGCTCTGAGATTATATGGAACGAACTCTCTTTCCGAGGGTAACTAGTCTTAGTTTACATCAGAGTACCCAAAGAAGAGGCGGTGAGAAGAGATTGATAAACTGAGGAGGAATGGTAAAGAGAGGGAGGCAGCATGTTGACGTAGCAAGGAGTTTTCAAAGAAGGCAGTGGTCGGAAGTCAGAAAGTCCTGCCTGTTGTAAAGAAAAAAACCCATATAATAAACAATCCTACCCTGTCTTGAATTTTACACCCAGAAAGGGGAGGGTTTTAAGAGAAAAAAATCTTAAAAGCTATTCTAAAGCAGCTATTAAAAAAAAAAACAAACTGTAGTATAAAATGCTTAGGGGAGAGGTGGGTTGAGACCAGAGAAGAAAAATAAACTTTTTAAGTCTACGAAATAGCCTTCATTGTGTAGATGTTTGCCTTTTTAGCAAATTAGAGACAAAGTTAAGGAATGCTAACCCATTCATCTGGCTCAGGTTCAGCTTAAGACGTTCTGCTGTGTAGTGAAAATGAGAATTTTAACTACGGTTATGAAGGAGAGCTACACCAATTTTCTGTATCCTTTCAGTCTATATGTACTTAGTCTTGTTTTCCACGGCGAAGAGTCTCCCATTGCTTCTCTCAAGGCTGTTGACGGGCTCGGGCTCAGGCAGTCTCAGATGTCATCTGAGTGGATTTTGAAGCTTCAGCGGGACTAGGTCAGCAGGGAGATGCTGAGTATTGTGAATGCCTCTAACTTCTTAGTGGTCATCAAGGGATCATTTTTTTATTTAGTCAAGGCAGACTGATTTATGTTATTTTCTCCAGCTTACTTTGATCTGAACTCAAAAATTATTGGCAGAAAGTAAGTTTGGACACAAGAATTCTGGTTTGCTTTTTGGGAATATTTCCATGCTTATTTCTTGCTTGTGACCCATGAGAATGCCAGTTACGTTTAGAATTGGTCAGTGCGGACTGGGACCATCTTTATGAAAGGTGAGGTACATCTGGTTCTCGGTTTCCACTCCAACTGTACATGCCTCAGATCATTTTCTTTCTGTGTCCCCGTTAAATTGTGAGAAAGGTTCACCTTAAGTGGACAAGAAGTACACTGTGTTTCACACATGGACTTCACTGAACTGTATACACCTTTTTATTAAGAAGGTAGGAATGGGGGAAGTATTTTCTTCAGCTTTCCAGTTCTTGGATTCATGTCTTTTGGGGCTTACTCCTTGTCCATCATGTCTGACCACCCACTTTTATGTATTGCCAGCCACCAGAGTTGGGTTTTAGTTGCCATCTGTGGCCAAACTGTTATGAACTGTCTTCCTCCTCTAATTTCCGTTCGTTCTCTTTCTCCTCTCTCATTCTGCAGATTGCAGGAATTGACGCTGTATAACCCCGAGCGCACCATTACGGTTAAAGGCAACGTTGAAACCTGTGCCAAAGCTGAGGAAGAGATAATGAAGAAAATCAGGGAGTCTTATGAAAACGATATTGCTTCTATGAATGTTAGTTTTAATATGGAGGACATGCCTTTATTTTGACGAACCGTTAAAAGATGTTTTCAGTTGCATTAATATTGTTGTCTTTAGTGGAGCTGGCATTAGATGTAATCTCTAGTTGATTTTTGGCACCATAGTGAGTGTGCCCGGGGGTAGTTGGGAAGAAGGCTTTGATATTAGGCTTGGCTCTCTGATTTTAGCAAATTAGTTAGTCTTTGAGCCTTAGCTTCCTTATCTGTTCTGTAAGACTAATACCTACCTAAAAAGGTTAATAACTTCGACACAATATTAATTTGAATGAGTATAGTAGGAGTGTGGGCTTGAGAGGTAGGTATGTGAACTGGGTTTGAATCCCACCTCAGTCACTTATTAGCTACAGCTCTGTTCTCTTGCGTGGTCTCCAAGCATTGGTTTCCTCATCTGTAAGGTGGGGCTACTGTGCCTACAGTGATGCCATGATTAGGACTGGGATTACAGGAGATAACGTGCGTATAGAAGCAACTGTTACGAATTCAAAGCTAAGACTTACCTGGTTAGTCATAAGCCATGGAGACAAAAGGATTAAAAATGACAAAATAATTTCTCTAGCACAATGAAAGCAATTAAAGTGAATGGCTGACATTCCTTAATAGATGGAGGGTACAGACAATGTAAGATTTCAAAAGTCCATTTTGAATTTTCAAGTAAATGATTGAAAAACACACTCCTCCATTGGGCTCTACACCTAAAAGAAGGGAAATAGAGAAATGATATTACCTTTTGTGAGAAGAGCCTAGAAGAATGCTGATTGTCTTAGCCCACATGACTGGCTTCCTGACCCACCTTTCCATCATCCCTGCTCGTCTGATGTCTCAGAGTCCCTTGCGAGCAAATCCGACTCCATATACCTTTTGCAGATTCTCCGGGGCGCTCACACCTCAAGTCTGGCGTCTCCACCTCAAAGATAGGTTTAGTTGCCATAGTTACATGGGATGAGACCTGATTTCCAAGGATCTTGACTTTTAGGCCTTTAGACCCATGGCTGCCAAATTTTATCCAAGGAGTAAAAATCTTTTTAATGGCTTGTTCTGTATCTGGTTTGCTTTTCAATGTACAAATCTTGTTTGCTTACTTCTTCAACTAATGCGTGTTTCGGTCTGTATTTACTGTGCCCGTAGCATACAGAGTACATATTTGGTTAAGCACTCCGAGCTGGTCATTAAGGAAAGGAAGGGTGTGTTTCCTGCTTTGAGAAAGCTCGTGTAGCTTCGCATCAAGGAGGGGGCAAATGAGCACACGGCTTTTAAAATATCAAGAAATATAAACATATATACTCAAGTATAATTACAGGGAACATCTGCTTTGTTCTAAAATTTGAGTCATAAAATGATTTTTTTTCTTTACTAGACAAGAGGTCACAGTCTGAATATTGTCACTTATAAATACACTTGATTTTTTAATTGTAAAATGAGAGACTTTTTTACTCTTGCAGCTTCAAGCACATTTAATTCCTGGGTTAAATCTGAATGCCTTGGGTCTGTTCCCACCCACGTCAGGGATGCCACCTCCCACCTCAGGGCCGCCTTCCGCGATGACTCCTCCTTACCCGCAGTTTGAGGTAAGATCATGGACCTTGGCTTTCTGTGTGGTTGAGTGGGATGCAGTCAGAGGGACACAGTCAGATTTTGTTGCCCTCAAGCAGTGTGACATTAAATGCTAATCGGGACAAATTCTCATGTAAAACCTGCCCCCGTACGATGTATCAGTTGAGAGCCAGGATATGCTTTCCAGTTCATGTCAGTAGAATCTTTTTACCTGCCCCTTCGTGGAGTAGGTGGAACAGCAGTTTTGGAGTGGTAGGATTGTCAGCATTGGTTTTTAAATATCAAAAAAGGTTGAGACTTTGGGGTGGGGGGGACGTCAGTTATTTCTAAAGGTTGAAGGAAAGGACTTTTCAAAGGCTTCCTTCATCTTTAACTTCACTTGGAAGTTAACTGCTTTGAAAGGTCGATAACGGGGCGCCTGGGTGGCTCCGTCAGTGAAGTGTCTGCCTTTGGCCCAGGTCATGATCTTAGGGTTCTGCAGTCGAGCCCCATGTTGGGCTCCCTGCTCAGCGGGTAGTCTGCTTCTCCCTCTCCTTCCGCCCGCCTCCCACTCTCTCTCAAATATATATATATATATTATATATATATAATTTTGTTTAAAGGTCAGTAGAGACATGTTTTCCATTTTGAGTGTGCTTTTTAAATAGTTCAAGATAGTTTTGCTCAAGGTCTACTGTGTATGTGCGTGTGCAACCATTAAACAGCTTTTATTCGTTCGTAAAGAGGTAGACTGTTACTAAAGAAACCCGACTTTTGTATTTGCTTTTTAAGAATAGCATTTTTTCTTCAGGTTTCAAAAATGGGAGACCAGTGATAGTATAAAAATGCAGAATAGCAGATACTTTACAGAGTAATTTTTATAGAAAGTAGTTCACAATTCTGTTGCATAATCCGTGGTAATCGGAGGTAGACAGTCATGTGAAATTTAGCAACATTCTAGGATCTTCCGTCACGGATTTGTTTAAAATCTCTCCCTTACTGTTTGACTCTTCTAGAATACATGCTTTGAGTGGTACCTCCAGTACCAGTTTAGGAAAACGTCCAGCTGGAATTGGTGTTGGGCATTCCATTATAACACTGTCTAGACTCCATGTAGAGTAAAATGCTTCTGGAATTATACAGAGAGCACAGATTGCTGAGATTGTTCATATTTTATCCCTTTATAAAGGAGAATTCCCTTGGCCTGTCCTTAACCACCAGACTGTGTTAGGTGTTCTTCACTTTTGGCCTCTTCTTGCAGTGTTTCTGCCTTTATGATCAGCGACATTTGCACCTTCCCCTGCAACTCACCTGCTGCTGCAAACATGTTTGGTCCTTGAAGCCATATAACAAAGCCCATGAATCTATGGATAGGCATCAAAATTTCAGTGCCACCTCAGTGTGAATAGATTTCATCATGCATTATCTGGAGCTTTCCAGCACAGCTAATGGGGCTGTGAAGTAGCTGACTTGTGTGTAGCTTGATGCTTAAAGGGGCGGCAGGAAGGATCCCTGGGGTGAGAGCCCAGGTCCAGCCCAGCTCTGCCTGCGCTTTGTATCGCCATAGGTCACTCTCCTCTTCCCTCTGCGTTTGTTTTCTCACCTGTGCAATGAAGAAAATGAACTAGATGAATTACCGCTAAGGAGTCTTCTCTCGAGTCAGGCATTTCTAGTCTTTACAGAATTCAGTAATTTAAAAAGTTTAAGAGGAGGGTAAAAGTGAGCCTAAAATAGGAATTGGAGAGTATATGGACTTAACATCTAATATGGCTGCTAGTTTCTTTATTATAAATAGATGCATTTGTCATATTACTGAGTTTAGGGCAGATGTATCCCTGATGCTTTTGTGTAAAACAGCATTGATTAAAAGTGACAAGGAGCTGATTATTTAACTCTGTGCTAAAGAAGTTCTTACGTAACCTGCACCTCTGCTACCTGCCCTAACCCAGCTTTCTCTTTGGGCATGCCCCTTAGTTTGTTCCTCACTTTCCCAATTTGTAAACTGAGGTGTCATTTAAATTCTTTTCTCTCTACTGGTTACATATCACGATCAGTAGAGCTTCTCACATTACGACTGATAGCATTACCGAACATTCGGTCCTTTATACTTATGTGGCTGTTTCAGTGCAGAAATTCCTAAAGTGAATTGTTAGGTAGCTATTTTTAAGATACATGAATACTAGGAATATTATCTAGATTTCATCGGGTTTGTAATTTAGTGATACCGTTCTGTGTAATGGGTTCTTGTGTTCTAAGATAAATTAGGATTAAGAGAAGTGAGAGTATGTTTAAAACAGTATTTCCAAAGGACTTTTATGATTTTAAATGTCTGAGTGACTTAAGCAAGTAGAGATTTTGTTTCATTTTAAGAATGGGAGAAGAGGGTCAGTGATCTTTAATAAAAGCGAATCAAAAGTAAATGTAAGGAAGATCCCACTGGAATAGGTGGTCTTTGCTTTTCCTGAGATTTTAAAGCAGAATCAGCGAGGTGTAGAAGCAGCCAGTGAGATCAGAAGGTGGAGAAGCTGCCAGTAGTAATGGTAGAAACACTGCAAAGGGGAAGGAGCTCGGAACCCCTCAAGGCCTGGTGGTTTCATGGGCAGGAAAAGGAAATTCTCTTATTGAAGGGATAAATTGTGGACAGTCTTGTCAATCCAGGTCACTTGCAGAATTCAAGTGGGCATTTTATTCTACATGTCTGTAGGCAGTGGTACAATAGAATCCCCAACTTCACACGTGGCCATTTCTCTAAATTGGTGTGGGAGGTACCGAAACACTATGTGCTAAGAAAGAAGACAAATCTACCATCTGTCTAGTTGGAATAGTTGATAAATTATGCTTATATTGCATGTGTTTGCTGCAGGTGAGTGTGTTCTTGCAATTTTTCTGTAGATTTAAACCTACTAACTTTATCTCTGCATATTAGTCTTAGACCTCAAAGAATGTGTCAGGAATTATCCGGAGAACTATTCCTGTAATCTACCCCTTTTCTCTAGCGTGGAAGACATCTTTTTGTGGATTTCAAAAATATGTGCTCGCAATTGCCTTTCTTCTTAGAAATACATAGGTATATAATCCTGTCTTGGAAATTTGGTATATATTTTTACAGATGTTGTGATTAAAGGTAATTATTAATGGGAGCATTGTACTAGTTTTAACTTCATGTCCTCAAGGAATTCACCTTGATGTTAACCACAGTATCATCATCACTCTTAAGAAGTTTGGCACAGGGGTGTGGGGGTGGCTCCGTCAGTTAAGCGTCTGTCAGCTCAGATTGTGATTCCAGGGTCCTGGGATCCAGTTCCCTGCTCAGCGGGGAGCCTGCTGCTCCCTCTCCCTCTGTGGCCACTCCCCCGCTTGTGTGCATGCACTCACTCTCTCTCTCTCTCTCTCTCTCTATCAAATAAAATCTTAAAAAAAAAAAAAAAAACAGGCGCCTGGGTGGCTCAGTCGTTAAGCATCTGCCTTCGGCTCAGGGTGTGATCCCAGGGTCCTGGGATCAAGCCCCGCATCAGGCTCTTCTGCTACGAGCCTGCTTCTTCCTCTCCCACTCCCCCTGCTTGTGTTCCCTCTCTTCGCTGGCTGTCTCTATCTCTGTCGAATAAAAATCTTTAAAAAAAAAAAAAACAACTTGGCACAATATTATTTGATATGCAGTCTGTACTTAAATTTCATAGTTACCTTAATAATGTTCTATTACATAGCTGTGTTTTTAGTAAAGAATCCAATTAAGGGTTATCCATTGCCGTTAGTTGTCATGTCTCTCTAGTCCCCTCTTTCTCTTTTCAGCAGGCGTTCATCCCATGTGGTGTCACCTACTGCCTACCCTCCCCCTCTTGTTTTCTTATTTATGGCATTGCAAAATCCAGGCTAGTGGTTAGAATGTCGCCTGTGGGTTTGACTGACTGCTTGTACATGATAAGGCTCAGGATTGTACCTTTTTTGAGGGCAGGAATATCTTCTCTGTGTCCCATTGGGAAGCAGATAATGTCATGTGTTTCATTGTTGGTCATGTTGTTTGATCATAAAATTAAGGTAGTATCTGTGCGATCTCTGCATTGTAAAGGCACCTTTCCCGTCTATGATTAAGATTTAATCAGCAGCCCTTTGAGAATACATGTCTTGCTCCCCAGCAGTCTTTCCCCCAGCGGGTTTACTCTCCATTGCTGATGGTCGCCCAGTCATATATTACTATTTTTATGTCTGCCATCTTTTACATTTGTTAGTTGGCAATGTTCTGTAAAGAATAGCTTTCTCTACTTTCTGCTTTACGAGGAAAAATGTTTTTTTGTCCTTTACGTTAGAATTACCCCAGACCTTCTGTGTCAGAGTCTACCCCCCAGGGCAGGAATGGGGGCCGAGGCTCAGGTATTACTACTTCGGAAAGCTCTCTGGCTGACTCCAGTATGGACGTGGGCAAGGTTAACAACAGCTGCTCTGTTTCTTAACTGCATAAGAACCTGTGCCTCTCCTTGGACGTACATGAACCAGAATCTCAGTGGGAGCAGATGGAAGCTCAGAAATCTGTGATTTCGTAAAGGTCATCAGAAGTTTTTCATTACCCATTCATTGTCAAACTACTGTTCTGCAAGGAATGTTTACTATTCTGTGTCAAGGGTAATTCACAGTAGACGATATTTGGGATAAGCGTAAATACATACCACTCAGGTATGTCACTCTTTCTAACTTGTTTGGTGCTTTATTTTAAAGTGTGGGTAAGGGGCGCCTGGGTGGTTCGGTTAAATGTTCAGTTCTTGATTTGGGCTCAGATCGTCATCTCAGGGGCATGAGATCAAGCTCTGCATCGTGCTCCATTCTGAGCATGGAACCTGCGTAAGATTCTTTCCCTCGGGCGCCCCCACCCCGCTTGTTCTCTCTCTCTCTCTCTCTCTCTCTCTTTAAAAACAAAACAAACAAACAAAAAAAAGTCGTCAAAAACTTGCCCCCTTTTCTTTGGATCACCTGTTATTACAATCCACAAATATCAGTTCAAAAGTATCTATGGGATGCTGCCATATGTCTGTTTTCCTGCCTTTAAATATATTTTGGCATGCTGTGTATATCAGGATTAGCTATGGCTATGTGTTACAAGAGAAAAAAAATGTTTTAAATGAGTTTTCCTTCTTCCTCAGAAGAGGCGAAGGGTAGACTATCCAAGGCTGGGAGTGGTTGTGCTGCATCATCTAGGACAGGTGCTCTTGGCTTAGTTATCATGCTGCCTCCTGGACCAGGGTGACTGCTCAAGCTCCAGCCATTGAGTCTGAGTCCAGCCAGCAAGGATGAAGGTTTAAAATCAACAGCCACCTCATATAAGGACACTGCCTGACAATAGCTATTTACACTTCTACGGGTTGCTCTTGTTACCAGAACATAACATCAGTTACATCTACCTGTGAGAGAAGCTGGGAGACCGTGTCTATAACTGAAGAGATGAATAAATCTGCCTACTGGATTTAGTACTAGTCCCTATAAAGGGAATTGCACAGAGCCTGGGAGGGTGCAGGTGAGCTTTTAAGTTCTCTCAAAAACAAAACCAAACAAAAACCACACACACACACACACACAAAACCCAGGATAATCTAAATTGATTCTGGAGGAGAAAATTCGATCTTTCAGATTCCACTCCTACAGATTATTTTCACATCGAAACAAAGGGAAAACACCATTTTCAGAGAACTGTGTTGTGTTTCTGGATACCAGTTAGAGTGAACTATGCTTCCAAATAACTGTGAGGTAATTTCCTAATTTACTGTTTCAAGGGAGCAATTCTTTCACAAGGTCTGTTTCAGTATAGAACTTCTTTGTGGGGAAGTACTCAGTTGGAATAGCTTTGCCGTCGCTGTATATTATTAGACTCGGTTCGTTGTCTAAACACAGCTCACTGATACTATGAAGTGTACCTAATGGTCACCACTTTTTGAAACACAAACTTGTTTTTAAAGGCAATAATTAAATTTACCAAAGCTTTATCAGTTTCTTTTTTCTTACCTTTTTTCACATTCCCTTTTTTCCCCTTTGGCTTCACTGTTCTTCTTGCTGAAGAACCTAGTATTGTGGGGCTGTGAGGGTCTGTGATGACATGTATTTGAAAACTGGGTTAGCGGAGGAAAGGTTGGCAGGTGCGGGCTCGCGGCCTGGCGTCTGCAGCTGCGGATGCGAAGCTTGCCGGCCCTTAGGAGCTCTCACGGGTAGTCTGTGGCTTACTGAGGGTGACCCTTTAATCCTCGATGCCCTGTAGGTTAGCAGTGAATCTCTTCCACTTGAAGTGTGTATTGCCTGGTAAGAAGTCGGTTTTGATGACTCAATGTTTCAAAGATTCTGCCTCTTTTTATGTATTGCTTCCTCTTTCTTTTGGAGTTGTTTCATTTTTCTACTCATGTTTTCTCAGTGCTGCTTTGTAACATGAAAGGAGAATTGATGCACCTTGACTTTGGATAAATCCCTTACTTCTGTTCCATTCCAGAACTTTGTTCACCCTCCCACCTCCCCCGACCCCCAACGATGTATTCTAACTGGAACCTGCCAGGTGGATTTTTTTCTAATAGAGCCAGAGTCGGTTCTTCCAATGGACAAAAAGTCTCTAGTTCCTGCCTAGCAGCTGGCTTATGCAGTACTTAATTGGCAAACTTTGAGTTTAGAAATGACAAGAAATGCTCCTTTCAAAAACGCTCGAACAGTAGGGAAGAGGCAATTGGCAGCTCCTGAACAGAGCAGGAGCTGAACTTGGCAGCGCACAGAACAGCATCCATAGCTGAGTGTTACTTCCTGGCGTTTGGGTTGGCAGAAGTTAGCTCAAGTGCTGTTGTCTTCATAATTTTGATAGCGTCTTTGGAATCTTCCCAGAAGTCTCCAGAACAATAATGTGATCCTAAAATTGCTAACTTTCTGTTTATTGAAAAGGCAAGAAAGATGAACATTTTCGTAGGTTTTTAGCTAGTTCAGGGTGCTCTTTGAGAAACAATATTTTAGGAGTTGAAAGGGATTTTTGAGTCCGTTCTCTTAGCCTTACTTCTTAGGATTTCTTATTGTAGGTACAGCTCTTTTGTCAGTAAAAAAAAATTCAAAGTCAATAACTTACCGTCTACATTTACAACCTCTAGGAGGCCTTGGTTACTCAGCTATGGGGAGAAACTTTCTGTGCCCTTTTTTTTTTTTTTTTTAAAGACTTCAATATTCTGTTCAGGTCATGGAGTTGAGTAAACTTAATTTCAGTTCCAGACCCAAATCCATTAAAACAAAACAAACAAAACTAAACAAAACAAAAACCCCAGGAGTATCTGTTGTACAAACCGAAGGGAAACACTGGCGTCCTTCCAGTTCCTGAAGCCTGGTCTCGTTGGCTGGCGGGCACGTCTCCGTGCCTTTGCGATGCCTTAGATTCTGTTCCCCACAAAGTAGATACACTTAACCTTACTGTTTGCTCATTCTTGTATCTCCTCGTGATAGACGGTGAGGAATTACTCACTGGCAGACTTCCCCAGTTATGCAAACTTTCAGTGGAGCAGCTTTGTTCTCATGTTAGTTCAAGCTCTAACATAGAGTCTGCCAAGAAGTCCAAAGGAAGTTTTGCCGATAGGCATCTGGCAGAAATCGTAGGGAAGCAGCTTGGGTCATGTGACTACCCTTCACCTCTGAAGGTTTAGGAAGAGGGGTTCAGGATAATGCAGCTGGACCTGAACTTAAATGCAAAGCTTGATCTCAGAGACTTAAAGTCACAGGTGCAAGAGGCTTATCCCAACCCATTGTTCTGGCTTCATCGTTTTGTGAGAGTTGTCTACATATCCACGTCGTGGAAACAAAGCTTGGGATTGCAGAACTCTCCACGACAGTAATTTGCTCCACAGACCAGTTTAGCCATTGTCAGAGAGACAGGATAGTTCTGGGAGGTGCCGTATATTCCCAGAGGAAAAGCTCCTGTAAAGGTAGCTTGTGGTCAGGGAGGTGCTGGGTGGACATGCATGGACTTGGCGTGAAGGGCATTGGGTGATGTTCAAAAACGTCTCCCCAGGCCTCAGACATCTGACGAGTGAGGCGCCGTCACCGGGAGCGCGTCCCTGCCCATCGGGGTGGGGCACCACCTGCCTCCTGGTGTGTCTAGGCTGCTTTCTGACACTGCTTTTTCTGTTCGACAGCCTCTCTTGTTCCCGTTCATCCCAGCACAGCACATTTTTCTGTCTCTATACGGAGTCTTTATGTCTTCACCCCTTCCGAAGTTCTGTTAAAATTTGGTCCTTCCGGCCCTTCTCTACTGACCACGACTCCTCTTCCAAAGCCTCACACAACTTTTAAGTTTGCTCTTAGTCTTCGTATGGGACGTGTTCACTCCTACTCGATCCCCACCCCCAAAAAGCAACGAAAAAAAGCGCTGGTGGCCTTTCATCACCATGTCAGAAAGATTATTTGGCTTTTGTTCAGCTTTCGTGGCGACAACATAGGTTTGAGCTCTTCTCCTAGCAGAGCTGTCCTCAGTATCTTCTAGGCCAGGACACATGCCCACACTGTGCTTTCGAGGCTCTGCGGCTTTCGCTCCAAGGATTCCTGTTAACATTGCTCCTCTGAAGACAGAAGTTGCTCTCTGGGATCCGTCCCGGGAAAAGTGTTTTTTACGAAGCAAATGGATAGATTTTCTCTTCCAGGCGTACTCAATTATGCAGCTGATTTTCTTTTCTTAAATTAGCTGCTAGGAAGCTTAGAGCCAAATGTATACAAGAGCAGCATTCCTGGCTTCATCTTTTATATTCAGGTCCCTGTGCTCTTATTTCTTCGCCTCCTTTGTTTTACTTCTAGATTATGTGTATTTTCTAAGCAGCCTAAAATCTTTCTGGAACAAGGCCCAGAAAACAAATAATTACACAGTCGTGGCAAAATACAATGGGGCAGATCTGGGCAAGTTACACATCGGCTTTAGTCTGATCATTAAAAAGGCCTTAACACTGTCAGGCCAAAAACAAAAGTATGTTATTCAGAAGAACATGGTATAGATGTTCTCAGTGAGATAAAATACTTAGATTCTATCTTTACTTAAAAAAAAATTAGTTAAGATTATCAGTTTTACCATAAGGACTAGAATGACAGATTAATATTAAGCATAATTTATGGTCAGTGTCCATGTGAATTCAGTTACTAAAATAAGAAAGGCCTTAAAGTGTCCCCTGGAATAAATGGTACGTGGTCATTGTGGGACACACTGACAGGCTGTGAGGTGTGTGCTCTGCACACAGAGGCCCTATTCTTAGGACTGGGAAGTACTAAAGAAGGAACTAACGTTATTCGTTCAGGGTTCTTCACTGATGATAGCAACAGAAGTGCCTTGGCCAAGCTATGCAGGACAGGCCCCTGTCACAGATCTGCACAGTTCAGAGTTGAGTGGGAAGGCAAACCCTCTTCTGGGGTATTTGTTCCAAGAGTGCTTACACGGAGCTACCAGGGAGGCTTCACATGGCTGACCGCTGGCTTAGTCCTGCAGTGCGGTAGGACGTCCTGGGAAACACCAGGAGTACCAGTCATGAAGAAAGTAGTACAGCTATTTATACGTATGCCAAAGAAACAGAATCCGATGATTTTCCTCAGTAATATTTCCTGGAGTTGAATTTGAGGTTAACTCTTAAGAGGAAATAGGAGGTACTTGTGGGTTAGAGGTCAACGAAGACTTTGAAATAAGAGCACAGTTCAGAGGATTTTTATCTGTAGGAAACTCACACGGGGTCTTGAATCGTAAGTTGCTTTCTGTTTCGTAAGTGCGAAAGGCGTGGTTCAAAATAAAATGATTTCCACCTTTAATATAATCGTTGACCATAAAATAAATGTATTAGTATGAGAATTTGGAAATATCTGTCGATTTTAAATGTTAATGCTCCGATCCAGCATTTCTATTACATAAAATCTTAGAAGTATTAGTATAGGGGCACAAGATTGATGTTGAGAGATTTGATTGCCGTGTTATAGAAATTAGTGAAAAAATGTGGAAACCAAACTTTCTGCAGATCTTGAAAACAGCACCTTCAGATTCAACAAAATAACTGTCAGGTAAACGTGGAATAGTGGATTTTTTTCTTGGCAAGTTTTCTGTGATGTGGTTATTTTATTCTCACAGTGGAAACAGACGTTGAGACTCTAAGTTATAAAGTATCTTAAACACACATAAGATGGGTGTGTGCAGGTGAGACAACAGATCTATTGCTGTCGGATCCTTGTTCTGTTGGAGCATCGTGTGTGTGTGTGTGATTCAATTAAACTATTAAAAGTTTTTGTAAATTTTTTTGCAGTATAGTTGACATAGAACATTGGTTTCAGGGGTATGACATAATGATTCGATATTTGTATATATTGCAAAATGATGACCACAATAAGTCAACATCCATGACCATAGTGATTTTTTCCCTTGTGACAAGAACTTTTAGGATCTCTCTTAGCAACCTTCGAATACGCAGTATAGTATTAACTATAGTCATCAAGCTGCACGTTACATTCCCGTGACTATATATTATATAGCTGGAAATTTGTGCCTTTTGACCCCCTTTACATTATTCTTAATCTTTAGTTATCCCTTTTCTTCAAAATAAGGAATTTTTTAAAAAGTAGGCTCCACACCTATGTGGGACTTGAACTCACAACCGTGAGTTGGATGCTCCCTGACTGAGCCATCCAGGTGCCCCCCAAATAAAGAATTTTTTTTTTTTTAAAGATTTTATTTATTTATTCGACAGAGATAGAGACAGCCAGCGAGAGAGGGAACACAAGCAGGGGGAGTGGGAGAGGAAGAAGCAGGCTCATAGCGGAGGAGCCCGATGTGGGGCTCGATCCCATAATGCCGGGATCACGCCCTGAGCCGAAGGCAGACGCTTAACCGCTGTGCCACCCAGGCGCCCCCCAAATAAAGAATTTTTAATGGACTGTCTCTGATGCCATTTTTTGCACATCGATGATCAAAGGCTTGAGCTTTTGCCAATGACACGTGGGAAATTTCTTTTGGCTCAGAAAGTCATACCAAGGTAGAGAGAAGAGCGATACCCCCAGGGAAGGCAGCACCTCCTCAGCTGAGATTTCCATTGGGCTCTTACATAGGTCTTTTTGTTTTGAGAGCGAGCGAGAGAGCGCGAGCTCCAGTGGGGTAAGGGGAGAGGAAGAGGGACAAGCAGACCCGTTGCTGAGCAGAGAACCCCATGTGGGGCTCAATCCCGAGACCCTGAGATCATGACCCAGGCTGAAGTCACTCGCTTAACTGACTGAGCCACCCAGGCGCCCCGGGCTGTTCTTAATCACTTCTGCAGCTCTGTGGTGTAAGCACATCCGGGCCTGTGGGAAGCGGGCTGCGTCTTTTTTTTTTTTTTTTTTTTAATGGCTTAAGCGATCGGTCCAGGGTTGAATGCGGCCGCAGCACCAGTCGGTATATGACCATGTACAAGTCACTTAATCTCTTTCACTCAGTTTTCTCATTTTTAAAATGGAAATGTCGTTAGTTTCTATTAGTTGTATGGGTTGTGAGGTGTACATGAGGTGATGGGCCTCACAGAGAGGACTCACAAACTCTGACCACACAGGAATCCCGTATGCCGCTGCTCCCTGCTCGTAGTTACCTTCTTCTGGAACCGGAATTTTGACCTCAGCATGCTTTTTACCCATCTCCCACCACGCTAAACACAAAGGTAGCACTCACATGTTCCATGCACGTCTTCACTGGGATTCCACCATTCTGTGTGGACGGAGTGGAAAACTTACTGTATAACTTGTTAATTATCAATTTTGAATGTTCGGAACCTTTGACTAAAGCAGTTTTACTTCGAAGAATTTATGTAGTAGAGGTATTTGTACAAGGGCACAATTTTTTGTACAAAGATTTGATTGTAGCATTACATGAATTAGTTGAAAATTGGTAACTACACACACACACACACACGCACACACGTGCGTGGAGATGAGACCGCGGTGGTGAGTCTAGCTGCAGGAATACCCTTTTTAGGGGGATGAGGCAGGGGCATATAAATGACATTGGAAAGAGATCCAAGCTGTATCGTTACGCTTAAAAAAAAAACCAAATTAGAACATGTTTTTGGTAGCATGTTCCCATTTATTTCCTATTTTGGTTTATTAAATCCATTTCCCCCCATGAAACAGGTCTGTCTGTCCTTACCTAGTTTCCCATGTCGTCTTTTCCACTGGGTATGGTCATTCTTCCTGAGCATTTTGCCTGGAAGAATTAAACTTATTCGGGTTTGGTGCTTTATTTAGGTAATGAGTTGATTATAGAGGTAACGGTTGTTTGGGTCAACATAAATTTTTCTGATTGATTTTTGGTAACTCCTACTAGACAAATTTTTGACATTTTCAGATTTATTGACATTATTGTACCTTTTTATCTTACCTAATATTTCCCTTTTCTCATTTCAGTTTATAACTGATACATAGACAAAAGGTTTTCCTTTAAAGAACCAGCCTGGCCTTTTTTGTTATTTCCAGAGTGTTTCTGTACTAATTTAGTTTTTAGAAAATCTTTGCTTCAGGGGCGCCTGGGTGGCACAGCGGTTAAGCGTCTGCCTTTGGCTCAGGGCGTGATCCCGGTGTTGTGGGATCGAGTCCCACATCAGGCTCCCCTGCTATGAGCCTGCTTCTTCCTCTCCCACTCCCCCTGCTTGTGTTCCCTCTCTTACTGTCTCTATCTCTGTCAAATAAATAAATAAAATCTTAAAAAAAAAAAAAATCTTTGCTTCAGAGGAAGGAAACTATAAAGACTATGAAAAAAAATTCCTACTAAATAGAGTCATCTGTGTCCTGTGGTGGAATGGCCTTCGGTAAGTGCGTGTCGAGGGACAGGTGGAATGGCTGATTCGTGTGTACGGGGCTTTCTGCTGTTGCAGCAGCTCCCCGTGGACCTGTGGTTCCAGGCGCTCCACGCTCTCTGCTTGCACAATGCGCTCAACAGGGAGGAGAGGGAGCGGATGGTGCCCCTGCCCATTTGTGTGTTGTAGGAGTGCGGTCATTCGGTGGACCGGTGTGAAGTGGCACAGAATTTATCTCCTCGTGCAGTAAGAATGAATGAGCCCGGTACTGCTGTTTCCTTTGACTGAGATTTCCAGAAACTGCTTAACATGATCATATTCTAGAGATTTTCCCAGTTCCTGGGTTGCTTGAAAGCAAAACTGTTGACATGTTTGAGACTTAACGAATTTAGAGTTTAGTAAATGAGAAATCAGACTAAAGCTGTTTCATGGCTCTGTGTGAACATATTACAGTACTTGAGGGACCAACTTGAGTACTTGGAAACGGAATTTATTGTATCCTCCATAACAAGAATGTAAGAAGGCTCAAGAGAGAATTCTGTGAAGTGTTTCTTACCA
Source organism: Ursus arctos (assembly GCF_023065955.2). NCBI lineage: Eukaryota > Metazoa > Chordata > Mammalia > Carnivora > Ursidae > Ursus > Ursus arctos. The sequence goes on along the minus strand of NW_026622985.1, from coordinate 51,950,463 downwards.
AGTAGTTAATGTGTACATTTTTTTTTTTTTTTTAGATTTTATTTATTTATTTGACAGAGACAGCCAGCGAGAGAGAGAACACAAGCAGGGGGAGTGGGAGAGGAAGAAGCAGGCTCCCAGCAGAGGAGCCTGATGTGGGGCTCGATCCCAGGACTCCGGGATCACGCCCTGAGCCGAAGGCAGAGGCTTAACGACTGAGCCACCTGGGCGCCCCTAATGTGTACGTTTCTTACTGCAATAAACATATCTTCTAGTATCTCTATAAATCTTAGTTGGTAGGTGTACTTAAAAAAAAAGGGGGGGGCGCGCCTGGGTGGCACAGCGGTTAAGGCGTCTGCCTTCGCCTCAGGGCATGATCCCAGCATTATGGGATCGAGCCCCACATCAGGCTCCTCCGCTATGAGCCTGCTTCTTCCTCTCCCACTCCCCCTGCTTGTGTTCCCTCTCTCGCTGGCTGTCTCTATATCTGTCAAATAAATAAATAAAATCTTAAAAAAAACCCACACAACTGCATATTAAGTTAGTGTGTTCAGTTGTGGTTCATCTTAAAATATTTCTTGGCATGTACGGGAAATCTGTACCTGCCTCTCAATTTTGCTGTGAACCTAAAATTGCTCTAAAAAAGTCTTAGAAAATAAAAAATATTTCTTGGAATGAATTTCTTAGAATTGACTTACCCTTGGAAGCATGTTTTTCTTAATGTTGTTAGAAAGTAAGCAAGTGTTGAGGCGCCTGGGTGGCTCAGTCAGTTAAGCGTCCAACTCTTGGTTTCAGCTCAGGTCTAGATTTCAGGGTTGTCGGTTGGAGCCCCACGCTGGGCTCCACACTAGGCATGGAGTCTACTTAAAAAGTAAGCAAGTATTAACGTATGAACATGTGCACGGCTTCTCCATTTTGGAGCCTGTAGCTCACCAGTAACATCACTGGATCTTGGATTAGCCTTTTTTTTTGGCAGGGGTGGGGGAACCCAGTCACTGTGTCCTCTTGAGCGTGTGTCTGTTAGCCCTACAAGAACGACCGTTTGAAGGGAAGATGACTCAGGAAGGACGTAGATGGCTTGAAGTGGGAAGTTGAGAAGTAAAGTACACAGATAAAATGCATTTTTGAAAAATCTTTGAGGAGTTTGTCTTCAAAATGTTACCCATTTGTCCATGTGTTAAGTGGCAAAGGAAGGGCAGAGATGGAAGGAGTAACGAACTATACAGCAGAATCCTAGGGCACTCTGCCACTTCAGCGCGGCATCTAGTTCTCTTCGAATCCCCCGCTAGGCTTGGGTGTGGTCGTGTACGGCACGGTGGTAAGGTCTCACACGGTTCATCATGTGTAATGGGACTCAGTTGTTCTTCCCTTTGAGCACAGTTCATCAGGTATGAAGCAAAACCTGCACGGATAAGGTGTAGACTTGGTGTCCTTGGATGCAGTCATGTTTGTTGATGTGTGGCCCAGAATTTCACTTACTTGTCAAGAATCTAAACTTTATGACTTTGACTTACCTTTTTAATCTGCAAATCAGTGACATCCTAAAGTTGAAGAAAATTTTATGGAGTAAAAAGACCTTTTAAATTCAGACGCTTTCAGGACGAATGAGATGTTGTTCTCAACTTCAGGTTAACTCTTACCAACGAACTCTTGTCAACTTCCTAATATTCCTGTAGGAGAATGCCCCCATCCCTGTGCCAATGGTAGTAGCCTCATTTTACCGAACACACACGTATGTCCTGTCTTTCCAACAGCAATCGGAAACGGAGACTGTGCATCTGTTTATCCCAGCCCTGTCTGTCGGCGCCATTATCGGCAAGCAGGGGCAGCACATCAAGCAGCTTTCTCGCTTTGCAGGAGCTTCTATTAAGGTACTGTTCTGCCAGCTGTGGTTAGTACTTTAATGACAGTGAGTTACAGGAACACGAGTCGTCCTGCCACTTTATAATCGAATTGAACGTTGGCAGTCTATACTGGGGCTACATAGGGTGTGACAGATCAACAGCTTCAACGAAGTAAGCGGACGTCTCAGAAAAAAGTGGTACACAGTCTAGTGCGGGAGTGGTAATTGGGCCTGCTAAGTCCCTGGACCTAGGTTTGTTCTAGCTCATCTTCCGCACGCATGGCCTTGGTCCCTCAAGGTCCCAAATGACAGTATTCTGTGCTGTCATGAGTCTGTGGTCCACCCAGTTGGAGGACACTAAGAACCTTCCTCTTACAGAGGTTTCTTATTAGCTGCCATAGGATGTTTTTATCTCCATTTCATTGCTCAGAAACTGCATCACAAGGCCAGACACAGCTGAAAGAGCAACAGGGAAATGTTGAGCTAAGTATTTTATTATTATGGAAAGTGGGATAACAAGTATCAGAGGACAGCGTATGGTATTCACCAACTAGATATCTGTGTGCTCTGAAGATTCTGTATTTTGATATTCTGAGAAACAATAACCTACATAGCTCATTGTGTTTTAAGGTATGCACAAATTGATAATGGCTCGATGCAGTGACAGTTTTCTTCAGGAACACATCAGTTTAGTGGGGTGTTTTTTTTTTGTCGTTAATGATTTATAAAATTTTTTGTTTGAAGGAATCCAGTACTGGGGTGCCTGGGTGGTTCAGTCAGTTGAGCCTCTGACTCTTGATTTTGACTCTTGATTTCGGCTCAGGTCATGATCTCAGAATCCTGGGATCGAGTCCCATGTAGGGCTCCACGCTCAGTGGGGAGTCTGCCCCTTCCCTCTGCACTGCGTGCTAACTAAATAATAAATGAATCTCTAAATAAAATCTTAAAAAAAAAAAGTACACAGAAAAGTTGCACTCAGATGTTTATAGTATCTTTATTTCCAGCTGACCGCCAATGGGAAGCAGCACATGTTCAGTAATGGGCAAATAAACTGTGGTCCACCTACGCAGAAGATACTAAGAACAAACCATTGATAGATACAAGTTAGTTGGATCTCATGTTACATGCTAAGGGAAAGAAATCAGACCCCAAAGCCCGCATACTCTGTGATCCATTTGTATGTAAAATCTGGAAAAGGCAGAACTATAGGGATAGAGGAAAAAATTGAGTGGTTGCTAGGAATTGGAGGTGGGAGGGAGGCCTGAATACAGAGAGATAGCGGAAAGAATTGTGGAGAGTGAACTATTTTTATTTTGATTGTGGTGGTGGTTATCTGCCTATGCATTTGTTACCAAAGAATGAATTTTACTGTATGTAAATTAAATAGTTAATAAAAAAGCAAAACACAGAAATAGCCCTCATATGCTCTCTTGTAGCAAAAGATAACAAAATACATGAACAGGAAATGCAGCAAAGATAAACAGGTAAAGGAAAAGTGGTGGTACAAGATTGAGGGGTGAACCAACCTTACTGTCCTTCAAGTTTCCTGACTGAGTTAAAAGTAAGTCTTTGACACGTGCAAAAAGAACCTAGTAGACTGGCTTTGGAAAAACTGCAATGAACATTTATTTCCTGAATGAGAACTGAGTATTTACGTATTCAGTTTTCTCTCTCTCGGGCTTCACAGAGGTTGTATAATGAGGGTAAAATGTTTCCAAGTCTGAAATATACAGAGTCTGAAAGATGTACCACCACTCTTAACACTTTGCTAGAGTTACATATACATACATTTCATGTGTGTACTTAGTAGGCACGTACTTGGTATTAACTATTTGTGTTCACTTGGACATTTAGACCATTCTTACTCTGCACAAACAGTGCAGTGATGGACAGAGTTCCTTTAGCCAAGCTGTTACATACAACTTTATTCTTTAAGGTAAGTCTATAAAAGTAGATTTGGTGAGTCAAAGGGCATGTGTTTTCAGGCTTTTTCAGAGACTATAGCAATTTATACTCTCAAACTCCATGTATGAGTGCCTTTAGACCCAGCCCTCCTTCACCAGTATTGACAAATCTAATCAGAAAGATAAAGAATGCTGTCTTTGTTCCAGGGGTTTCCTGTGAATAATTCTAAGAGCTTAGATTAAAGGGAAGTACTTACTTGTTTTATAGACTCAAAATTAGTGAGTGCCCAGCATGAAGTAGGAATAGTATTAGTGTGGCTCTAGATGACAGAGGGAGGGAGAAGAGAGGACTCCATTAAAAATAAAAACATTTTTTGATTCTAAACGTGGGTGGGAAGGGCTCTTGTAGACTCTATTAGTAACCGACAGGGATCGTAATGGTAGAATTTGGGGTAGTTTTTATCGTATTATTTGCTTCCCATTCTTAATAATAAGAATTTGCTTCTTACACGGCATATGTCTAGCAAATTTTTTTCTTTTGAAACAAATACCAGCTGGGTCCCCAAATCCTATGACTCTGGAAGAATCCTGGTTTCCTCGCCCTTCAATAGCTTCTGCAACATTTCCCCTGGCCCAGGCTTTTTGTGTGATTTCATATATTCTGCAAAAATAGAAAAGCTGTTTACTTTCTTTCTGCCAAATTAATGTTAGTTTATTCCATATGTTACTCTAATGAGCATACTTCAGAGGAATTTACCAATAGTCTTAGATTTGTGAACATAGCAGTTTCTTGCACATACAGACCTGGGGGTTCTGACGCATATGGGCCAAAGACCACACTCTGAGCACCACTGGTGTAGTGATGAGGAGCATGGGCAGTGGAGACAGACCACTTCTCCCTCCAGCTGGAGTAGCTGTGTGATCATGGCTGGGCCAGGTAACTCAACTTCTTCAGCCTTCAGTTTCCCCTCTGTAAAGTCCAGCACCACCTCGTTAGAACCTAGTGAGGATTAGTTGAGATTGCATGTGGACGTTTACATCAGGGCTGCGCACAGTGTAAGTGCACAGTTCATGGCAGGAGCCACAGCTAACAAACCCAGGTTAACCACTGCTGCTCTGCAACTTTCTTCCAGAAGGCGTTCGTTGTACACTTAAGTCACGCACAAATGTCAGGCTGGTATGTGTAACGTTTCTATCAGTGGCACCTGAAAGTGTCATCCCGCCTTGATGTGTCTGTTACAGATCGCTCCAGCAGAAGCGCCAGATGCTAAAGTGAGGATGGTGATTATCACTGGGCCGCCGGAGGCTCAGTTCAAGGTATGGGTTCTAGAGTGTGTGCACAGGTAACGAATGAATGGATTTCAAGAATGTTAATGCTTTCTTTTCAGGAACTTCATAACCTGGCTTCTCCCTTAAATATATCTAAAACCCAGTAAAAAGAATCTCCCAATGGAAAATCATAAGAATAAGAACAGAGTAGAAACATACTGAACGTTACATTTCAAAAATAAAGCAGACTTTGTTTCAATTTTGAGAGTTTTGTAACGTTGCTGGGTTTATCTCCCAAAGGAGAATCTGCTCAGTGCCTTGTTACTATGCGAAGGTGAGACCTTTAAGACTGAAATTTACAAACCTGTCTGGTTATTATGCCGTGGAAAACTTGTTCCCCAAGTTTCCCTCTTGTCCTTGAGGCCTTAACCTTGAATTAAAATGCCCCCCTTTCCTCTTACCCTTGAATTAACTCTGAGCCGTGGTCCGTAGTCTGACCACAAATCACTCTAATCCTTCCAATTTTAGAAGTAGAAATGGAACTTTTCTGGCATTTATGCTGGTGTGAACCATTGTTCATACTTACTGGGGTTTGGGACCTTTGCAGCTGGAATGCCCTTCATTGTATACTGAGAGTTGATGAAGAGCAGAGACTGGGCATCCAGGCTGCCAGTTCAAATCCCAGCTCTATCATTTATCTGCTGTGTGACCCTACTCAGCTGTAAAATGAGGATTAGAACATCCACAAGGTTGAAACAAGGTTATAAGGTATAAAGAATATAAAGTGCTTAGAATACTGCTTGCCACATAGGAAGCACCATATACGTAAGCTGGTGTTCAGCAGACTTGGGGTGAATCAGACTCTGCCAAATTCTCAGACACATACTTGCAAGTACATGATTTCTCCCACAGAACTTAGTACAAGTGTACAAGTAACTACTGCATTAGAATGTAACTACTTTATACCAAACCCATGTCTTATTCTACCACCTTTGCAACAGGACAACTCTTGAACCTTATGCCTAAGTTCCCTTAGCTCTAAAATGTGGCTAGTAACAGTGCCTACTTCTCCCCAATTTCCCCTTTGAAAATAACATTCTTAAATCTCTCTTTTCTATGGGACATTTTTCAGTAAAAATCTAAAAGCTTTTTCCACTTCATTTACAGGAAGAATAGGAAACAGAAGGAGGTACTTTGAGATATGGGTGCAGTTGGCTAGGCTCAAACTCAGGTGAAGAAATTTAGTCTCTCACACCAGCCTTCTGGTCCAGGCCTTTGAAGTCCCAACTCAGAAATGTTGTAAACTGCTCCCTTCCCAAACCTACAGGATCACTTTTAGTATGAAATCTTAAAAGATAAACACAGACATCAGTTACTGTATGTTTCTTCTTGATGCTGAGCGCTTTTTTATAAATGGAACTACTATAATTGTATGCGGGGAAATTCAGTTTATTTCCCTGTATCCTTCAATGCCCATGTGGTATGGTGTAGTCACCTTAAAAGGAATATTTAAGAAAACCAGTAATGCTTAAATATTCTTAAAGTGATCAGAGATCTAAGGAGTGGTAAACCTCCCAACCCATACTTTCTGTGAAGAATTCGAGAACTATGTCCTCTAATACCTAGATCTGTGGCCTGAGACTTTGTGAATGAATGGAATATAGGGTACCAAGATGGATTTTGTTTTTTCTGTAACCCCCTATAATGAGCTTATCGCTTCTGCACCAGTGAAAATATAAAATGTGTTGGGCACTTGTTTTTATGATTTACCCTGGTAGCTTGTCAGATTAAACCAACTCTGACTTCTTTATCCTTTGGTATATACTAGAGCAAATCAATGGTTGTACATAATAGAAGTTTCCTAAGTATAATGTCTAGTTGTATGCAGTAGGTATCAGTATGTGTTGACTATAAATAGAAGTGTGCATTAACCTGATTTTGTTGCCTTATTATTCAAAGTAGATGGGGCGCCTGGGTGGCGCAGTCGTTAAGTGTCTGCCTTCGGCTCAGGGCGTGGTCCCGGCGTTCTGGGATCGAGCCCCACATCGGTCTCCTCCGCTATGAGCCTGCTTCTTCCTCTCCCACTCCCCCTGCTTGTGTTCCCTCTCTCGCTGGCTGTCTCTCTCTGTCAAATAAATAAATAAAATCCTTATTTTAAAAAAAAAAAGTAGAAGCCACTTGGCTAAGATGAAGAAACCTGTTTCAATAGAAAATATCTTTTCAGCAGGTGTGAGCCTGCCACAGCTGGCTCTGTAGGTCTTCCCCGTCTCTTATCCTCAAGGAAAATTGCAATTACTTTCTTAGTGAAAGCAGGAAAGGTTTAACCTTTTAGGATCGGAGGGCAAATGGCCATTTGCCTACAAAGAGGATTTATTTTTAATTAAGCTGAGTACTAATTGCCTTTCATTCTTTTTGTTAAAAGAATAAATCCTGTTCAGCCATTCAGTTGCCTCCTCTGTGGTGCCTGTTACTGTGAACCTTCCTAACTTTGCCTTTTAGGCCATCTGCAACAGTCTGTCACATGCAGGTGTGTCCCTGCCAAGGGCCATTCCAGTGGATTTGGGCCATCTCTGAAGTTAATGGACCTTCTTTCCCTTCAAGAATGACACTGATAGGATATGTTCTCATCTGTAGGCTCAGGGAAGAATTTATGGAAAAATTAAAGAAGAAAACTTTGTTAGTCCTAAAGAAGAGGTGAAACTTGAAGCTCATATCAGAGTGCCATCCTTTGCTGCTGGCAGAGTTATTGGAAAAGGAGGCAAAACGGCAAGTACTTCAGCAAAACCTGTGCAGTGGTATGAAAGGGAAAGCGTTGAAAGGTACTTAGGAGTTCCAAGTCCCTGAATTTGGGCTAATTTATAAAAAGCAGGATCATCTGGGCCAAGGTTTGGAGAAGACTGCCTTGTGTTCTTCCTGAGTGTTGGCGTCAGCCGCTGGTGACAGTAATGCCTCTTTCAGACCGCTCTGTGGGGGAGGACTGTCTCATGTACGAGGGGCGTTTAGCATTTCCGGCTGACATAACTTCAGCTTTTTGTTTTTGCACACTTGATGGAAAGAAAACTTTAAAAAATGTCATCTGCCTTTATAACCTACCTCTGTAACAAAACAAATGGTTACCAGTTTCTCTTTAGCACATGTAACTTCAAAGGTGTTTTCAAAGCTGTTTACAATTTTGAAGTAATTGAGAGCATTCACTTTGGAATCAGACTTTCAGGGATTCAGTCTGGTTCTGCCATTCATTTGTGTAACTGGTCAAATCAATTTTTTTGGGCTCTTAGTTTATCATTTTAAAATGGGCACAGTACTGATAACCTGATAGAATTATAGGTAGATTAGATGGAATTTGTAAAGCCACAGTTTAGTGTTTGGCACATAGTAAGTGCTCAGCAAATGGTAATTTTTTGTTTAAAACCATTTAACACGACCTGTGTTTATCTTGTTCAGGTGAATGAGCTCCAGAATTTGTCAAGTGCAGAAGTAGTTGTCCCTCGTGACCAGACACCTGATGAGAATGACCAAGTGGTTGTGAAAATAACTGGTCACTTCTATGCTTGCCAGGTAAGTGGGCTCTAATGTCATAAGCAAGCTCTTTGGCTTCTTTCCCAAATGGAAGCAATTCTCCTGTGGCTATGCCCCCACCCCATGTAAATCTTCAACGTTGTTGAGTGCTTAACACGCTTAATCCTAAGCAGGTAATTTCAGACTCTACTAGCAAACTAAACTAGTATGTATCTTTAACCTTCAGATCTGAAGTTGTTGAAATGGAAGAGTAAAATAACTGTTAGTAACCTTTGATTATGTAGAAATTTCAGATCTCTCACCTTTTGCAGGTTGCCCAGAGAAAGATTCAGGAAATTTTGACTCAGGTAAAACAGCACCAACAGCAGAAAGCTCTGCAAAGTGGACCACCTCAGTCAAGACGGAAGTAAAGGCTCAGGAAACAGCCCACCACAGAGGCAGATGCCAAACCAAAGACAGATTGCTTAACCAACAGACGGGCGCTGAACCCCTAATATCCAGAATTACATGCACAAGTTTTTACCTAGCCAGTTGTTTCTGAGGACCAGGCAACTTTTGAACTCCTGTCTCTGTGAGAATGTATACTTTATGCTCTCTGAAATGTATGACACCCAGCTTTAAAAAAAAAATAAGGGGGGGAGGGAAAGAGAGGAGCTCTGCACTTCCCTTTTGTTGTATTCTCAGTGTAACAAATATTCTAATTTTTCTTAATATACCCCCCTAATGCCAGAAATTGGCTTAATGATGCAGTCACTAAATTCATAAAATATAGATTGCTCCCAAATCCAGTTGTTAAAATTGGATCAGAATAGAATGATTACAGGAACTTAAGTGTTAAGCTATTAGCATAGAAAAACTGTTCTCTGTTTTATTTTTATCTAACACTAACATGAATAACCTAAGGGAAGTGCTGAATGGTGTTGGCAGGGGTATTAAACGTGCATTTTTACTCAACTACCTCAGGTACCTATTCAGTAATGCAATGAAAGCAAAATTGTTTTTGTGTTTTTTTTTTTTTGGAAAATTTTATATACTTTATAAAGATAAAAGTCCAACAGTTTTTTAAAAAAGTTTAATTAGCTAACAGGAAAATAACAGAAAAATTTTACTTCTGGCTGGTGACCGTAAGCTGGAAAATTAATTTCAGGTTTTTTGAGGCTTTTGACACCATTGGTTGGAAAATCCAATAAATGTTCAGTGATATGGAGCAGTGCCTGTATTTGGAGAGCAGCAATACCATTTAATTTTTCGTTTATGGTAGGGAATTTTTTCGATGGTACTAACAGAGCAAAGTGGTTGCAGGAGGTTTTGGAACGGCTGGTTTAAATGGCTTCAGGAGACTTGGCTATGTGATTAAATGCATACAAATGCTTTGTGCTTTAGACTATCACTACCTAAAGTGCATCGATGAAGAGAGATGCAGCCCCTGTGGACTTTAAACTGATTGGCAAAAAGCAAGCTCCAGCTTGTCCTACGGGATGCTTAGTTTGCCAACACGCTTCAGACCAGTCGGTCTACACTTTGAGCAGACCCCAACAGAACTGCTTTGTGAAGACCAATGGGGTACTCAGATGGTGGGACAGTGTTCAAAGGCAATATCAAGGCTACATCTCCATGTGCCAGGCACTGTCACGAGCCTCACTAAGCTATTTTGAAGACTTTTAAACAACGATAAATCTAGAAAAATACAAGGCCACCTAAAATATTACATAAAATACAGAATTTCTGTATTCTCTGCAACCAATTATTTGAAAAAAAAAGTAGAGGATACCAGGAAACAATTTTTGGAATATAATTTGACTGACTCTGAGAACACATTTGACCCCTGATAGAGGGATACAGGATATATATGCCCATTCCTTAACTTGATGGCAAAGCCCAGTATGTACAATTATGTGGGTGTGGGTGGTCTCCGAGGCCACACTGCTCTCAGAATTGTTTGTTGCTTTTGTTCATTGAATGATCAGTCATCATATCCCACTGATCTGAAGGGCATATATAATAAGCTTTGAAAAATATGGCCTCCTTTGTATTTCAAGATGAATTTCTACAGACTAGGTAAGTTTTTCTGAAGATCACTGTTATCAATTAGACATTTTGCAAATGACTTGAAATGTTTTCTTAATATTTAGTTTTCAGAAAACCAGTTTATTTTGTAGTTTTAGCCAAAAAGTGCCCTTTGTCATACAGTTCACCTAGCATTCATAATTTTTTCATATAATGAATTGCAAAAATAAAATCATAGACTGGCTTTCTGGTTGGATTTCAGGTGAGATGTGCTTAGGCCAGAGCTCTTCCTCAGCGTTTGATTTTTCTTCCCATGTTTGTTGTTGTTTTTATACACACACATACCTATAGGTGCTGCATTTATAAAGTTCTGTCATATTTCACTTCTAGCCTTTTAGTGTGGCAAATCCTGTTTTACTTTTAATTAAGCAATGGTAATGGAGTATCTAATTCTGTAATTGAGTTTTGTACTCACCGCACATGGATCATTCCTCATCTGTAATGTGCCCCAAATGCAGCTTCGTTTTCCAGATACCTTGATGCAGAATAAAGTTTTTCATCATTAGGTGCAGCCTGGTGTACAGCATGTTTTATTTCTGGTTTTTCAAATAAATGTGAATGTTCAAATTTAATCAAACTTAGATTTTTAGTAATAGTGTCATTTTCAATTTACCAGTCGATATTGGTACTTACCTCATTTTCTCCATTCTATAGTACTTACTGTGGATTTCGATACTACTGGTGCCTATGAAGTAAGAACTGTAGGTTTTAAGTAATAAGACCAATGGGGAGGGTGATGTGTTTTTTGCTTTATTTAAACAATTGGCTATTCCATTCTACAGAATAAGATTTACACTTAGACAAAATTAAACTGTGAACAGAGCACAGGAGCCAGTGTTAACTCTGGGAAATCCTGCTGGGATCTCAGAAATAAAAATAATTTTTGGTCTGAGAATCAGCTCACTTACCTACAATTTCCACATTCATTGAGCATGAGTGCCCATAGGTAAGGCTTGTTTTGACAACAACCCGACCAATCAGGTGGGGTTTCAGAGCTATATTTTTAAGAAGTAACCCAATCCAAAGCTGATGATGACTAAAACAGTTCATATCATTTTAACTCCACTGGAGTGAGGGATGAAGTGTCATCTTCTATTCCAAGAATGAAGTCTTCAGGTAATGTCTCTGGTGCTATCTGTGCTAACTGGTCATCATAAGAACGTAGGGTCCATAATTTCTCTAATTCATAGGTTTCTCTGGTTTCTGGAAGCATCAAATGAATCACCATGCTGCCTATCAACCAAGGACAGAGAAGAGTTGAGTTAACATTAAAGCAGCAGTTCATTAGCTTTTATTCTTGTGCTCTCTCAAACCTCTGTGACAGAGAGTGGCTGTCAAAGTATGGACCCCAGATTAGGATTACCTGGGAATTTATTAGAAATGCAAATTATGGATACCTTTCCTACAAAAATAAAAATGATGCTCTGCTTTTCTCAGTGCATCGTACGGAAGGTACAGGATACCGATACGTAACATTCCTGGTGATGTTAACCTCACTCTCCACGGGCATCACATTTCTGCATACCTAGCAGCAAAGCATGGATTGCCTTTTGTTCTAGACTATCTTTTCAAGGATGACTGTGTAATGAATAGTCACAAAAGAGGCCATCTCCCTCCAGAGCAAAGGACAGGTTTACTCACAGCAGTGGGTCTCAGGACATTTTTGATGTTCACAAACCGGGCTGGAGGGGAGAAGGGAGACTACTCAACATCCTACAAGGCCCAGGATATGTCTCCTCACTCCCACCTGAATCACGTGGTCCAAAATGTTAAGAGTGACAAAGCAGAGAAACCCTGGCCTTACAGCCTTAGCAGAAAAAGTGTCTTCCACCATAGTAAATGTGGGTCTGCTTCCTGCCCATTATAAAAGATGTGCTACCCCAATCTCAGGGTTCTTCTCTTAGAACTTTGTCTGCAGATGTCATCTGGCCCTGTGTTTATAGAAACAGGGGCTCAGGGAAGCTGGTGAAAAAAAAGAATACTGCTGCTGGCTAATGTGACTGATGAGTAATAAAACTGTCCTTCATCTCTAACATAGGAATAGCCTTAAATCTTTCACCAGTACCCATGAAACGGGGCAGCTAACTTGTTATAAGGTAAAATCTCAGACCCTTCACAGTTCTTGACAATTACTGATTTTCCCTTGTGGGGAAATACTTTGAAACTATGTATATATTAATACCCAAATTTGTTAGGTCTTTTCAAAATTCCACTCCTCTGCTCTTGTCCTTCTCAGTACCCAGAATGCCCTTTATCTTCACCTCAACTGAATCGTTCTGAGCCAACTTTATGTACACCCCAAGCCGCCTACCACCACTAAGGGATCTCTACCGTGTTATCCACTCTGTTCTCCACCATCTTGATGACCAGCATGGCTACTTATATACGTATCACATTAGGTGAGGATTTCACGTGTTAAGACCTCCTGGGTTGCAATTAAAACTTACTGTAAACAAATATAAAAAATTTCACATGAAAAAAAGCAATCTGATCTCAATCCTTTTGCAACTGAAAATAGTTCAAGATTAGGACAAAACAAATACTTATCTGTAAAATAGGTCAGAATAACTTACCAAAGTCCATACAGAGCCAGTCATCAGTGTCCTTCCCTTCAATCTTAACATGAGGCTCACTTTTACATTTCAGGTATTTATACTGAAAAAAGCCAGATTATATATTAGGGAGGGGGTGGAAGAAGTCTCTCTGTCTCACTGAGAATGGTCTGGGGGGGGGGGAATTTTCTTGATCTTACAAGGAATGAGTAGGCTAGTTCCCAGATTAACTATACCCCATAGTAAATTGAGGAAACTATTCCCCCCTAAATCCTACCAACCTCCTATACCTCTCTCTACTGAATCCTCCTGCCCAAACCCTTCTGAAAGGGCCATCCTACTCATATCCACCAATGTGTCTCTGAGGGAGAGAGGACCAAGCTCACTCAATATCTGGTCCTCACCTACATCAACCACCTTCAGGACAGTGTTCATGGGATTTTATCATCCCATGTCTCTATTCCCAACAGGTCTTATGAATGGTCCAATATAACAGATATACTAGTATCAGACAAATAGACTTTAAGTCAAAAACTATTAGACAAAGTGATACTAACACAGTGATAAAAGGGTCAAATATCCCAGATGATAAAACAATTATAAACATATGCACCAAAAATCAGAACTCTTAAACATATGGAAACACCGAAAGAACTGAAGGGAGAAACAGATGACAGCACAATAATATAGAAGACTTAATACTCCATTTTGAATAATGGATTAAAAAACCATACAAGATCAATAAGGAAACAGATGACCAGAACAACACAAGCAGTTAGGCTAACTGGCCCTAACAGACATTAATAGAACATTCCAGCCAAAAGCAGAATACATATTTAAACTGCACATGTAACATTCTCCAAGATCTGTTAGGCTACAAAACAACTCAAAAAGATTCAAGTCACAAAGTATATTTTCCGATCACAATGAAATGAAACCAGAAATCAACAGAAGGAAAACCAGAAAAGCCATAAAAACAGAGTCAAAGAAGATAACACAAGGGAAATTAGTATCTTGCGGGGCGCCTGGGTGGCACAGCAATTAAGCGCCTGCCTTCGGCTCAGGGCGTGATCCTGGCGTTATGGGATCGAGCCCCACATCAGGCTCCTCCGCTGGGAGCCTGCTTCTTCCTCTCCCACTCCCCCTGCTTGTGTTCTCTCTCTCGCTGGCTTTCTCTATCTCTGTCAAATAAATAAATAAAATCTTAAAAAAAAAAAAGTATCTTGAGACAAATGAGATTAAAATACAACATACCAAAACTTAATGGGATGCAGTAAAAGTAATGTTAAGAGGGAAATTTATAGCTATAAATGCTTCCATGAAAAAAGTTCCCAAATCAACAACCTAAATTTATACCTTAAAGAACTAGGAAATGAAGAACAAATTAAACTTAAAGCTAGCAGAAGGAAGGAAACAATGATAAGAGAAAACCAAAATTGAGAAAAATCCATGAAACCAAGATTTGGGCCTTGAAAAAGATAAACGAAATCAACAAATCTTTAGCTATACTGACCAAGAGAAAACAGAAGATCTGAATAACTACAATCAGAAACAAGCAAGGGGACATTACTTCTTAAAAAAGGCATTATGGGTACTATGAACAACTATACACCAGCAAATTGGATAATTTAGACCAAATGGACAAATTCCTACAAACACACAACTTACCAAGACTGAATTGGGATTGAATCAGTAATTGAAAACCTCCAAACACTATTATATCTCAAGGAGGTAAGGAGGGAAGGGAGGGCGGAAGGAAGGGAGGAGGGAAGGAAGGAAGGACGGAAGGACAGAAGGACGGAAGGAAGGAAGGAAAAAAAATCTCCCAACAAAAGCCCTGACCGGATGGTTTCACTGGTGAATTCTACCAAACATTTAAACAAAAGCTAATACAAATTCTTCTTAAACTCTTCCAAAAAATTGAAAAGGGAATGCTTCATAACTCATTCTATGAAACTACCATTACCCTGAAACCAAGGTCAAAAACACTACAAAAAAGAAAAAAGAAAACTACAGACCAATATCCTTGATGAACACGGATGAAAAAATCCTCAATAAATTACTAGCAAGTCCAATACAACAGCATATTAAAAGGATTATGCACCAAGACTGAATGGGATTTATTCCTGGAATGGAAGGATAGTTCCACATGAAAATCCAATCAGTATAATAAACACCATTAACAAAATGAAAAAGCCACAGGATCATCTCAAATTTATGCAGCAAAGCATTTCACAAAATTCAACACCCTTTCATGATGAAAATACTCAACAAACTTGACGAGTTAAGATGGCGGAGGAGTAGGGGACCCCTTTTTCAGCCGGTCCCCTGAGTCGAGCTGGATAGAAACCAGACCAGCCTGAACACCCACGGAATCAGGCTGAGACGCAGGAAGACGCATCTGGATCTCTACAAATGAACATCTCCAGTGCTGAGTATTGAGGTACGAAGCGGGGAGCCGTGAAACCGCGCACAGATATCGGAAGATAAACGGAAGGGGGAGGGAGCCGCCGCGTCGGGCACCGGGAAGCAGTAGCCACCTGCACGGGGGAGCGGGCGGACTCGCCTCGCGGACGGCACCCGGGAGAAAACAGACTGTGACCGTGAGCCGGGAGCGCGTGCCACCAGACTGAGGGCCAGAGCTCTGGAGTGTGCGGAGGTCCGGAGCCCGCGGTGGCGGCTGGCGGCTGGCGGTGTTAGAAACACAAAGGACAGAGACGCGCCGGCCCTGGAAGTGAGGGCTGGGACGCTGAGTGTGGGGCGCACATCCCGGGACGCTGCAGGGTTGAGCAGCACCAACAGAAACAGAGTTAAAGTTGCCAGAACATCAGTGGAGAACGGCCCGTGATCCCTCTGTTCCGAGACAGAGGCTGAGATTCGGCCACTGCTGCTCTCTCAGAAAAGGCACAGCAAACCTCCAGGGAAAGCCGCCAGAGAAGAAAAGCCTGGAAACACCGGCTCACAGGGTGCCCATCCCCATCCCCCCTCGCAGGGGACACGGAGACTCTACCCAAACAGGGTTGCCTGAGTATTGGCGCGGCAGGCCCCTCCCCCAGAAGGCAGGCTGAAAAATCAAGAAGCCCACATCCCTAAGATCCCTATAAAACAAGTGCGCACGCCCTGGGTCCCGGTCAATAACTTGGGCTCTGGACAACCCCGCATCCTCTCCTCATCAGAATGACGAGAAGGAGAAGTCCCCCCCAGCAAAGAAAAGACAATGAGTCTGTGGCCTCTGCCACAGAACTAATGGATATGGATTTAACCAAATTATCAGAAATAGAATTCCGAGTAACAATGGTCAAGATGATGTGTAGACTTGAAAAAAGTATTAACGAAAATGTTAATGAGAATATAGAATCTCTAAAGGGCGGAAATGAGAGCGAATTTGGCAGAAATTAAAAATTCTATGAGCCAAATGCAGTCAAAATAGAGGCTCTGACGGCCAGGGTGAATGAGGCAGAAGAACAGCGGATTGGAGGATGCGTTAGTAAAAGAAAAAGCTAAAATAGAATCTAGAATCTGGACTCAAAAAAATCCATGCCCACGAATGTAGGTTACGGGAGACTACTGACTCAATGAAACGTTCCAATGTCGGAATCATCGGAATCCCGGGGGGGGGGGGGGGGGAGAAGAGTTCTAGAAGAGATATTTGAGCAAACTGTAGCTGAAAACTTCCCTAATCTAGCAAGGGAAACAAACATTCATGTCCAAGAGGCAGAGAGGACCCCTCCCAAGCTCAACCACGACAAACCTACGCCACGTCACGTCATAGTGCAATTCGCAAATATTAGATCCAAGGATACAGTATAGAAAGCAGCCAGGGCAAAGAAATTTCTCACGTACCAAGGCAAAGGCATCAGAATTACGTCAGACCTGTCTACACAGACCTGGAATGAGAGAAAGGGTTGGGGTGGGGGCATTTTTAAAACTCTTTCAGAGAAAAACATGCAGCCAAGGATTCTCTATCCAGCAAGGCTGTCATTCAGAATGGATGGAGAAATAAAGACCTTCCAGAATCACCAGTCATTGACCAATTTAGTAACCACGAAACCAGCCCTACAGGAGATATTAAGGGGGAGGTTCTATAAAAGTTAAAAGGCCCCAAGAGGGATACAGAACAGAAAGTCACAATCTATAGAAACAAAGACTTTACTGGCAACATGGCATTATTAAAATCATATCTCTCAATAATCAGTCTCAATGTAAATGGCCTAAATGCTCCCATAAAACGCCACAGGGTTGCAGATTGGATAAAAAGACATGACCCATCCATTTGCTGTCTACAAGAGACTCATTTTGAACCTAAAGATACATTCAGACTGAAAGTAAAGGGATGGAATACCATCTTTCACATCAATGGCCCTCAAAAGAAAACTGGGGTAGCAATTCTCATATCAGATTGGATTTTAAACTAAAAACTATAGTTAGAGACACAGAAGGGCACTATATTATTCTTAAAGGATGTATCCAACAAGTGGATATGACAATTATAAATATATATGCCCCCACCAGGGGAGCAGCAAGATACACAAACCAACTCTTAACCAGAATAAAGAGACATATAGATAAAATACGTTAATAGTAGAGGACCTCAACACTCCACTATCAGAAATAGAGCACCGGAGCAGAAAACCAACATAGAAACAAGAGCTTTGAATGCCATACTCGACGAGTATGGTGCTATTGTAAATGGGATCCCTACACCCCAGAACCGAAGAATACTCATTCTATTCTAATGCCCATGGAACATTCTCAAGAGTAGACCATGTTCTGGGACACAAAACAGGTCTCAACTGATACCAAAAGATTGAAATTATCCCCTGCATATTCTCAGACCACAACGCTCTGAAATTGGAACTCAACCACAAGGAAAAATTTGGAAGAAACGCAAACACTTGGAGACTAAGAACCATCCTGCTCAGGAATGACTCGATAAACCAGGATATCAAAAATCAATTTAAACAATTTATGGAGACCAACGAGAATGAAAACACAACAGTCCAAAACCTATGGGATACTGCAAAGGCAGTCTTAAGGGGGAAATACATAGCCATCGAAGCCTCACTCAAAAGAATAGAAAAATCTAAAATGCAGTTTTTATATTCTCACCTCAAGAAGCTGGAACAGCAACAGAAGGACAGGCCTAATCCACTCACGAGGAAGCAGTTGACCAAGATGAGAGCAGAGATCAATGAATTAGAACCCAGAAGTACAGTAGAGCAGATCAACAGGACTAGAAGCTGGTACTTTGAGAGAAGCAATAAAACTGACAAACCGTTGGCAAGACTTATCCAAAAGATTAGAGAAAGGACCCAAATTAATAAAATTATGAATGAAAAGGGAGAGGTCACGACCAACACCAATGAAATTGGAAGGATTATTAGAAGCTTTTATCAACAGCTTTATGCCAATAAATTAAGCAATCTGGAAGAGATTGAGGCCTTCCTGGAAACCTAAAAACTACCAAGACTGAAACAGGAAGACACTGATTTTTTAAACAGACCAATCGATATGAAGAGATTGAATCAGTGATAAACAACCTTCCAAATAACAAAACTCCAGGCCCGGATGGTTTTCCTGGGGAATTCTACCAAACGTTCAAAGAAGAAATAATACCTATTCTCCTAAAGCTATTTCAAAAAACAGAAACAGAAGGAAAGCTACCAAACTCATTCTATGAGGCCAATATTACCTTGATCCCCAAACCAGGCAAAGACCCCATCAAAAAGGAGAATTATAAACCGATTTCCCTAATGAATATGGACGCCAAAATCCTCAACAAGATCCTGGCTAATAGAATCCAACAGAACATTAAAAGGATTATCCATCATGACCAAGTGGGATTCATCCCTGGGATGCAAGCGTGGTTCAACATTCGCAAATCAATCAGCGTGATATATCATATCAACAAGAAAAGACTCAGGAACCATATGATCCTCTCAATTGATGCAGAAAAAGCATTTGACAAAATACAGCATCTTTTCCTGATTAAAACCCTTCAGAGTGTAGGAATAGAGGGTACATTTCTCAATCTCATAAAAGCCATCTATGAAAAGCCTACAGCAAATATTATTCTCAATGGGGAAAAGCTGGAAGCCTTTCCCTTAAGATCGGGAACACGACAAGGATGCCCACTCTCTCCACTATTATTCAACATAGTACTAGAAGTCCTTGCAACAGCAATCAGACAACAAAAAGAGTTACAAGGTATCCAAATCAGCAATGAAGTCAAAAGGTCTCTCTTCACAGATGACATGATACTCTATATGGAAAACCCAAAAGAATCCACTGCCAAACTATTAGAAGTTATAGAGCAATTCAGTAATGTGGCGGGATACAAAATCAATGGTCAGAAATCACTTACATTTCCTAACATAATATAATAAAAAATCATTTAAAAAAAAGAAAAAAAAAGAAATCAGTTACATTTCTATACACGAATAATGAGACTGAAGAAAGAGAAATTAGGGAAGCCATCCCATTTACAATAGCACCAAAAACCATACATTACCTTGGAATTAACTTAACCGGAGACGTAAAGGATCTATATTCTAGAAACTATAAATCACTCTTGAAAGACATTGAGGAAGACATAAAAAGATGGAAAAATATTCCATGCTCATGGATCGGAAGAATTAACATAGTTAAAATGTCTATGCTACCCACAGCAACCTACACTTTCAATGCTATCCCGATCAAAATACTGATGACATTTTTCAAAGAGCTGGAACAAATAGTCCTTAAATTTGTATGGAACCAGAAAAGGCCCCGAATCTCCAAGGAACTGCTGAAAAGGAAAAACAAAGCTGGGGGCATCACAATGCCGGATTTTGAGCTGTACTACAAAGCTGTGATCACAAAGACAGCATGGTACTGGCACAAAAACAGACACATAGACCAATGGAACCGAATAGAGAACCCAGAAATGGACCCTTGGCTATTTGGGCAACTAATCTTTGATAAAGCAGGAAAAAACACCTGGTGGAAAAAAGTCTCTTCAAAAATTGGTGCTGGGAAAATTGGACAGCTACATGCAAAAGAATGAAACTTGACCGCTCTCTCACACCATACACAAAGATAAACTCCAAATGGATGAAAGACCTCGATGTGAGACAGGAATCCATCAAAATCCTAGAGGAGAACATAGGCAGCAACCTCTACGACATCGGCCAAAGCAACCTTTTTCATGACACATCTCCAAAGGCAAGAGAAACAAAAGATAAAATGAGCTTGTGGGACTTCATCAAGATAAAAAGCTTCTGCACAGCCAAGGAAACAGTCAAAAAAACTAAGAGGCAGCCCACAGAATGGGACAATATATTTGCAAATGACACTACAGATAAAAGACTGGTATCCAAGATCTACAAAGAACTTCTCAAACTCAATACACGAGAAACAAATAAACAAATCAAAAAATAGGCAGAAGATATGAAGAGACACTTTTCCAATGAAGACATACAAATGGCTAACAGACACGTGAAAAAATGTTCAAAATCATTAGCCATCAGGGAAATTCAAATCAAACCCACACTGAGATACCACCTTACGCCAGTTAGAATGGCAAAAATAGACAAGGCAAGAAACAACAATTGCTGGAGAGGATGTGGAGAAAGAGGATCCCTCCTACATTGCTCGTGGGAATGCAAGTTGGTACAGCCACTCTGGAAAACAGTGAGGAGGTCCCTTAAAAAGTTAAAAATTGAACTACCCTATGACCCAGCCATTGCACTACTGGGTAATTACCCCAAAGATACAGACGTAGTGAAGAGAAGGGCCATATGCACCCCAATGTTCATAGCAGCATTGTCCACAATAACCAAATCGTGGCAGGAACCGAGATACCTTCAACAGATGACTGGATTAAGAAGTTGTGGTCCACTCTGTCCCCAAGGACTCGCAATGAACAGAGGAGAGAGAATGTAGGAGCAGAAAGGTGGAACCGGGAGAGGAGTTAAGATGGCGGAGGAGTAGGGGGCCCCTTTTTTAGCCGGTCCCCTGAGTCGAGATGGATAGGTACCAGACCAGCCTAAACAACCACGGAACCAGCCTGAGACGCAGGAAGATACATCTGGATCTCTACAAATGAACATCTCCAGTGCTGAGTATTGAGGTACGAAGCGGGGAGCCGTGAATCCACGCACAGATATCGGAAGATAAACGGAAGGGGGAGGGAGCCGCCACATTCGGGCGCCAGGAAGAGGTAGCCACCTGCACTGGGGAGTGGGCGGGCTTGCGGACGGCACCCGGGAGAAAACAGACTGTGACCGTGAGCAGGGAGCGCACGACACCAGACTTCTCATGGAACTCCGGTGTGCTCACTGGATCCAGACTGAGACCGGGAGCTCCCGGAGCGCGCGCGGGGCGGCTGGCGGGCCACCTGCTCGGGGGAGCTGGCGGGCTCGCGGACCAGCACCCGTGAAAACAGCAGACTGAGACCGTGAGCCGGGAGCGCACGCCACCAGGCATCTTGCGGAACTCCGGAATCCCGGTGTGCTCACCGGAAACAGACTGAGACCTGGAGATCCGGGAGCGCACGGGGGCGGCTGGCGGCGTTAGAAACACAAAGGACAGAGACGCGCCGGCCCTGGAAGTGAGGGCTGGGACGCTGAGTGTGGGGCGCACATCCTGGGACGCTGCAGGGTTGAGCAGCACCAACAGTAACAGAGTTAGAGTGGCCAGAACATCAGTGGAGAACGTTCGCGATCCCTGCTCTGTGACAGAGGCTGAAATTCGGCCGCTGCTGCTCTCTCTCTCAGAAGAGGCACAGCAAACCGCCAGGGAAAGCTGCCAGAGAACAAAAGCCTAGAAGTACCGGCTCACAGGGTGCCCATCCCCCCTCGCAGGGGACGCGGAGACTCTACCCAAACAGGGTTGCCTGAGTATCGGCGCGGCAGGCCCCTCCCCCAGAACACAGAAGGCAGGCTGAAAAATCAAGAAGCCACAACCCGGGCGCCTGGGTGGCGCAGTCATTGAGCGCCTGTCTCCGGCTTAGGGCGTGATCCCGGCGTTCCGGAAAGGAGTCCCTCATCGGGCTCCTCCGCTGGGAGCCTGCTTCTTCCGCTCCCACTACCCCGCTTGTGTTCCCTCTCTCGCTGGTTGGCTGCCACATAAATAAATAAATACATAAAATCTTTAAAGAAGCCCACATCCCTAAGATCCCTATAAAACAAGGGGCACGGCCTGGGACCCAGTCAATAATTTGGGCTCTGGACAACCCCGCAACCTCTCCTCATCAGAATGACAAGAAGGAGAAGCCCCCCCCCCCCCCAGCCAAGAAAAGACAGTGAGTCTGTGGCCTCTGCCACAGAAATAATGGATATGGATTTAACCAAATTATCAGAAATGGAATTCAGAGTAACGATGGTCAAAATGATGAGTAGAATTGAAAAAAGTATTAATGAAAAGGTTACTGAGAATATAGAATCCCTAAGGACAGAAATGAGAGCGAATCTGACAGAAATTAAAAATTCTATGAGCCAAATGCAGGCAAAACTAGAGGCTCTGACGGCCAGAGTCACCGAAGCAGAGGAACATATTAGTGAATTGGAGGATGGGTTAATAGAGGAAAAAACGAAAATAGAAGCTGGTCTTAAAAAAATCCACGCCCACGAATGTAGGTTACGGGAGATTACTGACTCAATGAAACGATCCAATGTCAGAATCATCGGCATCCCCGAGGGGGTGGAGAAAAACAGAGGTCTAGAAGAGATATTTGAACACATTGTAGCTGAAAACTTCCCTAATCTAGCGAGGGAAACAAACATTCGTGTCCAAGAGGCAGAGAGGACCCCTCCCAGGCTCAACCACAACAAACCTACGCCACGTCACGTCATAGTGCAATTCGCAAATATTAGATCCAAGGATACAGTATTGAAAGCGGCCAGGGCAAAGAAATTTCTCACGTACCAAGGCAAAGGCATCAGAATTACGTCAGACCTGTCTACACAGACCTGGAATGAGAGAAAGGGTTGGGGGGGGGGGCATTTTTAAAGCTCTTTCAGAGAAAAACATGCAGCCAAGGATCCTTTATCCAGCAAGGCTGTCATTCAGAATGGATGGAGAAATAAAGACATTTCAGAATCGCCAGTCACTAACCAATTTCGTAACCACGAAACCAGCCCTACAGGAGATATTAAGGGGGGTTCTCTAAAGGTAAAAAGGCCCCAAGAGGGATACAGAACAGAAAGTCACAATCTATAGAAACAAAGACTTTACTGGCAACATGGCATCATTAAAATCATATCTCTCAGTTCTTAGTGTCAATGTAAATGGTTTAAACGCTCCCATAAAACACCACAGGGTTGCAGACTGGATAAAAAGAAATGACCCATCCATTTGCTGTCTACAAGAGACTCATTTCGAACCCAAAGATGCATTCAGACTGAGAGTAAGGGGATGGAGTACCATCTTTCACATCAGTGGACCTCAAAAGAAAGCTGGGGTAGCAATTCTCATATCAGATAGATTGGATTTTAAACTAGAGACTATAGTTAGAGACGCAGAAGGGCACTATATTATTCTTAAAGGAAGTATTCAACAAGTGGATATGACAATTATAAATATATATACCCCAACAGGGGAGCAGCAAGATACACAAGCCAACTCTTAACCAGAATAAAGAGACATATAGATAAAAATACATTAATAGTAGGGGATCTCAACACTCCACTATCAGAAATAGACAGAACACCCTGGCAAAAACTAAGCAAAGAATTAAAGGCTTTGAATGCCATACTCGACAAGTTGGACCTCATAGATATATATAGAACACTACCCCCCAGAACCAAAGAATACTCATTCTATTCTAATGCCCATGCAACATTCTCAAGAGTAGACCATGTTCTGGGACACAAAACAGGTCTCAACCAATACCAAAAGACTGAAATTATCCCCTGCATATTCTCAGACCACAACGCTCTGAAATTGGAACTCAACCACAAGGAAAAATTTGGAAGAAACTCAAACACTTGGAGACTAAGAACCATCCTGCTCAGGAATGACTCGATAAACCAGGATATCAAAAATCAATTTAAACAATTTATGGAGACCAATGAGAATGAAAACACAACGGTCCAAAACCTATGGGATACTGCAAAGGCAGTCCTAAGGGGGAAATACATAGCCATCCAAGCCTCACTCAAAAGAATAGAAAAATCTAAAATGCAGTTTTTATATTCTCACCTCAAGAAGCTGGAACAGCAACAGAGGGACAGGCCTAATCCACTCACGAGGAAGCAGTTGACCAAGATGAGAGCAGAAATCGATGAATTAGAAACTAGAAGTACAGTAGAGCAGATCAACAGGACTAGAAGTTGGTTCTTTGAGAGAATCAATAAAATTGACAGACCACTGACAAGACTTATCCAAGAGAAAAGAGAAAGGACCCAAATTATTAAAATTATGAATGAAAAGGGAGAGGTCACGACCAACACCAATGAAATTGGAAGGATTATTAGAAACTATTATCAACAGCTATATGCCAAAAAACTGAGCAATCTTGAAGAGATTGAGGCCTTCCTGGAAACCTAAAAACTACCAAGACTGAAACAGGAAGAAATTGATTTCTTTTTTTTTTTTTTTTTTAATTATTTATTTATTTGACAGAGATAGAGACAGCCAGCGAGAGAGGGAACACAGGCAGGGGGAGTGGGAGAGGAAGAAGCAGGCTCATAGCTGAGGAGCCTGATGTGGGGCTCGATCCCATAACGCCGGGATCACGCCCTGAGCCGAACGCAGACGCTTAACCGCTGTGCCACCCAGGCGCCCCGGAAGAAATTGATTTCTTAAACAGGCCAATTAATTATGAAGAGATGAGTCAGTGATAAACAACCTTCCAAATAACAAAACTCCAGGCCCGGATGGTTTTCCTGGGGAATTCTACCAAACGTTCAAAGAAGAAATAATATCTATTCTCCTAAAGCTATTTCAAAAAATAGAAACAGAAGGAAAGCTACCAAACTCATTCTATGAGGCCAATATTACCTTGATCCCCAAACCAGGCAAAGACCCCATCAAAAAGGAGAATTATAAACCGATTTCCCTAATGAATATGGACGCCAAAATCCTCAACAAGATCCTGGCTAATAGAATCCAACAGAACATTAAAAGGATTATCCATCATGACCAAGTGGGATTCATCCCTGGGATGCAAGCGTGGTTCAACATTCGCAAATCAATCAGCGTGATATATCATATCAACAAGAAAAGACTCAGGAACCATATGATCCTCTCAATTGATGCAGAAAAAGCATTTGACAAAATACAGCATCCTTTCCTGATTAAAACCCTTCAGAGTGTAGGAATAGAGGGTACATTTCTCAATCTCATAAAAGCCATCTATGAAAAGCCTACAGCAAATATTATTCTCAATGGGGAAAAGCTGGAAGCCTTTCCCTTAAGATCGGGAACACGACAAGGATGCCCACTCTCTCCACTATTATTCAACATAGTACTAGAAGTCCTTGCAACAGCAATCAGACAACAAAAAGGGATCAAAAGTATCCAAATCGGCAGAGAAGAAGTCAAAATGTCTCTCTGCGCAGATGACATGATACTCTATATGGAAAACCCAAAAGAATCCACTGCCAAACTATTAGAAGTTATAGAGCAATCCAGTAATGTGGCGGTATACAAAATCAATGCTCAGAAATCAGTTGCATTTCTATACACGAATAATGAGACTGAAGAAAGAGAAATTAGGGAAGCCATCCCATTTACAATAGCACCAAAAACCATACGTTACCTTGGAATTAACTTAACCGGAGACGTAAAGGATCTATATTCTAGAAACTACAAATCACTCTTGAAAGACATTGAGGAAGACATAAAAAGATGGAAAAATATTCCATGCTCATGGATCGGAAGAATTAACATAGTTAAAATGTCCATGCTACCCAGAGCAATCTACACTTTCAATGCTATCCCGATCAAAATACCGAGGACGTTTTTCAAAGAACTGGAACAAATAGTCCTTAAATTTGTGTGGAAACAGAAAAGGCCCCGAATCTCCAAGGAACTGTTGAAAAGGAAAAACAAAGCTGGGGGCATCACAATGCCAGATTTCGAGCTGTACTACAAAGCTGTGATCACAAAGACAGCATGGTACTGGCACAAAAACAGACACATAGACCAATGGAACCGAATAGAGAACCCAGAAATGGACCCTTGGCTATTTGGGCAACTAATCTTTGATAAAGCAGGAAAAAACACCTGGTGGAAAAAAGTCTCTTCAAAAAATGGTGCTGGGAAAATTGGACAGCTACATGCAAAAGAATGAAACTTGACCGCTCTCTCACACCATACACAAAAATAAACTCCAAATGGATGAAAGACCTCGATGTGAGACAGGAATCCATCAAAATCCTAGAGGAGAACACAGACAGCAACCTCTACGACATCGGCCAAAGCAACCTTTTTCATGACACATCTCCAAAGGCAAGAGAAACAAAAGATAAAATGAACTTATGGGACTTCATCAAGATAAAAAGCTTCTGCACAGCCAAGGAAACAGTCAAAAAAACTAAGAGGCAGCCCACAGAATGGGACAATATATTTGCAAATGACACTACAGATAAAAGACTGGTATCCAAGATCTACAAAGAACTTCTCAAACTCAATACACGAGAAACAAATAAACAAATCAAAAAATAGGCAGAAGATATGAAGAGACACTTTTCCAATGAAGACATACAAATGGCTAACAGACACATGAAAAAATGTTCAAAATCATTAGCCATCAGGGAAATTCAAATCAAACCCACACTGAGATACCACCTTATGCCAGTTAGAATGGCAAAAATAGACAAGGCAAGAAACAACAATTGTTGGAGAGGATGTGGAGAAAGGGGATCCCTCCTACATTGTTGGTGGGAATGCAAGTTGGTACAGCCACTCTGGAAAACAGTGTGGAGGTCCCTTAAAAAGTTAAAAATTGAGCTACCCTATGATCCAGCCATTGCACTACTGAGTGTTTACCCCAAAGATACAGACGTAGTGAAGAGAAGGGCCATATGCACCCCAAAGTTCATAGCAGCAATGTCCACAATAGCTAAATCGTGGAAGGAGCTGAGATGCCCTTCAACAGATGACTGGATTAAGAAGTTGTGGTCCATATATACAATGGAATATTACTCAGCTATCAGAAAGAACGAATTCTCAACATTTGCTGCAACATGGACGGCACTGGAGGAGATAATGCTAAGTGAAATAAGTCAAGCAGAGAGAGACAATTATCATATGATTTCTCTCATCTATGGAACATAAGAACTAGGAAGATCGGTAGGGGAAGAAAGGGATAAAGAAAGGGGGGATAATCAGAAGGGGAAATGAAGCATGAGAGACTATGGACTATGAGAAACAAACTGAGGTCCTCAGAGGGGAGGGGGGTGGGGGAATGGGATTGACCGGTGATCGGTAGTAAGGAGGGCACGTATTGCATGGTGCACTGGGTGTTATACGCAACTAATGAATCATCGAACTTTACATCGGAAACCGGGGATGTACTGCATGGTGACTAACGTAATATAATAAAAAAACATTAAAAAAAAAAAGAAAATACTCAACAAACTAAAAGATAAAAAGACAAAAGATAAAACTCAAGATAATAAATGAAAAAGTCCACAGCTACTACTCAGTGGTGAAAGATGAAGGTTTCTCCTCTAAGGTCAGGAACAAGACAAGAATGCCCACTTTTGCCACTTCTATTCAACACAGTGCTGGAAGTTCTGGCCAGAGAAATTAGAGCAAGGGAAGAAAAAAAAAAGTAACCAAATTGGAAAGGAAATAATAAAATTATCATGGTTTACAGACAACATGACTCATATGTATAAAACCCTAAAGATTCCACAAAATCACATGTTAAAATAAATGAATTCCGCAAAGTTGTAGGATACAAAATTAACATGCCCAATCAGCTGTGTTTCTATACACTATCTAATCAACAATCTGAAAAGGAAATTAAGAAAACAAATCCATTTACAGTGGAATCATAAAGAATAAAATACTTACCGATAAATTTAACCATGGAGACAAAAGACGTATATACTAAAACTACAACATGTTGCTTAAGAAATTAAAGAAGACACCAACAAACAGACACTCTATATTCATGGACTAGAAAACTTAATATTGTTAAGATGTCAGTACTACCCAAAGCTATCTACAGATTCAATGCAATCCCTACCAAAATTCCAGTGACTTTTTTTGCAGTAGAAAATTCCATCCTCAAATAGCCAAAAACAATCTTGAAAAGGAAGAACACAGCTGGAGCTCTCAACTTACTGACTTCAAAACTAACTACAAGCCCACAGTAATCAAAACAGCGAGTAAGCAGACACCTGGGTGGCTCAGTCAGTTAAGCATCCAGCTCTTGGTTTCAGCTCAGGTCATGATCTCAGAGTCGAAAGACTGTGCCGTGTGACAGGCCATGCACTCAGAGCAGTCTGCTTGAGACTCCCTCTGCCCACCCATCCACCCACCCACCTGTGTATGCGCTCTCTCTCTCTCAAATAAAAATCTTTTTAAAAAGGGTGGGGCACCTGGGTGGCTCCGTCAGTTAAGCATCTGCTTTACGCTCCAATCATGATCCCGGGGTCCTGGGATCAAATCCTGCCTCAGCTGAGCTCCCTGCTCAGCGAGGAGCTTGCTTCTCCCTCCGCCCCACCCCCTCTGCTTGTGCTCTCTAATAAATAAAATCTTAAAAACAGTGAACAAGGGAGACCAATGGGATAAAAGAAAGAGCCCATACAATCAAAGGATTTTCAACAGGGGTGCCAAGTTCATTCAATGGGAAAAGGGCAGTCTTTTCAACAAATGGAGCAGGGAAAACTACACATCTACGTGAAAGAGAACAAAGAGACCCTTACTTCACACCATCTACAAAAACTAACTTAAAACCGATCAAAGACCTAAACATATGACCTAAAACTTTTAGAAGAAAACACAGTGGAAAGGCTTCCTGACACATGACGCTGAATGTGGCAATGACTGCTTGGATATGACACTAAAGGCACAGGCACAATAGATTAACTGGACTTTATCAAAATTAAAAGCTTTTGTGCATCAAAGGACACTATCAACAGTGAGACAATTTAAAGAATGAAAGAAAATATTTGCAAATCACGTATTTGTTTTGGGACTAATATCCAGAATATATACAGAACTCCTACATCTTCACAACAAAATAAACCAACCTGATTATAACACAGACAAAGACTTCATTAAGGCTTTTCTCCAAAGACATACAAATGGCCAGTAATACGTTAAGAGGGTGATCAACATCACTAATCGTTAGGGAAGTGCTAAGCAACACACAATGAGATGCCACTTCACACCCATTAGGATTTCTATGATCAAAACCCCAGAAAATAAGAAGTGTTGGCAAAGATACAGAGAAACTGGAACCCTTGTGAACTGGTGGTGGGAATGTAAAGTGGTGCGGCCACTAAGGAAAAGAGCATGGTGGTTCCTCAAAAAATTAAAAGAATTACCATGACCCAGCAATTCCACTCGCAGGGACATGAACAGACATTTCTACACTCATGTTTATAGCAGCAATATTCACAATCTCCAAAAGGTGGAAGCAACCCAAATGAAATTCAATGGATGAATAGATAAAATGTGATCTATACATATTACACTCAGCCTTAAAAAGATGAAATTCCAATACAAGCCACAACATGGATGAACCCTGAAAACATCATGTTAAGTGAAATAAGCCAGTCATAAATGGACAAATAGGGTATGAATCCACTCACATGAGATACTTAGAGTGGTCGACTTCAGAGAGACAGAAAGCAGAATGGTGGTTGCCAGAGTAGGGAGGGAGAATGGGAAATTACTGCTTAATGTGTACAGAGTTTCTTGTTTTGCAAGATGGAAAACATTCTGGAGAGGGACGGTGGTAAATGACTGTACAATGATGTGAATGTAACTAAAGCCACTTAACTGCACACTTAAAGATAAAAGGTAAAATGGTTAAAGTGTAAAACCTCTCAATGATCACTTCTAAGTCTTCACCTTACTCTGTCCCACTAGAACATCTAACAGAGATCCTAGGACCCTGTCTTATAACTCTTCTCTATGCCCTCTTGGTTCTCTTTCCAACTACTTCTTTTTTGGAATCTTCCTTTGCTTTGCCATAGTGCACCAGGGTTCTGTTTTCAGTCCCCTTCTTCTTTTACCACCCTTCTCTAGGCAAACTTAACTTTGTTTTGGTCTTAACCGTCCCTTTTATGAGCAATTTTCAACAAGCTGAGAGAAGTTATGCTCTCCTATAGAGTGTTATCAGAATCAGCTAAAGGCCTCCAAATATATTCCTCACTCTGATTCCTATTCAGTGTAATTAGAAAATGAACTGCCTTCCCTTTCCTCAACTAGACTTATGAACTCAAAGGAAGGTGAGGACTAGATCTTTTTCATCTTTCCAATACCCAGCACAGTGCTTGGAAACACTGGACACATTCAAACATTTGAATTAAACTACAGGCCAACATGGTCCAACAGAACCTTTTCTTTTTTTTTTTAAGATTTTATTTATTTATTTATTTGACAGAGAGAAAGACAGCCAGCGTGAGAGAGAACACAAGCAGGGGAGTGGGAGAGGAAAAGCAGGCTCCGATGCAGGGCTGGATCCCAGGACTCGGGGATCACGCCCTGAGCCGAAGCCAGATGCTTAACGACTGAGCCACCCAGGCGCCCCCCAACAGAACTTTCTGCAATTATGGAAATGTTTTATAGTTGTGCTGTACAATATTGTACCCATTAGCCACATGTGGCCACTGAGAACCTGAAATACGGCTAGTACAACTGAAGAACTGAATTAATTTATAATTAGTCACATATGGCTATTGGCTACCACAGTGAACAGGGCTGCTCTAGAAATTCCTCTGGGTTATACTGTCTTCTAGCCTGCCCCAAATTATTTACTTTAATATTTTTATTTATATTTTTTATTCATTCATTCATTCAATGAGCACAAGAGACAATAATCAGAAATATTCTAACTCATTTGCTCCCATAACTTTCACTATCAACAAACATCAAACACTCATGCAAATATTGAAAATCTGGGCTTCTTACATCATCTCATGATGGATATACTTTTTAAGTGCTGGTCCTCAGCATGATGCACTGACACTCTTCCATTAAGTTAATGATTCCAAAGAGAAAAGAAAGCATCCTACCATTTTCACAATGTAGTAGGCCATCGCATGCAAGTGCCGGGTAGAAGTTCCACTACCAATCACAAAGTAGTCTGTATATTTCAATTCTGGAGGAACCTTGATCACACAAATGTCTCTTGCATTTTCTTGTCTCAGAAGTGAAACCAGCATATCGATGTCAAACTTGGGACCAGTATAATCTGAAATGCACAAAGATTCACTTGTATCAGGTGGCCAAGTAGAAGATTCTGTATGCATGTAACGGTGAAACTGCTCCTCCATGACAGTGTTTAGATCTAAAATGTTTTGAAAAACAGCAGCGTCCAGGCCTCCTGGAAGCTAAACCTAGGCAATGGTTTCATACAGCACCGCTCAACTTTTATGGGAAGAGAGAACGTTCACCTTACACAGAGCCACCATACACGCTTCACTATTACCACAGGCGAGTAAAACCATACATCCACAGCAAATGGCTTTCTGTTCCCTAATACTTGAGGAAATGAGCAACACACCTCGAACATACACAGAACTACCACTGTGAGCTGAAAAGGCTCTTAGGTAGTATCTGGTCCACAATCTTAACACTTGAGAGATGAAGAAAATTAGGCCTAGCAGAATAAATGCGTGGGCCGCAAGCCAGCTAATGAGATCTAAAACCTCAACAGTGATATTCATTTTGAATCCTCAAGGTTTTCTTACAAAGCCATTTGGGTTATGTAGCAACTGCTATTTGTGAACATTTAACTTTCTTTTTTCTGTAGAGATCTGCATATTCTGTTCTTTCCCTTGGAGTATTAGAACCTGTAAATTTATAGCTCTCTTACATTCTAAAGCTGATTCCCAAGAACCCGGTGGCTAAGTCTACAAAGACCTCTCCCTCTCACACCCCAACCTTTCACAGATGAGACCTGTTTACAACCTCTCAGATTTCTAAAAGGTTGCAATAATTAGCGGACCTTCAATTGGCCCCGTCTCCTGTTAGCGCCTCTTACGCACCTCTCAGACCCCAGCCCCTCCTCAGGACCCTCACGCCCTAACACTTTCGGCAAGTCCACTTCCCAGGACTCTAGCAAGAGTGTGAAGGGAGCTGAGGCCAGTGAGGTTGTGAGGCCAAGCGTCCGGTGCGGCCATGCGGACGTCTGCGGTTTTGGAGACGTCAGTTTATCTCCTGGCCTGTTAAACGCCAAGGTGGTGCCAACATCTTTGAGCTCCCTTCCAGCTCTGGAGCTGTAGGAGCTTTGTGACTCCAAGAGAAATGCATGAACGGGAACTCAGAGGCTTCTCGGCAGAGACCCGGCTCCCGGCTGCCCGGAAGGGCCACCGCCACCCTCCTCCAGACCCGTACCTGCTGTGCCTGACTTCGGGCGCCCCTGGCCGGCTGCCCCCTCCGCCCGCTCCTCCAGGCCCGGTCCGCCGTGCAGGCCGCGCGCGCGGTCGGGGCTCAGGCAGGCCCGGCCCAGCGCGGGTCCCGCCGTAAGCCGCCCCGCGGCCAGGAGGCCAAGCCGCGGCCCCGCGCCCGCCGAAGGCCCGGCGCCCGGGGGAAAGGCCCTGCGCCACAGCAGCAACCCGAGGCGCCGCGCCACACTGCCTCCAGAGCTCACCGGCATAGCTAAGCGACGACTCACGGCGGGGCGCGGGGAGGAGGGGGGCGCTTAATGGAGCCCGAGCAGGTCGGCTTTCCATTGGCCAGGCCAATGCGCCAAGGCCTAGAAAATTGACGTAAGGGGCGTGGGCGGGACCGGAGCCCGGAGGTGGGCGGAGTCTGAAGGCCTGTGGGCCCGGCGGTGACCCGGAAGGGCTGATTTGGAATTAGATTTTGTGGGAGCCCAAGGCCTGGTGTTTGACCGCCCTGCTCTTGCTTTGCCCTGCGTCGTAGTGCAATGCGCTACGGTCTCCACTGTCTGTTTTTTAAAATGTCTTCCTCCCCTGGAATGTACACCGCACGAAAGCAGAAATGTTTGGTTTTGAACTGGTTTCCGCATAACCTAAAACAGCTGGTACTAATGTATGAAAGTTGCTGTTGATTATGATGAGGGATAGAAGCAAAAAATGTTCACCTGTAGCCCAAAAGCCTGACCTATAGCCTGCATGGTTCTGATAAGGATCAAATAGTACTGGTTGCTACGTTCTTAAAAGGTCTCAACACTGCCTATACTTCTCACCAGTAGTTAATATCTAGCTGAGGGATAAGCACCAAAGAAATCTTGTGAAAGTTTTATGAGTAGAAGCTCGAAGAAGACACTGATGATAGAATACTCCCTGCACCTCCCCTCCCTCCCGTCCCCCTTGAGCATTATGCATATAAGGACCAGCTTCATACAGCAAAAGTGCAGTTCTTTCTGCCCAGGAATCCTGTTCCCGTGCTACTTAAATAAACTTAGTAAGTTGCACTGTAAAATGTCTCAAGAATTCTTTCTGGACCATCATGCTTATAAATCCTGCAATAATTACTAGAATTAGGACATAAGATTTCCTACTCACTGCCTATTACCAAGAAAATTACCAAGATTCCCTTGCAAATTTGAAATCCCATGAAAAAAAATCTGTTATTCTGGGGTGGGGTGGGGTGGGAGGCAGAGGTATAAAGGACCATTTGGAAAACTTTCTTAGCAGATCAGTCTTTCATGTACACCCTCTATATGGTGGTGTTTCCGCCAAGGGCCCACCTCTGTGAGAACAAGGAATGCTGAGGTCCAGTTACACTATTAAACCACAAGATTTGAGAGCTGAAAGAGACCCAGGGAGGAAAAGTGACTTGCCTGTGGCCAAGCTGAAACTACAAGCAATTTCTGAAATCCAGGTCTGGTAATTTCTGAAAACAAGAGACCAGTAGA
The DNA here is from genome assembly GCF_023065955.2 of Ursus arctos. Lineage (NCBI taxonomy): Eukaryota > Metazoa > Chordata > Mammalia > Carnivora > Ursidae > Ursus > Ursus arctos. Next base: position 51,916,335 of record NW_026622985.1, on the reverse strand, counting down.
AAGGAGAAAATATCCCAAATGCTTGGAACAGTACCAAGCACACAGTAGGTACTCCAAATTCTTGATACATTATTTAATTTCTCTTACAGAAAAAAACTCCAAACACTTATTTGGGGGTGCTTATAAATATAGAAACTAATGTAAGTACCTGTGTGTACCACCCCAAATACTTACAATTGTTCAAATTAGTTTTGAAAATAGGAAGAATACAGTATTATAGATAAAAGTTAAGTCTCATCCTCTTCACTTCCATTTCCCAGAACATAGGCTTGGATTTGGTGTTTCTCCTAGCTTTTGCCATCAGCTCCATGTTACTACCCTTTTCTCTGAACATCCCAACCCTGATTTACCATCTGTATTTGCCATCTCATTGAATGGATCATCATCCCCATATCCTAAACTCTGGGTTGCATTCACTCTGGGATCTCCTGGCAATAATTAATCCATTGTCAAATCCTGCTTATGCTACCTCCAAAGGGTTTTTTTTTTTTTTTAATTCAACTTCTCGTCTTCATTCCCACATCCTCAGTCTGAGCTCCCATCAGCTCTGTCACCAGGCCATCTCTTTTTCCTCCCTTCATGCTGCCATGCTGTCTACTAGAATTATTTTAGCCTCGTCTGCTTTTTGCTGTTTTCCAAACACACCATAACCTTTCATGCTGACTTGGCACAAGCTATTCTATTTTTTAGACATGCTCTTCCTCCACCTGTTCACAAGATGAACTCAGACTCACTCCATAGGACCTACCTTAAACATTAAGGTGTCTCCCCTACCCTCTCAGATGGTCCTTCATGGGAGAAGCCACTGGTGGTGCTCTGGGATGCCCTGAAGCCAAAAGTTCGGTGCTTCATCTTATTCAGGTTGGACTCTCTGTCGTCAACAGCATGAAAAGCATGCCAGACAGACCAACACAAAACATCTGAGAAAGCATGCAACACAGACTCTGTGCTCTGTGGGGAGCTTGGGGCGAAGAAAGATAGTGCCTTACCCTTACATTTATAAAATAATGAGTGCTTGTTTCTCCTCGTCTATTTTTTTAAAGAAAAAAATACAGAAATCAATTAAAACACTTAAATATGAAAAACCAAAGGGAACTGGGTGGGAAGAGGAAAGAGAGGAAAGGAACTGGAGTTTCTTGGGAAGGAAGGGTCCCTCATGTCCCCATGCCCATTAATGAATGGGCTTGAGGCCTGGGCTATGAGGCTCACACCGTGAGTTTGCAGTGACACAGCCCCTCGTAGATCTGCCAATGAAGTTTGGGCGTGAAGCTGAATGGCTGAGACAGGGCCAGGTGCTTGCAGTCCTGGGAGCCAACAAAGCAGGCCATGAGAACCACGTGCTAAGCATCCCCCCAAGCCAGGACCTGGGCTACACACTTCATAGGAGCCAGATGCATCTCCGCTCCTCTTCTCTTTAAAAGGATTTGCCCCTCTTCTGATGAGGAGGTTTGCAAACAAGAGGACAAAAGAATTTTTAAATAAAAATATACTTAGAGTATCTATAACTAATGGAATTTGTAAGGGAGGTAATTTTAATCTTAGCACTTCTCTCTGTGTGGTCTCCTGAGGGCAGAAACAGTACAAAGAGTGGAAATCTGGGGAAAAGGATGAAACTTAAATGGAGGAGGAACATTAGCTGAGGCTGGAAAACCTTTTTAATTTTAATGAGTTTTGTCTTAAAAATTGTAGCTCTTTCCACACATGCATGACCAAAAGCTGCTGTGAGCTAAGCAATGCTTTTAAATAAAATTCTACTGAAGTACAGTTGGCATCTACATCCATTTGCCGTGGGAGACATGTTTATTCCGTCCAAAGACAATGTTTGATCCATATACGGATTTGAGGATCCTTTGCAACCAAAAGGAGGTTCATGGGCTTACAGATTAGGATACACAAATGTGTAAGAGATTGGTGCACGGAATCAGCACCCCCAAACTATATGAAGTCAGTCATTAATTTAGTAAACATTATATGCCGGACGCGATGTGAAATGCCCCACGGTCAAGTGTGGGTTCATCAGGGAAGCTTGCTCAGCCTTTCTCTAGCTTAACCCCTGGGGCCTGTTCTGTCCCAACCCCCTCTGTTCTTCCTTCCTCTGTATTCTCTTTGAAGCAGGTCCCTGAGGCCCTTCTGGTGTCACCTCCCCCGGTAGCACCCTTCCCCTCTCCCTAGTCGCTGGGGCTAGCTGCAGAGGACATCTCTGTGACTATAGCTTCCCACCTTCCTAGCTTCCAGGGAGCCCCGGGAAGCAAGTTTGGGGGCCTTTTCGCCGCTGCAAACAGAGCAAACAGGAGGCTTCTGAATGAGCACACCAGGGATGTTACTAGGGTCCATAATCTTAGGAAGTCCTTTTAGTCATAAACCCTGGTGAATTCGTAATTCCCAAATTCCTCAGTAAGTTGCTTCAACCCTCTGTTCTCAGCACCCCGAAAGTAGAGATTATCGAGTCATCATCCCCTTCTAATTCTGCCTTTTAAAAGCAACCACGGACTGAAAACAAAATCCAAACCTAACAGCAGATGGCCCCATTCTCGAGTGGGGGACATTTTGCTTTTCTGTGGACCCCGCTAATGGGTAGCACCCCCACCCCAAGCCTTTACCTCAGGTAGGGAGGAAAATCTATAAAAACAAACAAAACCGAAAAACTTTTGTTAATTAACAGGAAGGACACGGTGCTGCCATACCTTGTCTCGGAAAGCATAGATTATGAGAGACTGCTGCTGGGAAGTATTTCGATGAGAACGGAACACCTCACTCTTGCCCGAAGCATCAGATGCACATGGGTCCTTTCACACTGAGAAGCAGTTTCGATGAAGCCCCACCCCGTACACTTCAGAGAAAGGGGTTTCAGACACAACTCTCCACGTTTATTTCAACTTCCTATTTCTAAGGAGCACGGTCCCCACGTCTGCATTTCAGCTCGACTGGTAGTCAGACTCTGTCGTCCCTAATGGCACCTACAACAGTGTTACTAACAGGACACGTTTCTCCCCAGACCTCACACCCCTGCTGAGTAATTGAACCCCAGCTCCATGAGCTTTCTCCTGTGGTATTAAATAATGATTGAGAAGCTCTGTGGCCTCCTGACACAAAAGGCAAATGCGGGTTTCACTCCCCACCACCAATACCATGGGCTGTGTTCTTCCCATCAAAGGCTGATTTCTGACTGGCCTCTGATGTCTTCTGTTCTGAGCTGCTGACAATTCACTAAAGATTCTGTTTGCTTTTCCTTTTTGTAATCCCAGTTTTATGAACTTCCTCTATCTCCGAATTATGATGAGAGGAGTAATTCTGAAGAGCAAATGAGCGTAAGCCCCGATGGCCGAGCTCCAGCGAGCGGCTTCAGAGCAAACAGAAAGCCTCCCCAGCAGCAGCCCCTACCCCCTGATTAGGTCCCCGCTGTGGCTCGTGTCCAGCCTGGTGTCAAGTCCCCACCACAGGAGGGTGCCCAGCTTTACTGAGGGGCCCAATTTGAACCTGGATCTCCTCTTTACGATTGCACAGGTTGGGGCCACCCCTAAGGAAAGCAAGTGACAACAGACATTCAAGCCCACGGTGGTACCACAACCGTTCTTCCAGCTCCCCGGGGGCTTCACAAATCCACACCGAATAGAAATTCTGAGAAATACTATATATAAAAAACTATGAGGAGCACTGCAGACTGGTCCCTTCAAGCTTAACATGCAGAGAGGCTTTCTTAGCTCCCTGGGAAAGGTCCGAGGCCCAGGCTAGCCATGATACGGGTGGCTTCTGGGGACACGGCATTTCCTGCAGGCTCTTTGGGCCATTTCCTGCTGCTGGTGGAAGAGGCAAGGTGAAAACATCAATGAGTGAAATCATATGGTATTTATCTTTCTTTGACTGACTTATTTTGCTTAGCATAATACTCTTTAGCTCCATCCACTTCGTTGCAAATGGCAAGATTTCATCCTTTTTTATGGCTGAGTAAACATTCCATTATACACACACACACACACACACACACACACATCTTCTTTATGCTTCATCAGTCGATGGACATGGGCTGTTTCCATAATGTGGCTACTATATAATGCTGCTATAAAGTTGGGGTGCATGTACCCTTTGATTTAGTATTTTTGTATCAAAAGATTCCTTTCAAGATATTACTGCTCACTGATAATGCACCTGGTCACCCAAGAGCTCTGATGGAGCTGGACACTGAGGTTAAAGTTTTCATGCCTACGAATACAATGTCCATTTTGCAGCCTATGGATCAAGGAGTAATTTTGACTTTCAAGTATTATTGAAAAAATATATTTTGAAAGGTTGCAGCTGCCATAGATAGTGATTCCTCTGGTGGATCTGAGCAAAGCAAACGGAAAACCTTCTGGAAAGGATTCACCATTCTAGATGCCATTAAAAACATTTGTGGTTCACTGAAAGTGGTCAAAATTATCAACATGAACAGGAGTTTGGCAGAAGTCGAATCCAGCCCTCATGGATTGTGTGGGGGGTTCAAGACTTCAGTGGAGGAAGTCACTGCAGATGTGGTAGAAACAGCAAGAGATCTAGAACATATGTGGAGCCTGAAGATGGGACTGAATGGCTGCAACCTCATGATCCAACTTAAATGGATATGGAGTTGCTTCTTATGAATGAGCAAAAAAAAGTGGTTTCTCCAGGTGGAAAATACTCTCAGTGAAGATGCTGTGAAGATTGTTGAAGCAATCTTCAAATAAGAAACAATTTAGAATATGACATAAACTTAGTTGACAAAGTAGCAGCAGGGTTTGAGGGGACTGACCAATTTTGGAAGCTTTGTGGTAAAATGCTCTCACACAGTATTGCACTTCATGAAGGAAGAGTTCATCTAGGAGGAAAACTTCATTGTTGTCTTATTTTAAGCAATCGCCACAGCCACCCCAACTTTCAGCAACCACCACCCTGATCAGTCAGCAGCCATCGACATTCAGGCAGGATGCGTACAGGAAAGATCACAAAAGATTACAGGAAAAGATTGCAAAAAATCGTGAAAGCTTGAACGATGGTTAGCATTTTTTAGCAACAAAGTACTGTTAATTAAGGTACGTACATTCTATTTTTAGACATAATGCTATTACACTTAGTAGACTACAGTATCATGTAAACATAACTTTTATATGTGCTGGGAAACCAAAACATTCGTTCGATTCACTTTATTGCTATCGTCTGGAACCGAACTTGCAGTATCTCTCAGGTGAGCCTGTGTGAGGTGAGGTAATTTTTTGGGCAAGCCACCCAACAATGTGAATCCATTAAGAAATAACGTCTTTAACTTGGAGGGTAGATTTTGTAGGAAAAGGCAAAGAGGTCAGGGCTTTGAGTTTGAAAACTCTAGACAACTTTGAATAGAATGGATTAAATTTCATTTCTACAAGGTTGTCCAGACAACACATGAGGCATGAAAATAATTCATTCTTTTAAAAAGTTATATTTCAAACCTATAGAAGAGTGGAGAGAAAAACAAATGAACTACCAAGATTTACCAGATCTTCATTTTGCTCTATTTGTCAGATCTTTTCCCCTTTAGACACGTTACAGATTCAGCTCAAGCCCCTTCACACCCCTCCCATGTCTCTCTCCCCACCATTAGAGACAACCGCTACCCTGAATTTTTTTTTAAAGATTTAAAAAAAAATTTTTTATTTGATGGAGAGAGAGCACAAGCAGGGGGAGTGGCAGGCAGAGGCAGAGGGAGAAGCAGACTCCCCACTGAGCACGGAGTCTGATGTGAGGCTCCATCCCAGGACCCTAAGATCCTGACCCAAGCCAAAGTCAGACACCTAACCAACTGAACCACCCAGGTGCCCCTACTCTGAATTCGATGTGCACCTTTCCCATGCATCTTTCTGTTCTTCATCTCTGCATGTATGCATACAGAATTTACAGTATTGTTTTAAATTTTACCTGAGTATTATCATATGACATACCTTTGCTCTTTTCAGTGGCATTTCTCCAATCTCTGGGGTGGCTGAACATCTTTTCATGTGTGTATTGGCATTTGGATTTCCTCTTGTGGTCTGTTCATGAACCATTTTTCTACTAAGTTGTCTTTATCTTCAAATTCTTTTTAGAAGTTATTTTATTCCACTTGGAAACATTTGAAAACTACTAAAGAATAAACATGTATATAAAATATAACAAATAACAATAAAACAAACCTCCAGTCAGCTCAACTACTAAAACATGGCTAGCACTATCAAAGCCCTGAGTACTGCTCCCGAGAGCACCTTGTTCCTCCTCCCCAGGGACAATCACTGGGCCCAATTTCGTATAATAATTATTTTGCTTTTCTATTTTTATACCTTTCCATATTGTTTAGTTTTCCCTGCTTTTGGAAATTTTATATAAATGGCATCATATTGCATGTATTCTTCTGCCACTTGCTCTTTTCTGTCACTACTACGTTGGTGTTTCTTCTTGGTGTTTATAGCTGTACATTCATTCACCCTCACTGATGATTAGTATTCTGTTGTGTATCACAACTGCTGTATGCATTCTCCTGTTGAGGGGAATTTGGGTTGTTCCTCATGCTGCTCCGAGTGTCCTTGTCTTGTCCCCAGGAACACATGTGCAAGAGTTTCTCTGGAACCTTCTATACCTAGGAGTGAGGTGGCTGGGTCACAGGTATGTGCATCTTCAATTTCACCAGATAATGCCAGATTGTTTCCAAAAATCAGTGTTCCAATATAAACTCCCAACAGCAAAGTATAAGTGTTCTGGTGTTCATTCTTGCCAACACTTGACTTCGTCAGATTTTTTCATCTTTGCCAATCTACTGGGTGTGAAATGAAGTCTCACTGGTGAGATGCCTACTGGGTGTGAAATGATGATTTGCATTTCCCTAACAGTTCTTTGTAAACTCTGGGTACTAGTCTCTTAACAGTTTCCATGTATTGCAAACATATTCTTCCAGTCTGTATCTTTCTGTTTTTAACCAACTTTATTGAGGTACAGTTATATAAAACACACATAACCAAGCCTACAATTTGACATTTGAGAAATGTACACAGTTATGTAATTACTACTATTATGGTTAAAAAGTGTCTCTTGCCCCAAATTTCCCTTGTGCCCCCACCAATCCCCACCCTCCCCCCTAGTCCCAGGCAAGCATGGATCTGCCCTCCGTCACTACAGTTTGCCTTTTCCTCAACATCATATCAACAGTCTCATTCAGTATGTCTGGCTTCTTTCCTTTAGCATAATGCTTTGACATTTATCCAGGTTTTTCCATCTATCAGTACTTTATTTCTTTTTATTGTCAAGTAGTATTTCACTGTATGGACATAACGCATCTGCTTATCTATTCACCAACTGATGGAAATGTAGGCTATTACAAATAACATTATTATGAACATTTCAGTACAAGTTGTTGTGCGAACATGTCTTATTAATGTCTCTTGGGTAATTACCTAGGAGGACAAGGGCCAAGTCATATGGTATGTGTATATTTAACTTCATAAGAAACTGCCAAACTGTTTTTCCAAACAGTCGAATTGTTTTCCATCTTGTACTTTGACCAGGAGTGTAGGAAAATTCTGTGTTGTTTTTTTTAAAGAAGTTTATGGTGTTTTTCATACGGAACTTTAAAATTGGAACATTATCCAAAATAGCAATCTTTCTCTTTATGGTTGGCACTTTTGGGGATTTATGAAATCCTTCATCACTTGGTTCTTCATGTTGTGATACTCCTATTTGAAATTTCTTCTAAGAGGATTATTAGATATTTTTTCCCAGAAAGATCTTTTCCGAGTTTTCCCTACAGTAGTTCATAGACAAGGTACACTTAACTTAGTGTGCCTGATAATACAGCATTTGTTGTCATTACAGAATAACGTGATATGAAATTGAGGGTAAGAGCTCAAGTCCTCAGTTAAGAAAATTACATTTCATGTAATTGAAATTCTCTGAAGAATTCTTGTTTTTCAATTGAGTTCAGAAAGGAGTTGAGCAATGTTTTAAAACAAAGAACAGCAAACTTTTTTTTCTATAAAGGATTAAGTAGTAAATATTTTAGACTGTGCAGACCATAGGTCTCTGTCCCAGCTACTCAGCTCTGTTGTTTTCATGCAAAAGCAGTTGCTGACAGTGTATAAATGAATGACTGTGGTTATGTTCCAATAAAACTTTATTTATAGACACAGAAATTTGAACTTCGTATAATTCTTATGTGGCACAAAATAATGTTCTCTTTTGACCTTTCCTGAACATTAAAAAATATATAAAAACCAAGTTTTGCTTATGGGTCATAGAAGAACAGGCAGAGAGCCAGATTTGACCCGTAAACTGTCGTGTGCCAATCCTGATTTAGAATATAATCCTCCTGACATCAGTGTAAGGAAACCAGGGAATATCATCCTCCCCACTTTGCCCAGTAGAGCATTAGAACCCTAAAGACTTTAGATAGAATTCATCCAGTTCAGATTCCCTCTCTTCCCTTTTATAGTTGAGGAGGTTTTGGTGCAGAGAGAGAAAATCACTGGCCTCAGGGGTATGTAGCTGGCGAGTGACAAGGCCAGGCTGAAGCCTCGGGTGTCTCCATTTAAGTCCTACCTACCTTCCTCAACTCAATTCCAAAAGCTAAAACTTAAAACTAGATCCACAGCCACAGAATCCTTCTGCCACTTCCCAACAGCAGTTAAGCTTTTTTCTTTTTTATCCCAAAGGATTTTATTCTAATAAACACCTTAAAATTAAGGACTTACCAAACTCCAGCCCTGGTATTTAATTTTTAACATTAAAACCTATACAATGCAATTAACAGTGACAATTGAATTAGAAATTTTGATTAGTGAGATGACATGATGATATCTGTGGGAAAATTATACAGAGAATTAAAATTGGTTAAATTCTAAAATACCATGAAGACACCCAAATTCCGAAGAGCCTATGGAAGTTGTCCAAAGCAAATTCCATTCCAGAATTTCAAAAAGGAATGGCAGTTCAGCTCTAAGCAACAGAGGAATAGCCTCTGCAGATTAGACTGCGGCCATTGGGTGACTGGCCAGGATGTGGGTGGGGGATCCAGGCCAGAGGTTACGGCCCTCATTTCAGTGACCAACTGGAACCCAAGCTCCAGGACAGCAGAGTACTTTTTTCTGGTTCACAGCGGTGTCCCCTCCAGACCAGAGCCTGGGACATACTGGGGATCAGTAAATGATGGTTGACGGATCAAAATCAGTCTGCAAAGAGTGATTCCTGGGAACTGACCTCCGAATTTTTTTTTTAAAGATTTTATTTATTTATTTGACAGAGACAGCCAGCGAGAGAGAGAGAGAGAGGGAACACAAGCAGGGAGAGTGGGAGAGGAAGAAGCAGGCTCATAGCGGAAGAGCCTGATGTGGGGCTCGATCCCATAATGCCGGGATCACGCCCTGAGCTGAAGGCAGACGCTTAACCGCTGTGCCACCCAGGCGCCCCTGACCTCTGAATTTTTAGGGTACATAATCCAGCAGCTTTGGGATGCTTTTTTGTAAAAAATACCTTAAAGGATTCCTTCCCACCAGAAGCCCTGTCAGAAGGTGGTCACCTTCAACCCCTCAATGACTGTCTTCTCATTTGCTCTTTGCCTGTCACTTAGGTCTGAAGTTATTATCTGTTCAGGATGTAATGAATGCACTGAAAGTATTGCCCTCTAAACTCTTGAACAATTGGAAATTCAATGGTGGCAACCAATGTTTATGAATGAGTTGGAAGTGTTCAAAGTGCAGACATTTATAGAAAGTCCTAGGTATAAGAAATTCCCAGAATAATTTATTACCTATGCCTTTCAATTTTCTTCGAAAGTTCTAATTCTCAGCAAACATTAATCAAGTCATCCCACTATCTTTCAGGTTGTTTCCCTCATTTCAGAGAGCAATTCAGCAGAAGTTAAATGACTTGTTACCAAGGTCACATGGAGAATATAAATCTCAATAATTCATGATTTCAGCCCTTTCTCCTGCCATTTGATAGACTAGAATAAAGGAAGTTTGATGGGGATTCCCACTGGCTCCCGAGGTGATCGACTGTGTATTTACTGCTCTCTGCTACCCCCTGTTGGTACGATAAGGGAAGAGCGGATCTCGAGACCAGTGTTTCTCAGTTAGGTCCTGGACCGGCAGGATTTCATCACCTGGGAACTGGTGAAAAATCCAGATTACGGGGCCCTGCCCCGGAACACCGGATTAGAAACTTTGGGGGTGGGGCCCAGCCGACTTGTAACAACCTGCAAGTGATTCTGCTGTAACTTGATATTACATTTCTGCTTTAGGAACTAACGTCCTGGCCTCCTAATCATCACAAAAATGATAAAGCCTCTTCACCTTGCTCCTGTCCTTGGGCCTCACACGGAGAATATACCCCTACTGCCATATACAGAGTGCTGGCATGCCATTCGTTCTTTCAGGTGGATTGGCAGCAGCCC